>NC_045427.1:77457371-78080704 GCF_902635505.1 Sarcophilus harrisii
GGTTAAGTATCTTGCCCAGGGAACACAGCTAATAGTGGATCAGTGAGAGATAGGATTATACAGTTCTTTATTCTTTCTAATTATTCAGATACATCATTTGTGAAATGATAAATCAAAGTAATGTACAGTACATAGAGAGGAAATAATTTATTTGAGTTTTTCTACTTATCCTTTTCTCTTTACTATCTCAGAATGTCTTGAAATTCACTGAGCAAGAACATCCTGATTACTATCTGCTTTTGGTGTGTGTACAGCGACTTCGAGTTTTTATCTCTCACTACACCCTGTTGTTTCAATGCAATGAAGATCTGCTCATTCAGAAACGGAAAAAACTCAAGAAGTAAGTTTCTGACAGCCCAGTCTGGAGGGAGGGTCAAAGGGTATGAGCAAAGGAAGAACATAAGACATCTCTGAGTTATCATTTTGCTCATCACCAAAGGCAGCATGAGATAGAAAGACATAAAATGAGGTGAGTGATAATAATAGACTACAAAAGAATGCCTGCTAGAAGAATTGAAGAGGCCCAGATTAAGAATCTCCCCACCATCTTGACCACCTCAGATCTAATGGGGCACCTTCCTGCACATGCAAACCCACCTCTCCCAAGCCTGTTTAGAAAAGGCATCCTTCTGAAAGTTCTTCAGATTAGAGACATTATAAAACTTCTTAGTACCCTTACTGGACTGTTTTCCCAAGAAATCCATCCTTTTGATTCCTTTATTTTTGTTTATGGCATTACCATTTAGCCAGACTTACATTCTGAAAATCTCAATTTTATCTTTGAGTCTTCTCTCATTTACTTCCTGTATTTAATTGCCAAATGCTGATGATTCCACCACAATATCTCTGGCATCTATTCCTTCCTTTCTGTTCTCCTAGGTACTATTTTAGTAAAGGTCTTCATTACTATTCACTTGTACTATTGGAATAAGCTGATAAAAATGTTTTTCACTTCCCCTTTCTTTCCTTTCTAGTCTATTCTCCAAATGTTGTGCATATAACCTTAACATGTCATTCCTTTACTCAAAATCCTTCACTGATTCTGTCAGACTTCTTAGATTGGCCATCATTGAAAAACCCTCATAATGTGGCTCTACCCTAACTTTTCAGCCTTATCTCAAACTATTCTAGCTCCATGAATCCTTTGCTCCGAGTACACTAACCAAGTACCATAATGCCCTGCCCCAATGTTTGGGCTTATGCTATTCCCAACATCTACAATGTTCTTCTTTTGATTTATTCTTCTTGAGAACTACCTCCTCTTTCAAGACTTAGCTCAGGATACTACCTTCTCCAGAATTCCATGATTTTCCAGAGTCTTTGCTTTCTCAGACCTCACATGGCACTTTCTTTGTATTTTCCTAATGCACATAAGTTCCATATTGTATTATGATTGTGTATTTGTCACATCCTTCTGCTAAGTCATGAACTCCATGAGGACAGGAGCTATGTTTCATTTATTTTAGCATTTCTCTCAGAACCTGGCACAGTACTCTGCACATAGTAGGTGTTCAATATAGATTTTAAATTTCATCTCACTTTTATTAAATCCTTTTGTTTTTATATCATATTCATTTGCAAATATCTCTTGGGGGCAGCCAGGTGGCACAGTGCATACAGTGCCAAGCCTGGAATAAGTAAGATCTGAGTTCAAATCTAGCCTCAAACATATATTAGCTGTAGGGCAAAAATAAATCACTTAGCCTGTTTGCTTCAGTTTATCTGTAAAATGGAGATAATATAGCATTTATCTGCAAAGTTATGATAAAGATTAAATGAGATAATAATTGTAAAGTGTTTAGCATAGTGTCTGGCACACAGTAGGCACTATATAAATGTTGACTATTATTATTGGTATTAATATTTATTAACTAAGATTTTAAAAGGGAAAAAAACAATTCAGCAAAACTACCTAATGGTATGTCTTGACAGTGTCTATAATATTCCACATCCATAGTACCCTAGTCTCCACAAAGAAGGGAAGGGTATATATACATTTTCTAAACTCTTCTCCAGAATCAAATTTAGGTGTTATAATTATGAAGCTTTCAATTTTCCCTTTCCATTTATATTGTTATTATTGTCCATTGTTTTACTGGTTCATTTAAATTAACTCTCTTCAATCAGCTTATATTAATCTCTCCATGCTTCTCTGAATTTTTGAATATTTGTTACTACTTATGGCACAGGGATAGTTTATGTTTCACACTTTGTTTAACAATGTTCATTAATTTGCATATATGGGAAGTATTTTCCACACCAATTCTGGCCATTTCAGCTACTTCACAATTATGTTCACCTTTCCCCAAAGCCATATTAGCACTAGCCAAAGAGCAAGCTCATTTTTGTATAGACCTATCTGTATCTGAGAAACATCTCTATTCAGGGGAAATCCTGGATGACTCTGATTTCCCATTATATTCCCTGAGAGTTGTTAATGGAGCTGTCTCTCTGCTTGGTTAGGTCATCTATGGCGAAGCTGTACAAAGGCCTGGCTTCCCAGTGTGCAAACACCGGGCAGGATGCTTCCCCAGCCCCTGGTCCTGAGGCTGTCCGTGATAGTGGTGGGATCCACTCTGAAGAGATGCTACAGCCCTACCCTGCTTCTGCCAGCCCCGGCTCAGCTGTCACGTAAGCTGCTGTCACTGGGGAAAGGCTCATGGACATTCCCTCATGCCCCTAGCCGTCAGCTTTGAAGGTTCCCTGGTCAGGGCCAACTGCATTATCATAATGTGCTTGCCCTGTGGCTGGGGGCATTTATGCATCCCCCTGCTGATGCAGTGACCTACAGAGACATTTCCTCTTTGTCCCAGAGATTGCAAAGGGTAGGAGGATAAAGGGGTAAAGAAACATGATTGAGGTTCATTGGAAGTGTTGCGGGAATGGACAGATTCTCTTCATACAACTTGACTGAGGTTTGTCTCATTGTGACTACTCCTTCATTATACTCCTTATACCTCCCAGATTTCTGGGCCTGGGCTCTGGCAAGAAGGGGAAAAAAAGAGATGAGTATAAGGCAGAGAAGGTGAAAAGTTCCTTTAAGCCATAAAGAGCCCCTCCAAAGTTGAAGAGTGAGATGTAGGCCTTCCAGAGAAAAACCAGAGTAGGCCTCCCCTTTCCTCCAAGGATTGGGAAGGGAAAGAATAACTCTCTTAGGCCTCAAAGGATGTCTACAAGATCACTTGGCAGTGTGTTAGACCTGACAGCAAACAGAAAGACTGTTAGATTGTTTAAGTCCTGCCTGCTAAGACCCCCACCTCAATCGAGTCAAGATATATGATGAACCTACTATGTGCCAGGTGCTGTGCTAAGAGCTGGGGCTACAAAATGAGGCCCGATCACTCTTTAGATCTCACTAAGGCTCTGTTTTCAGGCCTCTACGGGAGTGCTTAGTTAGCAGTGCCACCCGCTATTGGCCACCTGGTCCTTAGATGCCCTGGGGCACCTATGTTCTACTCCAGGGATTCCACAGAACAGGATTTTATCTTTTTGGTCTCCATTCATAAATGCCTGGCATGTTAAGCTGGGATCTCATTCAGTGAACTTTGGGGGACAGGGGAACATCAAATACACTGGGGAAGATTCTGGTCCTTAACACTTCAAACTTCCTGGCATTCATTTTTATCTCAGAAGGATAAGCATGGATTCAGCCTTGTGAGTTTTAGGACCCAAGATTCTGAAAGGGTGAGATAATCAAAAATACAAAATTCTTCATCTTTATCAGAAGGGTCATTTTCTATCTCAATTCCTTGCTCTGTAATTTGATTCCAAATTTATTATCTTACAACAGATTTAATTAAGGTTATTATCACAGAACTGATTTTTCTCCCTTAACCTTATATTATCATGAGAGCCAAGCTGCAGTTTAACAACTGCTCCTGTTTCAGCTGCCAAATTTTCCAAATGACTTCTCTGTGAGGCTTCTCTCCATAACTCCTGCCAGGCATACCTGGCCAGCATGAGCTAACTCTGTCTTTGCCATGGTACCTTAGAAGGCTGTGTCCATGTAAGTAAGGTCTCTCCAGGAAGTGCGCAGTTCTTTCTCAGCATCTGTGCTCTGTCCAGGATGTCAGTATCCAGGCTGGGCTCGTAATCGCAGGGGAGCAATTATGGCAGAGGCAGGTTCTGAAAGAGCTCCTCTTCCTACACAGCTGGATCCAACATGACTTACTGCTTCAAGGCAGACTGTGAGTGAGAAGAGAGTTTTTGAGGTTTAAGTTTGTAATTTTACTCCTACCTGAATGCCACCTTAATATCAAAAGATAAAAATAGTATAGGCCTCTTTCTAATCATCTGTTCTCTGTAGAATTCTGTTGAACAATGTCATCATAAATAAGCACATTTTGGCTACCATTAAATCTCATGGAATCTGTATTCAGCTGCACTGTTCTGTGTTGATAGAGACATGATTAATTTTAATAAGTTTGTAGTAACTTTGTTCCATCTGTCAGGTAATAATCTTGAACAATTTGGAGTAGGGTGTAGGACCAAAATTATAGCTACAGTGGGCCATAAACATCATTTAATTGAACTTCCTTATTTTATAGAACTGTTTTCTTTTTTTATATAACATCCCCCCCCAATTACAATTAAAACAATATAAAAAACTTTTTTTATAAGAAGTTTTGAGTTCCAAATTCTATCCCTCTTTTTCTTTACTCTCTCCTCCCTGAGATGATAAGAAATCTGATAGATTATTCATAAGTGTACAGCTGATAGATTATAACGTGATGGTTAATCACGTTAATCACGGTTAATCATGTAAAGCAATTCCACATTAGTCATTTTGTGCAAGAAGACTCTACTAAAAAAAATAATGGGAGAAAGAAAGGAAAAGAAAAAAGAAAGGAAGGAAAGAAAAGAGGAAGAGAGGGAAGAAGAAGAAAAAAAGAAAAGTGAGGGAAGGAAGGAAGGAAGAACTTTTTGAGGAAATTTAGGCCTAGAAAATATAGTCAAGGGAAGGATTACAACCCAGGTCTTCTCATTCGAAATTGAGCATTCTTTTCACTACACTTATTGCTTTTAAAAAGAGCCTAGATACTATTTTACAAGAAATCATCTAAGAGAATTGCCCAGCTGTAATAGAACCAGAAGGTAAAATAGGCTTTGAAAGAATTCCTCGAACACCTTCTGAAAAAGATCCTAAAATAAAAACTCCAAGGAATATTGTGGCCAAATTTCAGAACTATCAGACCAAGGAAAAAAAAAATTACAGGCATTTATTGCTTTTCTAGCTTATGGAAAGAATGGGCCAGTGAGCCAGACATTTTATATATATATATACACACATGTATACATATATGTATATATACACACATATATGTATATATGTGTTATATATATTATATAGATATGTTTATATATTACATATACACACACCCATATACATACATTTATATATATCATATATATATATATATATATATATATATATAAATTAGACAAACGGTTACTTATCTAATATTGAAAATCTTCATGTGGAACTCAAGATTAACAGAGGCGGCACCCATATGGACAGCAGATAGATTAAAAAAAACTAATACTTATAACAAGAATTGACATTTATATAGCACTTTCAACTTTTCAAAGCACTTTATAAACATTATTTCATTCCGGCTTTACCAGAAGATGATACTAGACAGTATAATCCCCAATTTAAAGGAAACTGAGGCATAGAGAAGTTAGATGACCTGCCCACAGTTACTTAAGTATCAAAAATGGGATCTGAAACCAGGTCTGACATGAAGTCTAGCATTCTATACTATGCTGGACAGGCCAGAATCAGTTAGAATGCCTTGATTTCTTGGCACATGTTCACTTTCTTACGGGTTTCTAAAAAGTGTGACTATAAAGTAGTACAATTATAGTAAGAGGAATGGGGGGTGGGGTTGGGGAGAGAGAGGAGACGGCTCTGGGGCATTGACAGGTGACATGGGAAGGGACCAAATCTTCTGGAGGGGAAAGTGACGACCACCCGCCTCTCACAGCCATCTCTTCCCAATGCTTCCTCACGTCCGTACGAGATGCAGGAAAATGATCCCTCCGACGTCCGCTTTACTTTACGGACCAGCACTCTGTCCTCTCCCGGGCAGGGGGAAGGGGCTCCCGGGAACGGGAGACGTGTGGTGGCTGCTGCCTTGGCGGCCCGCGGTTAGTCCTGGCGGGGCCTAAGCAGCCGAGGCCGGGGGCCCTCCATGCACGGTGTGGCCCGTGGCACTCCCTGGACGTGCCTTGCCGGAAAGCCGGGGAGGGTCTGTGAGGAGTGGTGTTGGCAGGTTCATTAACGGTTTCTGACAGGCTATGTTGTACTCAGACCTAGAGCAGGCTCGCTGACCGAGCCTGAATTAACCAACCCTATGCACACTTCTTTTGTATTCTGTTTCCCCTTTAAAGACATTTGATGCCCCAAGCGAAGAAAAGCCAACCACAAACCTTGATGGAGAACCTTCAGCCCGGGAAGCCCTGTGACTGGGAGCTGGAGGGCAGAAAGCACGAGAGGCCGGAAAGCCTCCTGGCCCCGGCTCAGTTCTGCGGCCCGGAGCAGGACTTGAAGGCTCTGGCAGCCCCGCTGCAGGCCATCCCGGAGATGGACTATGACTCCGCCCTTCCCGACCCGGTGGCGAACCTCGACCGGGCCCTGCGAGCCCCAGCCGAGCTGCTGACCGACAGCCGCCCCTTCGTCCCGAGCTACGAGGAGTTTGAGTACGGCGGCGAGATCTTCACCTTGCCGGCTCCCTACGAAGAGGAGACTTTCCAGAGCCTGCCTCTCTTCGAGGCCTGCTCGCCCGCCTCCTCCGAGTCCAGCCTGGACATTTGCTTCCTCCGGCCGGTCAGCTTCACCATGGAAGCCGAAAGGACTGAGCACTCGGTGCAGCCGCTGCCCAAGAGCTCCACGTCGCCCGTGAGCAGCAGCACGTACAAGCACGAGGCCGTCCACGGCAAAACGAAGCCGCTCAGCCGCTCGCTGAAGGAGTTTCCCCGGACGTCCACGTCGGAAGGGGTCACCCCCAGACTGTACAGTACGAGGAGCAGCAGCGGCGGGCGCGTGCAGCTGAAGCAAGAGCGGGCCGCCCAGCCGCACATCGCATCTGCCACAGCTAGGAGCTCCCCGAGGAACTTCTTCCCCCCCCAGAGAACTCAAAGTGAAAAACAGACCTATTTGGAAGTAAGGAGGGTAAAGTAAATAAACCAAACCAAAAACTTTCGGAGGCAGCGGTCGCGGTCACGGGAGAAAATCCAAGGCGGTGTGTCTAGGTTTCCGGGTCTCACACCACTTCCTTAGGAGTCCTGGCCAGCTAGGGTCGGAAAATCAGGCCGTCAAACCCCGCTTTGACTTGACTTACTGTGCAACCGGTTTGCATAAGTACCGGGGTCCAAATGTGGACCCCTGACATGGAGCAGAAGCCTAACAGAATGGTTAAGACAGGTGTTAGTGCTCTCCCCCAAGCCCCGTGTTATAAAAAGCTTCCATCGGATTAGATAAGAGAAATGATATTTAATGACTATAACTAATACCTTGAATCTATATAGCACCTTTCTTCTGAGGCACTTAAAGAGTTTCACATATATTATCTTTGCCCGCCTATGAAATGAAAGATGTGGCTCATTGCCAGAGAACACGAGAGAGGATCGAAACTCATTTTTCCTTCCTCTCCTAGTCGGTGTATCTTCTTAGTTTTAATTTTGGAAACACTGAAATAGTCTGCACGTATGTGCTCTGTTTCTCCCTTTTAATCTGATGACTACTTAACAGGTAGAAAGAAGACGAATAGTTTCCTGTCAAAAGATTAAAAAGCTAGAGCTGAGAGAGGTATTTTCCCTTAGTGAATTTGAAATAGACATTTTGTTATAGTCACCTAAGTGGTGCATAGAAATTAGGAGACTGCAGATTTCTGTTCATCCTAAAAAAGTCATAAGAAGGTAGTGAAATCCTATCACTAGAAGTACCTAAATGGCCATTGGAGGACCTCTGGATTTGGTAGAGGAGATTCCCACATGGTGTGGGACTAGGGACCACCAGATGGTTTTAAGGCTTCCTCCTTTTCATATTTAAGTTACATTTTGCCTGGGGGGTAGAAAAGAGTTTCTGTAGTTATCTGTCAAAATGAAGGGATCAGAGGAAATCAAGGCAATGACCTGCAAATAAGTTCTTAAGGATCCAAACTTTTGTTTTCTCATAAAATGGGGAGGTTAGGATTTAACGGAAGTGTTTATTGCAACAGTCCAGGGGAAGAATAATAAAAGCTTATACTGGGCTATCGGTGATGGGAGGAGAGAAGATAAGATGGATACAAGAGATAATAATAGGTTAGGGAGGCAGAGTGGTACAATTGAAAGGATACTTGATGTGAAGTTAGAGGACCTGGATTCAAATCTCATCTTTGATGCTTATTGTGTGACCTTGGACAAAACATATAACTTTGCTGGGTTTTCTCATCTGTAAAACTAAGAGGTTAGACTAGGTGGTCTCTGAGGATCCTTTTAGGGCTATGAACCAATGTTTTTGATTATGGTAGAATCGGCAAAACTTGGTAGATAATTGGAGGTGAGAGGTAAGGGAGTGAAAAGAAACAAAGATGGCACCAAAGTTTCCAATGTGCAATATTGGTGATACTAGTGTTAGAAATTGTGGAGTCAGTTTAGCATTAGACTGGACTAGATGGCCTTGGAAGTCCTTTCCAACTCTGTAATTCTGATTCTGCAAAAATAAAAAAAAGTAAAAGAAATCAAAACCCCACAATGGAAAGCAACCAGGAGGAACTCATGGTACCTCTAGGTCTAAAGGTCTGCAGGTCTCACATTGAGTTTATTTATTTAATGCACACAATATAACATTTCAGTGTAATAAAGGCCTAAGGCCTTAAATAGACATTTTAGTCTGTGTTCATGAAAGAGTTAATATTTCTGGAGCCAATAAATAGTGTTTCTCTGCATTTGAATGGAATAAAAACAATTTCCTGTGGCCAAGTAAGATGTAATCTCTGAAGTCAGAAGAGAACTATGGCCCAGGCAGGACATTGTTCCTGTCATACATAATGCTAAATGAAGTATTCAGCGTTCACAGGAAGCACTGCACTTGGCCCATGTTGAGGACACAATTCAGAGGCCATTTAAGTTGGCACTGCACTTTGGTGGCTGCTAGGTCCAGGGTCCCAGCATTTTGAACTCCTGAATTTCTCTTTCCTCATTTTTTTTTTTTTTTTTTGGTGGGGGGGGGGGGGGGGCAGGAATAAATAGATGCAGGTAGATTGAAAATCATTTTTTCTTCTATGCCCTTCCATTCTTGTGAATAGTGTTTTGGCAGTGCAGTTGAGATAGGGGGGAGAACACAGAGTATCTATCGGTCAACTGAGATCATAGTGTTGCTTCTTCATTGGTATTGGCTAAAGCTATGTGGAAATCAGGCTTCTGCTATATGCCCTAAGGGAGCTCAAGAAAATCTAGGAATGTGCCCATGGATCCTTGCCTCCTAACAATCAGAATCTCCTCAGAATTCCCAGGGGGTCTCTCCTGGCTGGGCCTTCCAGCTTCATCTGTACTAGTATCAGAAGTATGATTAGAAAATTAAAGTGCTGGGGAAGAGACATATCATTAATATTATTGAGAAGAAAGGGATTTGAGCGAAAGAAGACTAAATGACCCTTCTGTGAGTGGGGGGTGGGGGGTGGGGGAAGAGTAATCCTAAAAAACATACTTTTAAATTGTTAACCCTTTCTTGATGAGACTTTCTCAAGAAAACAGAGTTAGACTCATCCTATTCATCTTGAAGACCATCTTGAAGGTCTTCCATATTCCTGTCTGGTCACTCAGCTTTCATAGGGAAGTCTTAACCTTTCTCAAAAATGCAAAGCATAGTAGAAGGGACTAGAACCCTCCAAAGGTACTGGACCAGCTGTCTGGAAACTCACATTTATTCCTGGTTCTGGGGCTATTTAGGTATATGGCATTGAACAGTTAACTTTTCTCTCTCTATTCTTCAGTTTCCTGGATTGTAAAAATGAGAATAGCACCTATTTCCTTGGTGTTATAAAGTCAAATGAGATAATGTATGTGAATGTGCTTTGAAAGGCCAAAGTGCTATACAAAAGCAAGGTATTAGTAATAAAAATGAGAATTAAAGTGAAGTTTTTGAAAAACTATTGGTTACTTACTCCGCAATAAACCAGAATTAAAAAAAAAACCCAGGTTTTATAAATAATTTCATTAGAATCACATGAAATATTTTAGGTCAGTATTAAATTTGGGGATTTTTCCTTATTGGGAATCTTGCTGAAAAGTCCTGGAAACAAACCTCAACTCCCTCTCTCCTTCCCTTCTGTGTTTAAAGAGCAAAAAGTCTCTGTCTAATCTAAGAAATTGTGTAGAACCACCAGGGTGATTTTGCTCTAAATCTCTCTGCTTCCTTCAAATGATTATACCTCAAACAGTAACCTTTTTGGGGGGATCTCAGAGATTGTATAGTTAGCTATCTGTTCACAAAATGCCTAACAATCTTTTGGTTAATTTCTGATTCCTTTGGTGATATCCAATATTAAAACAGGAAGGGGGTTTACTAAAAGATAGAATTCTGGTTCTATTCTGGAAGTCCAAATATAAAGATCTTAATAAAATTCCACTTAAAGATTCAAGATAAGAAGATACTATGCTATATGCTAATTGGAAACATATGCCAACTGGACACTTCTTTCTTTCACCAAAAAACCAACAAAAAACCAAATAGTAGCTTCCCCAGTTTATTTATTCTTTAAGTGGAAAGGTAGGGATAAGTGCAAATATTGTTCTGGAACCAATTAGTCCTATTTTACAGATGGGAAAACTGATATCCAAAAATATAAAGGGCCAGTTTTTCAGCTCTTCCAATATGATAATGGAAGTGCCTGAAATGGAATCCAGAGGTTCTGATTCCTTTACCCTTCTTTAAGTTCTAGGTAACTCTCCCTCTACTGTTTCCCTTCTTAATTAGTTCTTTTTCATGATCCTATACTTGGATGATTTCAGAAATATGACAGTATCATTCAAAGAAATTGGAGACAGCTCCTTAGCACCTGGTTGAAAAGGCACTCTTTCTTCAGTTGTTCAACCTCAAGATTTGCCTTGAAAAGTTGTTATTGAGACATTTTGAGTCATGTCCATCTCTTTGTATCCCCATTTTGGGGTTTTCTTGGCAAAGATATTGGAGTGGTTTGCCATTTCCTTCTCCATCTCATTTTACAGATGAGGAAATGGAGGCAAACAGGTTAAGTGATTTATCCAGTGACACAGCTAGTAAGTGCCTAAGGATTATTTGAATTCAGGATTTCCTGCCTCCAGACCTATGCTTTCTTAGCTGCTCTTGATGAAGGTTAGAGACCTATTAAATTTAGGGTAAGAGGGAAGAAAAAAAAAAAAACAAGACCATGAGACTATTAAGTCTGGAAGCGTTTTTACAAAATCCAAAATTTTTTTGTTTCTTTTTCAGGAAATACATGTAGAAGATAACACCAGATTCTGTCCAAAGGAAGAAAGAGAAAGTGAACAAACATCATTCAGTGATCAGCATCCCAGCAGGCAAGACCAGAAAGGGGGCTTTCGAAGCTCCTTCCGCAAGCTCTTTAAAAAGAAGTGAGTAGCCCTTAGATCAGACAGCTTTCTAACTCCTTCCCCTCTGGGATTCTTCTTGAGGTTTTCACAACAGCAACAACTACAACAACAATAATAACGGTAATTTGGCCTCAAGAAGCTGCTTCAAGCTTAATGCCTCCTCCTTATAGCCAGGGATTGACTCCTTTTTTTTTTTTTTTTTTTTTTCTTATTTTGGTCTCCTTTCATGCTTAAAGAAACTGTCTCTACTCCCACCACTATTAACTTTTCTCCCACCTCCTTAACCCTGCATTTTCCTGCCTTCCCCCAGCCAAGTTGTGCCTACTGGGGCAAACAGCACACATTGGGAATGAACCAGTGGCCACCTTTTGAGACATCAAGAAATTCTGGGATGTTGGTATTGGGTATAAGGAGTCTTTCCAATAGAACCTTCCTTTAAAATGCTCCTTCTAGGTACTTAAGTGCTTTTACCTTTTAGGACACATGTAGATACTTATAACCATAATGGATACTATGTATATTTAGTAGGAACTTACCCTCAAGGAATGAATTTGGCTGTAGTTAGGTATTCTTCCTCCAGTCTGCAAGGCTTCCTTAAGAGGTTGAGCTTTTAAACTAGGAAGATCAGTTGAGAAATGTAAAGGAGGGCTATGCTTTTAAAAATACAGCTTGTTTTGCAGTTGTGAAATGATGCTAGTGGAAATTCCCTTCTTTACCCATCCCTTCAGGCTCAGAGGCTTCTGCTTGTGGTTCCATAGATTGTCATCTCTACATTCTTTTCTCTCAGTGAAAAATCTCTTTCCATTTAATTTCTTCTGGTAGACTGCAGAATTGAAGAGTTAGTCTGAATCACAAAGTCTTCACCTTTTGTGGAGTGAAGGAAAATACATGGATAGGCTTATAGCTGACTGGCCCGTGAGGATTGAGCAGTGTGTGGAGAGGCTACCTTGCTGAGCTTCAAACAGTTGCTGGTTGATTCAGATAATGTTCTCGATGGGAGAAGCTGGGAACAGGTCTGAAGTGAGAAAATTATGTTTCTTTGGGGGTCTTAAAAATATGGGGAAGACCGCTGAAGTCAGTGTTAGGGCACAGAAAGCTGGTCTTGTCAAGATTACTGGCTGTTCAGTCTATTGTTAAAAGGAGAGAATGGGAAAGGGTAAAGATAAGGGTAATCTTTATCATACATAGTCCCTCAATGGCTAAGTTCCAGACTGACTTCTATTCTGTGCTTGTCAGCATGCACACCAGAGTTGCTGTATGGTCATTTTTTATTTCAATTATTACTACCTTCAAATGAACTTTGCTTAAAGGCAGAAGATTTGAAGATTATTTCCCTTTTCCTAGGATAATAGTCTTAGGTCTTTCCTGGCTCAGCAACCCTCAGCATGTTCAGCAATGAGATCAATCCTTCACTCCTGCTTTGGTGTCCAGGCTGGCTTAAGAACTCATAAGGCCAGTATTGTTCCTGCTCATTTCCTTCCATTTCTGAATTGTTCCTTGATACCAGTATTCATGGTTCACCCATCCCAGCTTTTAATGCCAGTAATCTTGCTAGAAGCAATGAAACTACCATTACTTTTTCCTAGTTCCTTCTCCAAACTCCTAGAGACTTTTTAGAAATGTTCTGAAGATTCATTTAGAAGAAGCTAGGAAAGTTTGGCCTTTCAGTAGAAGGATAGAATTAAGACTGACAACTATAGGTTACAATGAAGCAGATTTTAGCTATGGAAGGGCTTCATAATAGAGCCATTTCACAGTGGATTAGATTGTCTTATGAAGTAATGTGTTCAGTATAATCGGGAATGCTTAAGCAATGGCTGGATGGCTGTCCATCTAGGAGGCACTGAGACTAAGACTGTACTACGTGACTTTAAAGTCTCTTCTAGTTCTTCCATTCTAGGCTTCATCCAGAGTTTGGCTCGAGTACAAGATAAGATGACAGGTCAACTTGTTAGCTTGTTAGGATTTGAAAGGTACCCATAGCTCTTACCCTTGAATCTTTCAGGTATTTTATTGTTTAATATTTGAAGCAACATCTGAAGGAAAGTGATGGCAGAGACAGAATAACAATAGCTAGCATTTATATAGTGTTTTAAGATTTTCCAAGTGCTTTACATTTATTATATCATTTGATCCTCACAAAAAACTTATTAGATAGGTGGTTTTATTATCCCCCTTATACAGATGAGGAAACTGAGGCTGACAAAGGTTAAGTGACTAGCTCAGAGTTGTACAGCTAGTAAGAGTCTGAGGCAATATCCAAACTCAGCTTTTTTTTTTTTCCAAGTCTGTCTTTCTATTATGCCCATCTTATAAGAGTATGAAAGTTGGTACAGTTGGCTTGCCAAGGGTTACTAGACCTTTACATCATGTCCCAAAGATAGTATTTATGAATGGTATTTATGAACTGTCATTGAACATTTGTTGTGTATTTATGGGCTGTTGGTACTGTGAAGATTTGATAAACTATAGAAAGCAGCATATAGTAGCAGCTTTTAATTCCTGCTTTATCATCGGAGTATGAAAGGAGAGAGTAGGGAATGTTCTGCATGATAAAATATTAGTGATATTTAACTTGGAAGATACCACAATCCTTCTTTTCTAAAGACATTTAAATACCCTTGTGGATAAGACTAGGCCAGAAACTATGACTACAGATACATAAGATATGTGGTTCTAATCTTTTAGGTGGGACCTTACTCTTTAAAGTCAAGCAATAAATACCTAGACAGATGTGTGTTGGGATTAAAAAATCTTCTATGCATTTATGCAGGGAAATAGAAAATCTAGAAAATTTCTAAAAATACAAATGCTCAAGTACTATATGCAAAACAAGGGCCTGGCTACAGAGATAAAGTGAAGCAGGTCAAGAGAAGGGGTAGAAAGAGTGGATGTTTTCTTGTGCACTGCTCAGTCCTGTGTTCCTCTCCCTTGGATAGGCTTTTGTGTATAGGGATCATCTGGCTGGCTTCCAATTCACGCTATTTCAGAATGCTATTTCAGGTTCTAACTGGTTACAAAGCTGGACACAGCAGAACATTTAAGAAAAGAAAGACTCAGAGGTGTCTTCCTTTTGTGATTAAGAGAATGTATTGCTGGTTTTCATGTTAGCAGAATGTAGATAATCAAACTTCTTATATTACTCAAAACATATTAAATGAATGCCTAAGATGCTGATGGGAAATTATCTGATTGCTTCCACTTAGGATATATTTAGTTTGTGTGCATCAGATGAGGTGCAGAGATGTCTTTAAAAGCTGGCCAAAGGAAAATGTAATTCAATTTCAAGCTTCAAAAAGCTGTTAGCTTTCCAGCTTAGCTAGGATCCTCAGAAAATAGAAATAGGACTAACATGTTGCAGTGGTCTATCCAGAGAATGTTAGGACTACCTTGAACCTTCTAAGTTATCAAGTTAAGCTGTACTTTATCAGAAATTTCTTTAAACCCACCAAATATTTGATTGCAAAAGATCCTGGAGTTCGAGAAAAAAATGCTCTCACCTGTACTTAAAGACAATCAACTTGAATTGCATGCTCTCTGCCACTGCATTAAGTGGAAAAGTGGAAAAGGTGTATGTGTGATACTCCCACCCCCATCTCCCATCTCCCAATGTCCTATGAGAGAGACTGATTCCTTCTCTCTGGAGTTTTTCAAGTGAAATATATATCATCACTGTTATGATATAGATATCTGGAATGGATTAGATGGCCTTTGATTTTCCTTCCAACTTGGAGATTCTGTAAATTTACGATTCTTTAGCTATTCCCTTGTTCACTCCTATTTGGGACTTTTTTCAGCCTTTACTGATGTCAAATCTTTTCTGCTCACCAAGGGATACCTCCCGAGTTCCTTATTAATTCAGATGAATAAAATCATCACAGGTCTTCACATATTTTTAATAATCATTTCTGTGTTCTATCATAGTTTTACAGTTCTATATATTACATATAGAACTCTATTCATGATATAATTAATGATAGAAAATTAATCATTAGTGAATCCTATTTTATTTGGTTTGTGGCTGTTTTTTTTTTTTTGGGGGGGGGTGCTGTTTACAAGCTCAAATAAATGGATTGCCCAGCATCAACAGTTAAACAGAACTTGTAACTGATGGTGCAGCAACTATACTCCATAACTTCATTGTCCAATTGTCAGTGCTATACCACTCCATTTTGTCCTGTGCTTGTACTAGCAACTGGTTGTATTCAAAATCGAGATCTTCATTACTACTCTGGACTCTGTACTCTCACCCCAGTCCAAGTTCTCCTTTGCTGTGTTCAGACTTAAAAGGAATTGTTAAAGCAGAATTTTTAGTGGGTTGTATAATGGCTCCCCTTTAATCCACATTGCTTTAATCATTGATGAAGTATCTTGGATATCCTCTATGAAATCTTCATGAGAATTCAGGTTTATCTGTTGCAACTAAATTTGTAAAATAACAGGCAGTCAGAGATGCAAAGAAGCACTACAATTTTCCATTCTGTTTGGCTGAAACTTATTCTAATTCTAGTAAATAGTTTGAGGGTAGTAAGGGATGGAAAACAGAGGTCGTGATGTCCCGTGTTGTTTGCTAGTTTCTGCTTCCTCTATTCTTGCCATTTTAATAAAGGCTTTTGTGAGGACAAAGGTGTGAGCAGACAGATGAAAAAGAGTCTTAATTGACTGCAAGCCAAAGCAAAAGCAGTCTCAGACATTATTAAGAGAGGTATAGTGCCCTGGATTAAGGAGCTGACCGATTGACCTCCCTTGAGTTCTTTTCAATCACTCATATATAGTCAGTGAATACTTGTCTGTCTAGTATGGTGCTAGGATCTATGGGATTTTGTTTTTTCCTACAAAGAATTCAGACCTAGGCAATTGCATTCTCAACACAAGAAAGAAAAAGTTCCCAACATTCTGTCCTTTGTCCTACCCAGATCTTGGGGTGCTAGGTCACATGGTAGTGGTAACCAAGTGACTTCCCCTGCCTCTGTCGCCTCCTGCTAGTCTGGACCCAGAGGTGCAAGGCCCGTGTCCACAGCCGTCCTCTGTCTCATGGACATGTGGCCGTGTGGGTTTGGATGGGTTGGCTTTTGGAGGTTTTTGATTACACAATGCTTGGCTTTAGTTTCCTGTGCAAAACAGATGATTTCTTCTTAAGGTAGAAAGCTAAAAGGCAGATACGCAGGCCTTTAAAACACAAGCCATGTCATCTTTCATTAGTCCATACCTGTAGATCCTTAATAGTCCAACATAACCTTTGGATGGTTATTTACATGTGACCATGTAGGACACAAATAGTTATCGGGAGGCCAGGCAGAGCTGCCTTTGTGAAAGAGAAATGTTGGGGCATTGGTCACAGGCAAAAGCTGGGAATGGAAAAGCATTAGCAAGCTAGTTTTTGGTTAAAATTTATAATCAAGATGTAAAGGGATGTTCTGAATACTGGAGACATGAGAAGAGGCTTATGAGGAGGGTCGTTAAAAAAAACTAAAGATGAGCTCGTAGAGGCTGAAAAGCAGACAGGGCGATTTTGGCATTTGTTTCAGAAATGGGAACGAAGCTGGTGAAGATTTCTGTGGTCCCTGGGGCTGGTGGTGACATCAAAACTTTCCTATTTTCAGGTAAACATGAACAGTTGCATGTTGGATGGTTCAAAGTGTGAAATATTGGGCTTCAGGGAGATCTAGAAGTGGCCAAGATCAGAACAACTAAAAGCAAAATTACAGATTTTGGCTGAAGAATATTTGAAGAGGTGTCCAAGGTGGGGAGGCCATTGATGGGAGACAAGGGTTAGATTTAAATCCTTTAGCAAATGGGGAGGCTTACAAATTGTGGGTTGAACTGTAGGTTTCCCTAATTTCTTGGTTAATGCAATATGAGGCAAAGGAATGAAATAGTACAAAAGATATGGTTGTGGACATATTGTGCATAGCTACTATATATAACTAAGGGCGAATTCAGAAAGGAGGAGGCTGGGATTGAGAAAGAGAACAACATAAGGTTTTGGGTGTAACACTTGGGAGTATCATAGGGAATTCTAAAATTGGGAAAAGGAATAGAATTTGTAAACCAGAGGAGCAACATGCTTGACAAGCCGTTTCAGTCTGCTGGGAACAACAGATGGGCCCCAAAGACTTAGGTGTTGTGATGTAGAATAGCCTTTTTTCTCTAAATTGGGATTTAGTGAATGAGTTAAATATGGGAAAGGTGGGCCTTACCAGTGGAAGGTGGAAAGCATGGAGATTAAGGCTTTTTCTACACAACAACAAAAACAAAGTGAAGTAGAACAATCTGATCAATCATTTGGAAGTTTCCAAGCATCAGGATGTTAATTATTGCATAGGCCAAGCCTGTTGCCTTGAAAAACATAGTTAAATTATATCATCAAAATTAGATTTAAAAAAAAAAATTAACAAATTAAAAAAGTTAATTCTTATTGGTTAGGACCTTTAGAATCTGATTGGGAACAACAAAAAAAAGAATAATCTGCTGTTCCTTTTGAATTGTGGGAATGTACAATATTAGCCTCTGTACATGGAGAACTTGTTCAGTGGTTTAGGAGCTTTGGGACAAGGAACCTCATTTCAAACACTGAATTCCCTTGAGTATAACTGAGCTAGATTCTTTGTTTTTGGTTCCTAGTCGTTGGGCTGGATTTATAATTTCTAACCTCAAATTTAAGCTTGCTAAGTGATCCCAGGCTGGTTTAACAGAGGCAATTTCTAGAGCCCCTCCCCTTCCAGGCACTTCTGACAGGATCAACTTGTAGACAGTGCAGAGCTGGAGTCCATTCTACAGCTGGTTTAACCAAGAAAATGGAAGAATGTGCCCTCGCCTGGGGACTTGATTGGATTTATTTGAATTGTTGACTATTGGGCTTGGTCTCCTTGATGATGGTTGAGATTATGGTATCTCCTCAATCTGATTATTGTACTCACATTTCTTCACTTTATCATGTATAGCATATATGCATGGCAGTCCTCAATAAATCTGTCTTTATAAAAATAAACCAAAGTAAGAGTTTGTAATATATATATACCTATGTATTAAAAAACAACAACAACAACAACAACAAAAACCATTTAAAACTCTATAGTGAGGGTTTGGGATAAGGTTGACTGAAAACAATGAATTTTAGAATTTTTAAACTTCTTAGTTTTGGATACCAGTTTACTCAAGGATTTGATAATTTGAATATTAATTGTGATAGGTCACTCTCAAAATATGAATCCCTGACTTTTTTGAGCTTTTCTTTGCCCCAGGATAGTGCTATTTCACCCTATACTTTGTCCCATACACAATAATTATGATCAGAAGTCATGGTTTTTCATGGTTCTCTCCTTCAGACACAATATGGGTTAACTCTCTTTATATTTCTGAAAATGCCAGATCAACTTACCCTTTGGATAAAATTAAGAAAACTAAACACTACTGTAGATCCAGGTGGCAACATGACAGTTTGACAAATGTCAAACAGTTTGGATAGATAGACTATTTGAAAAACAATTAAACCCAAATCAACCTGTACTTTATCTGTGTGCTGAGATTTTAGGTCCAGTGGATCAGAATACAGGGAAAAAACTAATGAAAACCCCTCAATGGATCCTTCACCCACCAAACAAGATCTCTTCAGAAACCAACTTGCTCTTGCAAATGACCTTGACCAAGGAACTGCTGTGTAAAACATATGTAAAGTTTTATTGTCAAGTGTTGAGAAAGATGGACAGTGTCTATGTATATACATCTGTGCATGTATATCTATATAAAATTCTGATGTATAAATTATTGATGAAGAGTTAATGACCTAAATATTTGCATTTGAAAACAAATCAACTTGAAAAGTGTTGCCAAGAAATGAAGAGATGCTGAATTTCATGCCTGGACATTTGTGAGAAAAAGAATGAAGAATTTGTGAGGTCTTCCTCATTGAAAGAGCCAGCAATAGAGAAAGACACTATTAGTTTGAAGGAAAATAAACATTTTTAAAAACAAAAACCTTCCACTTTGAAATTGTGCCCCAAGTATAACACTGGACACAGTCATATTAAACATGTTTCCTAAGTGTTTGGCCTGTGAACTGATCCTCAGTGTTCTTAAATTATATACCATGTTAAGACCAACTCAAACCATTTTGTCATCTATCCTCCAAAGAACTCAAAGTACTTGGAATATATTATTCATTTAATTTTTAACATTCATGTAAGGTGAACCATTGCATTGTAGACCTTTCCTATAAGGAGAAGTTATAGAGAAGTTGTGGATTACCTAACAGGGCAGCATTTACAGACTAAAGAGATGGTATTAACAACATTATAGAGTAAAAGTCATTGTGTTCACTGCTGCCAGCCTGGACCCTGGGGGATGAGAACTGTTCAAAGACTGTTTGTTAATATTTTTATCCCCATTACTATGGATGCAAAAATCATCTTGGTTAGAACTGGAGCTCATGGTAAACACTGGCAGCTGGTGCATGATCTGGCACCATTTCATGTACTTTCTCTTTAGAAGGATTGAAAAGAAGTAAAGGTGAGACTTAGAATACCTAACATCATTTGTCCTCTGGTTTCTGCAAACAAAACACATTATGAATAAACCATCAGGGCTGGGAATGCTGAACTTTGCCATCCAGGAGTAGCTAATTCTGATTACTGGATTGCTCAGCTTAAAGGCATCATTGTTTCAGTGGAGTGGCAAAATTTCCACAATAAATTTATCCAAGTCATATGCCCAGGAGGGCATGTTTAGGTTCAAAATATTAGTTTCAAACAGAAAAAATGTGGGATAATACAAAGTTTGACTGTTTCCTTTTGATAGTTACCAGTAACAGTTCAAAAGTAACAAACATATTAGTTCTTACTAGCTCATATTAGGGGGATATTGAATTTATAATCCCTATTTGGGCAAAATCCTAACAAACACTTTGGACTGATTTTTCAAATACCATATAGCCCAGAAGCCTAAATGAATAAAGTGCCAATTTCATATTTCATTTGGACATGAAATTTTTAGTTGTACTTTCATATCATTTCACTGATACTATTTTTCACCAAAAATAAATTTCATGTTACTACTATACAGAAAATAGCTTTCGCTTAAGTGCATAAATGCCACAATACTAAAAGGACCAGGAGGGGGAGGGAGGAAGAAGCCTAGTTGTCTAATTTGAATCGTGCAAATTATAAACCTTTTTTCCTTCCCTTATTTTATGTTTATGGTCAAAGTTTTAAGCTATACTGGGAAGTTTTTGAAAATGCTATCCATCTCTAAAATTTCATTTTAAAATAGCATGATGTTAAACCTAAACAGCACAATAAATTTCAATGATAAGATTTCTTTCATAAAATTGGAACATGAAGATGAAACTACAACACCATTGCTAGCCCAAATCCAGTCCCACATTTTTTCATTCCTGGACTACTGCTTCACCTGAAAAACAGATTCTCTCACTGCTTCCAGGACTTTTTCTCTTTGGTCTATTAAAAAATATTTAACAGACATCCTGTAGGTACATTCTGTAGTTAGCTCTCATATTTAAATCTTTCTAAATCACTGCTTTATAGTTTGCCTCTCCATCTTCAAAAACCTTATTCTCTGCAGGTCTGAGTTTGGTATTCAAAGTTTTCTACAATTTAGTATCAACTCTATTTCTGTGTTATTTCTTACTACTTAGCTTTTGTACACAGACTCTCTAGACAAAACTAGTCACATGCCATGTATGTTCCCAATTAAATTTGTCCAAAGTGCACTTCTTCCACCTCTTCTATAATTCAGGCTTGTTCTTTGAGGTCTACTCCCTGACTACTCTGAATTTAAACTCTGACAGCATTGTTTTGATTAACTACCATATGCTCTTTCATATTGCCTTTTTTATTAATTTTAATAACAACCTAACATCAATCCTAACTATAACTCTTTGGGGGAAATATTTTTCCCATGTTACAGATGAAGAAACTGAGATTCAGAGAGTTTTTCAGTTACTCAAGATCACATACCTCTTAAGTGGAAGTCAGGATTCAAACCCATATGTTTTGATGATAATTCTATTGTTTTTCCCACCATGCCACAATTGCCCCCTTTTTATAATAACATTTGACATTTATATAATGCTTTAAGGTTTTCACATCATTTACAGCATAACAATGCTGTAAGATAGGGTCCTTTCTCCCAACTAGCTCTTTGTGGGCAGTAACAATATGTATGTTCCCAGCCTGTAATTGAGGAATATACATAGTAGGTTATGGATGCTAGCATGACTGTAACAGGCAAAGGAAGCTCTGGAAAACACTCCTCATTTTTTTTTTTTTTTTTGTATTTCACTTAAGCTGACAAAAAATTAAACTCTTTTTTCCCCTTTCTTATTTTCAAAAGGAAAAATATTTTAACCGTAACTGAAATAAAAACATAATGGAACCCAGAAACTGGCCATGGATGTATGTTCTCACTTCCAAGTGGCTACTTGTATCTCCTTAGGTTTGAGTTTAGGGTAACAACATGATTATATTAGTAAGGGCTTAAGTGACCAATACCACCAATGAGGATTGATATCAGGGTAAGGATTACCTCTTCCATCTGCCTTGTCTAGGACCTTGTTTAAGATTCTTATGTTAAATCATGAGGTCAAGCCAAAAGGTGACCTCTAAAGTCCTGATTTAAATGATTTATGATACTTTGAACCCTTATGTGCTCTGGCTGGAAGTTGGGAAAGAGTCAGACTATCTTGGGCAAATTTCAAATGGGGGTGCTTCTGGGAAGGCTGGGGTGGCCAGACTGTTGAGGTTTGTTTCATTTCTTTTGGGATGTTACTATAGAAATGAACTTACAGACATAACTCATTTTTTTCTACTAAGAAAAGTGTGGGTGAGTTTGAATATCATGGCAAAGATATCATTTAGCATAATCCAAATTTGGTTTTTAAAGGACTGGAGGGGTGACAGGCTGTAGTCACAGACAAGATCATGACATTTCCATACATGGTTTCTGCTGGTGCTAGATTCCTTCTACAGACTTACAGAATCAAGTGCAAACGCTACAGAAAGAAGAGTTATTGGAATTCCCAGGTAAGGAAAACTGTCAATGCAGGCTGGTACCTTCTGTGACTTGTCCAGTTGCTGCACCCACTATGTTCCTATGTTCACTGCTTCTTGATAGGAAACAGGGATGCAAACTCTGTAAGAGGTCATTAGGGCAGCTTCACTATTTTACACCCCATATACCCCTTTCTCTTACCTGTTTGTTTAAGCTCTCGCTTAGGAAAGAATCTCTTCTCCTTCCTTCTCCCCAGTAAACAAAGCACCTCTGGTCTGCATTAATGCATTTAAAACCTTACAGTAAAAATATTTGGTTTTTGGATGTTTGGATGTTGGGCATCCAATTAATGTAGTAAGTGGATGACTGGACCCTGATACCTCCCCCTCCCCCAAATCCCCTTTGCCCAAGTATCACAAATTCTCTGAGTAGATACACATGTAAAAATAAAGTATGGCATAGCCCTGTGAGAGTAGTTAGGATAGAACTGGAAATGTTTAGTTTGCAGAAGGGAAGTCTTGGGTGAGATAAGATCCTTTCTCTAAAAAGCAAGAGACTTGGCCTGCTTGGCTTGAGGGCAGTATATCAGACAGCTTGCTGCAAGGAAAAAATGTGAAATAATTGAGCTGGTGTGAGTTTTTGGAGGAAGATTAATACATTTATTTCTTCCACTCTATGTCTTCAAATAAAGACTGGGTAAAATCTAGGAGAAGATGTCATAGAGGGGAATTCTTGGAGACATAGGGATTAACTAGAGAAAATGAGGTTCTATCCCTGAGCCTCTGTGACACTTTTACTTGGAGTAGTTTGTGTGGAACCCTAGCTTACTTGGGGAGACTTGGGTACATGGAAATAATATAATTTTGTTGATGTAGGTATTCCTTCTATAGATGAATTCACACAGTAGCTCCAAATCAATTATCATTTATCAAGTCTTTCCTCCATGCTAGGCATTGGGGATACAAAAACAAACATGAGTCCCTGTCCCTGAGGAACTTACAATTTAGTGAAGGGAAACACTGTACACAAGGATACAGCAAAGCCTATACAAAATAATTTTGGAGGAAGACATTGTTATCTCAGGGGGGAGGTGGCCACCAAGAAAGGTTTCACATAGAAGGTGGTATTTGAGCTGAGCCTTGAAGGAAGCTGGGGATTTGGGGAATGGAAGAGCTAGAGAACTCTATGTGAAAGGGATAGGGCCTGCAAAGGAACAGAAATGCAAGATGGAAGACAGTGTGTAGAGAATAGTAAAAATTTGACAGGAGTAAAAGGGATTGTGTAATAAGGTTAAAAAGGTAAAGAGATGGCCTTCATAAGTTCTTGGGCCCCCCAAACTCATCAACCATGGCTGACCTTCTAGTGGATATGCCTTTCTGAATTTGGCTTGGTAATAGAACATGAGGGGAGCCAGGGAGGGAACACATAAACCATTGCTGGTCCCATATCTGAAGTTCAGAGCTTGGTAGGAAGGATCTACTTGAACTTGTGCCCTAGGTTTCAAGAATCTAAGGTTAATTCACTCCATGATGAAGCATTTGGGTAAGACTCCAGTGGAAGCATTTAAGAATAAGATCTATTATTTTCATGATATTCTTAGTTACAAGAATATTTAAAAGATAGTGATTTAATACAAGATAAAAATTGCTTGCTTTCCCCTTCAATACCTTCATGTAAGGTATTAATGTTGAGTAGGACCATGAAAAATTAACTTTAGTGCTACATCTTGATGACAAATAGAAACAGAATGACAACCACTAAAACAATGATTTTTAAGACTACTCACTGAAATTATATAGTACATCCAAATAATACACCTGTGGGCTACACAAGGCTTTTTTTAAAATTTTATTTTTAGAACATATCTTAATAATGCCAGAAAAATAACAGCCATTATTCCACCACTTTAAATGCAAACCCAATACAGCTGCAGACACAGAATACAAATATTACCTATAGGCATGATTAGGTACATAGGCCATATTAAGACATGCCAGCTGGAGATCATCACATTGTTCTTATATTAGATTAAGTCCGACAGCTTTTTTTTTTTTTGTCTTCTTTTCACTAGCATTGCTAATAACCATGCCATTAAAAAAAAAGGGAAAACACACATATCTACACAAATGCTTCTTAACTTTAATTTGCACAAGTCCCTTGAACAAAAAAAAAAAAGGCTTGTTTTCTGGTAGGCTTAACCAGATATTATTTGCACCCCAGGTATTCCCTGCCCCCAAATGCTGACTTGCTTTGAAAAAAAAAATTACAGATGTTCTTAATAAAAGGCACATTTGGCAGCTACGGAAAGTGGCATGCATCTTGCACAGGCTCTGTCTCCATGTAGTCATTCAAGCCTATGACATCCTGTCCGTCATTGTCCTGGTTTACTGAGGGACAGGCCAGGGGGCTGCCCTTAAAATTAAGTTCACCTTTGCAATTTCCCAGCAGTTGGCTACTTAATGCACTATTTTCATTAAAGGCAAAAGGGGAGTTTGCTCACAGTTGACAGAAAATGCACTTTAAGGTGTCAAAAATGGAAAATAAGGCATGAAACTTACAAAACAAGTTACAAGTGCTTTTGGAGATTACATTTTCTTTTGTATGAGCCACATAATTCTTTTTTAAAGACCTAAAATTACTTCTTCACAGCCCATGTTTCAAGCATTTTGAAATGATTCTAACAGTTCGAAATGTAATACTTAAAAAGCGAGAAATATTAAAGAAATACATTGACTTACACAAATCACCCCTCCCCTCGTTTTCTTTCTTTAAAAAAAAAAAAAAGACATAGCATAACTCTCCCTTTCTCCTGAAACCAATATTAAGAGAGAGATGAGAAAGGACATGAAGACTAAAAAGTTTAAGTGAACCATTCACAGCAGCAGAATATCTTAGAACAAATGTTTACTTTTGTTCCTGTGTGATTATTAAAGTACATGATTTCCCAAATAAGTACAGTTGGAATAAACCCAATACTTATTATAGAGCCACTGGTATGAATTATAATTGCATCGATGAGAAATACATATTTATGTAGGATCAGCTTCCCAAGTGCAGCAAGATGCCAGTGATCATACATCCTAATTGTTTTTTTTTGGTGGCATAAGACCATTTTCCATTTATGAAAACAACAACAACAACAACAACAACAAACCACAACTGGAAGTTATAAATATGGGACCATTCTGGGAGAGCATATTTTTCCAAGAAATTCAGTAAAACACTCAGGTTACTAAATGCACACTAAGTTACCCACAAAAATAATGTATTGTTGACAACCCCAAATTATGTATATTTTTGTTTCTTTATGTTTCCTAGAAGTGTAATCTTGAGAAAAAAATGTGGAATTTATCTCAAATCTGTCACTATATCCAGAAACCTATGATTTTCATATATTTGTATTTTCAAAAGCATATAGTTTTAAAAATAAATGTGATCTTATTATGTTAAATGAATATCAGCCTATCAAAGATAAAATGAAATTTAAAGATTTGGCATCACTGTTTCACCATTTATTTTTTTTTCCCTCGATGGAAAAAAGTGTATTCCTTATTTTGAAATAAGGTTGGAAGATTGATGATGCTCTCCCAGAAGGCATATGATGGAGTTGTAATTCTGGATTTGCAATCTATAGTCTGTGGTGCTATGTAAATCTATTCAAAGATAGTTTTTTACCCACCTAAAACTTTTCTAGGTCACTCATTATTTATAAGTTATTAAAAGTAATTCCATTAGCTGAGTTTTCCTCACCTAAGGAGATCCAATTTGAATTTTCATATAAAATGGAAAAAGCACTAAACCACTATTAGGGTATTGCCCTTTTGACATCTGGTTTAACCTTCCAATCACACTTTTGTTTTTCAAAAGGTGGGTGTTGGGGGGTGTAAGGGATTATATATCTTTTCAAAATGAATCCCCACTATTCATCATTGATGTGTATGGGGCCCCTAAATAGTTCTTAATATCCAATGGGAAAAAGGGTACTTGGGGGAAGAGTTAACCTAGAAGGAAGGAAAAAAGATGAAGTCAGGAGAAAGAGAGCTAGAGGAAGGGGGAGAGAGAGAGAAAAAAAAAAGGGGGGAGAGGAAAAAGAAAGAGAGAGAGAGAGAGAAGAGACAGAGGACAAACAGAGAGACAAAGACAGAGAACAATGAGGGCATGGTTTAAAATGATCAGAACTTCTGGATGTGTACTCCTTACCTGAATTGGTTTGAATATAGGTATCCTAACCTCTTTTCCCCCAACGAAAGAGAGATCTTTCTGAAAGGGAAAAAAAATATATATTGTAAAAAATTAATACTGATTGTTTTAAAAACCAGATTTTTTTGGGGGGGAAGTACAGTCTATATTCAAACCAATGAATTACACATTTATTAATAAATAATGATTGAAGCCACAATAATCACTTTGTTGTGGGCTAGTGGATGATCTATAGCCAAGATGAATTTGTGACTCAATTTTTAAGGGGAATTTTTAAAAAGGAAAAGCAATTTCATTTAAAAAAGTGGAAAAAAAAAACAACTAGCCAAACAGGAATATTACATATATTAAACAAAAGGGATTCAACTCTAACAACTGGAGATGATCTACTGATGATAAGATGTGCTGCTTAATGATGACAGAATCAATTTTCTGGAATTTAAAGACAAAATTTTATGATCATGGTGTAATGAACACCACAGAAAATGATTAAAAGAGCATATTTCCACCATGATGTATATCACTGCTAAAAATGCCCCCAATAGCATAGTCAACAGTGTTGTTGAAATGTTGCTTCTTTTAGGTACAGATGAAACATGCAGATACTAATGAATTCATGACTCACTAAATAAGGATGAAATAATGCACATTTCATAGACATATTGGAGATTAATTAAGCTGCTTCTTTTTAAAAAATCAATATCTGACATGCATTACTGTCACAGTATTTGTTAGAATCAGAAAAGCAGTCCACAGGTTTAATGGATAAGCCATAGTATGATAACTAATGATGAGGGTAGATGTTGTCTTATATAGTCTTGATATATCAAAAGACCTTAAGAAAGGTAGAATATTTAAGACAAACTTTAACAAACTGCATACATGGTGCCTGGAAAATGTTAAAACTTACAAAGTTCCCCTTAAAAGTTACAATCATCTTATTTCAACCAAACTTTTTCACATGCCAAACTAGCTTCTCTTTCAACAGCTTTTTTTTTAACCATTAAGAACAAAGACATCCTGAATTAGAAGCAAAGGTGTACCACATGTGCTTTTAGCTGCTTTTAGTGTTTTGCTTTTCAACAGAGAGAAATAAGAAGTAATTGTCAATATAATAATTTAATGTATGACAGCCAAATGAAATATCTGCATCTTTATTTCAATTAAATTAAAATGAACCTGCCAAGTATATTTATGCAACATTCATTATATACACATGATTGAAGCAACTGCAAGGTAATCTCGAGATGCCGATTACTCAGCTGTTAATCAAACATGACACTTGTCATTGATGCCCAGCAAGTATTCCTTTTCACATTGAGTGCCTGCATTTCCATGGCTTCATTAAAAGCAGTACAGCTATGAGCCATGAAATGGATTATCAGTAAACCTTGAGGGGGTTGGAGGGAGGTGACAAACTAGCGTAGGCTTAACAGTCTCCTAAAAGTGAGTAGCATATTTAATTGACAATAGCATTATTTTTTTCATTTCCACTGTCATTTAATGACATAAGACTTTCATTGTTCCTTGCGTGAAGAAGGCAATTAATACCCGATTATGCTTTCTGGCAAAATAAAACAACAAACAAAAAGCCCAACAAAAACAACACAACAAAAACCAAAACCAAAATAAAATAACAAAAAAGAAATCCTTTGTGGACTGGCACTATAATTATTCTTTAAAACAGAGAAAAAAAAGTACCTCTTTGGTGAAGCCCAGGTACCCACACTAATCACTGTATGAGGGAGAGTCAATAAATATGGTGATTTAGGTTTAGCATCCCAACAGTTGATTCTAGAAACACAAATACACCTTTTTGCAATGTAAATTATCCCCTATATATTCCAAAGACTGCCAAATTTCTTATTCTACCAGAAAAAGGTTATTGGTAAGGAGTCCGGCCAATGAGGAACTTCTGACCATCTGTAGCATCACTGAACATGTGTCCTCCCCAATTATTGCACTTACAAGTGGCCCTAAAGTGAAAAAGAACAATCAGAAGGTACAAAGTCAGGACTGCACATCAAATATAGCTCCTAATTCATGGTGAACTGTTGCATTCTAATATTGCTTTGGCAAGGTGGGGATTAGTTATCATCTTGTTGGAGAAAAATTCTTGTTGAAACACCAGGCTTTTGAGCCCAAACTGCTGACTTCATAGCACCATGAAGTTCACAGTAGGAAGTGCCTGCCCTGATATTCTATCTCTGTCCCCTCAGAAAATGTGTAGGCTTGAAACTTTTGTCAGTGGAGATTTGGTCGCTTCTGTAACTTCTTTTTTGCTCTTCTGTTCTTGGGGAGACAATCATATATTTACAGTTTGGAAAAGTTCTCGTTAATTGTACGGCTTTTTAAAAAGGGAAAAACTGCCCATGTGGTCTACAGTATATTTTACTTGGTTTCAAGTCTGTTGACAGGAAAAAAAAAAAAAATAGCAAAACTTTGATACTCAGCTGCAGTGCAATCGGACCTGGTTTTAAGTGCATATTGGGGTGGTGGTGGTGGTGTTGCTATTCTGAAGATGGTCAGCAAGAATACTGCCAGTACTAAGGAAAATCATGAGTACTCTTATGTTCAGATAAGCACCAATGAGTGCATAAAGGACACATGGGTGGAAAACATAAATCCACCGTCGTTACTGACTCTCCCTTAGAATCTGTAAACAGGACTGCAACACAGTGCTCTTGCCTTGTTCTACACAAGGTTAGGTACCACAGATCTTCCTCACAGTCCTCTTAATGGTTTTCAAGAACATATTCTAAAATAGGGAGAACAAAGCAAAGGAAAATGAAGAAGGATAAAAAGATCCCTGTTTAAGATTAAAAAAAAAAAGTGCATAATGTTTGAGTTACAAAAACTGTTACCATATGGGCCTGCTGGACACCAGACTACACTTTCTGTCCCTTTGTTGATAAAAACCAATACACAAACACAACTCCTGCCTGTTGGCTAGAAAAGTCCCTTTATCCCATCGCTAGGTGCAATCAATTGTCCAATTACTCAACATCTGTTTTTCTGCATTCCAAACAGGAATATCCAATTCTTTTTATACTACATATCAGGCTTACAATTCACTGGATACTGCATTTTAAAGTAGAGTATTTAGTGTTTGGAGTATATGTTTAACTCCTCAGTGCTGGCAGGTTCAGTGCATCCATTGCCAGCAATGGACTTTGAGCCAGGAAAACGTTTATCCCAGCACAAGAGTACTCAGGAGGAATGGGCATTCTCCAACAAAGGTGGTCCATCTCTATGCATGGAAGGGTGTGTGTGTTCCCTTTTATAAGTTTTTGGAGGAAGTTTTGGGATGTGTTGAGAAGTGCTTTGCCGTGGAGGAACAGGAGGCGCAGGGATGGAATGAAGGTCCACATCTTGTGTTAATGGTGGTGATGGTAGGTGCCTCCTTGTGCCGTGAGGAGAAGGTGTTTGAGGAGGTGGTGGGGTAAAGGGGGAGGGGCTGTTTGGGAAAAAAGTATTGCCATGTTCACTTTTTTTGCCCAAAGGGGGTGGCTGGAGATGTAGTGGTGAGCTGGAGAAAACATCAGGTGTCCTCACAGGTTCTCGTGGTGGTAAAAGGGGAGGGCTTTCTGGAGGATCAGAGATCGAGGTCCGGTCGGAGTAACGTGGTGAATAGACTTTTGATGTGGGTTGCCGAGGAGGAATTGCTGGAGGACTATCCAAATGTTTGGGCATAATCTAACATGCAAGAAATAAAACAGAAATTTATTAATAATGTATTTATATAATCACCAAAAATGCAATGCTATATACACTATGAATGTTACATGAAGAAAATATGATGATGCAACAAAACACTGAAAGAACATAAAAATATAGTCTAAAGTCAATTAAAAACATTGTTAATTCAAAGTCCATTTTATATTTACTACTTAGAGGTTCAGAGAAGTAACAGTATAATAAGATCTCACTATTATAATGATATTTTCTTTCCATCAGATATCAGTTTTTTGTTTTGTTTTTACAACTTAATAGGGCAAAAAGCTTTCTATTTAATGTAGTTAAGCTATGATATTCTCTTTAGTGGGTGGCCTAGAGTATAGGACTTATTGGAGGAATGAGTTAATATCAAAGAGCCATTGTCAAAAGAAAATGAATCACTCATCATTGTTTCTTGTTTTCATTAACTTATTTAAGCATTTATTCAGCTCCTATTGTGCACAATAGTAGCCAATGGTCCTTTCAGTGACCTGATATCATACTGGTTGGAAACAAATGAATGAACAAAGGAACAAACACGACAGGGTTGTATGGGGCGCAGGAGAGGGTCTGTCTCACAAGGAGCGTTAGGAAAGGTGTCGTGGCACATAAGCCAAATCTGAAAGGGAGAATAGCATTCACGTGGAGAGAGAATGTTGTGTTCAGGAAATAGCAAGTACAATAGTTTGGCTCTGGAACAGAGCTCATGTGAGAGCCAGGAAAGTGAAATCAGCCTGGAAAGACTGAAACTTGATTGGGAAGGAATTTAAATGCTAGATGATTTTATATTTTATCCTACAGAAAACAGGGAGCCATTAAAGCTTCTTGAGGTATTACAGTCAGATCTGAATTTTAGGAATATCAGCTTGGCAGCTGTGTGGAGGATGGACTGGAGAGGGGAGAGATCTAAGGTTACTGCATCCATCAATTAGGGTTATCAATGTGATTAAGCTTTAGCAAGTACACAGCAAGTGATACACTGCTAGTCTTGGAGTTAGAAAGACCTGGAGTCAAGACATGTTTCTGACGTGTGCCAGTTGTAGGCCATGGGTAAGGGACTTGGCCACTCCATGAGAACCAGCTCCACAGGTTTCAGTGAGCTACATCAGTGGAGGGAATTTTTGTCACACTAATGAAATCAGACCCTAAAACCTCCCTCCCCACAACCAAAGCACTTATTGCGATGGAAGCCACCCATTTCCCCCAGTAGCATGTGGCTGCATGTTTACCTTTGAGGGAGAAGATTCTGCTGGAGCGGATTCTGGTCGTCTTCTTGGGGGCACTGGTGGGGGGATGGGCATTTCATCAATGCTCTTAGTTAAATTTATTGAGGATACTGAAGCAGATCCTGTTGGGCATTTAAACACAATTGCTTTTAAAAGAAATTATTTATGCTCATGTTTATGAATGTAAATTCACAGAAGTCCCAAGATATGGATCTTTAGAAAGCAGCACAAAAAATCCATCACCCAATTTCACTTACTTTTTAGGCAAATTGCTATTAAACATGCAAAAATTTCTCAGCACAGCTTTAAGAAAAGCGCTTCCTAACAGATATCCTGTTCTATATCTGCCTCATGAACAAAGAGCATTTCCACAACCAGGCTCTTGATCATGATGTGAGACCCATTTGATTGAGTCTGGTTTCCAGCCTTTGGATCAGACAGGCTGGGAAAGCCTGCTAAAGCCCCAGCCAGGTAATGCTGATGGCCCTTGGGTTTCCTTTCCGTGCTCTAAGGCTGTGCTCTTATTGTGCTTATATGTGCTCTAATTGCTGTGCTCCTGGACCCTTTATGCTGACCTCAGGACATGATCCTGAATCCTTTCTACCAGTGTTTTCAAATAAATGTTATGGAATTTAAGAGCTAGTTTTAAAAGTGTTATAATTTTGGATATAAAGAAGACATCTTTTTTCTATATTCTGAAAAATGGTTCTTTCTCTCCAGATTAGGGGAAGAATTATACTCTAATCCTAATATTAAGATTAAGATTGCTGTGGAAATGACAGATGAATAAGGTCATGGCAAGTATGGATTTTGAAATAAAAAAGACCTGGGTTCAAATTCAGCTGTCATATTATTATCTATGACCACAGCAAATCATTTGACATCTCTTGGTTCCTGATGGTGAGATGTTTAGTTTTATCTTTGTACTGACAGATCTAGAGTTTAACAAATGCTTGCTGACTGACTGTATGCAAGATGGGGTAATGAATATCTGTTGGACCTATATCATAAAGTAGTTCTAGGCTTAAAAGGAGATGTATAAAGCATTTTACAAATATTCAAGTGCAATCTATCACTTTGTATGATTACTTTTAGTTTTAGAATAATCTCTGGGTCATTCTCAAACAACAAAAACATCAACTACACCAAAAAGTAGTTAATTTGGTAAAAAAAAAAAATTTTTTTTTGGTAAATTGAGATAAAAAACATAAAACTTTTAATAAGAACCAAATTGACTAAAATTATGAGTCAAGTAAATAGAGACTTGAGAAAAGCAGGGTGATAAAGGGAGAGGAACACTGGATTGTGTTCACTGGTTTCTTATTTGGGCACTTCCACAGGTTGTATGACCCAAAATAAACTGAGAGTCTTAGTTTATTTTCAGACTAAGAGGTTGGATTAGATAATTTTCATGGTCCTTTCTAACCATAAAAATTTCATGATTTTCCATAAGCAATCATATTTGTTAGTATTCTAGTATTCAAAGTTAAACATTTAATATTGACAGCTACATTTCATCACTTATGTTTTCTTAGAAACCATCAAATTTAATAATTTATTTAAAACTAAGACTTGACTCATTAAGCCATACGGCTTAATATAGGTGTCTGTGTTTATAATTTTGTCCACGTCACAATCTTTCTTGGGTATCAATTTTCCTAGCTGCAAAATTAAGATATGAGACTAGATGATCTTTAAACTCCTTTTCAGAGTCTGGAGAAAGTCTACATACATTTGATTATGTTAGTTGATTTATTGATGTGTCAGTTGTCTTAACATAAAAATTATAAGTGGCATAGAATTTTTGTAGTGATTATAATTTAGGATTTGCATTTTAAATGTTATTTAACTAAAACATGAAAAAAAAATTACAAATAAATACAGATTTAAGTTTTTCTTAAAATAAATTGGTTTTTTTTTAAAGCTAGATAGAATATTGGATTCTATAGAGAGTCTAGAAGTATACTGTGCTATATATTTTCTAAGGGACCTTTAAAAAGGTCTCAGGGACCTTAATTTCATCCCCTGTAAAATATGTCTTTTTAAAAGGCATTTTCATATTATCTTCTTTATCCTCATTATAATTTGGGGATGAAGTAAGGGTTGTTGTCAGTTTCACATTTTAATGAAGGGAAAATGAAAACATGCAAACATTAAAACCCAGGTATTTAAATGGTAGATTTGGAATTATAACCCAGTTCTAGGGCAGTGATCATATGACTAAACTTTGTTACCTTATCTTAGCACAATTTGGTTTAATTAGTGATGAATGACTTTTAGTCATTTTTTTTCCCTTTCAAAATAGAGTATACAAATTCATTGAAAAGTCTGTACTTTACAAATAAAAGTAATTACATATAATATGTCCCTTTAAGATTTTTCTTTTAAATGAAATTTTCATAGAAATGATAGTAATACTGAAGAAAATTATCTATGATCAAGGGTAAAAGAATAGGGGAAGGCCTCACTTAAAAGATGTTCTAAGTCAGGTACCACTGCTGCAGACTCAAGGAAAGTTTGAGCAGGAAAAGTTATATTTGGTTTGAGTTCTAAAGCCATAGCAAGTATTATAGGTGAGACTTAAACCAGATATACTAACTTGGGCCATGGGGCAGTGTAACTTGGATAAAGATGGTATCGCTGCCTGTAAAAGGAAACAAGAAAAACGAGATTTTTTTTTTTTTGCTGAAATTTGTCAAAAATTCTATTATTGCTCATCTTAAATAATGTAATATTAGACCAAAGTACAAACATATGTATCCAAAATATTAAACCTTGTTTTCTTGGATTAAAAAAAGGAGGGGCAGCTAGGTGGCACAGTGGATAGAGCACCAGCCCTGAAGTCAGGAGGACATGAGTTCAAATCTGGCCTCAGATACGTAATACTGCCCAGCTGTGTGACCCTGGGCAAGTCACTTAACCCCCAATTGCCTCAGCAAAAAAAAAAAAAAGAATTAAAAAAGGAACAAAACTGAACCAATATATTAACATTTTGGTATCATTGCCACTTTTATGAAATGTATCCAGGATTAAGGCAAAAAATCCTTTATCCTGCCAATGGACTAAAGGGAAATAAAACACTTAGTGTAATCTATTCACAGCTATTATAGGGATATAGTCATGAGGTCATGCTTCAGTCTTTGGAGGGAAAAAAAAAACAAATCTCCAAAGATACTCTCTATATTCTTATTTTTGTTCATAACCATTATCATGCAATTTGCAAAAATTGAATGTTTAGATTTACCCTTTAAATCATATGTGATTGTGATCCTACTGAACAATCTTTAAATTTGGCTTTAAAAGACACATGAACATGGGCTTTTGTTAATTTCTATAAAATTAGATAAAGACTTAATAGTTAAAACAGAGTTAATGATGTGTTAGTGACTTTTCCCTGACAATATGAAAAATCCATTGAAAATTCTATACTTTACAAATAAAAGTAATATATTTAATTTATTCCTTTAATATATTGCTTCTAAAATGAAATTTTCATATAAACGATAGTAATATTGAAGTAAATCATTTATGATCAAGGGTAAACAAACAGGGGAAGGCTTCACTTAAAGGCTTCACTTCTCTAAACCAGATACCACAGCTACCAAACTAAAGGAAAATTTGAGTAAGAAAATGAGAAATTCATTAGTACAAATCTCATGGCATCTTGATAGCACCATAATTAGAACCCTGAAAATTCTCAAGTCAATTTTTAAAGCTTTAACTGAATGGATCTTTAAAAGATGGTGAGATTTTTTTTTTTTGGTTTAAAACAATGAAGCAATTGACAATATATAGGATGATTTGAATTAATTGTTAAAAATTACTGAAACAATTGGACTGTTTTGTATTATTTTGATTTTAGTCATTTCATTATTTGAACCCCTGTATTGTATTAATTCCAATTTTTAAAAAAGTAATAACCTGAGTTTATAAAGATGAGTGTTTCCATAGGCTTTCTTTTTAAAATTCTTTTCAGCTCAACTGGATACTCTTAAATATATGCTGATGCATTTCTTCTCATTTCAATGATTTTTCCCTTCAAGATGCTCAAGAACTACAAATTTTAATTTTAAAAACTATTCTTCTTTTGAAGTAGGTACAAAGCTGATGCTGTTTTCTTAATCTAAGAACTCTGCCAGCACATGGAGCACTTTACTAGGCAGGAGGCACTGAAATGAAACCAAAATATTGCCCATGCCTACAAGGGACCTGCTGTTGTTCATAAAAAATACTATACAAACAAAATAAAATTTTAAATATAGCAAACTTATTCTGGAAAAATCTGGAGAAATAGCTGATTTTTTATTTAATTTTATTACCTGATAGCTGCTGTTAAAGTGGCCTTAGAATTATAAATGCTTTTAGGGAAGAGGTGTTAGAACTGTTATTATCATGCAATCATTAAATGAAATTGTTGGTAATGATTTGGGAGTTAAATCCACTTAAAATGATCACTATCTCTCTAAATTTATCAGAGACAACTTACATTGACCAGGAGTACCTGAAAAAAGCTTCTCCAGAAGTGTTCTACCTATAAATACCTGAAGTATGACTGCTTAGCAAGAAAGCTCTGATGAGTTTAGAACTCTTCTAATATCTTCTAATAGAATAAAAACCTTACTGACCCAGACTAAGCAGAGAAAAAAAAAACAGTTTAAATTAACTAAAGTTTCAAATTATAGAAGATTTAAAAAAAGAAATAACTCATTACTTTCATTTCTATTTACTTAAATTAGTAAATATCATGATTAATGAACAAATAAAATCTGTATATTACACAAATTATTCATCATGTAAACTAGAAGTTATTAAGCTGCTTGATGATGCTTAAAAAGTTAGTTCTCATATATTGAACTACTTGCCATTTAGGGGACGGGATGAGGGAAGGAGGGGGAAATTGGAATATAAGATTTTGCAAGGGGCTGATGTTGAAGAATTGTTCATGCATATGTTTTGAAAAATAAAAAGTTTTAATAAAGGAAAAAAAAGTTTGTTCTCAAGTATTTGAAAAAACCTGATTATCAAGTATTTAAACAAGATTGCAATGGAAATGTTTAAAAGTATTTGGACTTTCTTTGAAATGCTTTGCTAAACACAAGAATACAAGCTTACCTTATGTTCAGATAACAAATTAGGATGATTGTACCACAGAAAAATATTTTAAATGAACGCACACATATAATTGAGTCAACTATCAACTGATTTAAGTTCTTGACTATATTTGCTGTCCTGCGAATCAACCTGTCCAAAAATGGGAAGGGCTAGTTGTATCAGAAGGTTGGCCTACAGGAAATGATTCATATTAAACTGTTAGCATTGTAAATGTACGCTTTTTTTTTTCTTACTTTTATTATTATTTTTTTATTATAGCTTTTTATTTACAAGATATATGCATGGGTATTTTTTCAGCATTGACAATTGTAAAACCTTTTGTTCCAATTTTTCCCCTCCTTCCCCCTCTCCCCCAGATGGCAAGTTGACCAATACATGTTAAATATGTTAAAGAATAAGTTAAATACAATACATGTATACATGTCCATACAGTTATTTTCCTGTACAAAAAGAATCGGACTTTGAAACAGTGTACAATTAACCTGTGAAGGAAATAAAAAATGCAGGCCGACAAAAATAGAGGGATTGGGAATTCTATGTAATGTAAATGTACTCTTTATTTAACATCTATTAAGGAGAAAAACTACTGGGGAAGCTAAACTAGATTCATCCTTTTATGTTCACTATAAAAGAAACCAGAAGACATAAGAATGGTACAGCTAAATTGAATGATGGCTTGAAGACAAATGAAATAGTCAATTTAGAAAATAAGTAATACTAGATATCTTTTCTTGGGACATGTACTCATCTATTAACAATGAGCATGAAAATTACAGTACCAATGTTCATTGTAGAGAATTTAGAGAAATTCTAAAAAGGACAATAAAAATTTCCAAAATAAGTGAACTTATACCTTGATTCCTCATAATTTTCAATGTGAAAATAGGGAAAGAAGCCACATACTATGTTGAAATTATGAAAAATATCTTTAAGAAGGCATGGATATACTGAGCAACAAATGAAGTTATTTAAAAAAGAAACATGAAACTCAAGTCATCTTAATAGATAGAAATTGAGTGGTTAGTGATTCCAGAATCCTTTACTTGTAGCCAGGTCACTTATCTGATTTGGGCAAAGGTCAAGACAAAAACTAGATAAGAAATTATCAAGGGAGAAGGTTGTGGAATCACAAGAGTTTAACCTGACCTGTTTAATAAGATTCTACTGGGGGAAAACAAAGGCATTAATGTTATAGAGAGAATTTTTAATTGATGAAAACCGTAATCATAAAAAAGGAGCTGAAATTAGTCATAAACTGTCTCAGACTTACTGAAGTAGTGAGAGACAGGAACCAAAGTACCTTGGACTGACTACAGGCATTTTGTAGAGTGATGGAAGACTGTGTAAATGTAATTACATATAACAATAAAAACAAACTTCCTCATGACCCTTTGAAAGAATCAGGAAAATGTTTTATGATAATAGATTATACATGTAAGTAGGGTTTCCTCAAAGAAAATATAATAATGTAAGAGACAAGCTTATGTAGACAATTTTCAATATAGACCTCATCTTTATGATACCAAAATGGACATAAGAGGTATAGAAAATACAAGATCCTTTGTGTATGTATATATGTGTGTGTGTGTGTGTGTTTTATTTAAGGAAATATCTGATTCTTTGGGAAAAAATATATATCCTTGAATACTCTTCCTGGAGGGTGTCTTCTGAAAAATCCAAACAAAAGAATGAAAATGAGATTCTTTAAATAGGCTTTTCCCAGCCCAAGATGGCACTGTGCATGGCATTGTAATGTATACAGATTCTTGAAACACTAAAATCACAAAGAATCTGAGGGGGAATGAAAATGCATGATAGCTCTAGAAAATAAGAGAAAAAACCACCATGATGAGGAAGTACATGACCAACAATGGAGACAGGTTAAACATGCAGCCAAAAGAGCCATAAGAAAGACTCTGTGATAGAATGGCACTCACTCCCTCCTATGTTACAGGAACAAAAGCAAGACCTTTAGAACTTTGAGCTTCTTTGGAGGACTTAAGGGAAAATGGAGAAAAATCACATGAGAAAAAGGTTGTTCTTTGCATCAGTAAAGGAAACAGTCATACCAATGAAACTATTGATTGAACAAAATTCAAAATAAGTCTGTGTTATTTCCCTCCTCCTTTCTTCCTCCCCCTTCCCCCCAGGGTGAGGGAATTAAAAACATTCAAACCCTAGAGATAAAGGCAGAATGATGGTAGTTAGGCCAATATTTGTTTTCTCTATAAGAACAGATTTCTAAAATGATAATGAAGCAAGTGAAAAAATAATATTCATTATGCTATATTAGTTCATGTAAGTCTCTCCAGGCGTCTCTGAAATCATCCTGTTTATGATTTTATATATATATTTTGTAATATAAAGGCTTTATAATTATTGCAATAAAAATAAAGAGAGCTCACTTTTCTGAGTTTATTTAAACTACACTGAATGTTAAAAAAACAAAAGGAATCTTATGTTTTCCTTCTGGCTGTAAAGCAGTAGTTTTTCCAAAGGAACATTAAAAACAACCAAATTATGTAATGTAATTTAAAACTGCCAGGTTGCTGCACAATTTATCAGAAGAGGCCAAATCTCATTACAGTGATAATTTTTACAAAGCTCTTAGATGATTCTTTTGTTTTTATTAAACTGCAATTTCACTGTACTTAAGTTTGCTGGAGTTTGAAATGTCAGTCACATAGATCTTCACTATAACATCTATGCTACTATAATCTACTGATGGGAAAGTGACATTACTGGCGTATTCCATCTAATGTCATTAAGTGGTTCAGTGACATGAAGTGAAGTATGACTGAATCACTTTGGAATTGTAGGATGGATAAAAAAAATTAAATTTTGTTAATAGTTAAAAGGGGGAAGGATTAAATAAGAAATGAGTCACTATTCAGTTTCAACATATCTTAAGCTAGTCCAGTATAAAACTGGGATCTCATTTTCCTACAGAAACATAGATACATGGTCATTGAAGAATTTTAGAGAGAGGTTTGAAAACCTCTAGGAAATTACCATAGGAAATACTATATTCTAGGTAGGTAAAATGGTGTCTCCAAATATCTTCAGTTAGCAAACAGACATACATGGATGGATATTTTGTAAGTTTAAGTAATTAAGCTGAAGACCAGAAAGACAAGTTATATTTAACAAATACTGTAAGGGACTTGGTATTGGATTGACAAAAGGACTTTTTGTTCCAAAGGAATACTACTTAGGAACTATGCTTATTATAAAAATATTTTTATATATTATGTATATTTTCATATTATGTATACACACATTATATATAGCATTTAATATATTACATATTTATGTATATTTATATTAATAAATAACGTAGCAATGGTTTACATTATTTATGTAATGTAGGGGGTCCTATTGGGAACACTGGTATGATCATAGAATGTAGGCTACCACCTGAACTATATTATGGATGATATACAGACTATTACTGTAGGGTTTATTTAAGATTCATTAAGGATGTTGAATAAACTGTGAGACATGCTTATTTGACCATATTAAAAATAATAATTTATAAAACACTTTGAACATCTTAAAGGATTATATAAAAAACAGCTAGAGTTTCTCAAGCTTTTTTCATTACAAAAGAAAGTTTATCACTAATGAGTAATTTTTTAAGGACTTTAAAGAAATTGTCATTTTAGCACCTACTTGAGTGAAAAGGGCTTGAATGCTCAGAATCAAACACGCTGCCCACATCAGTGGTACTGGAAGCACCAGAAGCTGGAGGAGGTGTTAACGGGGTCCGTGGAGAATTAGGTGCTGATGCTGCACTTTCTGTTTCACTTTCAGGGATGCGGCTGTAACTGATCTTCCTTGGTTCCTGCTGCAGTGGTGTGGGGTGTCTCATGGTACCTGGTCTTGGGTTTGATGGACGAACACCAGGAGACTTGAGGGGATAACTATATTTTTTTGGCTGTAGACCCATCAAAAACAAACATGTTACTTTAATAAAGCACTACAAATATCTAAATAAACAACATGTAAAAACATCTTAATTCAATTGCAAAGCAGAATGAGAACTGGTCTGAAAGTCTCTGAAAGATTAATTACATATTTTGGATTGGTAATGAGAGACCAGGGATCTTCGAAGGATAGAAAGGTTAAGCCACAGAAATAATACCCTGGAGAAAATGGGACCACTTTATGCCAGTTTTGTTACAAGTGATGTCAGAAAATTAAAACAAAACAAAACAAAACAGGAGTTTTAAGTGTGTATGGACAAATTAAGGTCTACTTATATAGACAAATTCCAATATAGTAGAGTGAAAATACAGAACAAATTAGCAAAATCATATAAATTTGCTTAGGCAAATCTGAAAAATACTTTATTCCATTAGAATGAAGTCTTATACAACCTATGGGGAAAGGGATATTCTGGATAATCAAGTTTTTCAGATACCTTAAATAATAATTCCTTAATTATATGTATGTATGTGTGTTTGTGTGTGTGTATATATATAAAAAGCAACAAAATCTTTTGAATGTAATTTAACCTTTTTATTATGACTGAGGATTATCTAGATAGATATTATATACACATAGTACAAAACAAAATGATGCCCTAGATATTATGAAATGAATGGAAACTCTCTGTTGTTGTCTCTGTCTTCCGATCTCTCAAGTCAGGGCTGAGTGATCAATCATAAAGCACACCCACCCACATTTGTGAAGATGGAAACCAGGAATTGGGACAGGCGTTAAGGGTGTTCATTAAAGATTCTCTATTTCTTTCACTTTCCCTCTGATATGATTACAACTTTATCTTTCTTGATTTCAAGCTGTTAGTTGTCACTTCTGGCTTCTGTCAATATATTTGCCAGTTGTATCTCCTTCCTAACTTGATGTTTTTTAATCTATTTTAACTTTAAAAACCAGATAAGCCAGGCTGCCAGAACAGAATGGGGAATGAGAATAAATAAGTTTGAGTTTGAGACCTAATGGGTTTTTCTATGAGTAAAATAACATTCAGGGCAGTATTTTTTAAAGAGTTGTTGTTTCCAGTCATACAAAGCATGCTACAAATTGTATGGAACTTACACTTGTAATCTCAGGTGTGTGCAAGAGTGTGGTTCAATTGAATATAGTGTTCTATAATCTCACAAGCAAAGAAATTTTGAGAGCCATTAAATTAGTGATGACTTCATATCTCACTCAGAAGTCTTATATGCTTGCTTCCTTGTTGTTAACTGTATTTTGAAAATGTGAGGATGTTGAACATGAAATATGATTGTGTACAGACTTGAGTAGAGAATGGCAAGAAGTTTGAAAACAATGTGAACTATCTTCACAAAGAAAGTAAAATTTTTAGTCAAACATTTTCTGGGTTATTGTTTCATACTTTTATTCATTCTTTAATATAAAAATTTGATTCTTATACCTATTTTTTACTCTTTTTTTTTGTTGTAACTTAAGCAAAATAGTTTGTATTTGTTATTCTTTAAAAGATATAATCCAAATTCTGATTAAAGTTTTTGAACAAACAAAATCAATGGAGCCAAGATTAGAAGGGAAACAGAAAACTGGGGAAAAATTTTTTATATCCAAGATTTCTGATAAAGGCCCCATTTCTAAAATATATAGAGAATTGATTCAAATTTATAAGAATACAAGCCATTCCCCCAACTGATAAATGGCCAAAGGATATGAACAAATAATTTTCAGATGAAGAAATTAAAGTCATTTCTAATCATATAAAAATACTCTAAATAACTGTTGATTAGAAAAATGCAAATTAAGACAACTCTGAGATATCATTATATACCTTTCAGATTGGCTAGGATGACAGGAAAAGATGATGATAAATGTTGGAGAGGATGTGGGAAAAATTTGGACACTGATACATTGTTGATGGAGTTATGGACTGATTCAACCATTCTGGAGAGCAATTTGGAACTGTGCTCAAAGGCTGTGCATACTTTTTGATCCAGCAGTAATCTCTACTGGTCTGTATCCCAAAGATTTCATAAAAAAGGAAAAGGACCTATATGTACAAAAATGTTTGTAGAAGCCCTTTTTGTAGTGGCAAGGAAATGAAAACTGAGTGGATGCCAATCACTGGCTGAATAAGTTATGATATATGAATGTAAAGGAATTGTTCTATATTATAGAACATTATGTAGGATATTATATATTATAGAATTTATAAGAAATGATGGAGAGACTTCCATGAACTGATGCTAAGTGAAGTGAGTAGAACCCAGAGAACATTGTATAGAGCAACAATAAGATTATGTGATGATCAACTATGATGGACTTAGCTCTTTTCAACAATGAGGCGATTCAGGGCAATTCCAATAATGTTGTGATAGAGCCATCTGTATCCAGAGAGGACTCTGGAGACTGAATGTGGATCATAGCATAGTATTTTCACCTATGTTGTTGTTTGTTTGTGTTTTTTCCTTTCTAATTTTTTTTCCCTTTTGATCTTATTTTTCTTGAGTGGAATGATAAATGTGGAACTTTGTTCACAAAAATTGTACATGTTTAATCTATATTGGATTACTTGCTGTCTAGTGAAAATACTATGTTGTGATCCATATTCAGTCTCCATAGTCCTCTCTGAATGCAGCTGACTCTCTCCATCATAAGATTATTGAAACTGCCCTGAATCACCTCACAACTGAAAAGAGCTAAGTCCATCAGAATTAATCATCATATAATCTTGCTGTTGCTGTGTACAATATTCTCTTGATTCTACTCATTTCACTTAGCATCAATTCATGGAAGTCTCTCCAGGCCTTTCTGAAATCAGCCTGCTCAACATTTCTTATGGAACACTAATTTTCCATTACACTCACATATCAAAACTTCTTCAACCATTCTCCATCTGATGAGCATCCATTCAGTTTCCAGTTCCTTCCTCCTACAAAAAGGGCTTCTATAAACTTTTTTTTGCACATGTGGGTCCTTTTACCTTTTTAATGATCTCTTTGGGATAAAAATCAGTAGAGACACTGCTGGATCAAAGGGTGTGTATGTATGTGAAGAGTTTGATAGCTCTTTGGGCATATTTCCAAATTCTGCATGTATTTTGAAAAATAAAAGGCTATTACTTTTAAAAAAGATACAATTCAGTGAATCTGTTACTTTGATGATTTGTCTATCAAATTAATCTTTGTCCAGAACAATGGGAATAGTGCCACAAATGTGTGAAAAGACCTGCCTGTCACATTTTCAATAATAAAACCTGTTATTTCTGCCAACTTGATCTTTCTTACTATCTAATCTTCAGCTTCTTAAAATGTGGCTTGTGTTTCCATATGGGGTCTCGTAATTAAATGTAGGGGATTACAAAATTATGATTTATTATTAGTAAATGTTTGATTTGTACACCGATTTTATATAGTTATATACCTGGGGTCATGTAACAATTTTTGGGACGAAAAAAGGTTGTGAATGGAAAAAAAATTTAAGAAGCCCTGATCTAATCTATCTGTTTGAAAACACAGCCATTATATATGATACAGAGAAATATTATTTAAAATGTTTCGAATTCTGAGTAGATTTTTATCTGCATGCTTACAAATCTCGGTAGAGGCTTAGGGTTTCTTGGTTCAATTTCCAGTGACTTGTTGAAAAGATAATCTGTGAATTCTTTTTCCATGCTATTTCCCATTGGATTCAAATTTTCAAAGAATCTCTGGAATATAAAAAGATGAAAAAAGGGTACTACTAGGTTTTTCATGAACTAATGAAATTTGTGAAAATAATTTAAGAAAGTATTTTAAACTTAAGACTGAATATTGAATAATTGGAAGAAAAATTTTATTTTTCTAACATCCTCCATTCTCCTCTCCCCCAAAGAAAATACTCCCATAAAAAGCTGACAAATCAATTTTCATCATGGAATTACAAAATTTCAGAATTGCAAAGGATTTCAGTGGCAGTCTGATATAATGTGTACTTGAAAAAGAATTCTCATATCCAACAAATAATCAGTCAGGTTTTTCTTTAAGACCTCAAATGAGGGGGAAACCATTCCCTCTCTAGGGAGCCCATTATACTTTCAAATAACTCTGTTAGAAAGTTTTTCTTTACAAACCTAAATTCATATCCTTGAAGCTTCAACCCACTGTCTCTACCTTTGGCCTCCATGGCCAAGCAGAAAAAAAATCTAGTTCATCTTTCACATGGTAGCCCTTCAAATATTATTTGTAACAGACAATTATTAGTTCCTTCAATTGATCCTCAGAAAGCTGATGAACTCAAAGGCCTTCACTAATCTGTTGCCTTCCTCTGGATCTCTTTTACATTATCATCATGTCCTTTCTAAAGATATTATACTTAAAACTGAACATAACACTCCATATGTTACTCTGGAGTTGTGGCTATAAAAATAAATGTGATTTAGCTTCTTCCAATACAGTTAAGTAAAGCAACAACAAAGTAAAAAGCTTTGCTACACTGTCTGATATTTAAAACAATGCTTAAACATTATTCAGCAGTCATTCTCCTCCTCCCCCCCCCAACTTAACCAAAAATATTCATCTCCAAATAAATTAACTTACTTTGATATCAGATTCTACTCGCAAACAATATGGTTGATTTTGGTACTGCTGTATCTCTCCTGTTATTTCTGCAACTTTTCTTCTTTTGCTAAAGTTTATGAGTTCTTTTCCATGTCTTTTCAAAACCTCAGGATTGCCTTCTTCCGTTTTCAAGATATTTGTCAAATAAATCCCTAAAAGATATAATGAAATATTTCAGGAAAAAAATCAGATAAAATTATACTTTTTCTGGTACCATTCCACCATTACTAAACATATCATAAATAACAATGATATTAGTTACTAATAACAAAACACTGTACTAGATTGGGGGAAGACATAAAGCAATTCAGTAATAGTCCTTGCTTACACAAGGCTTATAATCTAGCAGGTCTACGCATGTGTAGGAACATATTTCATACATACTATAAAATATTTAGAGTATGGAATAGAATATAAAAGAAAATATGCCAGCTAAAAAGTGATGTGTACAGGTAAGAATACTGGAAAAGAACTCTGGAAGAGATAGCATTTGAACTGAGAACTAGTAGTACAACAAAAAGAGGAAAAAACATTCTAGGCCAAGGGAAAAATCACATGTTGAATTACCAAAAATTTCTTGCTAATCCAATTTGTGAAATCATGTCCTGAAAACATCTTAAACTCAACATATCCAAAACAGAACTCGGGCTGTTTACTCCTTTCCAAACTTCTCAATTTTCAATGCTTGTCATTTCATCTTTACACCATCTCTCGAATGGCCTCTTTTCCCCTCTGATACTGCCAGATCTCTAATGTGGGCCCTCGTCACCTCAAGTCAGGACCATTATAAGAGCCTGCTAATTAGGTATACCTGCCTGCAGTCTCTCTTCATTCCAACCTACCTTCCTTGAGCCACTAAAGCACAGGCCGATGCCATCTTCCTACTAAAAAAACTTCAATAGCTTCCTTTTAATTCTAGGATCCATCTGACCTTCAGAGTCCTTCATAATTGAATTCCCCCTCTCTGCCAATCTTCTTATACCTTAAGCATCCCTACACCATCCTCCATACTCTACAGTCGGTCATTCAGTGTCTTTAGCAAAACACTCCATTTGTTGACTACAGGCATTTTCATTAACCTTGACCTCCCTGCTCTACCCATTCCTGGAGTGTTCTCCTTCCTCATCTATCTCCCAGTTTCCTTAAAATTTGCTAAAATTCCACCTTCTATAGGAGAACATTCCAGATCCCTCTTTATTTTATCACCTTTGTTCTCTTGCATATCTCCTATTTATCCTGAACATATTTGCTTGTATATAGTTGTTTGCATGTTGTTTTCCCTATTCCCCACTGACTTCCTTTAAAAAAAAAACGGTCTATATTTTGACCTTCTTTATATCCCTAGCTTAGCATACTGCCTTGTACATAGCACACATTTAACAAATGCTTTTTGACTGGAGATTTTTTGGATAATCACTCCCCAAAAAAAGATTTAAAAAAGCTTCTTTGCAGACAGATCTAAATCTCATAAAATGAAGTAGAATAGCAAGTTCACATTTGTCAATATATCATCAGTTATGATAGAAAAGCCAAACAATTTTTTCACATCAAAAACTATTACTTTTTTAACCATAATAGTGATTTTGTCAAAAGAAACAAGAGTAATCCAAAGTCTAAGGCCTATTTTAAAAGGGAAGACAGATATATAGAAGCTTCCAAGAGGGTCGACTAGGATTGTGGCTTATTATATAGATCCTGAAGGGAAGGGGGACTTGATCTGTGCATGTAGAGCAGTCTCTTCCCCCATAACTGTTAGTCAAAGATATATAAGCACAGTCAAATGCTCAAATAAATCCAGATAGTCTATCCTATATGCTATCATCCTAGGTAAGAATATCTGAGAAGGGAACATTGATATCACTACCACAGTTTAATTATATGGTGATCAAAGTCTAGACCAACAGTAGGATTAAAAAAAAAAGGGGAATGAACTTGGAAGAATTATGAAAAAATAATGAAGAGGATTGGGGACTGTTGGATTGAGGGGGGGGGAATGGTAGTATCTTTCATAGATATTAAAGTCTAGATGGAGAATTGGTTTTTGAGATGTAATAAATTCAGTTTAAGACAAATGAGTTTGAGATATGGGAGGACATCCAGGTAGAGAATATGGGTGCTAGGCTGAAATGAAGGAGAAAGGAAAAGAACATCCAGAAATATAGGAAAAAAAAAACCCAGGACATCTTGGTGTCAGGGAAGTTAAGTGGGGAAAGACTTGAAGAAGGAGGAGGTATTCAAAACTGTCAAATACTAAGAAGGAGTCAAGAAGTACTAGAAAAGACTATTGTTACTTGATTATCAAATAGTCATTGATATAGCCATTAATAAAAAAAAAATCATTTGATACGAACAAATAATTAAAAAAAAATAATTGCAAAGTACTTATAATCAAGTTGAAAGAATGCTCTAAATCACTAATAAGAGAAATGGAAATCAAAACAACCCTGAGGTTTAACCTCATCATACCCTAGAAATTGGTTAGGATGACAAAAATGGCAGTCCTTAATATAGTAGAATAATAGGAAGACAAACATATTGTTGGAGGAGCTGTGAAATGGCAAAAGCATTTTAGAAAGAAATTTGGAATTATGCAAATAAAATAACTAAGATGTTCATATCTGTTGATCACAGTCCATTAATGGACTTATACTCCAAAGAAGCCATTGATAAGAATAGACTCTTACATATAACAAGTTATTTATAGCAGCACTTCTAAGGCAAACAATTAGAAATAAAGGAGATGGCTCATCAATTTAATAGCTAAACAAAATGTGGTAAATGAATCAAATGGATTATCACTTTGGTATAAGAAATAATGTGTGTGATAAATACAAAGAAGCATGGGAAAAGTGTATATCAGTGTAAATAAAAAGAACTATGCACCAAAAAATAAATAAATAAATAAATAAAAGTGAATGTGACAAAACACTCAAGATCAAGCATGATTTGAATGAAATAATATGAGAAATCACCCCTAACTTAATCCTTGGTAGAGGTTCACAAGCATTACACATATTTTTGGACTTTTTCAATGTATCAACCAATCAATTACTGACTTTTTTTTCCTCTGTGAAATAAAAGGATCCTGACATAACTATGATGATTTAAGGAAAAAGAAGACATCAATAGAAGCAGAGCTAAAAAGGCAGAGTAAATGTAGGGACTTGTTTGAGTTTTCCTCCAAATCCCTCCAAATTCTTTTAAATAGTGACTAAACAAATTCTGGAGCATCAGAACTCATAAAAAGTGGGAAGTGAAGCTATTTTCCAGCCCAAGAAAACTTAAGATAGTCAGCAGAAAAGATGTGTTGTACCAAGTGAGAATGGAGCACAGACCAGCACAGGCCATGCTATCACACCAGGAATAGGCTTTGGAAGCTAATGAATCAACAGTAGCTGCTTCCAGAGGTCTCACCCCATAGATGGTAAGGGTCAAACAACAGGAAGGAGCTTATGGGGTTCTCTTTGCTAGCATCGAGGCAGGACTCTGTTGCTTTGCTCATACTCTGAATCTGAATCGCAATCCCAGGGCAAGGAGGAGTACTAGCACACTGGAACTTGCAGACTCAGTGGGACAGGACAGAAAAGAATGCTTGTAGTCATTCACAGACCAGTGAACATATCTCTCATATTATAACACTTTGGAAGAACTAAAAACTTACAGGTCTCTAGAAGTATCTCTGAAAACAGCTGCACAAAATCCCTGAAGCTTGAGACAATACACCCTTCACCTGGAAACAGAGTCCAACTTTGACAGAGTTAAAAGTTAAGTAATAGGCTGAGAAAATGAGCAAACAGGAAAAAGGTTTTGACCATAGAAAGTTACTATAGTGACAAAGAAAATCAAAATACACACTCAGAAGATTAACAAAGTCAAAGCTCCTACATCCAAAACCTCCAAGAAAAAAAAAATTGTCCTGAGGCCATGGAAGAGATCAAAAAGGAATTTGAAAATGATGTAAGAGAGGTACAGAAGATATCAATAAAGGCCTTTAAAAAAAAAAAAAAAGGTAGTCGCTAGTGCTTGAGATAGGAGTTTTGAAAGTAAGAGTGATGTTTACTGTGGTAAAGTCAGATGATAGATTTTCAGTGCAAGGGGATCTTAGGAGGTCATCTGGTTTAAAACCCCTCATAATTCAGATGAAATAGGGACTCAGTGAGATTAACTGATTTACTCAAAGTCACAGAATTTATAATTGACAGAGCTGAGAGTTGAACTCAGGTTCTCTTAAACTAAATTCAAGTCAACTTCCATTGTACCAGATGGCCAGAACAAATTAGAGAAGTTGAGGTGAGAAAAAATAAGTAGTCAGCATAATTACTATTTTGGAAAGTTAGGAAGCAGGAGTATCATGGTTTTTAGATAGATCTACACATATTAATAAAAAGAGACCAGAAGAAGACTGTATAAGATAAAATAGAGAATAAATTTGTTTATACACACACACACAAACACTTTAACAAAATAAGGTCTTAAATACATTCTGCTATTTTCTACATGTCTATCACTTGTTTCAAAATAACTACTTTGTCCAAAAACATATTGACAATTCAATTAAAAATATAAATAGTACTTACCAAAGAAAGGCACACATGGTGGATTAATAGACCTGAGTTTTGCCAAATATTTTTTATAGTGATCTTCACTCAGTTCATGAGCTTCCTCTAGAATTTTCTTTTGGCGACTTGGAATTTGCTAAAAGAAAATAAATATTTATGAAGCTCATGTTCACACATGAATTTACAAATTTTGCAAAAAATACATAAAAGTAAATACATATTGTTATTGTAACCAAAGAGTGTGCAAAATGAAAACCAACACATTTAACTTCTCATGAAATTAGTGTTGTACTAATGTTACCCTGGGAATGTATATATACAACAATTTGATCCAAGGCATATAAGGCTAGTTTCATAGCCTTAGGTACCACTCTCTTCCCTGCCATACTAAATTGTAAACTGAATAAATTAATGGATGAAAAAGCATTTATTAGGCACCTAGCATATGCCAAAGACTTCTAAGAGCCATGACTACAAATAGAAAAACACAACATGCCTTCAAAGACCACACATAATAGAAGATAATAGAAGAAGATAATACATAAGTATTAAAGTTTAGCTGCAAGGTAAAGGTAACTACATGGTATTGACAATCCAAACTACTTGTATTCTAGTCCCTTTTCCATTGCTTACTGCATTGGAATTTCCCCATCAATAATCTTGAGATAATGCTTGCATAGTGCTTGGCATAGTATTGAGCATATAATAAATAGTTGTTCCTTTCCCTTCCCTTTTAAAAAAGAAAAATCAGGCAATCTCCTAAGTTTGTGATAAGTTTGTTTGGGATATTATTGAAATGGAAGATATTAAACACAACAATAAATCCATTATATTAAGTTTCAGTTCTCGTATACTCCAAAATACTAGGATAAATAATTTCATGTATATGATAGATTATATACATCATATATGTATATATACACATATATGTATATGCTTTTTCTTCAATTTTTGTTTAACTTTTCTATGTACTTCCTTTCCTTTTCAACATATAAGAAAAGGAAACATTAATATTTTTTTAAATAGATACTAAAATAGTGTTCTAAGAAAAGATGATAGTTTTAAAGATCCTCTCAGTAGGATGGAGAAAATGAAGTTCCATAGGATAGGGAACTAGGAAAGCATACAGGGAGCACTTCCAGCAGACTATAGTTGGAGTTGGAAGGCACTTGAGAGAGGTCAACTAATTCAATTAATCCCAGAATAACAATTTCCCCTAATAGTAACATAACCAACAAATGGTCATGTCATCTGGCTTTTGTCTAAAGATTTATCGCAAGAAGACATTACTGACTTTCATGGCAACATATTTTACTTTTGGATAACACTTTTTAGGAAGTTTTTCCTTTTATCAAACCACATAATGTCTTTTTGCCATTTCCACTAATAGATTTCCTTGTGGGTACTGTAGAGAGCAAGTTTCCTTTCTTTTCCATGTGACAGTGCTTGAAATTCTTAAAGGCAGTTATCATATCGTATGTTGAGTTTTTTTTTTTTCCTAAGCTAAACAACCCTAATTCCTTTATCTGATTCTTATATAACATGGACTTGAGATCCTTCACTATCCTGGTTACCCACCAGATATATCCTTTCTGAAATGTGGAGTTCACTACTGAATATTATTCTCCAGATGTGTTCTGACAAAATAAAGACTCTCACCACTAGATTCTGGGCAATATCCTTCCCTATTCTTTAATATGTCATTATTTTATAATCATTCAACTATATAGGAAAAGTGGGAGAAAATATATAAATGTGTGTGCACAAAAAAATGTATATATATTAAATAAAAATATATAAACATCAACTTTCTTTCCTCCTGCTACTATTAAATAATATATTCCAAATATGTTCTGTGTTCTCTCTTTAAAAAATAGTGATACCTTTTGTTCTTATCTAACAGTCATTTCCAAACATTTATCTCCTTACGTAGTTTACGTTCTTAGATATATAAAACTCTAGGCTATTGAGAGTTCAGTTATATCTGATTTTTGCTTCTATCTTTTGTTAGTCTAATTTATTTTTTCCTAGTACAAAATAAGTTTGATGTTTATTCCTTTGTAACCTAGGTCTAGAATTGGTATTTGTGGGATTGCTTTATATTCTGCTGGTTTTGAAAAATATTAATTATATTAAATAATTTTGTTATTGGTTTTGTCTGGTTTTGTAAGTAAATCATTCATGTCATTTGCAAATAGGAATAATTTTGACTTTTTTTTTTGGGGGGGGGGCTACTGTTTATCCTTTAATGTCATTTCTGCTGTCTTAGTGCTATGGTTAGCATTTCTTTTTTTTTTTCTTTTAAATAATGGTTTTAATTTTTCCTAATTACATGTTAAAGCTATTTTAAACATTTTTTTCCCCTAATTTTTGAGTTCCAAATGCTGTCCTTCCTTCCTCTCCAATCTCCTTGAGGAGGCAAACATTTTGATATAGATTGTACATATGCAGTTATACAAAATTAGCCATGTTGCAAAAGAGAACACAGACCCCCATCCCCGCCACCTCCCTCCCAAAAAATGAGAAAGAAAAAAAACAGGAAAAAAAAATAACATAGGTTTTAGAGGCAGTATACAAGGACATTCTAGATCTTTCTGAAGAACAGTGACATCAATTGTGTAACACAGGAGACACTGGAAAAGGACTACCCAGCATGGTGTGCCTGCATCAAAGATGGTGGTGTACTCTTTAAGTGAAGTAGAAGTGAAGTAGTAGTTTAAAGTAGTAAAGAAATGTGAGATGCACAAATATAGACACATTTCTAATCCAGATGTTCAAGTGGACTATTTGTGCCTGATTTATGGTAGAGTCCTTCCAGATTGTTATTGGTCTGATCAGCCTGTTAGGCACACTGTACATTGACTCCAACACAGTGATATTACTTTGGTCCTCTCTGAGAATGAAGGACAACCAACCAAACAACTAACCAGATTAAGATATTTAAGATTATATATTGAATCCACCAGTGAAAGTTAGATAAGTGCATTTTAAAAATAAAAATATAGGTAAAATATATCAATCAAAAATATTTTCTAAAAATGTACCTCAAACGTGTGGTCCAGTCTATAAACAGGTGATGAATTCATGGCACTGACAACCTCAAGTACACCATTAAAGTTGTTCAGTTCTTGAAAGACTTGAAGAATCTCAATTATTCGGCTCACCACAGCTACTCTTTCCTCTAGGTTTTCTGCTTCTACAATACACCTGAGTATGGAAAGAAGAATTAAAAAAAAAATTTTTTTTACCTCATAAATTTGAGTTTTTAGTAGTAGAAAATTAAGTTACAGCCTTAAGAATTATAGCTTAATTGTGGAAGTATAGATTCTTAAGTGACAGAATAATAATAATTAGATGTTATATTAATACTAATTACTATACAATATAATAAATGGAATTATTAAATTTAATACTTCAAATATTTCAGTGGATCTAGGACTTCATTAATAAGACTACTCTCTCCAATCATCCATAACAAAATTCACTCCATACATTCCTTTGCAGGTTTTACCACTTCAAAAAGAGGTATTTAACACTTTATTGGTATCAATAGATGCCTTGCTTATGCCTTGCTCTGGGTACAATTCCCTTTTTGCTCACACAATTCTTTTTTTTTTTTTTTTTTTTGCTGTTGTTGAGGCAATTGGGATTAAGTGACTTGCCCAAGGTCACACAGCTAGGAAGTGTTAAGTGTCTGAGGCCACATTTGAACTCAGGCCCTCCTGACTTCAGGGCTGGTGCTCTATCTAATACACCAACTAGCTACCCTTGTTCACACAATTGTTAAAAGATGCTGTTTGTTACTTCTTACATGCACAGTTCATCTCTAGTACCATTCTGTAGCTCAGTTAAGTCCACTAGACACCTCCTCATGGTCCTTTGGTTATAATTTTGATTCTTGGAAGATCATGGTGTTCTATAATTTGTTATCAAATAGCATTACCAGAAGAAGACAGTTAAAACATGGATTAAGGAAGCGGCTAGATAGCACAGTGGATAAAAGCTCTGACCCTGCAGTCAGGAGGACCTGAGTTCAAATTCAGTCATAGATACTTAATACTTGATAGCTGTGTGACCCTGGACAAGCCACTTAATCCCAATTGCCTTAACAACCTCTCCCCACCCCCAAACAAACAAACAAAGGCCTGAAAACAGATGATGTGGGGAATGGGTGGATCAGGAATAGCTTAACCTCACTGAAAATGGTACACAATTTAAAAAAACACAATCTAGACTATTTTCTTCATTTTGCTCAGTCTACTTGTAGTGCTTCATCAAGATAAATACACTAATAAACAAGCTCAATTGACTTCTCCAACCATTTACATGTCATAATTTGAGTAATTGACCTTTTTCATCTACGTTCTCCCCTAAATAGACATATAAAGCAATTTCTTTTGAGTACTCATGAATTTTCTCAAGAAGATTCTATAGTAATCTGAGGCTTGATACATTCTGGACAATATAATTCATCTCATCATTTACAGGCAATCTTTTCTTTTGGATTCTGCACTGGACAGCCTCCATGTCAGAGCTGAACATTTTTGGTAAACATTAGTTTGCTTGATTACTTTGGATATAAGACTAATGAAAAAAGTTCTTTTTTGACATAGTGGCTAAGGAATATCATACAATTTTTACATATGTATAAGACATAATTTAATGGAAGGTCAATGAAGACCAATTTTTTTAAATATCAAAAAAATTAAGAATGACTAGGATCTTGTATTTTCTATACCATTCCACTTAATTTGGAAACTACAAAGATATAGCTTACTATAGAAAATAGTGCATTAAAGCATTGCCTCTTTTTCTCATACAACTCCTGTTCTTTGTCCACAATATAACCTCTAATTCTTCAGTTTCTCAGTTCTCTCCCAGGCAATCACTCCTGGACTAGCTATATTCTTTTTCTTTCTAACCTGATCCTTTGATGAACCAGTTCAACGCTATAGCATCTTCTTGAGTTCCTTAACCCCTTATCATATTGCTAATCTTTCCTTGCAAAGTTAGCTCAGCTTTGAATCTCTCAGTATCAATCGTCTTTGCTCTCATACATGTGCTGCTGAAGATGAAAAAAAAATCATTAAATTGAACTGATAAAAATTGGTAATAATAATAATACATATTATATTATCCAGAATTGTAACCTGCAAATTGATGTCTTTTACATTTCCCCAACTAATTAACTAACACAACTGTCCTCTTCCTTTACTCTTCTGTCACTTAGATGCTTTCTGCCACTATCTCGTCCTTGACCCTCACCTCACAAGAAAAGGTAAACCTTTTTCCTTACTACTAAGCCTTCAAAGTGAACACATTCAATCCCATCTTTTTTAGCAGATTGCCCACTCTATTAACATTACTCTCATATATCTTGTCTATTGGTTGCTTCTCTACTGCCTCTAAACATGCTTATGTTGCCCCTTTACTTAAAAAGCACTCACTTGAATCTATTCCTGTTAAATATTATCCCATTGCTCTTCTGCCTTTTGTGGCTAAAAATCTTGAAAAGGACAATTAGAAAAGGTACTTCCATGTCTTCTCCTCTTACTCTTTTCTTAACTCTCTACAGTCTGACTTCCAAATTCATTATTCAATAGAAACTGCTTTCTCCAAAGTTATCAATGATTTTTTAATTGACAAATCTAGTAGCCATTCCTCAAACCTCATCCTTGACAGTGTTGATAATTCTGTTCTTATTACTCTTTCTCTGTTTTTTTTTTTTTAATTATAACTTTTTATTGACAGAACCCATGCCTGGGTAATTTTTTACAACATTATCCCTTGCACTCACTTCTGTTCCAACTTTTCCCCTCCTTCTCTCCCTCCCCTCCCCCAGAAGGCAAGCAGTCCTATACATGTTAAATATGTCACAGCATATCCTAGATACAATATATGTGTGCAGAACTGAATAGTTCCCTTGTTGTACAGGACGAAATGGATTCAGAAGGTAAAAATAACCCGGGGAGAAAAACAAAAATGCAAACAGTTTACATTCATTTCCCAGTGTTCTTTCTTTGGGTGTAGCTGCTTCTGTTCATCATTGATTAATTGAAACTGTCTTTCTCTAAGTTTTAAGGACACTACTCTCGATTTTCCTCTTCCTATTTCTTCTCAGTTTCTACCTGTTTCTTTTCAGTCTCCTTTGTTGGATATGAACTATGAATGGACTTTCTTTTCTATACTATTACAGTTAAGAATCTTATCAGCTTGATTTGAATTATCTTGATGTTGATGACTCTCAAATCTATTTGCCTAGCCCAAATTTTGCTGGTGAACTCCCATCTCTAATTGCTTTTCTGACATCTTAAACTATATTTCATCAACGTCTTAAACTAAATTTGTTCAAAATCGAATTCATTATCTTTCCTTTCAGATTCTTCCCTTTTCCATGCTTTCTTATCACAAACTGTGGGGCAGCACTATTTTCCAAGTTCTTTAGGCCTGAAATTAAGGTGTCATTCTTGACTCCTTACTCTTACCCCCTTCCGTCTTTCATCCAATCTGTTGCCTTCATAGCATCACCTGTATGGACCCCCTTCTCTCCTATGATATTGTCACCACTCTGGTGCAGATTGGTATTACCTCATGTTTGGACCATTTTAATAGCCTACCTGTTGGTCTCTCTGCTACAGGTCTCTCCCTATTCTAATTTATCCTTCTCTTAGCTGTCAAAGTGACCTCCCTAAATGCAGGTCTGACCACATCATTTCCCCTCTTGCCCCCTGAATCAATAAACTCCAGCAGCTCTTTATTATCTCCAGGCCAAATATAAAATCTTTTGTCTGGTATTCATGGCTTTTCTTCCCACTTTTCAGTTACTTGCCTCCTCAAAGTATTTTTTAATCCAAGGGCACACAATAGGTGCTTAAAAAGTATATGGTAAACTGAGTTGAATTAAGATTATACATATTATCTATTTTAATTGTTCTTATGTTGCTTGGCTTATATTCCATTTTCATGGAATATACCTTGGTGCTTTGTTTAGGTTTGTCTACTCTGTTAAAACAAAATTTATCAATGAAAGGATTGCCCAATGGGGCACCTTCAATGTGCTATAAGGATTCACATGGGAGCAGTGGAATGGTTCACCTCTTTTTCCTTCAACCTCACCACATGAAGACTTTTGGAATACTTTGGCAACTGTGTAAAGAAGAATCAGGGGAGACACTGAAAGCAGAGAAACCAGCTTGGAAGGCATTGCAAGTCGTCCACAAGAGACAGCAAGGTGCTAAAGTAGGGTGGTAGCCATGTGAGCAGAACAAAGCAAAATATTTTAGACAAAACACCAAGACTGGGCAAATGATACCCATAAGATATCTCTGTGGGGATAGGGTAAAGAAAAGGAATGAATTGAGGATACTTTCAAGATTTCAAACCTGAGTGATAGAAGGATAATGAGAGTCCTTCACATGAACAGGAAACAGTGAGGTTAGGTTATTGGTGACTTCAAAATGTGGTCTTATTGTTCTAGAGATCTTAAATATGTTTCACCTGACCTGTCTCTGCATTTTAATTCTTAGCCCTCTTGTGCAGATGGAATTTGCTAAATGCGCTTTTTCTAGACTGTGGATTCAAGTGGAGTTCACAAAGGAGAGCTGTTGCCAACATTCTAGGTGACCAGCCCTCATCCTTTCCAGCCACTTAAGTTTTTCTGAAGATCATAGCATCACACAGATAAGGCTGGAAGGAAAACGTGATGTTGGCTGGTTGAAAAGCTCATTTTTCAAGTGAGAACACCAAAGCATAGATGTTAGGGAACAACAGAAGCCCAAAGCTTAAGCTAAGACTTAAACACAGGCAACTGACACTAACCCTAGGGTTATTGCACTACAACAGGATGATATTTTTGTGGCTTCTCCAGTATAATTCTTCATTTGCACTAAGCTATTCCTTCTCTCTCTTCCCATACTCTGTATTTCTTCTAAAATTCTGGCATTTCATGAGCTGCAGCTGTACAGAATGACCAGAGGAATACTGATACTAAAAAGATTGTTTTAGGGAAAATCTAGGGGTATTAGTTTGTGTAATTTCTCAAATGAAATCCAGTCCACTCTCTTCCTACTGTTGAAATCTTGGGCTCAGTTCTGTGTCTATCTGTATTGTTTGCAGATGTACAGATAGGCTGACTCTACAAAGTGTTTAGCCAAATGAATATCATGGTCCAGACAATAACCACTCTGCATCTATTTGGTTTTCCCGTGTTAGGTAAAACTCTTGCATCATCCTATACTTTTAATTAGGAGGTTCTGTTATAATCCAGAATTTAATGCAATCAAGAACAATACTATTAAAAAATAGGTGATTCTGGAACTGTCACTGCGTATAGGGACTTTCTCTTCAATTTGTATTCAATGTTGCTGGGCATCTTTCACAACAAAATCAAACATCTTTAGTGTTTCACTTTCTTTTATGTCTCATTTCAAATCCTCAGTTACCTCTATTATTACATTTTTAAAGAAAATTTACATGCTTAGGCATAGGAGAGTGTAATGTCTGGGTTAGCTTTCTGGAGGTCTTCAGAACCAGCTTTAATCTTAGTGCAGGAGGCAGGAGAGCTACCAGGAAGCTGGTCAAGGATAGAATGTCTCATTTCTAGTCCTTCTTATTCCTTATATACATTAGTACAATAACATCATTACAGCATACTGAACATGTGTGAAATAGAGAACCATTACATCACCATACTAAGTACTAAGTATATATGTGAACTAGAGAATCATCATCTCATCAATTCCACTGAGTTAACACCTTGTTTCAAGTATATTTCTCCAGAGTTCTGGCCCTCTACAGGAGTGATATTGTTGGAGAAGAGTTTTTAAAATTAAGATGGCTTTTCTGAATTGAAAGCCTTTTTTTAAAAAAATGGGATCTTAAATTCCCCAAAAGCTTTCAATCAAGGATGTGATTGTATAGATATGTTCTATTGTAGAATGTGATTTGTGAAAACCTGGCTGTTATTTTCTGATACCTTCATCTAGATGTCCTCAATAAATGTATAATTATTTTTCAAATAGTTGATTTTTTCAATAGTTGATCAATCAATCAAATCAACTTTTAAAAACAAATGTAGTTGTGGAATGGATATCAGACCCCAGAGCATTTAAGGGAGAGAGAAATCTTACAATTTCATTTCAGAAACTCATTGTGACATGCAGGTAACCTAGGGTTCTCAAAAGCTATGCCTGTGCGGACCAGGAGATCATTATATACTTCAACAACAATACTATATGATGATCAATTCTGATGGACGTGGCCATCCTCAGCAATGAGATCAACCAAATCAGCTCCAATAGAGCAGTAATGAACTGAACCAGCCACACCCAGGGAAAGAACTCTGGGAGATGACTATGAACCATTACATAGAATTCCCAATCCCTCTATTTTTGTCCACCTGCATTTTTGATTTCCTTCGCAAGTTAATAGTACACTATTTCAAAGTCCGATTCTTTTTGTACAGCAAAGTAACTGTCTGAACATGTATACATATATTGTATTTAATTTATACTTTAACATATTTAACATGTATTGGTCAACCTGCCATCTGGGGGAGGGGATGGGGGGAAGGAGGGGAAAAATTGGAACAAAAGGTTTGGCAATTGTCAATGCTGTAAAATTACCCATGCATATAACCTGTAAATAAAAAGCTAATTTTTTTTTTTTTTTTAAAAAGCTATGCCCGTGGGATGTAAACTCTGTAAAGTTGGATTTTGCTGGAAAGGTGTAGACTATGGCTCTAACAGCAAGCAGTTTTCTAAGGACCAATCTTCTAATAGTTCCCCATCTACTTGGGAGTGACTTGTATGGCAATGGAAACACACAAAGCAGACATATAAGTCTATGTACACATACACAATACACAGAACTTTATATATAAAGTCTTTAACGCCACGGGGCTTCTTCTCAGTTTTGTAGTGATAATACCCAAGTGGCAGAAGGGACCAAGAACCAGTTTTAAGATAGCTTGTAAATATTAATATAGTTGATGTTTCTTTAAACATGATCTTATATAGTGATAATGTATCTGCAGCATATGGGAAAAATCCATATGGTTCTTTAAATTTCCCAAATTTTGTCTATATTATCTCACTTGACCCTAATAGCAATCTCAAGAGGAAATTAATTCTATCAATCATATCTTGAAATTTATTCATTAATTCAATATTTATTAAGTATGTACTATATGAAAGGTGGGCAGCTGGATGTTGCAGTGGATAGCATGTTGGGCCTGGAGTCAGGAAAACTTGTCTTCCTAAATTCAAATCTGGCCTCAGACACTATGGGATCCTGGGCAAGTCACTTAACCCTGTTTGCCTCAGTTTCCTCATCTGTAAAATGAGCTGGAAAAGAAAATGGCAAACCACTTCATCATTTCTACCAAGAAAACTCCATATAGGATCACAAAGAGTCAGACATGACTGAAATGTGAAAGACATATCCTAGATACTGGGAGGAAAATGAAACAATACAAAGATACTCAAATAGTACTTGCTGCCTGGGAGCATATATATTTGCTACCAAAAAATCCATGAGAAAGAAGGAAATGGCTATGAATAAGAAACAAAAGAAAAAGATTTAGAGGAAATGGGGAAGCTTCACACATAAAAGTCTATAGGTTTTGAATTGGAAAAAATCTTAGAAATCAGAGTATCACATCTGTATAACCATCTAGAAGTGATATTGCTGTTTGCTTTCCTCACTGTGAGAACCACGCTGTGGGGGGAAAATAACAGCAAAAAATAAAAACTGGGGAATTGTTAAGGGACAGGTCAATTCTCCGAGAGCCCCCACAGCTGTGGAAATATAAGGCAGCCTTTGCTGATACAGGTGTTGCAAACTGGGAATGAGATAAATTGAAGAGAGAAGAGGAGAGAGGTCAGACATTGCAACAGCCTCTCACAGTCAGAGAGTAGCAACTGACTCTCAGTCTCCTTGTATCATCCTCTCACAAGAGGAGATCCATTCTGCAGGTCTGAGTTGGATCTCCAGCAGCCACTGTTAGGTGGCTTCCATATATTCCAACACATCTGTACTCTTTAAAAAACTTATTTCCAATTATATGTAAAAAACTCTTTAATATTAGTTTTTTTAAATTATGAGGTCCAAATTCTTTATCTTTCTCATCATTGAGAAGGCAAATAATTTAATATAGGCTATACATCTGTGCAGTCATGTAAAACATATATCCATATTAGTTATCACATCTATTTTCTTTGGCGGTTTGAAAAGGAAGAGGGAAGAGGAAGCTGCAAGACATGGAAAGGTCCATATGATATCAACAAAAAAAATTAAATAGATTATATTATAATGGACAGAAAATGACCATTTACTAAAGAGGGAGTCATTTCCAAATCATATATATGATATCTATCAGTTTGTTAAAGCAAAGATAAAAATCAGTACCCAATTAGAAGGATAAAAATGGGATGATGCAATTTGCACAAGGTGCAACTTTTTATCTGATCTATTTAAATAAGTAGTTGTCAAAAAAAAAAAAAAAAAAAAAAAGGGAAATAGATACTGTCGCCATTTCCTGCTGAAATTTAAACAATTTTAGTCAATTGCCACAGTGAAGAGATTAACAAAAGCCACTCCATCCAGCAAACACTTAATCTGTTTTACTATTGGAGGGCAACAGAAAGAAGGCAACATCAATTTAGAATATAAACTTGTTAGTGAAATATTATAGAAGATTCAGCAATTCAACCAGTGTTCATTAAGTGCCTATTACATGAAAAGCATTGTATCCAAAGCGTTGAGGGGGTATAAAGATACAAATAAAAAGTTCCTGCCTTCAATAGGCAATAATCCCTACTAGGGATAACAAAGAGTAATATTATTACATAAAAAATGCAAGAAGCTCCAGAGGGGAAAAATGTGTAAAGAAATTTGGTGAGCAACCCATCTAATTCAGATCATGTCACATTTAATAATTGGTAATAGAACAAAGAAAAGATGAAAAATGGAACAAGATTACCAAGATTTCAGCAACAAAATTTTTCCTCTCCAGAGGTATCACATTTGGATTCTAACATCATGTTATGGATAATTTTACAAAAACAAAAAGAAAATGAAAATTGGAAAAACAGCTAGACTACATTAAGTACATTCAGAGGAGATCCATGCTGGAAGCCAAAGGCATAACTAGGACACTGAGAACTTATACTACTTCATTAACTGCATATTATTAGCAAGAATGATTAGTTAAAATAGGAAGCCATCATAGAGCACACTTTATCAGAGGTCTTCCTTCTAATCCCAACTGCCTATCTCTTTCTCTGAGTTCTGAATGGACAAATGCCAAGACTGATATGATTTCATATCTACATGTTGTATTCCTGGACAAATGTGTCTAAGAGCAATAGCAACTAAGTTAATGTTCGTGAACTGTCTAAAAATTCTGTGATCCTTAGTAGAAGAAGGATGTATAGGACTGAATGTCATCTATATATCTATGGATGTGACTGGGGCCATTTCCCTGGCAAATGAGTCATAAACTCTGTGAAGTCATAGAGCATTTTTTAAAAAGAAAAAAAAAAGGCCTCTGGCTTAAGTTTAATGAGTCAGTTCTAATATTTTTTTTTTCTACATTTATTTTACTCAAGCTCTGTTGCCATTGAAATTCAGCTTCACATACATAGCTTCAGTAGAACTCTTTTGGTCTTATGTCTCTTCCTTCTTTGTTATTTCATATCAAGTATTCCCAAGATTTTCAAGATTACTGTTTTTTAGAGTGAGATGACATTCATATAAAATTGTTTATTTTTCTCCAACTGTTGGACAGTTTTTTTCCCTACTTTTTGTTATTTAAATATAGTGCTATATTTAAAGTAGTGTAATAAATTGGAAAAAAAAAATCACTTGAAATGTTATCTGCAACATTAAAGAATGATAAAGCATCTCAGAAACTATTAAAGTAAATCCCTTTGAATTTGAAGCAACCCAAATATATCTGCTTTAGATGATCAAACTAAAGATACAAGAAATTTAACCACTAAATTCAACTACATAATACTCTGAATAGAAATACAGTAAAGTGGAAAAAGCAATGAACCTGGAGTCAGAAGTTCTGAGTTATTTTAACACTTTCTAGTTATGGTAATGGTCAAAGCACAAAGTGCATGGATATCTATTTCATGTTCTGTAAAATAATGATAATACTATTTATTCTTACAAGGTTGTAATGAGGAAAATGTTTTGTAAACATTTGGAGTGCTATATACATCTAAGCTAATATTCAGTGGTCTGGCAATCATAGGTGAATAATAATTATCACATATTTATATCCTATACCTACTTCTACTTGATGATGGCCCCTCAAACCTAAATTACAACTGAACCAATCTCTTCCCATCCAATAAGTTAAATCCTTTTGAGAGCAAAGAAGTTTTTACAATTAACTAGTAAGCCTTTATCGTAAAAATGTTCTCTATAAGCCATCTGAACTTTGTTATTATTTTGCTTTATAGACAAGAAACCAGGAGCAAGCACTTAAAAAATTAGTAAATTATATTATGCTAGGAATTAAAAAGGATTAATGCACAAGTAAGAGGAAACCCAATTACTCCTTAAGTTATAGAAGCCTGTTCACCATGTATCTTATTACTTTGGTTATTACAGAATACCCAAAGTTCCAGTCTCTGAAAATAAAATTATTTTGATGGACAATTAAAATAAAGAAAGCTTCAAATAACTTACTGGCTATTACAGAATACCCAAAGTTCCAGTCTCTGAAAATAAAATTATTTTGATGGACAATTAAAATAAAGAAAGCTTCAAATAACTTACTTTTCAAACCACAAAGTAAGATTAGTTGTGTGGCGAATCATTTTCAGAAGGTTAGGAGAATTAATTTCTTTGTCTTCTTTTGTCCACACACTTCCAACTAATTCTGATGGCTGTACAGCTCTGAAAACAAAAGCGATGTGTTCTAATTATATAAATATCCTTTTAAAAACGTAGTTAAGACACACTTATTAAGTACCTGGCAACTGCCTAGAAAGGCATCTTTACAAGTTAGTCAGGCATTTATTAAGTGCCTATTACATACCAAACACTACCAAGGCATTGGTGATAACAACCATCTAATGTAGTACAAACAACTATGCATTAGGAAGATAAAGACAGAATAAATTGGAAATCACCTCAAAGTGGAATCCCTAATATCTGGAACAAATGGTATATTTGCCCTTTTATTGTAACATGTAGAAAAGCTTTCCAACAGAATAAAGATTATGAATTTATTTCTATAGATTTTGTGACTTTTTAATACAGGCATGTCTCAGAATTCCAACTCTGAATTGGGGCTTGAATTAGCGAATGAAGCCTCTTCAATGTACTATAAAATGTTATTTAATCCTTTAAGATAACAGACCAATTTGAAGATATCTATTTTATAATGAAATAAGTAGACAGAGAGGGTTGGCCAACATTTTGATATTATCAGATTTAAAATTGCAATTTATAAGTTGTCAAACTTAATTACAAAAAGTGGATAGAAAATGAATATTGCAAAATTTTAAGGTATTTTATTTTAAAATACTATGCCTATTTTTGATGGATAAATGCCCTTATGTCCCTAGTTTTCTCATGCAGTCATTCAAATAAATAAGATTGAAATTTTAAATACAAACAGGTTTTTAATTCACTAGGAAAGGCATTTTTTAGGGATACTATATACACCAAATGGATCAAATAGTATGGAAGGCTGAAAAAGCATAATTTGGCCATGGTTTTAAAGAGAGATGTACAAAGGTTATTTATATTATATTATTATAATATTATGTTATTATAAAATGATATATAATATATTATAGTAATTATTATATAATATATATTATAGTAATTATAATAATAATTTTATAATAATATATAAAGGTTATTTTAATAATTAATATAATATTAATATAATATAATATTATGTGCGCTAACCCAATAAAATGCCTTCAATAATTATAAAATATTTAGCATCTTGACACAAAAATGGTTCCAAAATGAATCTGGAATCCTGGTTGTATGATTTCTCATACAGTAGACTATTACTAAGATCACTTTTTAGTACTATTTCTTATGACGTTATAAGATGACCTGATATAGATAACAAAACTTGAAATTTTCTATATGTTAATGTACAAGCTTCTAAACGCCCCTAACATTTTAGATGACTCATGATTTCACTGGGAAAAATAATCCTTGTTCTGAAGTTTTTATGTCATGCCAAAAAAGTGTACTGCCCAGCGGCCAACTTTCTGATGATCAGGCTCCCTAAACTTAAGTGGGACAGTCCATTGTCCAGCTCATATTCAAAGTGAAGAAAATCCTGTTATTATTACATTTAAAATGCTTTCATCTAATAATCTGCCAGAAAAAGCTGTTGAAGTAGAACATTGTTGGCTTACTTGTTGGCATACCTGGAAAACTTAAAAAAAAAAAAGAAAAAAGAAAAAAAAGAGATCGATTTACCTCACAATAGAGTGACCTCAGAAATACAAACACTTTGATAAAGACCCCTCTATATATATGCTAAATTGTAACGCTTAAAATTTCGGATGGCTTTTTAAAAAAGCATCTGTAATTTTGTCTTAGTATAATCTTATAACAAAAGATGATTTTATGATTAATTTAAATTTTTTGCAGACAATAATTTCTGTCACAACAGAAAAAAAAACTGATATAGGATGAATTGGTGCTTTAAAATATTTTAATATGGAATTATTTTGCATAAAAATCATCGTTCTTTCTTCCGTTTGTCAAATTGCATACCTGTAGAGATCTGACTCAAGTAAAGTGAGCTGTCGAGCAATTTCTATTGGGTGCAAGGTGAGCAGATCAAAAGTTTCTGTGTGTCCAGGTCTGCTTATATGCCATTCAACTGCAGGTGGTGAACTTTCAAATGTAATATTATGTCCTGGTCCATTGTCTCTTGCCATTTTTTTCCGTTGAATGATTTTAGTGATAGATTCAACCCATTTCTTCATTGCTTTGCCTAAAATGGGTTAGATGAAAATTTATGTGTATTTTTTTAAAATTAAAAGTTACATTTGAATTCTATTCAATTTTTCTTATTAAGATAATATAGAAGGGAATGTACCCTTGTATATTATAGGCGAAAGCTTAGAATCACTAACAAAGTGAAAAGTCTTTATAAGTAAATCAGCCTCTTAATCAAGGTTAAATTATTAAATTAATTTCCTGGTTTCATCACAAGCAAGTGAATAGCACACTTATTACTGATGTCTATTTTAGACTGATCTTATATTGTAAGGGATATACACTATAAATGACAACCAGAAAGTGGACTGTTAAATAATATTAGTGTACATTTTTCAAAGTGATCTACAGCAAAATGTGATATGAGAAAACTCAAATTTATGGAACATTACTTTAATTATATCAATGATGAATATTATATGCATGTACTATCTATCATTTGCTATATCAATCAATAAATTATTATATTATTTCCTGTATGAGAAAACCAGGAAATGTTAGTGTGTCCGGTGGTGATTATAACTACAGGACTTCTTAATTTCTCCTAGAGAACATTATTATCTATTAAATGACTTACACCGCTGATTTTACTTGTCTTAAGAATACATCTATTTAGTGTTAAAACAACCAATTGAATCATAGTAAATTTAAATAAACAGCTGATCAATAGGGTAAAAAAAATTAAATTTATTTTTGGATGTTTGTAGACTAATAAATTATTTAATGAATTTATCCATTTTAAAAACCAGTTGTGGTGGCTCATGTTAGCACATTTATGATTATATTAACCAGTGGTTAACATCAAATACGACTTACTATAAAATATATTTACCACATGTATTAAAAAGACAAAACACATAATAAACATACCCCTTACTGTTCCAATAAATTCTTCCAGTCGTTGCAAAAGATCTGTATCCCTTTCAAAATCATAGAAGTGATGTTCTACCCAATGCCGACATACATTTAGTACTCTATGGTACAAAAAGAGAAATAGATGAATGAATTAAATAAGAATTTAAATTTGTCCTCATATATTGGTCAATGAGAACTAAATGAAAAAAATAACTCAAGTCTGTTGAGTCAATTTTCTATAGTAATTTTGATTGGAGGCTGCTCAAAGACTTATGTTATAATTCTCATATGGAGGTAATTGAGAGGCATTGTGGTATAGAGATAATGTGCTAGATCTCAATTAGGAAGATTTGGATATGAATTCTGTGTCCAATACTATGTGGACAAGTCAACTTAATTTCTTTGGACCTCAGTTCTCTTACTATAAAATGATAATAACAGCACCTACATCACGGAATTATAAGGAGAATTAAATGAAATTTATATATACACACCACATATGTACAATATAAAGTGTTTTGCAACTCTTAAAGCTCTATTTATATGCAGACTATAATTTTCCCTTAAGACTCACCGAAGTTGTACGGGTTGTATATATTCTTTTCTAAATCGTTTTAGTTCCACACTCAGGGGTTGATCTCCATTCTCCATAGCTATCTTATCAGCTTCTGTTGGCTCTGGCTCTGGAATTTCAAACCTGGTACAGAATGAGACAAATAGCTAATTAGTAGCTACAACATTTTTGCTATTTCTTAAAAGAATCTACAGAAAATCAACATTTTAACAATCTGAATTTAATAATTGCTTAGAGTTACTAAGTTATGAAGAAGTAAAGCATCATGAAAAGGCTTTCCTTTAAATAATGTTACAATAGCATACTATTACTGAATAAATTAATATTAATGAAACAATCTGGAATATTTCTAAGAAATATGAACTTGGCAGCACAATTTTTTGGGGGGGGGGTGTGTGTGTGAGGCAATTGGGGTTAAGTGTCTTGCTCAAAGTCACACAGCTAGTAAATGTCAAGTGTTTGAGGCCCTTTTCATCTGAACGCAGGTCCTGACTTCAGGACTGGTACTCTCTCCACAGGGTTATCTAGCTGTCCCTTGGGTACCTCAATCTTAACTTATGTTTAAGTTTTTTTGTTTTCTTTGAAAATTTTCCCTTCGTTTGTTGTTAATCAAAATACCTGCATAATTTACATTTGTTTCAGAATAACAGGTTTTAAAAAAGAATCATAATATTTTCACTTCTGCCTGTGCCTTGTTGCTGTGGGTGAGTCTAAAACTCCGGCAATATTAACTTATGTTTTAAAAACAATTAAATCTTAAACTTACAGACCTCTCTATTAGAAGACTCAGTAGCTCTTGAGGCTTGCAGAAAGATCTATATGTTGTAAGAAATGTCCGAACAAAATTGGGATCTAAAAGAATAAAAACAATTGTTTAGTTTTATCACACTTTTTAATTATTTTAAGTCAAAACAGCTTACAGAAAACCCCAACATTTAAACCTGCTAAAAAAAAAATCTCCAAATAGTACTTTAATCTTTATTAAACAACTGGGTTTTAAAATACATTGTTAGTTTAGATAAATGTATTGCTCCATATTTTAATACTAAAACACGATATTAAAGAACTGAGCAATTATTCATAGCATATATCCTTTCACCAGTTATCATGCCTTTAAGGATATCAGTGAGAATAAAGGATGTTGATTAATAAACAGAGGTGGAAAATGAAGTAGTGTGAGCTCTTGTTGGTTCCTCAACTTTTCACTTACTATCAGGATGCCATCTCTTTATTCTTCTCTCCAAATTCTTCCCATGGTGAGAATGGAAGCACCAAAATTCTTGAAAGAATTTCCCCAATTTCTAAACCACTTCTGACATCTTTTATATCAAGGCAATAACAACAGTGCATCTTGCAGAAGGCAAGGTCAAGCTATATAATCTCTAATAGTACATTTGGCAAACAGTTTGAGGAAGTTTTTTGGAAATTATCCTCAGTGAACATTCACAAGACTTCATTAAAGTTGCAAAAGTATAACAATAATAAATATGGTAAATATAGTAATAAAATAGAATCATTGAAGCTGGACTAAATTTGTTAGAACATTGTTTTGAGGGGATACATTAATGCTGATTTTACCATAAAGACCTGTTTTGATAGTTAACATTTATATAGCTTTATGATTTTAAAAGAACTTTGCATATGTTATCTTATTGAATCCTCACAATAAACTATGAAGTTTGCAATGTGATAATATTCAGTTTGAAGAGGAAGAAACTGAAGCAATGAGAAGTTTGTTGACTTGTTTAAGGTCACACAACTATTATGTGGCAGAGTCAGGACTTCAGATTTTTCCTCCAAACTTAAAAAAAAAATCAAATTTCAAGTGCTGTATCACTAGTTTTCTAAATCTTTCTATTCTGCTTAGAACTACTTTCTGGATGTGCGGCAGCATGTCTATGTTGTTTTTCCTAAAAACAATGTGTTGTCCAAAGCCAGACAGATCCAGGAAGAGTATGACAGAACTAATGCATTTCTTTTTCTAGACCATGTCTTTCCTATAATTTTGTTTTACTGCTGTATTACACTGTTAACTCATACTGAGTTTTTAGTCTACTAAGATATCTTTGTTATTTTCCTCCACAGACTTTGAAAGTCTAGCCACATTTCACTCACTCTGTATTTAGGGAAGTGATTTTATTTTTGAATCTAAATGCAGAAATTTACTTTTTTCCTCTGCTATTCTAGTCTATAGAGATCTTGTTTGATCCTGAATGCCTATCAAATAATATTACAACTTCCATTCAAGGTCCTCTGGCACTATATCAAATTTTCCTAGCATTTCTCTCAGTATTCCTCCTTTTGTTCCGTTCAGCCTACCCTATGCTGTTTCTCCTTGAACATGACCCTCACTTACTGCCTCTGGACCTTTACTTAAACTGCCCTCTGCTCCTGGAATAGCTTCCCTTACATTCTTACCTCTTGAATACCATCTCTAAATACCATCTCAAAAAAAAAAAAAATAAAACTAAAAATCCTTTGCTCCAGAAAACATTCCCTGATTCTTCCAATCCTGACCTCCCCTTTTTTCAACCTCTAATGTATTTTGCCTTTATATTATGGTACTTGTCACATTTTGCTTTGTTTTTATTATTGCTCAAACTTGCATTTTCATTGGTATAGGGAATTGCTTGTGAGTAATTCTCTTCTCCCATATCTTTAATGCAGATGGGCAATTGCTTTGCTTCTTATAGTTTTAAGAGTATTGCCCTGGATATTGAAAGGTTATATTACATGTCCAGGGGCACATAACCAGTACCTATCAGAAGCAGGACTTGAAAATCAGTTTACCTGACCCTGACAACTGAGATCAGCTACTTACTTTCAATGCAGGTTTCCTCTATGCATTTTACTGAATACCCTTCTCCTTTGCAAGACCAACTTGCTTACTTGCATCCTTTATCTTGTCCCCTTTAAGGAGATTGCTCCTTCTATCATATAACCCCTCCTATCTCCAAGGTTCCATTTCTCCTTATCTATGTCATATTTCTTTCTGCTGCCTACACACATGCCCTGATATCCTTCAGCTTTAAAAGACTTCTCACTTTGCCCTTAAAAGGCTTCAATCTACAATTTTGTCTTTCCTTTTTATAATCAAACTCCTAGGGAAAAAAACCAGTATCTTCAAATGTTGCTTCATACTTCCCCCTCTTTTTAACTTCTTACAGTTTGACTTCTGACCATACTGCTTTATTGGAACTGTAAGGTTATAAACAATTTTTTAACTGATCAAAAAGAATTTATTAAGGGCTAAATATGTGCCAGGCACTTGTGCTGTGTCCTGGGTATGCAAAAAACAAAAACAAACAAATCAAACCAGTCTTAGCTCTCAGAAGTTTATCTTCTCAAGAATGGAATTCAATGGCTAAGTCCTCAATTTCTTGATCTCTTTCCTGATTTTGACTCTTCCCCTCTTTTGATTTTCATGACATTCCTTTTCCTTGGTTCTTTTTCTGTCTTGTCTGACCCTCTGATGAATCACTGTCCAGGAGCCATGAATATCCTCCAATGATCGACTGTGACACTTTCTTGATTTCCTGATCAGAATTCAGTTTCCTAGATCTTGCTGGAAGAGGTTTAATAGGAAAATAGATGGTATTTTTTCCTGATACTCTGTCACTGTGACTCTTCTTCCTTCCTAACCTATTTTAAAATAGCTTCCTAATTAATTTTTTCAGTTTTAAGACTCTCTCTTCTCCAGTCTATATTCCACACAGATAGTAAAGTGATAGTCCTGAGGTACAGGTATGACTCTATCAATTTCCTACTCTAAAAGTCCTACTGATTTCCTATTGTGTCAAGGATGTACAATTTTTTTATTTTAATAACAAAGTCCTTCACAATATGATTCCAGCTTCCCCTTCCAGATATTTCATTTAATTCTTTTTTACATACCTGATATTCCAGTTGAACTGGCCTAGCCTCTATCTCTGGAATTTCATCTTAATCTTCTATATCTTATGAATCTTAAAGCTATTGATAGAAAAATTCTAAATCGTTAACTCCATAGCAATCTCCTGGTTTTTTTATCCATCTCTCTCTTTCTCTCCCTCTTCCCTCCTTGTCCTCCTTCTCCCTTCCAAACCCACTACTCATCTGCATAGGACCTTAGATGTGCTCCATTTGTGACCTGAGTTGATTCATTGCTTTTTATATTATCTGTGTATTCACCAAAGTCATACAGAAATTTGTGCATATCCCTACTCTTTACTGTCCCCTGAAGCTCAGAGCTCCCAAGCTCTGGAAATCTGCTCATTGCAGTTTGCTGGCCAGATATTACAGATGTATAACTCCATGCCAGGTTTTAGGAACTTATTTTCTCTGATAAAGCTCTTCAGAATTTCTCATGTAGGCCAAAACATCTTTTAAACTGTTTTAATGCCACATAAAAATTCCCTGCATACTTTTCCATTTCCAAAGAGGACCACTGTTGAGATGACAGATGTCACCGAAGGAAAGTGAGCCTGCACTCTAGGTAGAGAACTCTGGGAATCTTCCATTTAGAGCCTAACAGAGTAAATATTAGCTTCTAAGAAATACTCTCAAACTGGAGATTTATAACAAATTTGAGGAAGCTATTAGCTTTTCTAGGCCTTAGCTGCCTAGTAAATGAATAAGAATATTTTACTGATCAAGCGGCTGGATATAACCAGCTTATTATAGAGTCCATTCAAATATATTAATTTATTTAAATATCACAATAACTATATGTGGTTAGCAAAAATATCACCCCAATTTTACAGAAAAGGAAACAGTATCTTAGAAGTTAAATGACTTATTCAATGTTCAATTACTGGCATCAAGTAGTCAAGTAGAATTCTTTCAGTAAATTCTCAGCTTTTCAACAACATAAAGACATTTATCTTATAAAGTAGCAATATGCATTGAGAAAGGATATCAGTTTTATATATAAATAGGAGTGTTTTCAGGGAGATTGTTAGCCTTTTATGCTACTTCTCTGAATCTGATGGTTTATCTATAGTACCTTCCAGCTCTAAGATCACCCCCCAACAAACACCTAAATTACCAAAGATCTATGTAAGATAAGTACATAATTTTAAATCATTAAGTTATATTAACTAAAAAAAACCTTTTGAATTGAATTTTGCTTCTTAAGAAGACTTCTTTAAAAGTATTAGATAATAACTGCCATAGACATTCCTTCAAAGCAGACACACAGTAGGAGTTTCTGAAGTTGGAAGTGAAGGAACCACTCCCACTACCAACACTGTTGTCACCGGATGTAAAAGGCTAAAGTTTAAGCTGTTTTTAGCTAGAGTGGAAGTGAGTGGGAGCAAAGTCCTGCCACCAAAGTAAAAAAAAAAAAGTAGAAGTAAAAAATAAGCCTAAGAAATTTGGCAAAAGTTTTTTTTTTAATCATTTCCAAAAAGCAAATATTTTAATGGCTGAACATTTGTTTTGTTTTGATATTTTTACATATATAGTTTAAATCTCAAGCATTAGAAGAGATTAAAGGAGAATATTTCAAAACATGTCAAGAAAAAGTAATGTGGATATCTTCATTTACCATCAAAAAAAAGGGAAAAGCTCTAACCTTTTTTTTCCTATTATAGTGTTTCCCAAGGATCAAACATATTTGATCCACAAATTGGTCAAAATTATAACTGGAAACCTTTGACCTGTTAGTAAAGGCAATAGATTGATTTCTATTATTATAATTTTTAAAAATCTAATGTGGAAAGACAAGATAATTTTTTTTTTTTTTTTGGTATGAACTGTTAAATACGTAGTTTTATAGAAACTCTGCTGGTCTGGCAGCAGCAGTTACTTAAAAACATGAGTAATGAGGCAAATGAAGCCTAACAAGTCAAAAGACTTCCAAAAATGCTAAATTATGGCCTATTCAAACCAGAAACTCAACTCCTTTTTCTTCTTTTTATATGGACAACTCCACATCTTTTCTGTACTTTGTGCTATCTTTTCTAATGGTTTTTATTAAAACAGTATCAGAAATTTACCTGGATATTGATTATGAGTTTGATAAAGTGGATGCAGTATAAGGAATGTATATTATAGAATATATGTTATATTATATTACATTGTTTAGATCAAGTACAACCTTCTCTCCACCCTTTCACAACCAAACTTTGTTAATCAGGATGTCTGTTCATGTGATAATTCTCCCTTTAACACAACCATTTAAAAAAGTTAACAAGAAACAATAAGCTACTCAAGAAAGATTTATAAACAATCACTTTTGAAATCCTTAAGAAAGGAAACAGCAGCAAAGCTGACGCACAAACACTTTTTAACATATCAGAGAGTTTTAAAAATAGAACTGCCTTATAGATCAAAAATTACCCAAAGATTAAAAATTTAGACACTTTAGTCACTCACGTGCAACACATAAAAGTCCAAGTTGTTTTACTGTATGTGGATATGTAGGACTAAAAAATATTTTATATAAAAATGCTGTTTTTTAAATTCCCCTAGATTCTCCTATACTACTATTTCTATTCTTGATCAGGAGAAAAAAAATGTTTCCTATGCACAGGAAACACCTTTTTTCCTACTTCAGCTTAAAATTTTTTATTTTCGATATAACAGTTCTGTGTTATTAGCCTTACCTCAAGGTCATCACCTTTTGCCAAAAATAGATGAAAAAATCAGGCACAGCATCATATGAATGTATTTATTTTTCACTATTTATTAATAGGGTTTTTTCTGACCTTCTACTTTCCTTAATCCTGAATCATATTTTCTTATATAATTTTCATAGTTTTTGCCCCAGTTCCACTTTTAAAGTGAAGTTATTAAGGATAAAATAAATATTAATTTGGAGGATCTTTCTGAGTTCTATATATATATATATATTATGTTTTTAACTCTTCAACTTTTATAACATGCTACTATATAAGTTACAAACATTTTCATGATTTTTTTTGGTAAATACTTATCACTGCACTGAAATGATATCCTTCTGTTTTACTATAATTTCCTTTTGGTCTTCTAATTTTGTTTACAGTAAGAATGTCAAGATTGACACAATTCAGTTCTTCTAGCAGTTTGTCCATGAATTGGACAAGATCTCATATTTAGAATACAATAGCTAAGTTCCTCACTGTCTACCTGAATATAACATTCAAGATACTCTATAGTCTGGTGGCTTCCTACCTTTCTAATTTTACTTGATAACACCTCCTTTAATACACTATGTAACAATCGAACTGGACTACTTTTTGCTCCTCCTTCAAATTCTGCCTCTCTGCTCACACCCTTTTATCTCTGGCTATTGAAATCCTTCTCCTTGAAAGATCAGTGAAGTTGATACCTCCTCTATGAAACTAAAGCTGATTCCTTCAGCTAAAGGTGACCTCTGTTCTCCTTAAGCATCTTATGCTACTCTTTATGAGTGTGAAAATGAGCCCTGTATATAGTGAGAAAAGTGTCAGATTTGGAATCTGACCCTGAAACACGGGGCAAAAAGCTTCACTACCAGGACCTCAAATCTCTCATCTGTAAAATGGAATCATTAATAGTTACAATATCTAGCTCATCAAGTTGTCAGAAAAACACTTTAAAAATACTAAGGAGCTACATAAACAAGAGGTAATAGTATCGTATCTTATTTTTAAATATTGATGAAATCTTAAGACAAGATTTTTCAATGTCTCCCTATTGCCTCTAGGAAAAAAAAGGAGAAAAAAATGTTTGTCATTTATAAAGTCATAATCTGGCTCTAGCCTCTTTCCAAGCTAAATATGCCTTACTCGACTTCATATAACAAATGGAACTATCTGCTGCTTCTTAGATGAAGGGTTTCTATCTCCTATCTTTATTTTTTTATTTATCCCATTCTACTTTATTCCTATGTTCCAATTGATCAAGAAACATTTAAAATGGACTGATCATATGCCAAATGCTAGATGCTATAGATACAAAGATACAATGAAAGAATCCCTGTCCTCAAGGGGCTTATATTCCAAAGAAAAGACTATATATAAACACACACACACAAAATAAAAGTAAGTTAATTTTGTTTTCTTACTTAAAATGCACTCTATTTTTCTGTGTGTCTATCTTTCTCCCTCTCCTTTGAAGACATCAATACTCTCTTTATTAAGTTCAGGTGCTACCTCCCTTCCCCCAATTCTCTCAAATTACTGTGTATTTATTTTTGTATATAGTGTACATTTACTTATCAGTGAAAATGTAGCAGAATGTAGTAAACTCACTGAAGGTACAGACTTTCTTATTTTAGTACATGGCATAAAATTATTTGTTGACTGCTTGCTTGAAATAAGAAATATTTCTCAAAAGTCAAGAAAGAGATTTGTTTACACATCAATATAGTTAAATTATTAGTAAATTTTTTTATGTATGGTTTGTAATATATAAATAATGAAAATCACTTTGTTTAGGCACATTATGGATAATCTGTAGCAAAATCTGCACACTAGTGAATTCCCTATTAAATATACTTTTGACATCTTTAAATATAGAATTATAGATTGAGTTAGAAGTGACAGCAGAAAAAAAGAAATCTATTAGTCCAACCAGCTCATATTAGACAAATGAAGAAACTCAATTCCAAAGAGATTAAGTAATTTATCCAAAGTCATAAAACCAGTAATTGGAAAAAACAGTTATCTGATTCCAGGTCATCTGACTCCATATACAACACTTGGGAACTCAAATTGATCTTAAAATTGTTAGTTTACATGGAGCATAATTAGTATAACAAATCTGAGGGGAAAACAAGTTGAGACAATATATAAAAGCTAATTTAAAACTATATTTAAAAATTACTCACTTTTAAAATTACTTAGGTCATTGCTTTATTATTCATCTTACTTAAATACAGATCAAATTGTTTAATTAAGTAAAAAAGTACTTTATGGTCCTTGGTAACCATGAAAAAATATGACCTCAAAGGTCTCTTTCCAGTTCTAAAATCCAGATTCCATTGTTTTAGTCTATTTATATACTTTCAGAGAAGACACCTACAAGTATTTATATATAGATGGGCTAATTAAAAAAAATGCAAATGTATGAAATAGAAATAGAAATCCAATTTTACATAATTTTTATAATGTTAACTCAAATAAATTTTGTTGAGGAAACTGAGAGAGCCTAAAAACTTAGATTTTGGGGAAATTTTGTTTAAAGATACACTCTATACCTCTATCAACCTAAGAAACAAGCACATTTACAAGAAGTAACAGCAGTTGTGGAGGGGGATATAGGAAATAGCCTCAAAATCTTTATAAGTGCATTTAGGGATCTTTTGCTTTAAGGAAAATGTAACATGTTTAAATAATAATCCCATAAAGCTTCTCTCCCACTTAATTTAGCTGAGATTTTAAACACTTTAAATTTAGTAAATTTTCAGTTTCTCTATTGAATTCATCAATTATTTTAATTTGGGTTAGCAATAATTATAGAAAACACTATTAAATGTAATATTATTTGTTGTATCTGTAAAATATCAGACTTCATATTGAAGTGTTCAGAAAGCTTAAGTCTTAGCTTCCTAATCTTTAATATATGGATATTTTCTATCTACAGGTTTTTATGAAGATTGAATGAAAGATAAAAACATTCTGAGAATTGTGAAACATGACCCTTCTGAAAGGGACTGTTATTAAACAAAGTATTGGTGTTATAGAAGGATATCACAGATAAATTGGAACAACAAAAATTTCTAAAAACATGAGGCCATGCATTTTCTAATTTTAGGGATGGTGTTCCTGAAAAGAAAGATCAAGACAATTAGACGCTCTGCATTACTTACCAGCATACATATGGTAGGTGAGTCGCTCTATAAGTTTGATAACGGTTCCTGCTTTGATGATTGGAATTCCAGATTTGGGTTGCATGTTTTCTTCAAATACTATGTTTTCTTCAGAATCTGGTTCTGCAAATCTATAAAGATCTGAACTTGGAAGCCTCATCTGCTCTTCCTTCTCCTCTTGTAACATTGTTACATCCAGCATCCTTTCCAGAGTACTACGATATTGTAATGATATCAGTGCTGCCATCCAGTTGTTTTTCTCCTCAGCTGACTTGGCAGAAAATATAACACTATTTTCATCTTTTAAGATTATTTCAAAGGCATGTTTGTATTCATTAGTGTCATCCTTATCATTGATTTGTACCTTGCGCATAAAAAACTTCTCTTTGAGACGATACTCAGCATTGCTAGCACCAGGAAGTCTTGGCTGACCATGATTTGATTTACAGCAAATCATCAGACCATCAAAGAGAAATATGTGTCTCTCATGTTTGGCACCTACACGTGTGAGAGTTCCTTCCATGATAAACTCATTGCAACACTGTCCAATGTCTTTTCCCTCCCACCCATCAATGTTCTTCTGAATCTCATTCATTTTCTTTATTGCTAGTTGTTTTCCCTTCATCTGTTGGCTATAAAATCGACATGCAGATTCGCTGGGAAAAAGGAAAGCATCATTAGTATACAAAGAAGCATAATTCATAGTACACATATAAAAAAAAGGGGGTCCAGTAAGTGAATTTTAAAATACACTTTAAAATGCTATATCCCCATGAATTAAGCTTACAGATATTTATCTATTCTCAAGTAGGCTAGCATTACAGAATTATTAAGGTTTATAATTGACAGCACAACAAAGAAAATTACTAATTTCTTTCAATACAGTAATCTATTTCAGAACATATTTTAATCTTAGATGCTAAATAAGTAACTGTAATAATTCTTTAATTAGTATCTGACAAGACACAGTACAAGTTTTTGCTGAAATATATCTTTAAGAAATGGGAAAAATAGTAAATTGATTCTGGATTTTGAGTGCTAAAATTTATTTTTAAAAAGATGCTATGAGTGTTATTTTGACTAAACAATGAAGGATTGAAGAAATTCTACCTATAAAGAGAGCTCTGCCTGTCCCTGTGCTCACCAGTTAGCTCTCAGGAGTCCTGACTGGGAGTACACAGGGAAAACACACAAATATGAAAGCTTTTTTCAAACAATAACATATTCTCTTGGCTTTGATGTCACTTCCTTTCAAAGACCAAGCTTGTCACTAAAACTATTTTCCTCATTGTTTACTTGAGGAGGAAACTTGGAACCCTGAATTTATAGCACAACATTCAGAGTGGAAACCAGAAAAAAATTGAAACGTTTACCTCAATCTCCGTTTTGCAAGACTTTTGGAACATATTCTTTCCATACTGCTCTGAAGGTTAAGCAAAGCCGTTATTGCTTGTTTCAAACATTCTTTGTCTTCTTGGTCTTCACTCTTCTCTTCTAACTGCTACAAAGTTAAAAACAAAAAACAAAAACACAAATCTAAGCCTGGAGAACAATTATAGACAAAACAATAATTTATTATTTTCAAGGATGAAGATGACATGCATTTTCTTTTTTTCCCCATAAGAAATACCAAAAAGTTAAAAAAAAAAAATTAACCATATGAGCTAAAGATGAATCATTTTAAAAAGTAGTTTTTGTCAGAAAAAAGAAGGGGAAGTAGATGAGAGATTTTATAGACATGGAAATGACAGAACTCGGCAACTGACTGGATAAAGAGGGTGAGAAGGAGTGAAACAACTTTTAAAATGATTCCACAATTGTTCTCCTACCTTACTCCCTTTCTATGATCATTCTATGATCCAATGATACCTGCCTTTTGGCTACCCCTCTTACATGACTCCCTGGCTGTTCCCTGTGCCTGAGATGCTTTCCCTACTTATCTCTGCTTCCTAGCCTCTTTCAAGTCTCAAAGTCTTCTGCAAGAAGTCTTCCTTCTGAGACCACCTTTATTTTATGCAATTTATATGTTATTTTGCTTGTATATGTTTATGTGCATTATTTATTCCTTATTAGACTGTAAGCTTCTTCAAAGAAGGTATTACTTTTTGCCTTTTTTTGTAGCCTCAGGGTTTAGCATAATATCTGACACACTAGGCATTTAACAAATATTAGCTGACAATTCATCACAATTATCTGCAAAGGTAAAATTCTTTCTTACTAGACTATATAAAACACTGAAACTCCCCACATGGTATCTATAAAATTAATGGCCAAATAGAAAAAAAAAACAAAAAACAAAGAAAAATATTAGTTGTATTTCAATAGTCTAAACTTTCAGTTACATAAATGTGTATGCATATTTTCTCTGTTCATGGATAAAAATCAGCATTCTCCAAATAAGACTATATATTTCCAAGTCCTGCTAAGATGTCTGATCATGATTTTAACAGATTGTTTGTTTTGATAAGATAGAAATTGTTTTCATGTATGTTACCTAGTATTCATGGGGGACACTCTATCATGCATGACACTGTCAGCATATAGCCAAGCTACTTTTCAATATACAACTTTCTGCCCCCCCAAAAAAATTGAAGAAGAAAAATCATAGTACATGCATTATGGAAAAGTCAATTAAATACTTTTTTACTCATAAATGTTTTTCACTACTGCCCCTCAAAGTTAAGGAAATCCTGATATCAAAGGATATTCAAGATGTCTCTTGATTTTATCAACATTTTAGGAGAACTGATTGAAGAGGTGGCATTTAAAATAGACTAATTTCTAATTCTATCAATTTGTACTCTTTATCTCTTTCATGATGGGATATTAAGAATTTTGGGAGATGAAAAAAGCTTTACTTTACAATCTCATCAAATTTTCTAAGGCAACATAAAAACCAACAATGAAATAAATCTAAGACAAAAAGCAAAGTTCTGAATGTTACAATGCATCAATAGAAAAAAAAATAATCATTCTAAAATTTAATTGTTCAGAAACAAAGTAGAACAATAGCCAACCATAAGAAATTGAACAGGTGTTCAATTTCAAAGTGAGAATGACAATGAAGAACAAAATGAGAAAATATTGCATTCTTTGTTTTAATTCTACTTATTAAAAAATAAAACTGCTAAGTATTGTAAGATTCATAGAAAAATAATCAAAATCATAATATCCTATATCACAATAAAAAAGGAGAACAATCAAGAACATTCAAACAATTCAATCAACTAGTCTTAAAAAAAGAACTGAAAGTATCTGAAAAATATAGGTACCTTTTCACATATATGTTTCATTAAATTATGTAAAGCAATCAACATTTCTTAAAATGTTACAATCTTTTTCAAAACCCATTAATATGAAAATTCAATAAAAATCCACAAAAGTAGCAATTACATGTTTTTTTTAATGTCATTTTTACCTTTATAGCATTAGGCAAGTATCTAAAAATCAATTTCAAAATAACAAGCAATCACTTCTAGTAACAATAAGGTGTTTTTGAAAATCACTTTTTTCTCTTCATTCTTTTACGTAGCAGAGATGGCCTAACCTGGGTATGGGAGCAGGTTAATGATTCAGAATAACAATCACCAAAAGGTAGTAGTTCTTGGTAAGGAAACAACCTGTGACAGCTAATATATAAATGAGAACTCAACGAGTATGCATCCTCTCCACAGTGATATTTAGTACCCTATTTTCATTAATTACCATTTAAGCAGCTTGGTATTTCTATATGAGATATTAGATCGAAACTGCCAATGTAATTCCAAAACTCAATGGAAATCCAAGTGCTTTATGCATTTTTCAACAGTTAAGGAAGCCACTTTTAACCCACCTTTGCAACTAAAAAGTAGTAAAAGTATGTAAAGAAATGGTGCTCTGCTTGATAAAAGTAAGTAATCAGAAATGGCCACTGAGACCATATTTAAATAATTCTTTTAAAAAAAAAAATAAAGAAAAGAATACTTGGAATTATTTGAGAAGAGTTGCTGAATTATTCATACCCACTAATAATGTCATTATAAATAAATATATCAAGGAGGTGTCAAGAAGGAAGCAATGTTTGACATAAACATATAAACACTAAATTAAATAAAACAACTGATTGGATTTCCATCTGTAGCGTACTGACTGAACAAACTATGATGTAGAAATATAATGGAATTTTATTTAGCTATATATGAGAAAAAAAAGTATTGATAGAACTTAGCAAAGTAGATACAAAGCTCTATGCAAGTAACAGACTCCCTAAAAATTTGAACAGAACAAACAAAAGTTAAATACTCTATAATATGAGAAGAAATATTAAAACAGAAGAATATAAGGCATCTCACCCTCCCCCCCCCAAAAAAAACAATCCAACCCAACTGACCTAGAAAATAAAAGAAAGTTAATTTAAGAATCACTGAACAATCTGAAAACCACAATCAGAAAATGGATAGCATATTTCAACACATTATGCAAGAAAATAACATCATTTTCCACAAAATAATGAAAGAATCATGTCATCAGAGAACATATTAGAACAAGAGAGCAAAAATCACCTCCTGAAACAAAGTCCCTCAAATGAAAACCCTCAGGAAAAGAATAACTAAAACCCAGAGTTTCAAGGTCAAATACAAAAATACTATAAGCATTTAGATAAAAAGGAGCTCAAGTATCAAGGAATTAGTTGGGCTCATGCAAATTACAGCAACTACTGCTTTAAAAAAGTAAAATATGCTATCCCAGAAGACAAAATACAAAGGTTTAGAAGCAATCATAATTTACTTCCCCAAATTAAGTATAATCCTATGTGGGAAAAAATGGACCTTTAATGAAATAGAGAATTTTTAATAAAAAGACTATTAACTGGGGAAAAACTCTGAAATACTTAGGAGTAAAGAAAAACAATAAAAAGCTTATACAGGTTAACAATCAAAACATATTTCATAAGGATGATGTGTTTATATTCTAATGGGAAGGATGGGGAAGTATGATGTAAGTATTCCCCAAGAACCATGTTATCAGGGATCATAGAGACAGAAGGGCAGAGAATGATTTTTGTTATTTTTGATGAAATTCAAAGAAAAAAATAAAGTGTATATGTGGGGTGGCGGGGGGGGGGGGGCGGGCAAGAAGATATATAGGAATAAAAGTGGAGAAATAGTGTGAGAGGAAACATATTTGACAGAACTGGGGAGTGCAAGTAGAAGTCACGACAAAAGAAAAAGATATGAGGATAACAGACATTACTTGAACTTCATTTATATCTGATTTTGCTAAAGAAGAACAAAATACATACACACGTAACACATGTATACATGCATTCTTGCATGGAGAATAATCAATTCAATTGGAAAACAGCAACAAACAGTGACAAGGAATGGGGAAAGTAACAAGGAGAGTAGATATAGGGCAGAATTAATCATAAGCAAAATAAACTGCAAATTCAGAGGAGAGATAATAAAGAGGAGTTTAAAAGGAAAGAAACAATAAGCTGTGAATGAGATTGTTATGAGAGGAAGAGAAAAAGAAGTGAGCAGAAACTTAATATCAAGCATAGAAATATTGGTGTTGAGATTCTCTTTTATTTTATAAAAAGGGGGCTAGAAACAAAGAAAGGAAAAAAGTATAAGAGAATACTATAAAGGGAAATAAATACATATTAACAGTTATGAATGGTATGAATTTACCCAAAAAGGGGGAGAAGAGAGTAGAATGGACCAAAAAGAAGAATTCAACAGTTTGTTTATAAGAAACAAACTTGAAACAAAGATTTACAAGAGTTAAAAGTAAAAACTGGAAAATAATCTTTTATATGTTAGCTGAATTTACCAAACCAGGGGTAGCCATCATGATCTCAAATAAGGTAAAAGCAATATTGATTTGTTTTAAAAATAGATAAACAGAGAAATCAAATAAAAGGTAGCAAAGACAATGAATTAATCTCAATACCATAATCCACAAAATGGAGAGCATTTAAATACTTAACAGAAAAGATAATTAAAGGGAGAAATAGTGTAAAACTATATTAGCAAAAAAAAAAAAAAAAAAATAGAAAAAAAGTTAGGTCATGGACAGAATTTTAGAAAAGTTAGATATGAAATATCTCTGGTGATTATTAATGGAAACAGAAGTACACATATTTTTCAGTTGTTTATTGCAACTTTACAAAAATTGTGTATTAGTACATAATCAAATGCAGAAAAAAATATTGAAAACATTCTTTATTGTTATATATTTACTGGTTACATATATATATATATATATATATATATATATATATACACATGTATATATGTGAAGAAGAGGGGAAAGAATAGGAGAAATTTGACAATGTAAAAAATTCAAGAGATCAATAAAAATTACATCCTTTCCTGACCATTATGAAATAATAAAAAAAATTATATTCAATAAAGACCCATTAGGTTACAATTCTAAAGAGAGACTACAGTAACAAAAGAGAAGAATGAGAAATAATTTAATAAAAGATAAAAACAACATACCAAAACATTTCTATTTATCCAAAGCAATTCTTAAAGGAAAATTTATCTCACTCTAGACACTTTCATCAACAAAAGAGAGAAAAGAATAAACAAACAAAAAAAAAGTAGATTAAAAAACACAAAATACAATATCAATTTGTGCCCCTAACTCTTAAAAATAAGAATGAATGGAGTAAGAGCTGGCATTATATGTAACAAGGATAAACTAGAGTCCAATACAGAAGTAAAACAAAGATGTCCAATGTCAGTAATACTATGTTTCTTTAATCACCGGTTTTGCTAATAATATCAACTCTTGTACTAATGCTAGAAATGCTGTTATATTAATAAAACAAAGAAATTGAGGGAGTAAAATAGGTAAAGAAGGGGGAAAATTTACTTTTTGCAGATGAAAATGGTGGTAAAAATTTAAAACTCTAGATTCAAATAAAATTAATTGAATACATAATAACAGACTCTAAAATAAATGTATGCAAATCACCAATATTTCTGCATAATACCAACCAAACACAGCAGGAAAAGACAGAAAAATCTCATTTAAAATAACTTCAGAATATATAAAATACCAGGGACTCTACCTACAAGATACATAGAGGAATTTTTTGAATACTAATATAAAACACTGCTTTAGAAATACAAAGATAATAATGTAATAATAATCGCAATCATAACAACAATAATTATGTGCATGCAGCCATACATACATATATTAGCATATTGTTCATAGGTAAGACAAACCAATATAATAAAATGATGATACTATTTAAATTAAATAATTTATTAGTGCCATGCCAATCAAACTATATAAGGATTATTTAACATTACTAGACAAATAATAATGAAATTAATCTGAAGTACCAAAAGGTACAAAATCCCAAATCAAATTAAAAAAAAAAATAGAATGGCTAAAAGTTTTGCAGATCTAATCTTCAAAATGACATGGAATAGATTTTTTTTTTTTAAGAGAGAGAGATCAATCAGAAGAACAGAATAGAAGAAGCAAACAAACCTAGAAACTCAAAGACCTAAGGAATAAGGAATACTAAGGAATCATTACTTGACAAAACCTGCTGAGGAAACTGGACAACTAACAGGCAAAAATTATGTTCAGACCAACGCTTCATACCACTTATCAAGATAAACTCCAAATGAATACATGAGGTGGACATAAAAGATCATATCCAATTCAAACAAATTAGAGGATCAAGGATGGAATTATTTTTCAGGCATATCAGTAGAAGAACAGTTCATGAGCTTGGCAAGATATATAGAAGATCTTAAAGAAAAAAAACCCACACCAATCTTACTTAAATAAAAATTTACAAGTTTTTGAATAGATAAATCCAATGGAGCTAAAAATAACAAGGAAACAGTTAATTGGGGGAAAAAAAATCTTTGTAGCAATTTTCTCTGACAAAAGTAACATTTCCAAAGCAAATAGGGAAATGGATTCAAATTTGTAAAAATAAGAGATATTACCATCCAATTGATAAAAGGTCAAAGGAAATAACAGTTAATTCTTAATGAAAAAAAAAAATCTAGAGGGTCTATAGTCATATTTTCAAAGCTCCAAATCACTAATATGTAAAGAAATATATCTCACATTAATCAGATTGGCAAACTGACAAAAATAAATGACATGTTGGAGGGGTTATGGGAACACCAGACTTTGATCAATTGTTAGCAGAATTTGAATTGGGTCCAGTTATTCTGGAAGGCAATTTGGCACTATGCCCTCAAAGTTACTAAACTGTGTATACTCTGACCCAGTGATACAACTATTAGCCTTATATTTTGAAGAAATTAAAGAAAGTAGAATAGGACCTATATATACAAACATATTTACAGTATTTTTTTTTAGTGGTAAAGAAGTAGAAACTCTGGGTGTCTCTTCAATTGGGAAATGGTTGCTCAAAATATGGTAAATTAATTTAATGGAACATAACTATGCTGTAAAAAATTAAGAGACAGTTTTTTAAAAACCTGGGAAGATTTGTATGGCTCAATGCAGAGTAAAGTGAGCAGAACTAGAACAACTCATAAAATCAGCATTGTATAAACAATTATGAAAGGCTTAAAAACTATCATTAATATAGTAATCAATCATGATCTGAAGGACTGGTGATAAAGAATGCTATCCACCTCCTGACAGAAGTGATGAACTAATATGCAATTCCATGGACAATAGTAGAAGGACAACAAATAGAAAGAAAAAAAAATCATAAGATTTGCAACAAAAGGTTTTACAGAACCCTGTTTTTATAATAAAGGGCAGCTCAACCACCACACGGGGACCCTAATATCATAGTTCCCAACATTCTCACAGGACAGGTAGAAATGGTGCTGAAGAGATCAAAGCCAGGAAGAGCAAATGACTAGAACAACCATATATGGAAGAGACACATATTGGAATTAAAAAACATTTCTCAGAGAATTGAGGGATTGATATGCAATTGTATCAGAAAGAGGAGAAATACCAAAGATGTAAGGGGGTAATGTCAAAGATCTATCCAACAACCCCAAGCAACTAAGAAAATATCAACTATGAACCTGTTTTACCATTTCAAGTGGGAAATGCTTATCTGAGTCATCTAGATATCTATCATTGATCATTTTGAAATTGTAAAAAACATAAGATTAAGAGTCAAGATGGTAGAGTGAGAAAGCAATTAGCTGAGCTCTCCCAATATTCTCCTCCAAACCAAATTTAAAGTAATACCTTAGAATGAATTCTGAAATAATAACAAAGCTAACAGAATGTCAGAATGAGACATTTTTTCCAGCTCAAGACAATTTAGATCAGAAAGAGAGATCTATGACATGGAAGCAGAGGCTGACTTGAAACTCATATGGATGAAAAACACCAGTAGTGGTACCAGGTGGTAGTGACAGAAGCAGTGGGAGCTCTCAAGCTAGAGATGGTAAGGAGACCTGGCAAACTATCAGAAAAAAATTACAGGGGACTCCAGACACAGTTTGGCAATTGCATTGCCTATCTCCACTTCTGGGTCATAGTTCAAAGGCACTTGGTCAAGAAGGAGTAGAAGACCTGAAGAGCAGCATTACTGTCACAAGAGATCAAGGACCCTATATCACTTCTGGCCAAGAGATCAGGGACCTTGAGGGACAATATTACTTTGAGTTCCAAGGGAGCAGGGGCTCTGAGGAACAACATCATTTCTGGTCCTAAGGAAACAGTGGTCCTTCCTAGGTTTAGACCTAAGTACAATAACCACCTCTCCCAAAATTGGGAAAATTTTGGAAAAAAAACCTATCTGGGAAGCATTGAAAAATTCCACACTCCCAGTTCTTTTTAGAACAGTGCAGAAAAAGCCTGAAGCTTGAGACAATATCACCTCCATACCCTGGGAAAAGAGCCAAATTTTAACAATAAAGTTCAAAATTAAGACATATCACAGAAAATGAGCAAACCAAAAAGAACATGACTACAAAAAGTTTCTATGGTGATAGAGAAGATCAAGGCACAAACTCAGAAGAAGACAATGAAGTCAAAATAGCTTACAAACAAACCTCAAAGGAAAAAAAAAAAGTGAATTTGATACAGGCACAGCAAGAATTCCTGAAAGAAGTACAAAATGATTTTCAAAATCAAATAAGAGAAGTACAGGCGGAAAAAATAGGTTAAAAACGAGAAAGGAAAAAAATTATGAAAAGACAATACTTCAGTAAAAAGAGGCAAAAAAATAATGAAAAAAAATAACACTTTAAAACAGAATTGGTTATATGAATAAAGAGCTAACAAAGCTCATTGAAAAATATAATTCCTTAAAAATTAGAATTAGGTAAGTGCAAGCTAATGGCTCCATGAGGCAAAACATAGTTAAAGAATTAAAACAATGAAGAAAATATGAACTATTTTATCAGAAAAACAGCCATCTTGGAAAATAGATCAAGGCAAAATAATTAAAGAATAATATGTACTGACTTCTACAGAGCTATGATCAAAGAAAGAGTCTAGAAATTGTATTTCAAGAAATCATGAAAACTGTCTCAATATCCTAGAACCAGAGGGTAAAATAAAAATGGAAAGAATCTACCAATCACTACTCAAAAGACTCTCAGAAGTCTAGCAATTCCAGGTTAAAGAGAAAATACTTCAAGCAACTAGAGAAACCATTCAAATCCTATAAACTCATAGTTAGTATAACACACAATTTAGCAGCTACCATATATTTAAGGAGTGGAGGGCTTGAGATATGGAAGACAAAAGAATGGGGATAATGCCAAAGAATGAGTTCCTCAGCAAAACTGAGTATAAATCCTTCAAGGGAAAAAATAGACATTTAATAAAATAGAAGACTTTCAAGCATTCCTGATGAAAAACTAGAACTGAATAGAAAAATCTTCCTTCAATTTTAAAACTGAAGAGAAACATCAGTAAATGTGAAAGAGAGATCATAAGGGACACAATAAAGTTAAATTGTTTATCTTTCTCTATGAGAAGATAATACACATAACTTCCAAGATCTTTATCAGCATAGGGGCGATTAGAAGGATTCTACACACAAAGAAGGGGTGGAAGTGAATTGATTATGCTTGGATGATGTAAAAAAAAAAAAAAAGTGGATAGGTGAGAAAGTGGGATGCCCTGAGAGAAAGTAGAAAGGAAAGGAAGAATGGGGAAAATTATCCTACTTATAAGAGGAACACACAAAAAAAGATTTTATAATGGAAAGGAAAATGATGTGTGGGTGGGGGAGGGGGAGCACAATTCTTGGATTACATCTAGATTGGTTCCAAAAGGGAAAACATATATACTTTGTTAAAAAAAAAATCTCAGAAAAGAAAATTTTCTTTTGTGTAGCAATGTGTAAAAATATTTCTAACTCCATGTAATAAACATGAAAAAATTACTGGCAAAATTTTTTACTAGACCATAGCAATACATTAATTACAAAATGAAATTTTAAAATTGTATATGTATTAATTTCTACTCCCTATATGAAGTAGTAAGCAAATAATTTTTAAGGTTGAGACCCTACATGTACCATTCCAAAAAGAATGTCATGAGGAAATATACTGTCATTCAATAAATGGTAATTCTAAATTATGTGACAGTATATAGAATATTATAGTTAAATATCAATCTTACACTATATTATTAACAAAATTTATTCAATGGAGTTAGAAATATTTTTACACATTGCTACACAAAAGAAAATTTTCTTTTCTGAGATTTTTTTTTTAACAAAGTATATATGTGGGGATATTTGTACTGTCTACTTGGCCACTGTAGTGGGACAAGTGTTTTGTAACTTCTCTCTATATGTTATATTGAAATATTTACATACGTAGTCAAATAAATGCAATATAATTAAACATGCATTATATACATATGAATTATTAAAAGGGAGAAAATCCTATATTAAAGATTATTTAGTAAGTCTGGCTATCAGGACATTTATAAAAGCTAAAAATCCTGTTAAAAACAGATGCCTTCTCAAGTAATATAATTTACCCATAAGAGGAAAGAGGTACTCTGGATTTTACAGAATTGGTGTTTTATATAGTCCTTTTTTGAAATACTATTAAATAAGACATTTAAAATTCTTAAATCCTTTTCAAAGTCACTAGAGACTCTGAATTTAAAAAAGTTACCAAATATAGCACCAGCAAAATGCTAAGAAATAATGTTAATTAAGTCTGTAGATATATAAACAAACATTGCTTCCCCACATTGAGATAATTGTTTAGACTTGAATACCAAAACTTAGTACTATTTTTGGCTATATAAGTAGAATAGCAAAGTGGATTTCATTATTTTTTCTTTTACAAGAGGAATTAGTAGAATTTACACCTTTGATTAAAGAAATAATAAGATCATAAGAAGGTAAGTAAGAAAAAAAAAAACCCAACTATGTTTCTAACCCTTTGGCTTTTCCACAATGTAAATAAGCATAAGTAGTACTTGACTCTCCTCTTTGAGTAAAGAATAATATGAGTTGCTTTTTTTGTTTGTTTGGAAATATTTTAAAGTCAGTTGCATTGCTGAGAACAGACAAAAGATAAAAGGTCTACAAAAAAAAAAAAAAAAAAAAAAAAAAAAAAAAAAAAAAAAAAAAAAAACTTTAAAAAACAAAATGCAAAGAATCCAAAAATAAAATAGTTCAAAAACAAACCCAAGTTTTCCAAATTTGGACTCCTCATAGGGATCCAACTATTCCTAGCTTTTTAGTTATTGAAACATTTTCTGAATATTAGCAGCTCTCTCGCCTACCTGACGAGTCTGAGTTGCAGCCCTTCACTGTTTCCCCTCCTACTGTTGTAGACATCACAGCCATAACAAACATTGAAGAAGAGCTACAAAATGCAAGAATAATGGAAAAGCAAGTTAAAAAACTGAAGGGTGGAAAGGATCCTGGTAATCTGAACAGGAACCCACCAATGAAAAAAAGCTACGAGAAAAAGGAAATTGAAAATACAAAAGCAGAAGAAGAAGAAAAACAAGAACAAGAACAAGAAGAAGAAAAAGAAAAAGAACAATCAACCACAACTGCTCGATATTGCAGTTTAGTTGACTTGGGGATGATAAATGGAAAATCTGGAATGAAAGAATTTCATCTTTCTACAATAGTCCTTGCATTATGTTGTACTATAGTTAGATATTTACATCTATGGCCACGGTTTAAACAGACGCCATTTCTTTCAAGGCTTTCAATTTTTTTCCCTTGAAAAGCTATGGGAAAGAAAACAGATAATAGACAGAACTTCTGCTCTGCTTGAGAGAGAGAAGCCATATTTTATAATACACTTCTCTATCTTTAACTTGTGATAATATGACATCAATTGTTGCAAATCTTCTCAGGCTATGTATAAAATCTACTGCTGCACACCACCTTTAAAATTATAAAGAGACATAGCAGTGGGTTTTTTTTTTTTTAATTGCTTTCAAATATCAGCAATTGTGGTGTGTTTCTACCAATTCTAGTGACTTAACACCTTGTTTCAAGTTCTGGCTCATAACAAGCAATGAGTTTCATTCATTTTACCTACTAAATAACAAAAGCAGCACACCAAAGTTTTTTTAAAACTGGTCATCTGCAGTCAAGGGTCTTGCAAAGCGACTGTCATACATTGAAGAAAAGCCTTTCATCAGTAAAAAAAATATATATTTATAAACACACACACATATGTATAGCAGGTACATTTATTTCTTTTCCTTTAAAGTGGGAAAAAAAATCTAGCTGCACCTTTACAGGTAGAATGAAGAGGGATGAGTTTTTGTCCCTGAGTCAACTTTCTAAGATTTTAAGTTGGAAAGCAAGGGCTGAACTGTATTGGTAAAGGGGATTCTCCCCAAGACCTCCTCAGATCAATAAAATCAGTTATGGTTTTAGAAGAAAAAACTCTCAAACAAAATCTACTTTGAGGGAAAACAGATCTGTTTTTACACATTTTGAGATCTACTGTAGTTTTGAACTTCTCTGTCTTAAGCCTTTTCCATTAAAATTCCCATGTTTGATATTCTGGCTTGAAATTTTTGTAGTAGCTGTGATGTTAGCAAAAACAACAAACAAACAAACAAACAAAAAACTAGGTAGAAAATTAGGTCTATATTCCAAGTAAGTCAAGTCATTAAAATACCTGGTAATATTTTTAAATTTAGTACAAATCAATAGTCTAAGAATTTAAGGCATTCTGAAGAGTCTTCAACAAGAACCTTTATTTTCACAAAATTGATGAAATATTAAAACACCATTTTGACAACTATAATGCTTCTAAATTTAATTTCATGTCAAATTACAATTTAGTTGTATTGCCACTGTAATTATATCTAAACATTTTTTTTCTTTTCTACCTAAAAAATTATTCTACATAAAAGTACCTTTTAAAAAAATGCTAAAGAGAATACTGAAGCAGTGATCCTGAGCAACATTCCTTCCATTTCTCTTATTTTCTTCATTGTTATTTTGGGTACTTAATCTAGGAATATTTATATTACTGTTAGATTTTTGTTTGAATTTTTAAATGGTTTTTTAAAAAAAATTAGGACTTTAGAATTTCTAGACTAGAATCATGTTTCTAGGTGATAGACTGAGAGGGCCCCTATGGTTATTGAGTCCAAACTCCTCATTTTACAGATAAGGAAACTGAGGCTGAGAAGTCAAATGACTTGTCCAAGGTTGATCAAAGTTATTCTGAAATTGTAAAGCTGAGATCTTGATTTCATGCATAAACTTAAACCAGTGTAATGAAAACAGAACATATATTTAAAAATTCAACCACTCAGAATAAGGAAGCATCATATATTAAGACTAAAATGTATTATTTTCAAGTACTACTACCAAATTAACAAGAAAACATTTATGTGTATGAATAAATAGATGCCTTCCAAATGTTTTGTAAAGGAGCAAGAATCACTTTTCCCAGGACACGTAATAGTGTCTACTGCATTCAAATAAAAAGTATAATTTGCTTAGAAATTAAATAATTACATATAGTTCTGAATGACTTTCTCATTTGTTTGAGTACACACTGGAGACTCAAAATAACTACAGAACAGAAAATAATGCTAATTAAATATATAAATATATTTCTATTATATATATATTTAAATTTTAAAAAATACTAACTACAATAGTCATCTTTCTTTTTCTTTTCTTTTTTTTCTTTTTTTGGCTGAGACAACTGGAATTAAATGACTTGCCCAGGGTCACACAGCTAGGAGGTATTATGTGTCCAAGGTCACATTTGAACTCAGGTCCTCCTGACTTCAAGACTGGTGCTCTATCCACTATACTAGCTGCCCCATAGTCATACTTTCTTAAGGAAGAACTCCAAAAGGAAAATATTTATTAAAAATACCTTTATTTGAAGGAAAAAAACCCAATGCTTAATAGAAATGTTGTTTAAAATAAAACCTCTGTTCTAGTCAAAGAAAATTTACTGATTAAATGTGGATTTACTAAGCAATTGGTTTCCAGGCACCACTTGAATGAAAAGGGGGATGATTACTCTCAAAACCTCCTGCCCATCGCCACAAGTGGCAGCAATTTAAAGTAATTTTAAATTCTTGTATCTCTCCATCTCTTCATGGAATTAGAAGCTAACTCAAATAATTCTTCAACACTCAGAATGACAGACAAGAGGAAAAGTGGAGTTAAGAAAGCAAAATTTGAGAATTACCATACATCTGAATATTTATACATACAGTACAGAAAGGAAACTACTTTAAAATCTGAGCTATGAACACAAACTTTTTTTTGTAGGAAATGACCTTCTATTTGGACTAAGCTTTTCTTGAGAACAATGTTTAAGTTATGATTTTTGGTTATTGCTGAAAGCTGCCAAATATGAGCTCTCTCTCTTCCTTTAGGCTCCTTAATATTCTGAGAAGAAAAGGAGTTGTAAGGATGTCTTCTAGACACAGCTAGCTCTGGTTTCATGATCAAGGAATTGGGGATGCCAGTAATGGGCTCTGTTAGAAGGCACTTTTCCAAATCTGAAAAATATCAGAATGCTCAAGAGACATAATTTTAAGTTACTGCCCAAGAAATACACCTAACCAAGCAAGGCAGATAAAAGTTAACGGACATCAAAGATTCACAGATCAAGTGCCATAAGAGAATTCAGAGACACTTAGTCCAGCACTCTCACTTGGTGGATGCAGACACTAGGAGATGAACAGGCTTGTCCACAAAGGTACAGTGAGCAGGCATCAGCTGCAGATTTGAACCAAAGCCTCTGTTCCAGAGTCATTGTTCTTTTGTTACGGGCACTTTGTGTTTTTCAGTTAATACCAATGAGCCACAGATTAAAATGGGGCTAAAAAGTTTGTTTTTAGTCTGTAAGTAATTATGCACCTAATAGCAATGTCAGCTGCATAAGCAGTCTTGATTCTTCATTTCTACCCATGGTTTTATATGCTATATATGCCAAATTTTTGGTGATGTCTGTGCAATGAAAAAATTTTGTAGAACAATGTAGTCTGATTTATAAATTTAGGAGTAAGGTGAGAACTCAAAGCTAGAATAATAATTTGTACGTGGAACTTGTTTCATTTTGTTTTGTAAAGAATGAAACAGATTGTGATTAAGATATAACAAAAAACTAGATAAAATGGGTACTGGAATTAGAGTGAAAATGAAAAAAAAAAAAAAAAAAGGACAAAACCCTCAGGTTACTGGATCACATGTACTTAAAAAGAGTTAAAAGCAATTACAGAGGTCATCTAGCTAAAGCACTTTGTTGCACACATAAAGAAACAGGTCTAGAAGTTAAGGGACATAACAAAGGTCACCGCCATAGTAAATTGTTAAGTGGGATTGGAACTCAAGCTCACTAGTTCCAAATTTAGCATTTTTTCCACTAAACAGAATTCACTCAAACTCAGTAAGTTAATTCCTCCCTCCTCTTCTTTCTCCTTACCTCCCTCTTCTTCCTTCCTCCTTCTCTCCCAATCTCTCTCCCTCAGTATTGAAGTTAGGGGAGAAGTAAAGACAATAGTAATATTCATTATATTCACTACTCACATTAATAGAAATAGTTGTTACTATTCCCTACCTTTTCCATTATTTTGTATTTAACTTATCAATTTACTTGTTACATTGCCTCATAGAAAGTAAGGAAAGATCCCGCTTTTTATTTTTATTTTTCTGTCTCTATTCCTAGTGTTCGACTCTCAGAGACTAAGTGATTATTAAATATTCAATGAACTGGAGTCATGATCTTAGTCCTTAGGAAGATGACAATAGTTAATTGAGGAGGTAATATGTCAGCACTTTGTAACTTTAATATAATAAAATAGCTACTATTGTTATGTACAGAGAGAAATTTAACATGGAGGCAATCAGATAAAAAGAGAAAAGTGAAAGCATTTGAACTAGATATTTAAGGTGGAATATCAATTTGAAGAGACAGGGAATATTCAAATGTACAAAACATGAGCAAAAGAGACAGGAAAATGTCTGATATTTCAGAAGAGATGGCAAATGGTTTAATTGGCCAAAGTACATGAAATGTAATGTGTATAGCACAGGATGAGACATGTGAAGTAGGTTAAAAAGGCAAATCATGCAAACTCTTGAATATGAAATTAAGGAATCTGAAAGTTAAACAATAGTCAGAAAAAAAATCATTAAAAATTTCTGAACAGAAAAGTTGGAAAGGCATAAACTGATGCTGAGTGAAGTAAGCAGAACCAGGAAAACAAAGTACAAAGTAACAACGAGATTATGTAATAATCAACTATTATAGACTTAGCTCCTCTCAGCAATGCAGTGATCCAGGACAATTACAAGAGACTTGGGATGGAAAATGGCATCCACAACCAAAGAGAGAATGATGGAGCCTGAATGTGGATTGGAACACAATATTTTCGCCTTTTTTTTTTAATGTTGTTTTTTTCCCCTTTTGGTCTGATTTTTCTTGCATAACATGACAAATATGAAATATGTTTAAAAGGATTGTACATGTACAACCTGCATTGGATTGCTTGCTGAATTGGGGAGTAGGGAGAAGAAACTTGGATCATAAAATCTTACATAAATGAATATTGAAAAGCATCTTTAATATGTATTTGAGGTAAACAAAATACTATAGAAGGAAAAAAATTTCTGAACAGTGGAATGATGTGGTCAAAGGTATTCACGATGAAGATTAATCTGGAAAAAAAATGTTGGATAGACTAGAAGAGGGAAAAATTGTAGATTTGGGAGGTCTGTACCACTGTTGAAGTCCAAGTGAGAGACTAAGAGAGGGTGACCTAGGCTGCTAGTAGGAGTGGCAAGACAGGAATAAATAAACAAACTATCTCTGTTGGTAAAACTAAGATGAGATGATATACCAAAAAATTACAATAATATAATGAAAAAGAAAACTCAGGAAAAATAAAATTGAAGACAATATGATGATAATGACTAGTGCCAGCCCTGGAAAAGAATGAATATGGAAGGGCATGAAATGCTGTGTATTTTATCAGATTCAGTTTGTTGCTTTGGTTGATTTTGTTGAGAATTATTTTTAAAAGAATCTTTCCAAGGAAAGGATATCTAGATAGGAAGAAGAGTGGAATATATGGCAATGAATATAATATGAAAGCAAAAAGAAGAGCTCATAAATTATCTACTGTCTTGTCTTTTAACTTCCTTAATATGACTCCCAACTCAAATACCCTAAACATCAGCTTACTGAAAGAGCCACTCTAAACAACCAAGTAGCCAACACAATAAAATAAAATCCACAAAGTACAGAAGAAGAATGGAGGGGAGGGGAGAGGCTTGAAGTTGGGTGACTTGTCACTTTCCCCTTCCTGAAGTCAAAAAACTTATTTTCATTGTTTATTTACTCTAAAAAGATCATCTCGCCAACTATTACCAGAGAAAATAATTACTAATAATAAACAAAACCATATTTTGTTACATCAACAACTAAAAAGTTTTGCTTTAAAAAAAAATTAAAACAATAGTGCCATATCTTCTGTAGGGTTTTTTTTTCCTAAGCCAAGTGGGTCATTGGAGAAATTTTTACATGGAAAATCGAATTAAGATATTATATTTAGTTTTCCTATGTGCTAGTTTTGAGTTACTTGAGAAAAGTAGCAACCAGAGCATAGTGAGTAGGAATTCTACTTCACAGAAAATAATCTAGGTTCAATCTTGTTTCTGACACATCTAAGCTGTTTGCCTTTTGACAAGTCAGGATAACTGCTGATCTTCATTAGAAGGAGGGTTTTGTTGTTGTTGTTTTCACTAGAGAGACCTTTACCCTAATGAATTCACATATTTAGACTAAGAAAAATGTGAAAAGAATTCAATAATCACTTCAGTAACAGCTATAACTTTAAAAATTGTGAAGATATTTACCTGTGCTATTTTTACCTATAAAAGTAGTCTGTATCACTAAATGAAGAATATTACATTTTAAAAAGCATTAACACCTTTTACTTGTATTGTTGTACTTCAATTTATATGGATTAAAACTCAGCTTTCCTTTTCCTTGCTTCTTGAGGATGACTATTGTTGTGTTTGTATATCTAATAGCTAGCAAAATGCTTTTAATATACTAAATACTTTTAAAATACATTTGTTGAATGTATATTCTTCACCACTGTTTTTTAAAAGATTGTTTTTAAGATGCCATTTGATTTAAGAAAGTAGAATTATATCATATACTTGGAAAAATAAATTTTCTCTTTAGTTAATTTTTAAATTAAGTGTCTAGAATAATACTTTACCTACAAGAAGGAATTTTACAGGAATGACAAATTAGGAGTTTCAAACCACTAACAGCTAGCTTAATGAGTTAGGAAACAGCAAAATTGGCCTATATAAATGAGATGAACTGAGACCTTTCTTTATTCTTGTTCCTTCCCAAACTTCTGTTGTGATGCTAGAGGAGAAAATGGAGATATAAAAATCCAAACTGATGAAAAGGTTATTTTCACCTAATAGATATAATAGAGAGAACAAAATATATGAAATCCCCAAAAAGGAGTTAAAAGATAAAAAGATTTAAGAAACACTTTGTCACCTACTTTTCAAACTGCACTAAAAATGCTCCCCTCTCTTCAGTTATATTTAATTTATAGTTACTGTGAGAGTATGAACATTATAGTACAGTTGTTAAAATGATTCATCATTAAACAAGAAAATTATTATTATTAAAGAAATTAGCTGAATTATTTTGTCATTGAACAGTACTGGTTTCTTACCTTTAAAAGTTCAAAGTAATGTAGACAGTGGTACACAGGAGCTAGAAGTAGCCTGGGTAAAACATACTGAACAGCTTCTTTGAAACCTTCACCTATTGACTAGAAAAGAAAGCCGTTTATACAGTTATAGTTCTTGTGTGTTTGTTAATATTACAATGGACAATTTCATGTCAAAATCACAATACCTGCAAGTAGAGGGCTGCCCCAGGCTTGGATAACTGACTAAGAAAGTGATCATGAAAACCAGGTCGCAATATGTCTTGAGCATATGATTCATATGGATCAAATGCCAATTCCTTTGAAAACAAAAAGCATACAGAATAAATACATTATAATAAAAAAGCAATACAACTGAAATATCTTATTGGAAATAAATAGGCCAAGATTTCATATTCTCTTTGAAAATCAAGTCATATCTTGGTGCTATTATTTTATGGTATTTTTGTAAACAAAATTATTGCATAAATTTTAATAAACTGTTACAGCTTGAGCCTTGTATTTTCACATAAAGAAGGAATGTGTCATTTCTTGCAAATATGGTATTAGACTTATGTATTTGATAACCTCTGCTTCCACAGGATCTATCTATAACTACAGGTAAACAGCTGAACTAACAATAAGCTTTTTAAAAATTATGATTGTATAAGAAAATACCTTTCTTGCTATGTAACATAGCAACTAAATTGACAAAAGTTATAGATTAAAATATTTCTTGATTTAACTTTAAAGGGACTACATCTTATAAAACTCTCTCCGTCTGTCTCTCTCTCTATGTGTGTGTGTGTGTGTGTGTGTGTGTGTGCGTATATATATATATATATATATATATATATATACTTAAAGCCCTTGTCTTTATAAGAAAGTTTTTGAATATGTTATTCAGAGTAATACTGTAAGATCCTAAATGTAGAACTGGAAGGGAACCTTGAGACCATCTGCTCCATCCCTTTCTTTTACCCACTAGAAAGCAGAGTCCCAGAACAGACAGTTCAGTGATTTGCCTAGGATCACACACAATATTAAGTATAAGAAAGGAGTAAGGAGCCATTGCTTTTGCATTGTACTACATGGACCCCCAAGGGTATTTTGTGATCACCAGAGCTTTTATCTTCAGTGTTATAAATTTGTCTTCCATTTACAGCATGGAAAAGTTAATCTTGCTATCAGGGAATAGGCCTGAGAAAATATTTGTTTTATCACAATCTTATGCATATAAAAAAGAAACTCCCTTTTCTGTTAACCATAAAATGTCCCAAATCCAACATACACCAACACAGCTGAATAGCAGGCAATAGCTTAAACAATGTGATGAATATATTATTGATTACACATTTAAAATTCAGTCTTGAAGTTTTACACAGCCAGCTTTAATTTAATTTTCTTTGCGATCTCTCTGTTTTCTCTTATAACATAGAATAAGGCTAAAATGAATGGCCAAATGAGGCAACATGGCTTAGTGGAAAGAACTTTTAATGTTAAGTAATGGTATAAAATATTATTCAAAAGAATGAGTTGGATCTTCTGCATAAATTGGCTATTAATTAGAGAATTAAAAAAAAAACAATCTAAATTTCCCCTAAATCCAGACTTTTAGTTTGGGAATGTGAGCTACAAAGAAAGCAAAGTCTTAGAAGACAGAGAAGAATGAATAGGCAAATAAAAAACTAGTCCATTATTTCTCAGCACCTCATACTTTCCCTAAATATTTCAAAGAAGACAGAGCCACCAGCCTTTCTCTGGGGGGCCTGAGTACCTCAGAACCTGTTATTCAATTTTTAAGTTTGTTACCCTCAATTTGCTAAAGAGCTATCTTACTCCATTGGTCTCTCACATTGACTAACACAGAATAGATACTTTATAAATATCTGCTGATGGATGCACTGAAAGATGAAGTCTAGGTACTTCAACCTGACTTTGGCCTTGTTGTATGGGAAAAGTTATAGAAAAGATCAACTTGCCAATATCTCTGACTAACAGGAGCAAGCTTTCTCCTACTACTTTTATGTTTCAGGAGAAATAGATTTTCTAAGGCTTAGAAATATAACAGGATTTTTAGTGGTAAAGAATATGAAACCAAGTAGATGTCCTTTGAGCAGAGAATAGTTAAATAAATAAATAAATAACATATATAAATATAACGGAATATTGTTATGCAATGATATATTAACAACAATGAATATAAAGGCTACAGGGAGGCATTGGGAAAACTTGGCATGAACTAATGCAGAGAGGAGAAAGCAGAAAACAAATTTACAGTAATTACAACAGTGTGAAATGGAGAGGACAATAAACCACAATATCGAAACTGAATGCTATGCTTATGATTATTTGCTTATGATCAAACTTGACTTTTAAGGAGAGATGTAAGAATGCACCTTCCTCTTTCTACAAATGTTGGGGACTCTGGATATGAAGCACTGCATACAGTCAGATTTGACTATTGATTAGCTTTGCTGAAATACTGCTTTGTTTTCTCTTTTTCATTTCTCATTCTAAGAAACAGATAACTTTGTGGGAAAGGGAGGGAAATGAAACATAACGGGAAATCAAGGTGATATACAAACAAAATATCTCAAACTTTAAAATATAGATCATATGTATTATATATGAGATAGGAAAGTGAGATTGAGAGAATAGCTGGTATGTGTTTGTATGTGTGCGGGGGATGTATGTCAGGGCAAGATAGCTGGCCAATTAATAGCTATGAGAGTATATGAATAACAAACCCAAGTTGGATTCTACTTGTGTATATATGTATGTGTATATGTGTACGTACACATACACGATTTTATGCAAAAACAAATTCTTGGTATAAGCATGGCACTTACCTCTGCTAAGTCTTCAAAGCAGCTACCAACTAATGGATGGGGACTGCCTTCATCTGTCATTTCTACAGTGTCTTCTATATGGCCCAATAATTTTACACTGAGTTCATGAACATCTGCTATACGACTAAATATATTTTCTACATCCTGTAAAGAGGAAAAACCTATTAAAAGTTAAAAAAAAAACACCTTGGGATGTTAAATACATGAGTACATGAAGTTACTACAGTGAGATAAGTTCTTCAATAATAGCAATATTAGGCAAGATGTAAAAATTGGCAGTTTGGAATTTACAGATGAAAAATAATGAAAAGAAAATAGATGCATACATACACAAATTTGCTTTATATTATGAGACATATTTCCCTCCCTAAGAAATGACTAGTATTATGTACTAATAGAAACCTTAAAATCACAAATATGCTAATATAAAGCTTTGAAATCACAGCAGCCTTTTTGATTCAGTTTAAAAAATTAAATAATTACTATAGTCATTGTTCAGTAGTAATAGTATTCTACTATTAGTAATATCTAGAATTCATATATGGCTTTATGATTTGCAAAAAACTGTATATGTTAACTCATCTAGTCCTTATAACAGAAGTAGGTAGTATTATTTTCTCTTTTACAGATGAGCAAACTGAGGCAAAGAAGTCAAGTATCATGTTCAACTTATGTACTATGTAGTAACTATTGATAAGGCAAGATTCAATCTTAAAACTTCCTGATTCCAAGTCTACACTGTATCCATTATGCTCTCCTACTATAGGAAGGTACTATTTATTTGAGGAAGCGTTATAAAAAAGTACAGAAAAGAACCACAAAACATAAAAAAGAATGAATGGCTTGGTACTTCCTATAATGGGCCAGAACTCTGTACTTGAAAAAAGAATCTTTACAAGGTGTTAACTCAGTGGAATTGATAATACAATGGTTATCTAGTTTAGCATGGTGATTAATAGTTCTCTACTTTAGTATGATTGAATTAATCTTATAATAAATAATGGTTCTCCTAGTAATATAATGATTGACTTATATTCAGTATGATGAATGGATTTAATTGTAATAGAGTATTTAAGAGGTCAGAGTCAGACCTCTGGGGGATGGGACAGACTCAGAGAACTCAGAGGATTGGGGGCTGGAGCTGGCTGTCTGGTCCTCCTGCTTCCCTAACTGAGACCAAGGTCCCTCTGAAGGGGCTCCAGAAAGCTAGCTGAGCCTCAGGCAAGGAGACAGACAGTAAAGGAAACAATAAAGACTTTTGGACTTTAACACCTGGCTATTGTGGTGGTAATTACTCTGCAGAAAGGAAGGCTGGTCCCAAGACCTTCAGAAAGCTAAACCAGAACATTACAACTTCCAACTGTGAAAGGAATACTCACATTGATGAAAGCAGATATTCATGTAAGCATGGAAGTAGTATTTCATTTGCTCTGTGTTAACATATTTCAGAAGCTAGAGATTCCTGGGACTAGAAAGGCAATTCTCTCTCTCTTTTTTTTTTTTTATATTTATTTATTTTTTAAATTTAATAGCCTTTTATTTACAGGTTATATGCATGGGTAACTTTACAGCATTAACAATTGCCAAACCTCTTGTTCCAATTTTTCACCTCTCACCCCCGACCCCCTCCCCCAGATGGCAGGATGACCAGTAGATGTTAAATATATTAAAATATAAATTAGATACACAATAAGTATGCATGACCAAACCGTTATTTTACTGTACAAAAAGAAATGGACTCTGAAATATTGTACAATTAGCTTGTGAAGGAAATCAAAAATGCAGGTGGGCATAAATATAGGGATTGGGAATTCAATGTAATGGTTTTTAGTCATCACCCAGAGTTCTTTCTCTGGGCGTAGCTGATTCAGTTCATTACTGCTCCATTTGAAATGATTTGGTTGATCTCGTTGGTGAGGATGGCCAGGTCCATCAGAACTGGTCATCATATAGTATTGTTGTTGAAGTATATAATGATCTCCTGGTCCTGCTCGTTTCACTCAGCATCAGTTCGTGTAAGTCTCTCCAGGCCTTTCTGAAATCATCCTGTTGGTCATTTCTTACATAACAATAATATTCCATAATATTCATATACCACAATTTATTCAGCCATTCTCCAACTGATGGGCATCCACTCAGTTTCCAGTTTCTGGCCACTACAAAAAGGGCTGCCACAAACATTCATGCACATACAGGTCCCTTTCCCTTCTTTATAATCTCTTTGGGATATAAGCCCAGTAGTAACACTGCTGGATCAAAGGGTATGCACAGTAGAAAGGCAATTCTCAAACATTCTTATCTTAGAGCAAGGGTCTTTAAGTACCTACTACTATAATAGGTACCTTATGAACAGATCCTCCATGAAAACTTATTAAATGAGTAAAACCTGAATTCTAAATGATGACAGTGCTAAATTCCTGATTATACTAGAAGGGCATCACAAATGTCTATCTCTCAAAATGATTTTCCTAAAGGATAGGTATAATCAGGGGTCGGTTACTCCCTACCTCAATAAACTCCAGTGGCTCCTTATCACTTCCAGGTGGACCAAACATGAATTTCTCTGCCTGGCATTTAAAGATCCTAATGCTTGGACCACCAGCTCTTGCTACCTACCTTCCCTGTAAATCTTTCACTCTGTATCTATTCAGCCACACTGGTGTTCTGCGTGTTCTTCACACAGCCGACTCTGTGACTTTTTACTGGTTATTTTCATGCCCAAAATGTTCTCCTTTCTTACATCTGTCTCTTAGCTTTATTTACTAGCTTCCTTCAAGATTTAGTGCAAATCTCACCTTCAGCTTTTCCTCATCTGCCAGCTAATGGCTTCACTGTGAGATCACCTATCAACTCTTTATATATTTTATATACAAATAGTCTTGGGGTAGGATTAGAGACATCATGTATAATAGCTATTTTCTATCAGTATATAAGATACCTTAGATTTCATTCAAAAGCTGATGATTTCTGAAAAAATGTTCTAAACCACTACTGATTATATGGAATGCAAATTAAGACAAGTCTGAAGTACCACTTCACACCTCTCAGATTGGTTAAGATGACAAAAAAAAATGATAAATGTTGGAGAGGATGTGAGAAAACTGGGACACTAATATATTGTTGGTGGAGCTGTGAACTGATCCAATCATTCTGCAGATCAATTTGGCTATTCTCAAAGAGCTATCAGGCTGTGCATACTCTTTGATTCAGCAGTGTCTTTACTGGACCTGTGTACCAAAGAGATCATAAAAAAGGGGAAAAAAGACCCATATGTGTAAATATTTATAGTAGCCCTTTTTGTAGCAGCAAGGAATTGGAAACTGAGTGGATGCCTCAGTTTCCCTCAGTTGGAGATTGGCTGAATAAGTTATAGTATATGAACGGTGAATATTATTGTTCTTTAAGAAAAGATCAGAAGAATGATTACAAAGAGGCTTGGAGAGACTTACATGAACTGATGCTAAGTGAAGTGACCAGAACGAAGAGAACATTGTACATGGCAACTACAAGATTATATGAGGATCAACTGTAATAGACGTGGCTCTTTTCAACAAAGAAGTGTTTCAGGCCAGTTCCAATAGTCTTGTAATGGAGAGAGCCATCTGCATCTAGAGCGAGGACTATGGGGATTGAATGTGGATCACAATAGTATTTTCACCTTTGTTGTTATTAATTGCTTGCTTGTTTTTTTCCTTTCTCATTTTTTTCCCTCTTTTGATCAGATTTTTTTTGTGTGTGCAGCATGATAAATGTGGAAATATGTTTAGAAGAATTGTACATGTTTAACCTATATTTTATTACTTGCTCTTTAGGGGAGGGAGGAATTGGGGAGAGAGAAAAAAAAATTGGAACACAAGGTTTTGCAAGGATGAATGTTGAAAATTATCTCTGCATGTATTTTGAAAAAGAAAAAGCTATTTTTTTAAAAAGCTGATGACTATATGCATAACACAGAACAGTTTTCATTGAAACAACAACTCTACTTCAGTTAATTATTCATCTCTGGCTATTTTTCTACTCATCCTAATTTCTTATTTGACTCCTTTGCTTCTGTTTTAAACTTAACTAACCATAATTGCATACTCCATGTTGAAGAATTTTATCAACTTCTTTTTACTCGGCTATATCTTTAAATTCTATTAAATGTATGTATGTATGTAGGGTTTTAGCCAGATGTCCACCTACCTATTCCAATGATACTCTTCCTTCCCTGTCTTATGTGACTGTAATTCCTAGAACAGTTTATTCCCAACTCCTTAAGACAGTCACTTAAGTTCCCCACTGATTGCCTCATTAATTTTCCAGCACCTGACAGGCTTACTCTGATCGTTTATACATTGATCCAAATAAGAGAAAGTAGATGTAGTAAATGTTCCTTTTTTCCTCCATTTCAATATAAAACTCTGCTTACTAGAGAACTATCAAACATTACACAATGTTATCATGAGCTATCTTTGAGTAGCTGATAAATCTTTCAAACTGGATCTGCTACAATTCTGCTATCATTGATATAATTATAATGAATCTGATTCAATTCAGCCCAAAATGTAATGAGTCTGCATGTAATTCAATTCACCATGTACTGAGAGGAAGCCAGGTAGTCCAGGGCATAGCATGTTAGGCCTGGGAGTAAGAAGACCTCAGAAGCTTCCTATTAATCTGGGTGACCCTGGGCAAGTCACTTTCATCTATTTCAGTTTCCTAATCAGTATAATAACCCAAATTTGGTGAAAGAATAAAATGAAACAATATTGGCAAAGCTTGAAGCTGTATATAAATGTTCACGACCACTATGCCTGTGACTGTGACTGTAACTGCTACAACAACAATGTTCTATGATGGGTAGTAGAGCTAGAAAACAATAGCTATTCCCTAGACCTCTCAAAGAGCTTACATTTAAATGGGTAATAAAATATGTACACAAATAATTAAGACTGAAGGAAAATGTGGTAAGAATAAAGAACAGGCTAAGAAAAATTGCTAAAAGAAATAAATAATTTTTAGCCTTGAAAAAGTGCATAACGATTCTGAATGGTGTCTACTACAAATTAATATCTTCTAATCTGAGTATCTATCATGGTTTTCTCAGTCCTTATAATCTCCTTCTCTGGTCCCCCAAGTAGAAAGAAAGCTTCTTAGCAGTAGATAGGATGTTGTTTGCATCTTTTCATGCTCAGGGCCTTTAGCAGAATCTTGACACAGCAGGCAGTGTAGCTAAGTGTAAAACTAGGCTGACTTTCTTTCTCTCAAGTTTGGAGATCCCAGATCCTTGTCCTTGGATGTCTTTCTTTTGTTGGCTTCTCAGTTTTCCCTCTTCCTTGTCAGTGTCCCTCCCCAGGTGCCCTCTGTCCTGTCTTCTCGTGAGAGCTTCTCTTGGTAATCTCGTTTGCTCTCCAGTTTTCAATTATTCTTTCAATACAAATGACTATGAAACCTATATTCAAACATTCTCCCAAGCTCCAGTCCCAAATTGTCAATGCTGTGTAGGCATTTCCACTTAAACATTCCAGTCTAGAAGACAATGTGTCACCTCTTCTCCAGGCCTTAACCTTTTACAAGTTTCTTAATCATTCTGATTTGAAACAAGGGAGTATTTCAGATGCTTTGATTTTCTTCACTTCTTATGTCCAGTTATTTGCCAAATCTTGTCAATTTTATACTTCTCTAATCTATTCACTTCCTTCTATCCACAGAGCCTAGTTCAGGCTCTTATTATCTCTCATACAGACCACTATAATAATATCCTGACTCCAGGGTCATTACTCACCAAATTAAGGCATTCTCCCTTCAAAAGTTTCCTTTATGTTGATCCATACACATTTAGCATTTGGAGCACAAAATGTGAGCTCCTTTATAGCAAGGAGTATGATGCGACCCACTTCCCCCTCCATATTCCTAGTGTTTAATCCTGAGTATTATGTACAAATGACTCTCAATAAATGGTAGCTGAATTAAATTGAAGAGAAGATCTTGAATGTCAAGATCATTCAGGTTTTCTATTTTATTTGATGGGCAACAGGGAGATGAAATTTTTTAGTGAAAGAAACATTGCATCAGGGAGATGAATTAGGAAGATCACTTTGGGTGTTACTGGCAGCAGGAAAGGCAGTCAAATGGTCATCATAATAACCAACAAGCATTTAGTAAGTGTCTAATGTGGCAGGTGCTGGACTCTGAGAGCACAAATACAAAGAACAAAATAATCCCTGTCTCAGAAAGCTTATAGCATGTAAAGGAAGCACCCAATATAATACACAAAGAGAATAGAGTAAGAGGAAAGGGGCTAGATGACAGAGGGGAGAGAGCATGGAACTTGGAGGCTGGAAGACTTGACTTCAAATTCTCCCTCAGATATTTATTGTGTAACACTGAGCTAGTCACTTAAGTCTCTGTCTGCTTCAGTTTTCTTATCTGCGAATAACAGTACCTATCTCATAGGTTTGTTGAGAAGATCAAATGAGTCCACATATGCTAATTGCTTTGCATATCTTATAATGCTATATGAATGTTGGCTATTATTATTATCATCATCATTAATGTTAATGCTCCTATTATTAGTAGTGGCAGAATATTTTATAAAACGTCATGAGAACATGGTACTTGAGTCATATTGTAAAGGGAGAGAAAGATTCCACAAGGCAATTGAGATGAGATGTTCATGCAAAGGTATAGAGAGAGATCAAGAGTGTGAGACACAAGGAAATGGTCAAGGTAGAGAGGGAGATTGATGGGTAATGGAGGCTGGAAAGAAATATTAGCTTTTGGTGATGAAGAACTTTAAAAGAGAAATGGGGGCTTAGATTCTATCCCAGAAGCAAAAATAGCTCCTGAGTTCACTGAGTAGGGAAGTAACCTGATTAGATCTGTGTGAAGTGAAAGAGTTGTATGTGTGTGTGAGAGAGAGAAACACAATTATTAGTATAATTACAAAGGAGGGGCCAGAACTGAGAGGAACAACACAGGAATAACCAATAGGCCTTGACAAGTGATTTGAGGTAAAGTGGGTTTTGGTGGTTTGATTTTTGGGTGGTCATGTGATAAGGAATTTCTAGAGGAGAAACCCTCTCTCTCAATGTTGATGGGCACCCCTGAGATGTTAAATGACCTGCCTAGGGTCAAAAAGCCAGTATACTTCAGAGTCAGGCCTCTAGTCAGGTCTTCTTGACTTGAAAGCTGTCTTTTCATCAACAAACCTTGAAACCTCGACAGGAGGAAAAGGTATAGAAAAGAGGTCAAATATAACTGATAATATGAGCATGGGTGAAGAAGATGGTAGTGGAACTATCAAAGTAAAGAGAAGTTCAGAAAGGGTGGATTTTTACTGGAAGATAAGTTCGTTTTCAGAAATATTGGTTTTAAGATTGTAGTAAGCTACTCAAATGAAGAAATGTATGAAGCAACTGGAATTTCAGTATTAGATCTTTAGGAGAGAGGACCTGAAAGTGCAGAGAAAAGAAATGGAGTCAGATTTTAGAATCATCTGTACAAAGTTGATAGTAGAAGTCATGGAAAGAGATGAAATTACCAACACAGAGATAATAGAGAACAAAGGGCCAAAGGCAGAACCTTAGGAACCACTCCTGCTTACGAAGTAAAAAGAAGAAAAACTAATAAGGCTAAGAGAGAAAGTGAGATAGAATCATAACATAAAAACCAAAGTAGGAGAGGATATAAAAGTCCACAGCCTCAAAACCAGGAATTAGAGTCATTTGCTAAAAGTCAGTCTCATATCCAAAATAATAAAAATAAAATAATTATTTCTGAATATTCTAAATTCAAATGGCTTATATAAATATAAACCCTAAATTATGTTGCTTATATTATGCTATATTTGTAATAATACTTACGTGAGAAGAAAATAATTTTGAATTGGAGACAAATGGTTCTCTAAAAACTTTAATAATGAGATTAAGTTCCCTTATATATTGTCGAACTTCAGCCATGAATCCTTTTACCAAGTCATAGTACGTTTGTTCCCCTGAAGTGGAAGGTTCTTCATCAGTTAAAGATAATATATTTATATCTTCTACATCTTGATGAAACATATCCATCAATACCTATAATAAACAAAAATATGGAAAAGCACATGAATTTAGGGATCACAATCAAGTTTGAAATTAAAGTTAATAACACATCTACCTGAACAGATTTTAAAAGATAAAAAGGTGTTACCATTAAAGTGGAAAGATGAAACTGGAGTCAGGAAAGTTGAGTCCAGATCCTTTCTTTCACTTTATTAGTTATATGACTGTTTAATCTCTATGACCCTCAGTTTCCCTACTGATGAAATGAATAATAATTTTGTTCAGTTATTTTCAATCACATCTTGATTCTTTGTGACCCTATTTGGGTTATTCTTGGGAGAGATATTGGAGTGATTTTCCATTTCTTTCTCCATATGAGAAGGCTGAGGCTAAACGACTTTGCCCAAGGTAAATATCTGAGCTGATTTGGACTCAGGAAGATGAGTCTTCTTGACTCCAGGACTGACAATCTACCACAATCTATCTACAGTGGATGCAAAAGTGTGGACTCAGGAAGATGAGTCTTCTTGACTCCAAGACTGACAATCTACCATAATCTATCTACAGTGGATGCAAAAAGTATGCAAAAGCACCTAAATGTAGGACTGGCATTTAACTGTTGTAATGTAGAATGCAATAAACAGAATTTTTATTATAATTAAAATTAATGTCAAAAGTATTATGATTTTTAAAGTAGTCTCTACATTTCCCTACTAAATTACATTTTAGAGAACATCACTGAAAAGAGAATATGAATCATTCTCATAATAATATAATCATTAACATGATGATATTAGTCAGTCAAGAAGCATTTATTAAGTACATACTCTGTGCTACACATTGTGCTAATCCGTGAGGATACAAAAAATAGGGTAAGAACAGGCCCCTACCCCCAAGAGCTCACATTCTAAAGGGGTAAACAATCCACAATAATATTACATACAAAATACATACAATGCAAATAGAATGTTATCTCAAAGGCAAAGTGCTAACAGTGGGAAAGAGAATAAGGAATAGGAAAAGGTCTCTAACAGAAGGTGGGATCTGATCTAAGTAAGATTAACCCCAAATATAGCTTCACAAAAGAGAGAATATAAAATAAAAATTTAAACACAAACTACATGTAGATACACTACAGTATAGTTCTGAATATTTTTTTAGTAACCAATATTTTAAGAATCTAAGATTATTAGTTTAAAAAAAAATGGATGTTTCCTACCTTATCAGCACACATTGCTACTTTGATGTCCTGTTTTGTAATTTCATAATGTCGTATATTCCGTACATAATTTCCAACCAGCTTTAAAATATCTGCAGAAATGTATTCTAATACTGCCACTATGTAAACAGAAACCTGGTGGTCAATTTTATATCCTAGAACTTCCTGTGAAATAAGAAGAGAAATATTTATAGGGAGTAAAATTAACACAATGTAGAAGAAAAAGTAAGTTGCATCTTCTTTGAAGAAGCCTCTATGCACTATGACTTTAACTGAAACCTATTTGAATATAACATTCAGTTTTTTAAAAAACAAAAATTTAACTATGATCTGTTCATCAAGAAGATGTTAACAAAACATGGAATAAAGAGCATCTCTAATAATCAGAAGAGACATTTTAAGTAAATTATGACCAAGGCAGATCCCCAATTGAGAAACTTACCTTAAGTGACCTGTATATTCAAAAAGCAGAAAAATACCCATAAAAGCACCTGCCCCAGTGCTCCCCAAATCAAAACATTCCACAAGTAACTGACCTGGATATGTGGTTTCTCTCCAACTGATACACAGAATTTAAATACTATGGATGTCCAGCATTAAATCCCACACCCCCCACATCCTATCCTTGGACTACACAATTGCTAAGATAGGGAAAGTCATTCTTCTCCAGCTTAGGTCTAGAATATATATTTTTTCCATTGAAATGTTATAAGTGGTGGTTAAATAAAAATATAATCATATTAATAGTACTGTATTTCAGGTATGGTGTAGAAGAAATATTTTTGATGGGCTGGATTGGGAACTCAACCACCATTTATTATGAGGTGTGTGTGTATATGTGTATTCTTTTAGGGTTCACCTGTATTGGTGGTTATTTAGGGCAGTCAGTAAATATTAAGTGTCTGCTATGTACCAGGCACTATTCTTAGCACTGAGAATACAAAGAAAGGGAAGAAAAAAAAAGGCAAAGAAAAATAAAAGCCTATTCTCAAGGAATCACTCACACTTTAGTGAGGGAAATGACATGCAAACAGGTATGGACAAACAAGCTATCTATAAGATAACTAGGAAATAATTAACAGGGAAGGCACTAGGAAAAAAATGCCTAGAACATGTCTTATTTGGAAATTAGCCAGACAACCACTTCACTTGATTAAAGAGTGTGTGTGTAGAACTGTACAGTATAAGAATAATGAAAGGCAGTGGGAAGGAAAGTTATAAAGGGCTTAGAATATCAAACAAGATTTTGACATATTCAAGAGATGCTGCAAAGATGAAATCGATAGGCTTTGGTATCAGGTTGGATATGTGGATAAGAGACAGTTAAGAATCCAGGATGCTACTTAGGCTGTGAGCCTGAGAGCCTGGTAAGATGATGGTGCTAGACAGTACAACCACTTATTCCCAATCTTTCTAAAGAGCTGTTAAATGTTCTACATATTGCTAGTTTAGGAATTTATCATGGTTTATTTCATCAGAGAAGTATAGTAAGGATTTATTTCATCAGAGAAGTATAGTAAGGAGCAAATATGATTTTCTATACAATTTGATTGGATTTTGTGTCATGAATTTCAATTTGGTGAAGTTTATATCTTGCCATGTTTCTAAAAAATTCTGGGCAACAGGTCTAGCACACAACAATGAGAAAAAAGCTTTATAGCCTCTACCTCTTTGAGAAGACTATGTTGGTGATGTGATATGGAAAGTCTATACAGATATTTATAAAATCTGAGGGTTTTCAATCTATTTCATTATTAGTGTTGCTATTAAAGTATTAAAAGCAACGATGATCAACTGACACATTCCTCTGTAGCTTAGGCAATTCTAAAAGGAGTTTGATTCATCACATTACTATAATATGCAATAAAATATCCTTAAGTGCCTTAGTAGTAATGTTTTTTTGTTTGTTTGTTTGTTTGAGAAATAAAGGAAAAATCCAACTTTACCTTTAATAAAGGGTGAATTTTTTCTACTGGGAGAGATAATGGATTTCTTCGCTTCCTCTTTTCATTAGCGGATTGAGCATCAGCTATCGCCCACTTATCAATTGGATGAGGAAAACTTTTTTGTACACGATCCTTGGAAATAGAAAAATAGAAATTAAATATCAAATATACGAAATCAATTATTAATTGCAGGCAATTTATTTGAATGCTAGAAATAATGGAATCATATGTGAATAAATAATGGTCTACTAGACAGTTTTCTCAATGAGATTTAAATGTATACATAAGATATATTTCAGTTCATAAAAAACTCCACCTCCAAACTCACTTCAATAGCCTATCAGAGGAACTGAAAATTTTAAATGTCATCATAATTGCTTAATCATACAATCAAAAGATACAATATCCATTACATGGGGAAAAAAAGACAAAAAAACTTCAAATACACTACCATTGTGATCAAGGTACAGATTGAATAGAATGTTAATATAATCAAACTGAACACTGTGATTATTTTATAATGAACATTCCCTTTAAAATCAAAGAAACTAGTTATTGGTCAAAGAGTTAAATTATTTCTACTAGGTAAACTATGATGAAACTTGATTTCTACACATTCAGCCCAAAGGTACCAGAATAATTTCAACAATTTTTTGTATAGCACAATGAAGACCACTAGAGGTCGCTATTATAAAACAATTTCATCATAAAATTAAGTATTCCTTTTATGATGTAACTAGTCAATATTACTTCTGATTACTAATCTAAATAATGATTCCTTTTCTGCTTTATCAGAATATTAATATGTATCTGATATTGTGCAGAAAAGGGAAAAGATTGCAACAAAAAGATTGTTCTAAAAAAAATTAAATCTATAGTTGAAAGCTGTTTGTTGAAACTGATAAAAATTGCTGAATCTAAGAAGACATTTTAGTACTATTTTAAGGAAACAAAAAAATTAGAATGCAGGAACAAAGCACTAAAATAAAACAACTTGAAAATGTCAATTTTTGATTTAGGTATTAGAACTATATTGTCTCAACAGGAATTTGATGGTGTGGTTCCTGACAGATTCACAGGATCAGGACTTTTTTTTCTTTAGTATAAGTTCCTTTCCAGCTTGTTTGATTTCCCTCTGACATTACCTCCAGTTTGTTGTTTATATTGTTTGCACATTATCTCTCCCATTATATTGTGAGCTCTTTGAAAATAGGAATTATTTTTTAAAACTTTCTTTGTATTCCCACAGTAGTGCCCAGAACACTTGTCATTTAGTCATTTCAGTTGTATAGACTCTTTGTGATCTCATTTGTTGTTTTCTTGACAAAGATACTGGAGTGGCTTGTCCTTTCCTTCTTCCTCTTGTTTTACAGATGAAGAAATGGAGACAGAGTTAAATGCCTTGCGCCCAGGGTCACAAAGCCCAGTAAGTAACTGAAGCTGCATTTTAACTCATGAAGATGAATTTTCCTGACTTGAGACTTGGCACTCTTATCTATGGCCATCTAGCATGCTTAATGATGTCATCCTTAGACTCAGAAATACTGAATGTATACCTCCAAATGGATCAGAAAAAGAAAAAGGAAAATAGCCATATGTGCAAAAATATTTGTGGGAGCTTTTTTTGTTGTAGTAAAATCTGAAAACTAAGGGGATACCCATCAATAGGCAATGGCTGAATAAATTATGGTATATGAGTATAATAGGATATAATTATTCTATAGCAATTAAAAGAATGGTTTTGGAGACTTCTAGAAAGTTTTTGTAAACTGATTTAGAGTAAAGTAACACTAATAAAACAACTCATATTACAATATTATTAAAGAAAAACTTATGAATGCTCATCATTGGGGGCGGGGGAACAACCATAATTTCAGAGAGCTGGTGATAAAGTACACTACACAACTCTTGAGAGAGGAGATATTTTTGGACATGCTATATTGACTACGTTTATTTGTTACAAAGATTGTAGGTTTTTTTTTTTTTTTAAATTTATGAGAGGTTAACTATTAGGGGCAGAAGGAAGCTAGTAGTAGCACTGAGAAAAAAGAAACAAAAGAGTCATTGAGGCATTATTAAAAATGCACTCAAGGAAACAGAAGGACACTCAGAGAGAAACAGACAAGCAAGACAGTTTTAGAAGCAGCATATTGACTTTTAAAAAAAAGAAGCCATATATAGAAATTCCTGATTTCATACACAATCTTTTTCTGTCTTCTCTAGCTGTCTACCTTCTGCCCTTTCCTTCCTCTTTTCCATCTCTCCTGCCTTTCCTTTCTCTTTCTCCTTCCCTTCTCCCCTTCTCCCCCAAAGCATTTGTGTAGTTTTGGGCACAGGGGAAAAAAACACATGGAATTAAAAATCTTAAGCGTAGAAGATATCTGACTATACATCTAGCCCAATTCCCTCATTTTTCAGATTAGAAAACTGGGGTCATAAGGATTAAATGGCTTGATTAAGTCAAATAGGTAAGGTAAAGCAAGATTTGAATCCAGATTCTCTCTCCAGAAACAGTGAAGCTTTGCAACTATTCTATAGTAGGTCTGGAAGAAAGAAGCTCAGTGCAATGTCTGATATACAAATAAAAAGACACTTAATAGAGGCTGGTTGAATTTGAATTTTAAATTGAAGAAATGGTGGTATGGGGGTATTGCATAAAAATGACTTTAGGAAAGAAGTACTTAGTAAACTCCTAGAAGAATCAAATGGAAAAGCAGAAATCAGTTTAGACTGGTAAAGAAAAGAAATAAATGCTACAATTATAACTGGAGATCTGATAGACTAATAAAAGAAAGGAGAAATTAGAGACAAAATGTAACTTCATTATATAATATGAAAAAGGAGGAGCAAAGAAAATTTTGTACATACACCAATTTCTATCCATCAAAAAGGAATTGTCAAAGTGTTGCAGCAAGATGTTTTTTTTAAAATTCTTTTATGTGTTTTAAATTCATTTTAATAAAAAAGATTAACCAGAAAATTCTACTTATGGAAATTTACCAAATCAATCATATGATGAAATAGTTTAAAAATATATAATTAAAAAATGGAAGGGCCCAGATCATTTGCATTTGAGCTACAAGATATAATAATAGACACTAAGTAAAACAGAATGCCAAATTAATAAACTGATTGAACATTTTCCGTTGACAATAACAAAATACTGCTAATTTGGAACCTGTGATATCTCTACAGGAATATTATTGTTCTTTGTTTATCCAGCCTTTTCTTCATAGCTCAAATAATGTACATAAGTTTATAGGAAGAGTGTTTACAATTCTTAAAGTGTTTTTGAGCACAGAGATTTAATTCAAGTCAATTTTACAAACAATTTATTAGTTGTGCTGGGGCTAGTCCTAGAAAGAAGCACCAATTTACATGGGAGGTCAAGAGGTGTTAGAGAAAGAGTCCTATGCTTGCTGACACAGGATCTGAGCCCAAATCCTGGCTTAGGTCTGTGTGATCTTGAACAAGCCAATTGACTTTTCCAGCTCTTATCTGATCATAAAAATTAGGGATTAAATCTGGAAGATCCTTTTCTATTCTAAATCTATGAACCTATGATATATAATTATACACTAATCAGAACACAAAATTACTAGTGAGCAATATTTTGTTAATCTAAATGACTATATTTATATTAGTAAAAAGTGCTTTTTAAAAAAAATTAAACAGCAACCTAATAATTTATAGGTTTCCCCCCAGATTTCTTCGAATTAGGTGAACTTTTTCCTGCATCATGTTTATTTTCACTTGTAGCTTTCTAAAATTTATAGAATCCAATCCCACAAACACTTTTAAAACCTCCTATGTAATAGACACTGTGCTAAGTACTGGTGATACAATTAATAAAAAGAAAGATAGTCCCTGTCCCCAAGGAACTTATAATCTAATGAGGGAGAGGGGAGAAACCAACACACAAAAAGGAACACTTAAGAGCTTACCTAGAATGGGGGCATCTTGTTCTGAGGAGCTAAAACTAAGCAAAACAGCAGATGCAAAAGTGGATTGAGCTGAGAATCCAGTTTCTGCCCTCTATAAAAGAAGGTACTGGGGAAGTTTGGTATTCTATTGTTCAGCCCCCTATTCCAAGAGGAGAGGAGGCTGCAGGAGGTGGTGTCGATCAAGGTTTGAGTTAGCAGAACAGTGATGAGCCTATACTTGAGAAGGGAATCTTGGTCTATCAAGTTGAAACTAGGCAAAATAGCAGATGCAAAATGGAATGAGAATGCCAATTTGATGATTTCTCTTTCCTAAAATACATATGAAGTATTTGCTATCCTCACAAGACACAATAGTAGTTTGTGTTTTCCAAACTTTTTTCCTAAAAAAGAACTATAACTATTTGACAATGGAAATGACAAAACTCGAATTGCCAACTATTAACAATCATATGAAAGACTTCTCCTAGTCATTATTAAGAGAAATGCAAATCAAAATTTGAAGTTTCATCTCACACTAAGCAAACTGTCAAGATAACCAAAGACAGAATTGTCAATGTTGGATGGGATATTTTGGAAAGACAATCAATCCCTACGTATTTACTAAGCACTTAGTATTTTTGAAGGGGCAACTAGGTGGTTCAGTGGATAGAGTGTCAGACCCTGAATCAGGAAGACTCCTCTTCCAAAGTTCAAATCCAACCTCAAACACTGAGCAAATCACTTAACTTTGTTTGCCTAAGTTTCCCCATCTGTAAAATGAAGTGAGGAAGGAAATAACAAACTTCTCCAGTATCCCTGCCAAGAAAATCCCAAATAAAGTCATAAAGCATTGGACAAGACTAAAAGGACTGAATGAATTTTGGAGGAACTGTTCTGGTCACTAAGGAGGCAAAGGTATCCCTTACTTTTAAGGGGTTTATAGTTTTATTGGCAAGAAAATAAACAAAGAAATAAATGAAACATGCAAAAAACTACATATTTTCTATTTGGTCCTGCAAGTGATAGGGAGCCACTGGAGTTTACTGTATAAGGGTTGGAGAGGAAAGGAAAATGACACAGTATGTGCCTGGTGCTTTAGGAAAACCATTTTGATAAGTCAGTGGAGGATAGACTGGGACAGAGAGACTTAAGACAGAGAGATCATTCAGCAGGCTTTTACATTAGTCCAGATATGAGGTTGTAAGAGCCTGAACCAGAATGACTGAAGTGTCAGAGGAAAAAAAGGGCAATATATGAGATGCAGCAAAGGTAAAATTATTGACAGGACTTGACAACTGATTGGCTATGAGGATGTAGAAAGAATGAGGAATTGAGGATGACTCCTCAGGACCTAGAAGGATGGTGAGACCCTTGAGAGGAATACAGGAGTTAAGATATGAAGGTTTTTTGAGGGAAGATAAGGAAAATATAAAAGAATTTCTTTGCTTAAGTGAGGGATATGATGTAATATACATGTGACCAATTTGTAGTGGATCCATTCAGCTCAGCACAAAAACATAGTTGGGAAGGCAATGGATGGCGAGAATAAAGCTTAACAGGACAAGACTGGGTACAAGATAAGGGGACAAGATTAAAGGTTTGACCAAAATTGGTAATTAAGAGGTCATATGCTTCTTTGAAGAAAGAAACTTCAGTTAATTAAAAGGGTTAGTTGATTAGGCAGTCAACAAATATTTATTAAGTACCTAGTAGGTGTTAAACACTGTACTAAGCACTAAGGATATGAAGACATTCATCTTCCCTGACCTCGAGGAACTCACATTCTAATAATGGAAAAAACTTGCAAATAACTATATACATATGAAATATATATAGCATAAATGGAAGGCAAAAAAAAGAATCCTGCATGGATTCGTGTTGAGTATTGAAAGAATCCGGAAGAAAACCCCAAAGCAGGTGTGAGCATTTCAAAGATGGAAGACAGTGGCCTCAGATGCATGGACTTGGATCTAGAGTTGATTGAGGAATGGGGAGAGTTTAAGAAAATCACTTTGGCAGTTGAGTAGATTGCCCAGCTTCTGAAACTGAATATGGAGATTGCGAGATTACGATTTATTATTGGTAATGTTGATCTGTATATCTATTTTATATTCCTATATATCCAAGATCACATAAAAATTTCTCAGACGAAAAAGGGTCACAAGTAGAAAAAATTTAAGAAGCCCTGGAGTAGAGGATAGAATGGAAATGAGGGAGTTAGGGAGACTAAATAGCAGATTTTGCAATAATTCAGATGAGAGATGGTAGGTCCTATGTGTGAGTAGAGAGAAGAGAATGTTTATAGGAGATGTTTGGAATGAACAATTAAAATCTGTAAAAGCCTGGAAATGGGGTAAATTCAAGTTAAGACTAGGGGGATGATGCTAAGGTTGCAAGTCTGGGAAATCAAAAAGATATGACATGCCAACAATAATAGGCAGTTCGGAGGAGTTGGAATTTTTGAGAGAAAGAAGTCAAGTTCTGATTAGTTTCCTCACATGTAGAAAATGAAGAGGTCAGACTAGATGATTGCAAAAGTTCCTTCAAGTTCTAAAATTCTATGATTAAAATTTTTGAATTGGATGAGGAAAATTGAAGACATTGCTGAAGGTTAAATTATCCAAGTTATCTTTTGGTTCCAATTAGGCTCATGTAAGAAATAAAGGAATTAAATTTGAAGAGTTCAGTTGCAAATGAAAAAGAACTTCTTGAATATAGTGAAAATTCGAGTTATTAACATTTCAGTTCTAATCCTAAATGTCTGAGATATATTCCAAATATCTTTCAACTGAAATAACCAACAAAATAATAAAAGTGAAATTTGTTGGAAAGATGGAAACATAAAAGCAGAAAATCACTTTGAAATTAAAATTCAGCTAATCCTAAAGGCTACATTTTGTTTTGTGTCATTTTGCTTTTCAAAAACAAATCTGTAACATTGCAAATAGGATATTCACAAATCTAGAAAGGTAGTTCTAGTAGTCATTTGCATAGAAACGATTATTAAACCCATGAAATCTAATGAGATCATTAGGAAAACTGGAAGATATAGAGTCTAGGACAGAATAAGGAGGAACATGCAGTTGTAGGACATAATATAAATGATACTTGAGCCTAGAAATCAGAACAATCTATTAGATTATGAGGAAAACCAGGAGAGAACCCAATAAAGATGCTTTTGTTGTTGTTTTTTAGTACTAGAAAAGGTTAGAAAAAATATTTTGTAGTGCTAGAGATCAATAGGAGTTAAGACATTATGCCATTAGCACAAAGCTACTATATAGGTAGCCAATTTATTTAAAAATAAAATATAGAAACAGAAAAGTAAAAGCTTAATCCAACCAGCATTTTAAAAAAATAAAATCTTTTTTTTTCTGTGAATAAGCATCAGTTTTAATCTCCTTCCTCCCATGAAAAAATAAAAACAAAACCCTCCTAGCAATTATACATAGTCAAATAAAACAAATTCCTGTATTGATCATGTCCAAAGAATATATGCTTCATTTGGACTCTGAGTCTATCACCTTCCTACCAGAAGGTGGGTAGTATACTTCCTTGGTCTTCTAGATTAAGAACCAATCTAATTTAAAAATTAAATAGATCCATTCTTTTATTTTATAATATTGTACATTTTTATGAAGAGCCAGTTTAATTCCCCAATGGCATTACAACACCACACACACAGAGATTATATATACACATGAAAAATTATCATACCTCAACATCTAAAACGCTTCGGGGTTGAGCTTGGCACAGCATACTTAACAACTGTAAAATTAACTCTTCAACATACTGGAGAGCATCCTCATTTGAAGCAAGTGTAGGATGGACTTGCATCTGGACCTACAACCACAAAGAAATAGAATCAAATTTAATGTCATAGAAAAATAAATTTCAATAAAAAATATATAATTGCATAAAGATATCAGCTGATTAGTTTTTATTATTAGGTTTTAAAAGTTGAAAATAATTTAAAGAAAATAGATGCTTTCTCAAGTACATGCTTGTTGACTTTAATTTATTTTGTGTTCATGATAATACATAGACCTGTATGTGTGTGTTTACTTGTCTGTTAGAATAGAAAGCTCTGGAGATCAGGAATTATTTCTATGTTCATCTTTATATCCCTAGTATCCAGAACAATTCCTTAAAATTACTAATACTTAATAAATATTTACTGATTGTCCAAATCAACCCTTTCAACACTATTTCATCTTTTGTAATCTTGCTAATGTACTAAGTGTGAGGTGAAACCGTAGCTTTAGTTTGCTTTGCATTTCTTTTTATTAACAATGATTTAATATGGTGGTCAATAGTTTGTTATTCCTTTTGTTTACCTATTAAAGTTCTTTATAACCTTGCTCTTTCCTACATTTCCAATATTCTCACACTTTTGTTCTTTCCAATGACACTGACTCCTTTACAACAAGCATTGTACCTCTGGACTCCAGGCATTTTCACTATCTGTCTCCCACATCTAGAATGAACTCTTTCTCCCATTTCTGCCTTCTAGCTAAAAATATCATTTTCAAGTCTTTCTCTAGAGCATTCCCTCTGCTGATCATCTCTGGTTTATTTTATTTGTTTAGAATTCTTTGCATGTTGTCTGCCCATTAGATTGTAAGTTCTCTGAAAGCAGGAATTGTCTTGTCTTTCTTTATATCTCCAGTGCTTAGTACACTGCCTGACACAGTAACATATTTATGGACTTAATGTTTGAGTGGAATCACATCACAGCTTGGCTATATTTTAGCTCTAAGGTCCCAGATAATTCCCCACGAGTTTTTTTTATGGTAATGAAATTACAGGTTCTAATAATTCTTTTCCTTCTCTCCCCATTTATATCTAAAGAGTTTCAGGTCATTTCAGAACTCCACAAGTAATACACTAGTGACCACAAATCTTCCTGCCTCAGTTTTCTCATCTCTAAAACATGGATAAGAAAAACCTTTACCTCCTAAGGCTGTTATGAGAATAAAAAGAAATAATATTTGTAAGATACTTTACCAGCTTTAAAAGGCTTTGTAACTGTCAGCTATTAATACATTATTGTTGTTGCTAATGCTGTTAGACACTGGTAGTGGAGTGAAGTTTTCCATAAAATTGATATTCAAATTTGGTTCCTAATAGAGCAATAATTCATACAATTTCTGAAATGAGTCAAATAAATTATGTCTGATTTGTAATGTTTTTTCCTCACAAACTAAATTGAGAGATGTATTTTATTACTTCCATTTTACAAATAAGGGAACTGAAACTCTAGTTAATGATTTGTTGATAATAAAATAGTTAACTAGTGTCTGAGGAAGGGAATAAGCATTTTCATACTGACTACCATGTGCTAGGCACTTTACAAATACTATCTCACTTGATTCTCAAAACAACCCTTTAAGGTAGATACTTTTATCCCCATTTTAGAATTGAGATAAATGAAGCAGAGATTAAGTGCCTTGCCCAACTTTACACATCTAATCAATGTCAGAAGGTTAGCTTTGAACCAAATTTTTCTGGAAAGTATTTACTCTTTGTACTGCCTTGCTCTGGAGGGATTTGAATAGAAAAATATAATATAATGAGTACCAAAATAAGTTTGGTATTTTGGTATGAAATAAAATCATGTTATCTTTTCCATATTTCCTCAAAATTTCTTTTGTACTCAACACGCCAATTGGCCCAGGAGGTCCAAATCCCCCCTCCTAAGGTAACTGGTCCTTTCAAGCACCAAATCTCTAGAAAACATCCACCAGAGCAAGTTCTCTATTTCCCTTTACTCACAGGAAAATTGATCAATAGTAGAATGAGCCCTCTTCCCATCACCAAAACAAGGTCTCCTTCTTTCTCTTTTCTTCCTTTTTAATTCTTTCCCCATTCTTTTCACCCACACTTCTAAACAGAGTAGATCATATACCTCTCATGGTTAAAGGTAGTTAATATATATTTAACTCAAGAGATAGAGATACTTACAAAAGATAAATGACTGTGATTACATGGAACTAAAAAAGCTTTTGCACGGAGAAAAATAATATACCTGAGATAAAAAGGAATGAATAGGAAAAAACCTTTACACCATATTTCTCTGATAAGAGTATGGTATCTAAGATACATAAGTAAAACACAAACACACACATACACACACGTGCACACGCCATTCTCCAATAGATAAATGGTCAAAGGATATATACCAACAACTCTTAAAAAAATAGTATTCTCATTCACATGAAATAATGTTCCAAATTACTAATAAGAAGAATGCAAAAGAAAATTACTCTAAAGTTTTATCTCATACTTTGCAAATTGGCAAAGACCAAAAAATTAGCAATAGTCAATTCTGGAGAGGTTATAGAATGAGGAATACTAATACATTTGATAGAACTATAAGAAATGGTGCAATTATTTTAAAAAGCAATTTGTATTATGCAAATAAAATGACCAAAATGTCCATCATTACCTTTTGAACCAGACTCCATAACTGGGCTTATATCCAAAAGAAGGCACAGATAAGAATAAGACCGCTCCATAAATAAAAAAATATTTATAGTAGCACTTTTTGTGATAGCAAAGAATTTGAAACAAAACAATGACCAGTGATTGGCAAGTGGCTAAACAAGTGGTACACAAATGTAATGGAATATACTGCAAACAATGTATGCAATAAATACAGAAACAGAAAATCAATATGAATTGATTCAGAGTAAAATGAGTAGAACTAACAATAACAATAAAAATAACTGCAACAGCTAACATATATAAAGCATTTATTATGTAGCCCTATGTTATGTGCTTTATAGTTATTATCTCATTTGATCCTCACAACAATGTTGGGGAGAAGGTATTCTAATTATCCCCATTTTTCATATGAGGAAACTGTAGCAACAGAGGTTGTGACTTGCCCATGATCACACTTGTAGGAAATGTCTGAAGCCAGATCAGATTTTTCTGACCCCAGATCCAGTGCCCTCACCCCTGTAAAAGCACACAGTCCCAACAGTATACACATTATTACAATAATTTAAAATTATGCACCAGAAAAAAAATAAAAAATTAATGCAACAAAATCAAAGATTAAGCAAAACTCAAATGAAGAGATATGAGAGGAAATATAAATTATACCTCTGTGAAGGCAGGAGGTGAACTGGGGGTATATATTGAACGTGCTCTCTGACTTTTTCAATGTACTGATCAGTACATTCCCCCTTTCAAAAAAATGCTATTTTTTATGAAATGATTCTCTGGGAATGGAGGGAAAGGGATATTTGGTATAACTCTAATTATTCAAGAAACCAAAGATATGAATTAAAAACTTATTCCTGAAAAACAGATATAAAGTCATATTATCAAAACTTTAGATTTTTAAGAGAACTAAGGGATCAGCTAGTCCTACTCCATCATTTCACAGATGGAGAAACTGAAAACCAAGCAGATCAAGTGAATTGCTCCAAATTAACAAGAAGATAAATTATCATGGGTGGCATCTGAACTTACATCTGAACACTGTATGTAAAGCCAGTATTCTTTCCAAATAAAATGAAATAAAAACCTTTGATAACGTAACCTGATGACAATTCTTTTGCAAAAACAATCATACTATAGATGACTTGGTTGGTTCAGTAGATAAATCTTCGAATTCTCAACTTTCTGTAACCTACTGCTTCTATCACAATAACCTATACAATAGAGCAGGGGGTTCTTAATCTGTAGTCTATTAATTTAATTTTTTTTTTTTGATAATTGGTAGTGGTTTTTGTTGTAAACTTATCTGTTTTAGTTTATTAATTTAAAAACATTACTCTGAGAAGGGTTCTAAAGGCTTCACCAGATTGTTAAAGGAGTCCATGACACAAAAATGTTATATTTATGCTATAGAAATATTTCTAATAGGGGTTGTGAAATACAGTGCAGGGTAATTTGGCTAGACTTTTGTACATTATTTGAAAATCAAAAGAATTACTAAATGTGAATGTGTCAACTCCTAGCTGTTGGAGACATATAAATCCTTTAAGTGTACTTAGGAATCCCTTGTGTAAACAGGATAAGAAATCACTATGTTGAATTCTAATGAAACTTTAATAGTCTTTTCTATCTAATGGCTCTCTCAAGAATGATTTGGAAGGCTTCTAGATTCAACTTTGCTTGGGTGGGCTCCAGATTAGTAATGATTAAGTCACAAATATAAAAAGGAGGATCTGTAATTGAATTGTTAGGATTAAGACCTATATACTTTAATAATAATAATAATAATAATATTTAAATGTTCCATTTTGCTCTCAGGATGATTCTTTAGTGAACAGTTCAATGTTCTAGAAACTTATTTCTCTGTCATTGAAAACTAAGCAGAAACAAATTAGTTCTTTTTAAATAAACAAAATTCGCTTTTCTAAACTATCAAAAATAGTAAAAATTTTCTGTTTCTCCCCTATTTTGGTATTTTGGGAATGTCTGTTGACTTGACATTTGGTCTGGGGAAAAAAGTAACTATTTTTATTGTATTTCCTGAATTTAAAAGTGTTTCCTCCATTAGACAGAAACTACTTCACTTTCCTATTTTGATCCTTAGGTGACAGCACAGAATAATACCTGGCACAAAGTAATCATTAAAATGTGAGTTCTTCTGGGAGATGATTATGAACCATTACATTGAATTCCCAGTCCCTCTATTTTTGTCTGCCTGCATTTTTGGTTTCTTTCACTAAGGCTAATAGCACACTATTTCAAACTCTTTTTGTACAGCAAAATAACTTTTGGGACATTTATGCTTATATTGTATTTAATTTATACTTTAACATACTTAACATGTATTGGTTAACCTGCCATCGGGGGGAGAAAATGGGGGGAAAGAGGGGAAAAGTTGGAACAGAAGGTTTGGCAATTGTCAATTCTGTAAAATTACCCATGCATATAACTTGTAAATAAAAAGCTATAATAAAAAAAAAAAGTGAGTTCTCTGAAGACAGGACTTGTCTTTTGAATTTCTTTGCATTCTCAATCCTTAACTAGCAAAGTGTCTGTCATTTATGTTATTTAAAACTTAATATTAAAATATAAAAAATAGGTTCATAAAAATAACACAAATACCACTATAAAAATTTTGAAATTAATTCCCTTCCTTCAATTCTATTGAACTTTTAAATGACAAATAGTATACATTCTCCCAGCTTCAATGCTACAGTTTACTCCCTAGGACTTTTTCTACCATGTCACAGAAATTTCTAAATCCTGGAATCTCAATTCCGTTCTGGAATACTCCCACTGGAAATACCTCTGCCCAACAGACTCACTCTCTGATTGGCTGGTTCCTTCTAGAATCTTTAATTTAAGGGGGAGGACCAAGGAATCCAGATCTTTAATGCTCTCCAGCCTGCACTATTAACCCATCTCCACAAAACTGCTTTAACCATGCCCAGAGCCAGGATACATCCAATGAATTCATTGAGCTTACCTAACCTTTTCAGCTCCTTCCCCCATTAGAACTTAAAATCCTTGAGGAGAAAGACTGGATTTCTTTCTGCTTGTATTTGTATTCCTAACCTTCAGAATAAATTAGTCACATGTAATAAAGGCTTGTTGATATTATAAAAATTATTCTCAAAAAGTGAGAAAGTATCCCACTATATTTCTTTTATGAGACAAATATAGTCCTGATACTTAACCAGGTATAGATAAAGCATAGGAGAACAATAGACCAATGCCATCAATATCATTAATGAGTATCAATTCAAAAATTTTATGTAAAATCCTGTCAAATAGACTATAGTAATTCACTGAAAAACAAAAAAGTACCGAAGGACTCCCTATTTAATAAAAATGACAGCGGAAACTGAAAGGCTTGGACCCACAAATTATATCATATTACACAACTACATTCTAAATGTACCACATTATTAAAATATAACAATATTAATAATCTAAATAATTGTTGTTGTTTGTCCTTTATTTTTGAAGGGGACCATAACTTCAGGAAAATGATACCATCACATACAAGTAAATTGGATTTAAGGGAGGACTGTACCAAGTCACCTGCCTCACTTTCTCCTCCAAAGCCATCTGGGTCCATTAATAACATATAGATCAGTTATGACTAGAGACGGCACTGGAAGAATAAAAATGATAGAAGAGAAGCAGATGACATGTCTCTCAGAACTATGAATACTAAGATGTAGTTTTAACCAAATAAGGGAGAGAAAGAATTATAAAAGATGAAATTGATAACTGTGATTACACGAAACTAAAAAGTCATGTCAAAGGCAAAAATTAATGCAAATAGGATAAGAAGGGCAGTAGTCAAGTGAGAAAGAAAAGCTTTATATCCATTTTCTCAGATAAGGGTTTGATATCAAAGGTATGTAAACAATTAACAAAAGAGCAAAAAGCCATTTGCCCATAGATAAGTGATCAAAGGAGATGAACAAAGAGTTCTCAAAAGAAGAATTCCAAACATGAAAGAATGTTCCAAATAGCTAACAATAGTAAATGCAAATTAAAACAATCCTAGGGTTTAACTTTACACTCTGCAAATTGGTAAAGACGATATGGCAAATATGGTGAATACAAAGCAGCATGGGAGAAAGTTCTCAGAGAACCAATTTAAAGTGAAGTAAACAGAGCCAGGAAACAATATACACAAAAACATTAATGTAAATGGAAAGAAAAATCACAACTACACACTTGTACACATAAACAGAAATCAAAAGCAAATGCTGCCAAATTAGAAAGAACAAGCAGGCTTGAAAGAAGAGATGTGAAAATATACTTCAAAGCCTCCCCTTTCCAGAGGAGAGAGAGGTATACAAGTGTTATATATTGTATATATTTTCAAACTTTTTTTTGCTATATTGATCAGCTTTATTGATTTTTCTCTTTTATTTTTGTTAATCAATAAAATTTACTAAGCACCTGCTATATTCTAGGCACCGTGTTGAGGGATGCAAAACATAAAACTTGTCTAAAGCAGCTTACAATCTAATAGGAAAGACAAATGCCCCACTGCTGTGGAAACTGCTTAGCTGCTAAAACCTCTACCCAATCCCCAAGATATAAAAGTTTGATTTTATTATAACTGGAACTGTTATGCTATTATAATTTATACCAAACTTTTCTGGACTGTTAGTGTGAAACTTAGCTAGTTTAGTACTTAAAATGGTTCAAGATAGCTATTAGCAGTTCAGTTCAATTATACTTTGCATAGATTTTTGTGGGAATCCAATCATCATTTATGGCACTGTTACTATAAGAAAACACATTCCAAAAAAAACTGATTCACCAACTTTTTTGGGAATAAAATTCATCAAATAACTCATAAACTACATTTGCTCTGACCATAATCTTAAGTATCTTTAACTGTGTTGTGTAGTTCCCTATATTGTAATGTTAGAAATGAATTTAAGATAGTACTTTACCAAGTATTATATAGAGTGTGAGAGGTAAGGGATTTGTGTCAGATTAAAAACAAGGCTGAACTCACAATAAAGCTGATATAAGAATATCAGACTTCTACATAACACCTTAAAAAACTACAAATCTAGATAACTAAAGATATAAATTGTTGACTGAATACAATAGGAACCAAGGCACACTATAATTATTCAGTAATCGAGAAAATTACTCAATAGCTTAAAGGGGAAGAGGAAGAAAGACTTATCATATCATAAAATCACACAATCCCAGAATTGGAATGGACCTCAGGGACAAAGGACTTCAGTTTATTTAGTATAGCTTATACTTGGATAATAATTCCCTCTTATAACGTCCACAAGGAATTCTCAGACTTTTCATGGAAAGAAATAACTTTAACTTCTTTGCATTACTGAGACCAATAGAGGGCAGTGGGGGAGATTCCTAGAGTTAAAAAGGAGCTACGGTAGGGAAATAGTGGACTAAGTGGACATGCTTACTGATGAGGCAAAGTTGGTTTGCATGCTTTTAATGTACAGAAATGAAGACTAGGAAAGTATCTTGTAAAAGACATTTAATAAATGTTATATTTGAACTAAAGCAAAACCAATACTAAAAGACTTAAATCTAATGCCAAGAAAGGCAGAAGGTTAGGTTTTGACTTACCTATGTTATTAAAAGCTTATACAAATGTCAAACACAGAACTGATAAAGTGGATAATGAATTCACCTCCAGAGACCTTAAAGTTAAAGATTTTATACAGTATGTAGTGTAAGTAATAGGGCAGCTAGGTGTTGCAATAGGCAGAGAGAGAGTTCTAGGCTTGGTGTCAGAAAAAAACTCCTCTTCCTGAGTTCAAATCTGGCCTCAGACATTTAACTGTTTGACTCTGAGCAAGCCACTTAACCCTGCTTGTCTCAATTCCTCATCTGCAAAATGAGCTGGAGAAGGAAAGGGCCAACTACTCCAGTGCTTTGCTAAGAAAATCCCAAATGGTGTCACGAAGAGTTGTACATAACTGAAATGACTGAACATCAACAATAATGTTTAAGTAATGTTTCCATAGATTCGTTTATATCTATGCCAATGACTCCTGGATTTGTATAACCAGCCAGACTTTCTCCTGAATCCAATTCCACATTGCCAACTGTCTATTAATTATATCTCTAATTGCATAAACTTCAGATATCTCAAACTCAGCATATCTAAAAACAAAGCAAATTTCTTCCCCTACCTTCAGTTCTCCCCTCTTCTAAATTTTCCTATTTCAATCAAAGGCATTAGTCATTATTTTAGTTATTCAGGTTTTTATTCTAATGGTTGCCAAATCTGAGTTGATTTCCACAACACTTCTTGAATATGTTCCCTTTTCTTGACTTATACAAATACCTTTTTCATCACCTATTACATGAACAATATTGTATTAGTCTTCTAATTCATTTTTCCATCTCTTGCCTTTATCCTCTCTAACCCATCTTCTCACATAGCTAACAAAATGATAATTCTAAAGCACAACTCTAACCATACCATACCACTGCTCAAAAAAATAAAAAATACAACTATCAAGAGTTTTTTTATTACCTTTAGGAACAATAAAAACTCTTGTCTAGCATCTAATGTCCTTCAAATCTGGAAACAGCCTAGATTTAATTCCAGATTCATTAAACATTACTTTTCTCCTGCGCTTTATAGTCTAGACAAGTTATATTCTTGCTATGCTCAGATACAACATTCTATCTCTCATCTTTTGTGCTTTTGCATTGGCTATATTCCCATATCTCCTTGACGTCCTGCAGCCTCTGACACTGTCACTCCTCCTTGATACCTTCTTCTCTCTAAGTTTCTGGGATATCCCTCTCACTCTTCTGATTCTCTTTCTACCATCTGAACACCCCCTCAGTTTCTTTTGTTGGATCCTCATTCAGCTCATGTTCTCTAACGATAGATAAAATTCTGTCCTAGGCCATCTTTTCTTCTTCCTCTCTAATATTTCATTTAATGATCTCATCAGCTTCCATGGATTTAATTATCATCTCTATGCTGTCCCAACTTCTCTGTTGACTTGTCCAATCTTGCATCTCCAGCTGGCTTTCAAATATCTTAAACTGAATGTCCAGTTGATATTTTAAACTAACATGTCCAAAACAGAATTTATCTCTCCTCTTATACCAAATTCCCTTACTGCCATAGAGAGCAACACCTTTCTTTTAGTCCCTCAGGCTTACAACCCAGGAATTATACTTGATCCCTTATTATTTCTCTATCTCCCCTCCACCTCTCCAATCCCTCATCATATCCAATCTGTTGCTAGAGTCTGTGAGTTTCTTTGCAACATCTCTTAAATATGCTCCCTTCTCTCCTTTGATACTTCCATCAGTCCAGTGTAGGCTCTCATAGCATTCACTCTACTCCTCCATTCCCATTCCACTGCTTAATAATTTCCATGGTTTCCTATTGCTTCTAGGGACAAATACAAAATTAAAATCTTCTGCTTGGCATTTAAAGCCCTTCATAACCTAAATCCTTTCTATCTTACCAGGCTTCTTACATCTTACTCCCTGAGAAGTACTCTTCAATTTAGAAACACCGACTTCCTGGCTTTGCCACAAACCAATCCATTTCAATGTCAGGTATTTTCTCTAACTATTCTATATACCAGAATAATCTCTCCCCTCATAGCTTTCTTGATTTCCTTTAAGGTCCAACTAAAATTTCAACTTTTATAGAAAGATCTACCAACCCATCTTAATTCTAGTGTCTTCCATCTATTACTTCCTGCTTATTCTGTAAATAGCTTGGTTTTCAAACTAGTTGAGACCTGGAAACATCTTTTACCTCTTTTCATAACCCAAGTACTTAATATAATGCCTGACACATAGTAGGTGCCTAATAAATGTTTCCTGATTGATTGACTTCTCACCTCAAGTCTACTTCTTAAATCTCTAGTTTCCTTCAAAGCTCAACGCCAACAGCACATTTACGAGCCCTTCTCCTAACCACATCCCCCAACAGCTGTCTCCCTCCCCTGCATTTTAATGTACAGAAATGAAGACTAGGAAAGTATCTTGTAAAAGACATTTAATAAATGTTATATTTGAACTAAAGCAAAACCAATACTAAAAGACTTAAATCTAATGCCAAGAAAGGCAGAAGGATTTATTTTATCTGCATTTATTTTATAAATATTTTTAATATTCTTTTGGGACTAAGTCTTATCTCCCTTGATAAAAAGTGTTTTAAAGGTTAAGGACTCTTACATTTTTGTCTTTGCATTTCAGGTATCTGTACAATTCCTGACTTCTTGTAGGAGCTTAATAAATGCTTTTGACTGATTAATTGCATGGCACTGTGTAACACCAATTCAAACATTTATTATAATAGCTGATAGTCATAGAAAAAAAAAGGTCAATAAAACAAGTCTCTGACCTCAAGAAGTTTATACTATAAGGAGATAGAGTTATGTTTCATCCCCTGTTCTCTTGAGTCAAGACAAATCATTATAGTTCATGTGATTTCAGATGCTTTTTAAAGGTGTTGTTTTATTTATATTATTTTAGTCATTTCCATGTTGCTCTCCTGGATCATTATTCTTCAGTCTTGTATTAGGTCATTAAAGTCTTTGTATGTTTCTCTGTACTTTTTAATATTATTTTCCCCCCTGAGGCAATTGGGGTTAAGTGACTTGCCCAGGGTCACACATCTAGGAAGTGTTAAGTGTTTAAGGCAAGATTTGAACTCAGGTCCTCCTGACTTCAGGGCTGGTGCTCTATCCACTGTGCCACCTAGCTGCCTCCATAGTTTTTTATATTCAAAGGCTCTTGTGACATAATAATATTCAACTACATTCATATAACAATTTATTCAACCTCAATGGACACTAATTTTGTTTCTAGTTTTTTGTTTTAAAAAAAATAGTGTTAATAATATTTTAGCACATAAAGTGTACATGAGATTTTTTATTTTATTTTTGAGATTCTTGGGGATAGTAATCTGAAGACATAAACATTCTCAAATGATCCTGAATTATTTTCCAGATTGGTTGGACAAAATTAAAGTTTTAAAAACAGTGTATTAGTATGCTTGCCTTCTAATATTGACTATTCTTGGAAGAGAAGCATTTCAAGGGGAAGAGATGTATGAAGAATGCATTCTGATTCTGGGGCAGACTAAAAATGCAATGATGCAGAAGGCTTGGGAGAAGAGCAGGGAACAACTAGTTCCAATTTAACTGGACTGAAGAACACTCAAAGGGAAACAAAGAGAAAGTTCTTTTGGCTAGCCACAAAAAGGTACTTAACTTAAAATGAACCTGAATTATAGTGTTATAGATCCTAACCACCACCAGTATAAAAATATATTCCCCAAACCTTAGGAATCTCAAAAGTAACAGAGGAAAAAAAAGGGAAAAGGGGTGTAGAAGGGGAAGGTCACAATTTACCAGCCCTAGACATAAAATTGTGCCATAAAGCAGTAATCTCTAAAATGGATTGATTAGAAATAGATTAATCAATAGTATAGATTGTATATATATATATGTGTGTGTGTGTGTGTGTGTGTGAAGGCAAATGCACATATCAAGATAGTGTCCAATAAGCAGAAAGAACTAAACTACTGGGGAAAGGTGTCACACAATTAGACAAAAAATGCTGGGAAAACTGGAAAGCTGTTAGGCAAAAATTAGATACAGATTAACACTTCACAATATACCAAGACAAACCCAAATTGATACAAGACTTAGACACAAAAGATGGCATGATGAACAAATCAAAGGTGGCAAGAAATTGCCTTTCAGATCTATAATGGCTAAGTTCTTTAGGAATTTAGCCTACCTTATGACCTTGTGGGTTCATTAGGAACTGCCCACTTTATGGCAGCAAGTTCTTTAGGAATCTTGCCTGCCTGATGATGTCTTTCCCCTTGTTGTAGCTAGTTTATTAGGAACCTGCCTTGCCTTATGGTGTCCTCCCCCTTATTATGGCATCCATCCCTTCATTAATCACAAAACTCTCTTTTGGAAATTAGCTTGTTGCCAGCAGCATAATAAAATCTTTGTCTTTCAATATGGAGATGGTACAAGCCTATAAATTCTTTTGAGACATCTTGCAACACTAACACTAAATCCCAATATATTTTTTTGGGCCCAATCCTTATACTTCAATAGTCCCAAGGAAAACTGGCTCTTAACTGCTGGTTTTGAATTAGAGAACCAAGGAACAAAGGGAATGGGACAGGTCACCAGAACAGGAGAGTGTATTTATGGAAGACTATGTAATACTTTTATAAAACCTGAGGGAAGAACACAATATTCATCTGGGACAAGTTCTCATGACCCCAAAGTCAGGTGGGGTAGAAACTGAAACTTGGTGTGAGAAGCTGGGATGCTTTAAGATCCAGTCCCCAAGGAAATGACAATCAGAGGGGAGAAGTCAGGAAGTGAGTAAAAAAGAAATAAGGGGAGAAGACTGAAAGTACCAAAGATTTCAGGAAGAAGAAATCTCAAAAACCTTGAACATAAACAAACCTATAGGAAAACCAGTAACAGCAGAAGGAAATATGATCAACAAATATAGAAAACAAGTTGAGGTATCTGAATAAAAACTTCAAAATGAAGGGAAAATGATCCAACCTTGGATGAAATAGAGTACTGTAGAATTTGAAGGGAAAACAAAACCAAAACACACTGTTCCTAAATAGTTTTAAATGAGAATTGAGAGTAGAATTTATGTCCTGCACAACAAAAATAATGAATAGAATGGAAAAAAATGGAATCCTCAATCGGATTTTTTCCACTAAAAAGAGAGAATAGACTGGGAGTATAAATATATGGAAGTAAAGGACACCCTAGAAGAAGAGAAATTTAAAAAACAACATTAAAAGAAAATAAGTTCCCTATAGTAAAACATATTGATTTTGAAGACAGAATGTACAAAGACAACTTAAAGATCATAGATTTCCCAAAAGAACATAATAGGACAAAAATAACCCTTAACACCATAAAGAAGGCAGTAACAGAAGAGAACTGTCCAGAATTTCTGAACATAGAAAATGAAATTTCAATTGAAAGACTTCACAGATGGCCTTCAGAAAAAAGCCCAAGGCTACAAATTCCAAAACCCATAATAGCTAAATTTTATAATTCAGAACAGAAAACAGCAATTTCTTTAAGTCATCATGAGAAAGACCTTCAAATGCATAGAAAAGAATACTCAAATAAAGCAAAACTATTCCACACCCACTAGAAAAATAAAGTAATGGAACAGGTTTTCTAAAGAGCAATGGTGCTCAAGATGAAGACCAGAGTGAACTATTCTGTAAATCTGAACTTAACATATAGAACAATATAAATTTGAAGCTTTTTAAAGAAAGAAAACCAGAAATGAAGAAATTATTTTCTTCTCTAATAGCCCAAACAACAGAAGTGAAGGAGTCAATAAAAGGAGTCTGGCAAGGACGGCAACAGAAAGAGAAACAAATAAGAGATTTCTTTTGAAATGTACAGGAGGTAGGGGCAGCTAGGGGGTGTAGTAGATAAAGAGCACCAGCCCTGAAGTTTGGAGGACCTGAGTTCAAATCTAGTCTCAAACGTAATACTTCCTAGCTGTGTGACCCTGGGCAAGTCACTTAACCCCAATTGCCTCAGGGAAAAAAATGTACAGGAGGACATGGGATGGCAAGTACTCCAATGTATGTTAAACATGGTAAAAATATATGTAAATTGAATATAGGCAAACATATTTATACAATTTTCTTGCTACACAAGAAAAATCTGATCAAAAAGAAGAAAAATGGGGAAAAAAATTCAAGCAAATAACAACAAAAGAAGTGAAAATGCTATGTTGTGATCCACATTCAGTTCCCACAGTTCTCTGGGTGTAGATGGCTCTCATCATCACAAGATCATTGGAACTGATCTGAATCATCTTATTGTTGAAGAGAGCCACGTCCGTCAGAATTGATCATCATATAATCTTGCTGTTTGCCATGTATAATGATCTCCTAGTTCTGCTCATTTCACTCAGCATCAGTTCATGTATGTCTCTCCAGGCCTCTCTGAAATCCTCCTGCTGATCGTTTCTTACAGAACAATAACATTCCATAACATTCATGTACCATAATTTAGTCAGCCATTCTCCAACTGATTGTTGTTTCAGTTCCCAGTTTCTTGTCACTACAAAAAGGGCTACCACAAACATTTTTCACACGTGGGTTCCTTTCCCTCCTTTAAGGTCTCTTTGGGATATAAGCCTAGTAGGAACACTTCTGGATCAAAGGGTATGCACAGTTTGATAACTTTTTGAGTATAGTTCCAAATTGCTCTCCAGAATGGTTGGATCCATTCACAGTTCCACCAACAATGTATTAGTGTCCCAATTTTCTCACATTCCCTCCAACATTCAGCATTATCTTTTCCTGTCATCTTAGCCAATCTGAGAGATGTGTGATGGTACTTCAGAGTTGTTTTAATTTGCATTTCTCTAATCAATAGTGATTTAGAGCACCTTTTCATATGACTAGAGAGTTTCAATTTCTTCATCCGAAAATTGTATGTTCATATCCGTTGACTATCAATTAGCTCCCTCAATTTTCTTATGGACATTCTGATACCAAGTACTAAAATCTACAATATTAAGAAAAGGAATTCATTTATATGGACAAAGAAAAAGCTTAAAAATAGATTATAGCATGTAGCAAAAAGAAATCAATACTTATCTTATAAACAAAATATTTAAGCAACTGGGATTCAGAGATGCTTAGAATAACAATCCTGCATTAGGCACAAAACTGCTTAATGCTGCGCAAGTATAAAAAGCTATGTCTATATACTTTTGATTCATTTATAGGATCAAAGATTAAAAGTTTGAAGGGACCTTTACAGATGAGGAAGCTGAGGCCTAAAGTTGAAGTGGATTACTCATGGTCACACAGCTAATAAGTATCTCAGGTGGGTTTTGAATCAAGTTCTTCCTGACTCCAATCTTTCATCCTTTTAGCTTGTAATGCCTCTTTTTATTGTGAAATCATTTGAAAATAATAAAGAAAATCAATTTTTTTTCTACTCTACAAGTAGGATGGTGAATTTTAAGCTTCACATTAGCCTGATAGACATCTCTCACTTTATTATGGAAGCATATTTTAAAAAATATGCATATTAAAATGATTATGCATTTGTTATTAAAAGAAAAATGTTCATATCAAAGGACTATCAAACTGTGCAGACACTTTTATCCAGCAATATCTCTACTGGGCCTGTATACCAAAAAGATCATGAGAAAGGGAAAAAGACTTACATATGCAAAAATGTTTATAGCAGCCTTTTTTTTTAGTGGAAAGGAATTGGAAACTGAGTGGATGTCCATTCATTGGGGAATGGCTGAATAGGTTATGTTATATGAATATTATGGAATATTATTATGCTATAGGAAACAATCAGCAGGATGATTTCAGAAAGGCCTTACAAGAACTGATACTAAGTGAAGTGAGAAGGACCAAGAGAACATTGTACACAACAACAGCAAGATTATACAATGATCAATTTCTGATGGACTTGGCTCTTCCAATGGACTTATGATAGAGAGTCATTTGTACACAGAGAGAGGACTGTGGGGACTCAATGTGGATCACAATATAGTATTTTCACTTGCTTTTTGATTTCTCTCATTTTTTTCCCCTTTTAATCTGATTTTTCTTGTGTAGTATGATAATTATGGGAATATGTATAAAAGAATTGTACATGTTTAACACATTGGATGATTTGCCATGTAAAGGAGGGGGTAAGGGGAAGAGAGGGAGAAAAAATTTTGGAACACAAGGTTTTCCAAGGATGAATGTTAAAAACTATTCATGCATATGTTTTGAAAATAAAAATCTTTAAAATTAAAAAAAAATGTTCAGAGGAAAAAAAACGAACAGGGAAGGGAAAAAAATCCATTCTATCTTTAATTTTTCCACATAGAAACAGGTTTCAGTATAGAAAGGTAAAGGCAGATATGTTAAATATGAATAGCAAAGGATTTAAGATTCATTAATATTTCTGAGGACCAACACTAAGAGGTTCTAGAATTTGAGCAGAAAGAGGAATTAGCAGAGAGCTAAAGAGTTATATGAGGCTGGAGACAGAAGTGTGGGAAGCAATTAGCATTGAGGAGGTGAAATGAGGGCTAAGAATATATAGAGGTAAAATCCTAGGGCTAGAAATTAGTAGGAGTAGGGTTTGCATTCTTCACTTTTGTCATTACCTTTTCTACTGGGGAGGACACCTCTCTAGACAGGAAGTGATGGGAAAACAGTTATTTCAAGTGACTACTCCTTTGTTGAACAGTAAGAAGGAGACAAATTGTTCTTAATACATTTCAATAAACAGTTCACATCTACATGAATTTTATAGTTTGTCATGTTGTCTGCCTCATGATGCCATAAATTGGATCACTGAATCACATATTTAGAGCTAGAATATAACTCAGAGATAATCTAATTTTGCAAATAAGGCAACTAAGGCCCAGAAAGGTTAAGGGGCTTGTGTAAGGCAGACAATACTAATGAGTTCTTAATTTCTCTATTTTTTCAAGCTTACCACCATCCTTCCCAATCACTTGGCTTTTTTATCTTGGAGTTATCTTCAACTCTTCATTCCCCTTCAAAATAAACACACACACACACACACACACACACACACACACCCAGTCAGTTGAGAAATATTGCTGATTCTACACAATTTGCAATAACTTTTGTATCAGTTCTCTTCATTCATGCTATCATAGTTCAGGTCCTTATCACCTTTTGCCAGGTATACTTGAATCAACATCCTAGCTTTCAGTCCATCTCCTCTCTAACCCATATGTACTTCACACAGCTGACAAATTCACATTAGTAACACATGTATCTGACCACTTCATTTCCCTACTCAAAAGCTTCAATGGTTCCCCACTTCCTCTAGGATAAAAAACAAATTCCTTTCTTTGACATTTAAAGCCTCTTCATAATATGGAACTAACCTATTTTTCTTTTTAGATTGATTTCATATCACTCCCCCTCACATATGCCATGTTTTCTATATACCTCCTTTACTGTGCTCTGGGTAAATTTCAATTTAAATTCTTTATTTGTAAATTGAGATGCTAGATTCCTAAAGTTCCTTTCAGTTGAACTCTCTAAAATTCTCTTTTTCACATACTTGAGGGAAAATCAAATTGTTCTTGTCCTCAAGTTAAAATATATCCTTTTAAAACTGCTCAAAGGGACTTATTTGTATAGGCCCTATACTATTAAGACAAATTTCATAGATTCAGTGGATGAAAAGGAAATTTTTCCTTGTGAGGGTATGTGGAGAATATAGATTATGGTGGGTAGCATGAAGGAAAGCACATGAGCTTCAAGAGGAAGGACTCAAAAGTTATATTTAAATTATATCTGAAAAAAAGTTTTTCTTCCCACTGAGTCCATAATTTTACTTAGATTATTTATAAATTTACTGCAAAGGAAATATGATTTGGATATAACAAATGAATGAGATCAAAGGCTTGTTGCTCATATAAGAGTCACCCACATATATATGAACATTATGGAATATTATTGTTCTGTAAGAAATGACCAGCAGGATGATTTCAGAAAGGCCTGGAGAGACTTACATGAACTGATGCTGAGTGAAATGAGCAGGACCAGGAGATCATTATATACTTCAACAACAATACTATATGATGATCAATTCTGATGGATGTGGCCCTCTTCAGCAATGAAATTAACCAAATCAATTTTAATAGAGCAGTAATGAACTGAACCAGCTACACTCAGGGAAAGAACTCTGGGAGATGACTATGAACCACTACATAGAATTCCCAATCCCTCTATTTCTGTCTGCCCACATTTTTTATTTCCTTCACAGGCTAATTGTACACTATTTCAAAGTCCGACTCTTTTTATACAGCAAAATAACTGAACATGTATACATATATTGTACTTAACTTATATTTTAACATATTTAACATGTATTGATCAACCTGCCATCTGGGGGAAGGGGTAGGGGGAAGGAGGGAAAAAGTTGGAACAGAAGGATTTGCAACTGTCAATGCTGAAAAACTACCTATGCCTATATCTTGTAAATAAAAAGCTATAAAAAAAAGAGTCACCCACATAGATGTCATGAGTTATTTCTTATTAAAAGGGCTGGGAAGTATTGAACATAGTAAAAATCAAACATCACTCCCAAAGAGAAAAAATTATTGTAGAATATGAGTCATTTCTAGACCAGCTGTCTGTGTATTAATTGTTTAAAACAGGAATCAATAAAAATTAGGTCAACTTCAACCTGACCTAAAACATTCCCTTAAACGAGAAATATATTAAAAAAGAAAGAAAGAAAGAAAGAAAATCAGACATCTATACATGCTTTTATCATTTCTGAAGAAAGTTTAAGCAACATATATCAATAATAGTATTTTTAAGCATAAGACAGTAATACTTATCATTCAGTACATTTTACTGTCTTATAGCAATAACTGAGTTAAATTTTTTCATTGTCACTTTAATGGAATTGGCTGGTAAAGTAAAAATACTTTTAAAAATATAGGAAAAAGCTAAAAGTAGAAGATTTAAATGAACTTAAAAAGGCACTTATAACTCTCAGTAAGGAATTATTTCCTGTAATATAATTTTAGTTTGGAATTAAATAAAATTTTCCTCTAGTGAAATTTTAGCCTCAATTCTTTGATAGTATTTTGACATTGCCTTAAAAAGTCACTTCACAAATTTAGTGCTCAACAGTTACTTATGTTAACATGCTGAACTCTCCTGCTTACCTTCTCCATTTCTTTCTCCAAACTAGGAATTATAGGGATGACAAGAGATCTGATAAATATTAAAATATAATTTACTCCAAATGAACAATTTTAATTATAATAAAGTATTTATTACATGCAGAACATTTTACTAGACTCAGGTAAGATACAAAATTTAGGTAAAACATGGCTTCTGTCATTGTACAGCTTTTAGTCTAATAGAAGTATAAGGAATCCCCATTCCAAATCCCTAGTCAATTTCATGTGAAAGTAATGCTATTATTAAGACTACTGCACAGACTTCTTTATAGGCTGTTACAGTAGCAACACTAACATGATACCTTTACTATAAATAAGATGGAATGATGCAAAATGAATGATTTAATGTGCTTCATGTTAGGAGCTCAATAAATACTTTTAGTTATTTGTTAAATGATTGCCAATTTGAAATCCTTTAATTCTTATTCTTTAATGTGTTAAAAGATTTTGAAGACTAGAAGATTTTAATATTTTCTAATGAAATGTACATATGAATTTAGTAAAAAAAAAATGTGGGAAATGACTATTATTCAATTAAGGCAAAACAACAATAACAAAAAAAAAGCCCTGTTCTATCTCAGTCCATTTTAACTTTTTTTTTTTTTTTTTTAGTGTATAGACACTTCCACATAAACAATGGATTGGATTGGTCAACAAATGGTGAAACCAACAAGTGTTTAGCAGGTATATTTAAATTTACATGAAGAAAGTCATTTAACTAGAAACACAAAGGAACATGAGTGGAGTCAAGACGCATGTAAATCACAGTCATTGGAGAAATAAGATTATATAGATTGATATCTGATGAGGCAGGATACTGTCCAAAAAATTAGCCAATAGTTATGGAAGTAGGAGTATATTTGGGTCAGATAATCCTCAGGTTATGGAAGAAGAACTAAGATCAATGATCCAGTGAGAGACAACCTGTTAGAATTCCAGGGTGCTTAACAGTTCTTTGGATGCACTTAGTACTTATTAGCGTTCACACCTTTAGGAGAGCATATATAAGCTAGGCGCCTTGACGAGGATGCACTTCGGGATTTTCAGAGCTAGGATTCAATCAAGGAGATTCACAAGTCAGAGCCGGCATTCTGGCAGCACAAAGGAAGACAGAGAAGTTGTGGCAGGCTGTCCTGTGGAGAATACTGAAACCAAGATCCGGACGACCTCCAGAAAACTAGCCGAACCTCAAGTGAAGGAGATAAGATTTTGGAAGAGACAATAAAGGATTTGGACCTTTAACTCCTGGCTGCATTTGGGGTAATTATTGAACTGAACTGAAACGAAGGCTGCCTCCAAAAGCCCCCCCAAGAAATCTGCTCCCAGAGAACATTATATTTTAGAGAAATGAATATTACAGCAATCATTGTGATGCAGTGGACAAGTTAAGCAAAAGTCTAGTTAACTGCTTACTTTAGGGTAGCATCAGCTAAGGTCCCACCCAACAGGACTATTTTGGATTTAAGACAGGACCAGTAGAGTCTTTACTCAGGTACATCTGATCAATTTCTCACTTCTTTTGTTGTCAGTGAAATCTTAGCCTCAATTCTTTGGGTTGTTGTTAATTATTGAGGCTACGTGGAATTCATTCCTTCTTCTGCTTCTTGGAATTCATTTTCCCTGGAAGCAGCTCAAGTGCTACATTTACATGAGGTTTCCCCAGCTGCTAGTGCACCCTCTTACCCCTTATGGTGTATGTATGTATGTATGTATATTTTCAATTTTTCCTGGATTTGTTATGTATCTAGTAATGTGTGGGTTGTCCCTTCAGTTAGAATGTAAACTCCTTGAAGAAAGTCACTACTTCACTTTTGCTTATCTTCCCAGTACCTAGCACTGGAATTGACATTTGCATATAAGGGCTTAACAAATGCTACTTGATGGATTAATGGATATTTCAAGAAATGGAAGTGCTCCTGCCAGAAAAATGGCAGAATAAAGATACCAAGCAGAAGGTAGGGACATTTAGAGAAGAAATTAGTATTGGTTCATTACGGATATTTAAAGGAATAGACAAGAGTACCTCCAAGTTTACGAGTTAGGAGATCAGACTTGAAGCAGATTTCCAAAGTAGCATGCTGCTTGGATAAATTCAAGAATCAATGCCACTGTAGTAGCAGCCCACAAGGAAACCAGGGAGATAAGAAATATGAACATTGTCATCACCTTGTGTTCAATATTAATTTCAAAGAGTTCTGTGATTTTGTCCAAACATTTATTTGTCCAAACTACTTTATCAAATATAACTTCAAGCAAGGGGATATCCTGTGCTAGAGCTAGGAGAGTCTTAAAATGATAGATTCATTTTTGTAGATTTAAATATTTATAAGCAGGAGGCAATGAGTGGTAAATTAGTGGTAAATACTAAAAATACGTATCTCAGAAATAGAAGGAAAATCTGGTCTAATTTTATTTCTTATTCTGGTGTGTGTGTGTGTGTGTGTGTGTGTGTGTGTGTGTGTGTTTTGCACTTGCCCTTACTATCAACATCAAAGAACAATACTGCCTTCCCTTGTCTAAATTTAAACTGGGCCTTTAGTTACTTTCTTACTTTTCTAAAGTCACTTAACCTGTCTGTCTCAGTTTCCTTAATAGCAAAATGGTGATAATAGGACCTACCCTCCAAGGTTGTTGTGAAATATTTGTAAAGCTTTCAAGATATCACCTGGCACATGTATATGCTTAATAAATGTTTATTAACTCCTCTCTATTTATGAATCTTTTCTACTTACAAAATGAATGCGTTTCCAGGCCTCTAAATCCCTTTTGCCAAGAAAGATATAAGCTTTGTCTAAACCTTCCACTTTTAAGGTCAGAATCTTTCCCAGCTCCTCCCGCCCCCACCAAAACCCATGGTCAAAGACCTAATTTCTTCTACTTACTCAGTAAGCTTAGTAGTTTGTTTACATTTGTATAGTTCTTTAAAGTTATCATCTACATTATGCCACTTTAGATGGTCTAGTGGTTCCCAGCATGTAGATATAGACTTTTATGAACTAAAAGGGAGTGGACCTAATTTATTTCTAAGAGTCTAGGAATTGATAGGAATTGGTAAGGAAGTTCACAAGTCTAGATGTTGGTAAGGGAAGAAGTGTCCATGGATAATAAATTAGAACTCAAAATCCATATTACCATTGTACAGTGTCACAAAAAGTGGTCAGAAATTCTTTGACCCATTCTGAGTGAAGTATCTTTTAGAATTGAACTAATCATTTTCACAACACTATTTCTATAGATTATGGAAAGATCCCAGAAGGTCAGTCAGAAAGGGAACATAAAGGCTGTGAATTCTGGTCTATAGTATATAATACTGATCTGGGGCAAATATTAAGATTTCCCAATTAACATTTTATTGCAAGTTAATAAACAAGTTGATATCCTGTGCTGGAGCTAGGAGAAGGGAAGTAAAACTCCCTCCACTTAGAAAAGAATCAATCTGGCTAATCCTAATCACAACTGCACAGTGTACTCTTTAATTGCAGGATAATAAGCCTGGTTAATGAGAGAATGATTGTTGGCAGTATCCTCCATGCCAAAGTGACCAGTTTCATTAGTACCTAAGGGATCCAGCTAAGGATAGAACAAGGGCAGGCAGGAAGGGCTACAATATTTTATTTTATTTTATTTTAGTTATCTTTTCATGGAAGAATTAATTAGGCAAGTTATGCTTGTGCTTATTAAGAAACAAAACAAAAAACTTCTTAACAGCTCATTTGTAACTTGGGAATGTCTTATACTGTGATAATTTAATCAGGTTTGTATTTCAAAAATTAAGAAAGTCCTTTTCAACCACTGCATAATTCAAATCTTTCCTTGGTACAAACTTGCTTTTTTCCTACACGTAATTTATCCATGGGAAAGACAATATTGAAAGTTCTTTCCCACAGAAAACCACTACACACATCAGATTCCAAGCATGTTTTAAGTGCCAAGTTCATATCATCTTTCATTTGTTTTGCTTTAAAAGCAAAGATAAGTATACTGCCTTCCCTACCAAAAAAACACAAAACCCTCTTTTTAATTACAATTTTTGTGTGATTATTTAGTTCTCACTGAAACATAAGAGCCTCATTAATTCAAGAATCCTTGATGATTATTTTCCTTCAAGCAACCCCTCAATGTTTATAGTTCAGAAAACCTTCAAAGGTGATAAAAATCATCCATCTGTGATGAGCTGGCATAGATAGCTGACCATTTATAAAATTTCCAACATATTTTCCCCCCATGTTTCCTCTTTGAAATCTCAAGCCTTCTGTGGAAGGCAGCTGTGAGTGCATAGTAGACAATCCTCAGATGTAGGTTTCTATTATTGCTTAGAAGGGCTGAAAGAGTCATCAGAATTACCAACTCTGGTACTTTTTGTTATGTTTTCACAATAAAAACAATGTAAGTATATCAACTCATCTATTATAACCAAGGATTATTTAACAGGTTTTGAGCAGTTTAAGTCATCTCTTATCTGGGGAAGGGGGAGAGAGGGAAGGAAGGAGAGAAAGGAAAGAAAAATGAAGGGAAAAGAAAAGAAAAAAGAGAAAGAGGAGTGAGAGAGGAGAGGGGAGAAGAGAGAGAGAGAGAGGAAAAAAAGGAGGGAGGAGGGACAGGGAAGAGGGAGAAGAAAGGAAAGGGGGAGAGAAGAGGGAAAGGGAAGAGTGTGAGAGAAAGATCAGAGGACATTAAGTAAATTTAGCATATGTTGTTTTATCTCAATCTCAGTTTCCTCATTTGTAAAATAAATTAGATAACTTCTTATATTCCTTCTCAGTTACATCAATTACTTTACAATCCTATGATTAATCCTTACAGGTGAATCAATGTTTTCTATAGGAGGAAATAGCAGATATACAGTTGCACAAATGAAAGAGATGTATAGGACTACAGAGGGTGATATGGGTGATCTTAGCCCTATAGAATCTATGTATGAACAGTGAAAGAATGGTGTCCGTAATTTCTCAAGACAAGAGGTTGAAGGATAATAGGATGAAGGCAGTAGAGGAAAAGGCCTGAAAAAAAAGGGGGATCCTCTCAGATACTGAGGAGAAAAGATGATTTAAAAAGCATTCTTACAGGGGAGGAAATAGAGATCTCATGGTATACTTGGTACGAGGCATATTTGCATGGTTTTTTGAGAGAATATTATTATGCCTCCCTGATCCAAACATTGTCTGAGGAAAGGGGAAGTATGATTTAGTAAGGGAGCTGGCATCCAGAGTGATGATGGGTTACAGAGAGCCAGAAAAAGGATACTTTCTCTTTGAGATGAAGAATGAACATGGTAGAAAAAGTGGGTAGGACTAAGCTCCACCATTTGGCACAAGAGGTATTTCTTATGACTATTACTGCTGCCTCCCAACTTTTGAATTATTTTTATATGTGAAAGGAAGATGGAGTAAGATCTATGAAGGTAGAAATGTAGAAATAGAAAGAATAGGGAAAAAAAAAACTTGTATATCAGAACTCAAGCCTATGAGGGACACAAAGAGTGTAATAAAGGAACAGGTATAGCCCATAAGTTAAAAAAAAAAATTAATTTCCTTATACCTGGGAAAGAAAATAAATAGTGAGGATAAGATTAAGAAAACCTTCCTAGAAAGGGGAACCATAAAAGAAAGTTCCTAAAACAGAGGAGAAATAGAGCAACTATATGAGTTAAAGGGTGGGAAAAGGAGAAAATAGGGAGAAAATTAAAAAATAAATAAATAAAAAGGAAAATAAACTAAAAATTAAAGTAAATCCAAAGAACTTGTGAAGGTATAAACAAAAAAAGGAGGGAAACTCAAAGTAAAATCACATAAAAAAATTAATCACAGAGATAAAGTACTGACCTAAGAGAAGAAAAGTTTTTTTTTTTTTAAAGCAAAACAAAGGAAATAAATGAAGAAATATATAACCTCAAAATCATAGCCTGCAATGTGAATGGATTAAACAAGAAAATAAAACAAAATGATGAAATAAAGAATATCACCATTCCTGTATATGAGAATCTAAAAAATATGAAATGAACATAAGAGGCTGGAATGAGATTACTGTATTTCAGGTAAATCATGAAAAAAACAGGAGTCATAGCAAAAAAAAAATTTTTTTAATGGTATTGAAGTAAACAGACAATTAAACTATGCTTATTATCAATACTGAACAATAACTAGTAATAGCATCTTGTTGTTCATCCTTTGTTTTCTAAGAGAACCAATGACATCAGGAAGGTGATATACACGAATTGGATTTACGTAAGACAGAGTTTTGCAAAGAATTCAATATGGAAAAGTTAACCAAATTACAAAAAGACAGATAGCAACAAGCTTATTGGAACTTCCATATTCCTCATTCAGAGCTCCACTTATCCAATAGGAATATGAACAAAGTGAAAAATATAAAGCTGACCAAACTTTTGGAAAATTTAGAGCTAATTTTTCATGGGAATTTTTTTTATCAAGATTGTGAAAACATAAAAGAATACATATTTTGATATTAGAGTTTATATATTTATCATTTATAGAAATAAATTATGTTCTAGGGGCTAGTTTCTTTTTTTCCCCAAAAGCATTTTATTTTTCCAAATACATATAAAGATAATTTTCAACATTCATTTTTGTAAAAGTTTGTGTTCTAAATTTTTCTCCCTCCCTCCTTTTATCTTTACCCTCTCCAAGACAGCAAGCAATGTGATATAAGTTAAATATGTACAATCCTTTTTTGTTTGTTTGTTTGTTTTGTTTTGTTTTTGCTGAGGCAAATGGGGTTAAGTGACTTGCCCAGGGTTACACAGCTAGGAAGTATTAAGTGTGTGAGGCCAGATTTGAACTCAGGTCCTCCTGATTTCAGAGCTGATGCTCTATCCACTGTACCACCTAACTGCCCCCAGTACAATCCTTTTAAATATATTTCCATATTTGTTACATTGTATAAAAAAAAATCAGACCAAAAGGAAAATAAACCCACAAGAAAGAAAGAAAAAAAATAAAAAGGTGAAAATATTATGCTGCAATTCATATTGTCTCCATAGTTCTCTCCCTGAATGTGATTGGCATTTTCCATCCCATATTTATTGAAATTGCCTTGAATCACCTCATTGTTGAGAAGAGGCAAGTTCATCACAGTTGTGATCATTACATAATCTTGTTATTGCTATGTGTGTACAATGTTCTCCTGGTTCTGATGACTTCACTCAGCATCAGTTCATGTAGGTCTTTCAGGCTTTTCCGAAATCAGCATGCTCGTCATTTCTCATAGAACAATAATATTCCATTATATTCATATACCACAACTCATTCAGTCATTCCCCAACTGATGAGCATAAATTTAATTTCCAGTTCCTTGCCACTACAAAAAGAGCTGCTATAAACATTTTTGAGTTATTTTCCTCTTTTTATTATCTCTTTGGGATATAAACCCAGTAGAGACATTGCTGGATCATAGGGTATACACAGTTGTATAGTCCTTTGAACATACTTTGAAATTGGTTTTCAGAATGATTGGATCACTTCCTAACTCCATCAACAATGTATTTAGTGTTCCAGTTTTCCCACATCTTCTCTAATATTTATCATTATTTTTTCTTGTCATTTTAGCCAATCTGGGAAGTGTGAGGCGATACCTCAAAGTTGTCTTCATTTGCATTTCTCTAAAAGTTGTAATTCAGAGATTTTTTTATATAATTAGAAATGGTTTTAATGTCTTCATCAGAAAATTTTTTTGTTTATATCCTTAGACCATTTATCAATTGAGGAATGGATTGTATTCTTATAAATTTGTGTCAGTTCTCTACATATTTTAGAAATAGGCTTTATCAGAAACACTAGCTGTAAAAATTTTCCTTAAGCTTTCTGCTTACCTTCTAATCTTGGCAGCATTGGCTTTATTTGTGCAAAATCTTTTTAATTTAATATAATCAAAATTATCCATTTTACATTTCATAATGTTTTCTAGTTCTTCTTTGATCATAAATTCCTCCCTTCTCCACAGATTTGACAAATAGATTATCCTTTGCTCTACTAATTTGTATCACCCTTTATATCTAATAACCCATTTTGTCCTTATATTGGTATAGGGTGTTAAAATGCTGGTCAATGCCTAGTTTCTGCCATATTATTTTACAATTTTCTCAGCAATTTTTGTCAAATAGTGAGTTCTTATCTCAGAAGCTGGAGTCTTTTGGTTTATTAAACACTAGATAACTATAGTCATTGACTATTGTTATTTTGTATACCTAACCTATTCCACTAATCCATTACTCTATTTCTTAGCTAGTACCAAAAAGTTTTTGATGACCATTGCTTTATAGTTTTAGGTATATTGCTAGATTACCTTCTTTTGCATGTTTTTTTCATTAATTCCTTTGACATTCTTGACCTTTTATTCTGTGATGAATTTTCTAACTATATTTCCCAGCTCTATAAAGAATTTTTTTTTTTTTTTTTGGCAATTTGATTGTTATGGAAGAATAAGTAGATTAACTTAGGTAGAATTGTCATTGTTATTATTTTTATTATTGGCCTAGCTTCTTATAATTGGTGACCCCAAATGGAGTCTTATAATTAAATGAGGGGGTTATAAAATTATGGCTGTCAGGAAATATTTGACTTGTGTACCTATTTTATATACCTAAATACCTGGGATCCTGTAAAAATTTCACAGGCAAAAATGGGTCATAAATGGTAAATGTTTTAGAAACCCTTTTCTAAGGCAGAGAGAAATTATAGATCAATATAAAAAACAGAAATATTAACTTTATAGACCTTAATGCAATAAATATAATAATTAGTAAAGGAAGCAGAAAAGACAGAGACCTGAATGGAAACTTAATAATGACTTCCTGAATAACAAATAAATGAGTCAAACATCAAATTACAGAAATGCTATATGAAAAAGAATGATAATGATGAGGCAACATAATAAAATTTCAAGATATAGCCACAGCAGGTCCTCATAGGAAAAAGTATAGAAAAATAACTCAATGAATTGAATATACAACTTAAAAAACTAGAAAAATTGACAAAAAAAAAAAAAAGAGGAGACAAAAGACCAATGGGGGGGGGGGGGAGGGAAGATATAGACTACTAAAACTGAAAGCTATGAAAGACTAATGAAACTGACAAACCTTTAGCTAACCTAATTAAAAATGAGAGAAAAAATTAAGTTAACAAAATTAACAAGATGAAATCACAATAATCAGGAAGGAATGCAAAGAATTATCAGTTTAAGCAACATGACAACAAAACTGAGAATATAAAAGAAATAGGATTGCCTAAATTTAAAAAGTAAACTATTCTACTGGCAGAAAATGATACAGCAACCTTGATAATGTCAGAAAAAGAAATTAACAGTAAAAGAATTACTTCTAGTCCAGATAAACTCATAGGCGAATTCTACCGGTTAAAGAATAATATTAATTGTACAAATTGTTGAAAATTGAAAAAGCAAAAATTCTACCAAATTCCCCAAATATTCCAGTCTAAAATAGTGAAAAGAAAAATAAAGAATCATAGGAATTTAAAATAAAATTCAACTAACATTGCATTAATATAAGAAAATAATTGCTAACTATGATCAAATTACTAGGGATTCAAAGATGGTTCAACTTTTGGAAAATATAATTATAGTTAATCAAATGAAAAATAAAAACAAATAAAACTACGTAATTATATATTAACAGATACAATTCTTCTACCCCCTTTTAAAAAAAGGATTGAGTCTCCCTATCTCACTTACACTGGAAGTACAGTGACTACTCATGAGATCAATTCTATTCATTTCAAATAAGCATAGAAAAAGAAGGCCCAGGGCATAATCCTTCCCATTTTACAACTGGGAAACTGTGTGAAAACCAAGGTTAAGTGACTTGCCCAGGCTCAAGGGGATCCAGCAAAGAAGACTTTGAGAAGGAGCAGTCAGACAACAATGTCATGACTAAAGACTGCAGCTTTACCATACCAATTCTTTTAGAATCAGAAAATATTGTTTACCTCGGTCAACTGATTTGAATCAACAAAGTACACCTAAATGCATTCATGATAATGTTTCTTCTCTTGGATATCAAGAACATGTTAGCCATTTTGCTCTCCTTTTCAATTCAAAGATAATTTTCCTTGACAGAAAAAAATGAAATAAAAGTAAGAATTCAGTTGCTCTTCCTTTTTTCTATCAGTGATCATCCAATACAACCCAAACAGCAGTTCTGCTTTGTTCTTTTCCCCAATAATTAAAAATGTAAGCTTTTTGGGTATAAGGATTGTTTCACTTTTATCTTTCTTACTCTAATATCATAAATACAGGAAGTGTTTTCATAAATGCTGGATATAACTGGATATAACATGTTTTAAAATTCTTTTTGTTATCCTTATGTTTCTTCACTTTTCATCAAAGGCTTCAACTCATTCTAAAGTACAGCTCTCCTGTTATTTTTCTGTTAGTCATATCATGCTTCTATCTTCTGTACAAAACTTGATAAATGCCAAAAATAAGGCAGTTTCTGCCCAAAGGTGCTGGGGGTAATTAACATGAACACTGACCAATAAATTTGAAAAAATATTCTTTGTTGTTGATGTTGTTCTGAAACTGTGTTTTATTTGGTATGGAGAATGTCCAAGAAACCCCCTCTAATAATCACAGTTCGGCTACTCTTTGGGAATTTAGAATAATTCACTAAGAAGTTAAGGAACTTGCCCAAGAATCACAGAGACAGTGTGTCAGAGGATAAACTTGAATCTAGGGCTTCCTGGCTCTGTGGTAGCCACCCTATGCATTACTCCATGCTGCTGCAACAGAAGCTATATAAAATAAATACAATGACAATTTTGGGATGTTATGTATGGAATAGTAATAATTGGAGATACCTAGAAAGGACTTTTATAAGAAGGGAGTTTGAATTAAGACTAAAACAAATTAAGAAATTCTAAAATGTAAAACTGAGGAGGGAAAGAATTGCAGGCAATGGGTCCACCTGCTTAAGGATCCAAGAAAGGAAAAGGGAATATTTAATTAAGGGAGCATCAAGGTTAATATGGTGGCAATAAAGACTTTCACGAGAAGGCTAATATGAAACATGCTGCAAAGACACACTGAAGGGAGACCATGAAGAATTTTAAATGCCAAGTGTTTTTTATTCTAGAGGTAAACCATGGGAGTTTCTTAAACAACAGTGATATGATCTCTATATTTTATAAATGTCATTTGGAAGCTGTGGGGAGGAAGGGAAAGATTAGAGGCAATGTGAATAGTCTATGTAAATAGTAATGAATCAGAGTAAGAGTCATGTGAGTGGAGGAGCATGAGATGCTATGGAAGTGGAATCAAAAAAATTTGGCAAGGAATAAAATGTGTGAGAATGAAGAAATGAGGATAAGGTTATGAAACCACATTACTGGAAGTATGGTAGTGATCTTCCCAGAAAGAGAAATCAAAAAGGGAATCAATCAATCAACTTTTATTAAGGGTCTCCTATATGCCAGATACTCTTTAATAGCTGCAACAAATGGACAAGTTAAGAGATTGGTTAGTTGGTTATCTTATGCATTCCCAGTCATTCCCATTCCCAGTCATTCCCTTACTTAACTCCTCATTTTCTTATTATTATTCAAATGTCCCATGTTTTAAGAATTGTATTCTTCACATCTTCCCAGATTCTCCCTGGCTGACTTTCCTAGAAAAATATCCCATCCCATATTGAACCCACCTATCTTTTCACTAAATCCTTTGAAAATTATTTCTGTCAAATAAATTTTACCATAAACATTTTCATCAAAGGGAACATAAAAGAGACTGGGTTTTTAGAATGAATCTGTTAGAATTTATTACTCAACAAAATTCATTGTATGCCCATCAAAACAGCAAAGCTGGGATGAACCATTGATGAAAACATGAAAAAAGTTTTATTAAATTGATGCAGATATCATGATTATTCAGAGAGGGATCTGAGTTCTTATTTGTGTGGATAAGATTGCCTTTTTCCATGAAGACATATTGCAGCCTAACTATACCTTATCATGCTTTAACATTCTAGCTTGTGTATCAAAGAGGACCATGTCAACATATTGGTTTTTAATGACATCTATTCCACAGAGTTATTGTCAGGACCAATTGAAATAATCTATAGTAGTAAAAGACTTTGAAAACTTTAAAACATTATATAAATATCATCTATTATTATGCTATTTTAGCACTTGAGCTATCCATTGCTTATTACTCATATTCATATGACCATAAACAAAAAATGTTTCCTGATGATTTTTCAGAGTACTTTTCAGTGCCTAAGTGAAGTGTATTTATATTGTGCATTTGTCTTTCTATTGCTTTTTGGGTTAGATGTAATTTTGATTATCCTGGACCATAATACCATGATTTATAAAGAATCAACAATGATTTAGTTATAAAGAATTTCTTAATAAAGTTAGAGACCGTCTTCTCCTCTTTTAATAGTTTCTTTTTGTTTTACAAAAGTCATTTTGCTTTTCTGTCACATTCATTTCCAAACATTTTCCCCCTCAGTCTAGAGTCTTTCCCACTAGTAAAGATATACATGTACACACACACGCACACTCACACGCACACATATAATTTAAAAGCAATAAAGATCACATCTGACAGCATATAAAGCAGTCCACAAGTGCATGCTCCCTACCTCTAAAACCAAATGAAAGATATGTAATTTCTTATCTTCTCTCTAGGACCAAACCTAGCCATTATTCTTTTCATTTATGTTGTTGTAGCCATAGTTTATATTATTTTCCTGGTTCAATTAATAAATCTAAAAACTGTGGAGGTTTTCTTGGGGGCCAGCCTTAGTCTTAGTTGAAATAAATAATTACTTTAAAATCTCAGCCAGCTGGTAAAAGTTGCAAACGTTTATTTCTCCTTACAAAATTATCCCGGTTAGTTGAGGCCTATCTCACTGCCTGGCTCCAAGAGATCTTGTAGTTTTGTCCTTGGCTCTTGGCTCTGCTTTCTTCTGTCTCCAGTCAGCTCCGACTCGTGGCTTCTCAATCTCCAGTCTGTGGCAAGTAGTCTTTTCTTCCAGAGTGTTCTGTCTCCGAGCCCTGTTGATGTTCCAGAGAAATTCTTCTTTAGCTCCAAGCGCTTCCTTCATTTATGTGATCTCCCAAAGGTTAACTCCGCCTTCTCGAGGCAGGGATTATAGGTTATCTCCCAGAGTGCTCTCTGGTCCTGAGGGAGATGTGAATTCAGCTCTCATACTAGCCCTGAACTCTCATGTGAACTCCATTGAGTACTTAGATACTTGAGCTCTCTAAAGGTGTGAACACAAGTATTGTTCAATCAGTTCCACCTAATACCTTGTTTCAAGTTCTGGCCCAAAATCAGATCAAATCAACTCCAATGTCTTCACACTTTGTAAAAGATTCCAACAAAAAACATTTATTAAGCACCTATTATGTGCTAGACTCTGTGTTAAGTGCTGATTCCACACTTCATTCTGCATAGATTCATATAAATCTCTTTGTATTTTTGAATCCTAATGTTTCTTATTGTATAAAAATATTTTATATTTATACCCTCCAATTTATTCACCCACTTCTTAAAAGATGGGCACCCAGTTGGTTTTTCTAGTTCTTTGTACACATCTACATCTACACACACACACACACACACACACACACACACACACACTCACTTTTTTTTGGGGGGGGGGGGGAATGGATTGGTATGTGTGTATCTCTCTTGCAGTATATCAACTGATAGACTAAACTGATTAACTATCTGTCTAGCTACCATACATACACATGTCATAATCTAGCCAACATGCATTCTCTCTCTCTCTCTCATTTTTTCCAGAAAGAAAAGTGAAATATCTTTTGAATAATTGTGGTCTAGGGTTCCATTGAACTTTATGCAATATTCCTTACTAATAAAGTATGGCTAACCTTGCTATGTACCAATAATTCTTCTTTTGAGACATTGCACAGACTTTTCTCTATGAAAGTGGAAAGCACATCTCAGATGAAACTTTGTCTTATACCTTGTTTAATGTTAATACTTTGTGACTCACTAAGAAGTTTTATCTGTAATTGCAATTGTCATACCATCTTAACTAACTCAATGGATACATAGATATATTTGAAGACAGCTTATAATGCTGCATTTGTTCTGTCAAATCAAATGCTTAAAAGAAAATCAAAATAACTCTTAGCAAAAGGCTTTACACCTTTCAGACTGAAATGATACAATAGGCTGCTGAAAATCATCTACTTGTTCTCTTCTTTTATTAGAGATACCTTGGATGCATACATAAACCATTATCATGACTGTATATATCAAACAAGTACTTACTTGAAACTTTCTATGTGCCTGGTATTAGGGATAGAATTATAACAAATAAGACAATCCCTATTCTCAAGGAGCTAGAGATATAAGGAGATGTACATATGAGTCAACAGTCACTTGTGTCTTATTTTACTTTTTCTTTTGAAGTATAACACCATATGTGATCTTTTCAATTTGGGGAGAATCTTGTCTTCTTTGAAGTACTTATCAATCTCAGTATTAATACTAAACACTACTCAACACTTTCAGCACATATTTCCTCTGTAGGTATATGAGCCAAGTCAACAATTTCCTTGACAAATTATACACAGGTGTGAATATTCAGAAGAATTATAAGTCTCTTTCATTTCATTATGCTGAACTACATATTACCACAGAGTTTTTGCCATTCTTTTATCCATCTTTACTATTAAGGCCTATGCTAACTTAGCTGAAAATATCTTGTCAATTCTTCAAGGAATAAATAGATTTTTTCATCCTCTTCAATCTGTATTGGTCCAGAAGCCAAAATTATCTTCAAGATGGTTTATTTATGCTCATCAGCCATTCTCCAATTGATAAATGGTCAAAGGATATGAACAGACAATTGTCAGGTGAAGAAATTGAAACTATATCTAGCCATATGAAAAGATGCTCCAAGTCATTATTAATCAGAGAAATGCAAATTAAGACAACTCTGAGATACCTGTCAGATTGGCTAGAATGACAGGGAAAGATAATGTGGAATGTTGGAAGGGATGTGGGAAAACAGGGACACTAATACATTGTTGGTGGAACTGTGAATACATCCAACCATTCTGGAGAGCAATTTGGAACTATGCTCAAAAAATTATCAAACTGTGCATACCCTTTGATCCAGCAGTGTTACTACTGGGCTTATATCCCAAAGAGATCATAAAGAACGGAAAGGGATCTGTATGTGTACGAATGTTTGTGGTAGTCCTCTTTGTAGTGGCCAGAAACTGGAAACTGAGTGGATGCCCATCAGTTGGAGAATGGCTGAATAAATTGTGGTATATGAATGTTATGGAATATTATTGTTCTGTAAAAAATGATCAACAGGATGATTTCTGAAAGGCCTGGAGAGACTTATACGAACTGATGCTGAGTAAAACAAGCAGGGCCAAGAGATCATTATATACTTCAACAACAATATTATATGATGACCAGTTCTGATGGACCTGGCCATCCTCAGCAATGAGATCAACCAAATCATTTCCAATGGAGCAGTAATGAACTGAACCAGCTACGCCCAGTGAAAGAACTCTGGGAGATGATTAAAAACCATTACATTGAATTCCCAACCTCTATATTTTTGCCCACCTGCATTTTTGATTTTCTTCACAGACTAATTGTACAATATTTCAGAGTCTGATTCTTTTTGTACAGCAAAATAATGGTTTGTTCATGTATACTTATTGTGTATCTAATTTATATTTTAATATATTTAACATCTACTGGTCATCCTGCCATCTGGGGGAGGGGGTAGGGGGAAAGAGGGGAAAAACTGGAACAAGAGGTTTGGCAAATTGTCAATGCTGTAAAGTTACCCATACATATAACCTGTAAATAAAAGGCTATTAAATAAAAAAAATAAATAAAGTTTGCATTCTGTTTATTATTCTTCACCCATTACATTATCCAATGACCTTCCTTTTAGTGAAAAACTGCTCAGTCTACACAGCAAGAAGGGTCCTAAGATAGTGGATAGACATAGTAATTTGCTGAGTTCATAATTAAAGTCCACAAAAGTCCTCAACACAAATCCTTATTGGATATATTATTGTGATATAGAACTAAGACTGGGCTCTCAAAAATTAGTAGATTCCACTAAGGTAGGAAAGCACTTAATATAGTTATTAATGACATTCTGACAACTAAACTAGAATTATTTCTAAATATAAAACTAAATTGAAATCATCAAGAAACAGCTTGGTAGACAGAAAAGAACAAAATATCATGAGTAAGCAGACAGGGCTTCTAGTTTCAATTTTATTTGACTTTTGGCACAACCTGAGATACAAAGGAATGCCATAGAAGGTTTATGGTACTTAGTTTTAAATGTCCACCTCAATTAATAAGAACTTAAACGTCTCAATTCAATTAATATAATTAAAGATATAAAGTAATTGTAATCAACATTTAATCAATTTGATAATTAAAAAAATACTCTAATCATTAGATGAAAGCAGATGATACTAAGAAGACTGAAAAAAAAATCAAGACGTACCTCTGGCTCTCTATAAAGTAAGCCAGTTTGAAATGTACATTCCAAGAATGGGCTAGTTGAGAAAGATTTGAGGGGTGATGATTAATATTCTCTCCTCTCCTCTCTTCCTCCCTTCTTTCTTCCCCTTCTCCCCCAAGTGACCAGGGGACAACCTTGTGAACTTCAAAAAACCTGAGAATCTAAAGCGTCAATCAGAACTGACAGCAATGTCTTAGGACCAACAGTGCTAAAAGCAACATCTTCAGAACTCTACAATGTCATCAACTCTTAGAGCCCAGTAAGGGTGCTATGGAGAATTTTTTGAAAATTCCATGAAGGGAATACAGAAATTCTAATTATTCAGAGTTATTAATTTAACCTTTGGCAGAATATGCCCTCTTTTCCTAGGAAATTGTATGTGCAAAGTGAGAGTATGGCCCCGGTTTTAACTTCTTCCAAGATTCAACTGAAAAACTATATATATTCTGTGCAAAAGGCATTTCCCAGCAACCCACATCCCTTTTCAATAACCTTTCAATTATTTACTTTTATATATCTATTTTGTATGTATTTATTTACATGCTTTTTGAAAACAAGAATTTGGGTTTTTTTCCCTTCCTTTTTTTATCCACAGTGTTTAGCACAGAATCTGATATATAGTGGGTGCTTAATAAATGCTTCTTGCTCTATTGACATATTCCTGACACTACCTCCTAAAGTAGTTGCAGAGTTGAAGTTTTAACCCAGGTTTCCTCCTAATACTGGATTTTGGATTTGAGGATAGCACAATGGTTTCAAGAAGGTTGAGTTTTTAAAATTTATTGCAGAAAGTCAGAAAGAAATCTTTTATTAATACTTTTAAAAGTCCATCCTATTTAAATCAAGTCTTAAAAAAACCTTTTAATCAAATAAGTTTCTTAAAATGATTGATTCTATTTTTCTAATGATTCTGAAAAAACCTTTTAAATAATTTTTAAGGTTAGATGCAAAACTTGCTACTGAATACCACAAACATTAATATTTATTTTAATAATTTATTTTATTAAGTTATGTTTTAGTTTATTTTTTAATAATAATAGAAAACTTTTATTTTTTCTAATTTATATATATATATAATTTAACTATTTACAAAGTACTTTCACAATAATGCTATTGATAATTGTATTTAAAATTTTCAAAATATTTTACAACATGTGACATTTAAAAAAATAAAAATATGCAGATTGTGCCTCAGATACTACTACACTGTCCAACAAAACTTCCATAAAATAAGCCTGTGGGTCTTCCTCATTTCTGTCTATAGCATTACTTACCTTCTGCTTTTGTAAGCTTTAGAGCATTATATAAATGCTCTGTAAGTTACAATTATTATTGTTCCAAATATTGTAGTCATCTTTAACTCTTTTTGCTTCCTCTCTTTTTATGTCCAATTGATTATCTCTCCTTAATGCTCGGTTCCAACAGTTGCCAGACCAGCATTTTTTTTTTTAAAAGACAACTGGTCATGGTACTCAAGTACTCAAAAATCTTTAGTGGTTCCCAAATGTTTATCTGTTACCTGACACTGAAGGAACTCCACAATCTGGTTTCAAAATACTTTTCCAGAATTAACAGATATTGTTTCCCTCTATTCTGCACTCACATAAAACTTTTGGGGGGAGTCACCTAAAGAAGCTTTATATTTCTTGGAAATTTCTCTTCTCTCTTTTCTGTATTTTAACATATTCAAAGTCCAAATCAAATGCCATCTCTTCTACAAAACCTTTATACACATACCTTTTGAGGTTTTGTGAAGATAAAATAAATTTTTGTAAAGTACTCAACACATTGCTTAACACATAGTAGGTTCTTAATAAATGCTTGTTTCCTTCCTTTTCAATCCTTATCTCATTTGATCTTCAAACAATCCTGAAAGGCAGGTACTTAAGCTAATGGGACCAAAGATATATCCAACTCCCTAATTTTGCAAGTGAGGAAGCAGAAATATAAAATGACAGCAGTTGAAATATGAATCCAAGTCTTCAAATTCCAAATCTCACATTCTTTTTATTATAGCAAAACAGATTTTTAAAGAATTACAGATTATATAAATTGTCCAAGGTCACATAGCTAATAAGTATTTAAAGAATAATTTTAAGGCAAATCTTTCCTCTCCTTCTTCCCTCTCTTCTAAATCTTATTAAATGACAAAATAATAATGGGAGGAGGTTAGAAATTATTCCTTTATGTTATGGAATATTATTGTTCTGCAAGAAATGACCAGCAGGATGAATACAGAGAGGCTTGGAGAGACTTACATGAACTGATGCTAAGTGAAATGAGCAGAACCAGGAGATCATTATATACTTCAACATGAGGATGTATGAGGATGTATTCTGATGGAAGTGGATTTCTTCGACAAAGAGAAGATCTAACTCAGTTTCAATTGATCAAGGATGGACAGAAGCAGCTACACCCAAAGAAAGAACACTGGGAAATGAATGTAAATTGTTTGCATTTTTGTTTTTCTTCCTCGGTTATTTATACCTTTTGAATCCAATTCTCCCTGTGCAACAAGAGAACTGTTCGGTTCTGCACACATATATTGTATCGAGGATATACTGTAACCTATTTAACATGTATAGGACTGCTTGCCATCTGGGGTAGGGGGTGGAGGGAGGAAGGGGAAAAATTGGAACAGAAGTGAGTGCAAGGGATAATGTTGTAAAAAATTACACTGGCATGTTTTTTTTTTTTTTTAAGACAAAAAAAGAAAACAAATAAAATTTAAAAAATTTTTTAAAAAGAAATTATTCCTTTAGAATCAGATTTTTAAAAACTTAAAAGACAAGATTACAATTTCAGGAAAATGTGGGAAAATTTGCATGATTTTATGCAAAGTGATATAAGCAAAACCAAAAGATTCCATAGACACTCCCCACATGTGATTGCACAATTGTAACAAATTCAACAAAATAAATTAGGATTATAGCCCCCACTTTTTAAGAGTCAAGCACGGTTATTATAATTGTACAGAGTAGAATCTCAGTTTTATTTTGTTGCTCTTATTCTTTCTACTATGTTACTGTAATCATTAAGCAAGCTGTTGTCCTAGTTCTGCTTTCTTTACTCTGCATCAATTACTAAGTCTTCCCATGCTTCCCTCTATTCTTCATATTCATCATTTCTCATGATATAATAACATATTGTCATGTACTATAATTTGGTCATACCTCAATCAAAGGGCATTTATTTCTTTACTACTACAAAAAGTCTTGCTAGGAATAAATCTCAGGTCAAAGGCTATAGACATATTAATCATCCTTAGTATAATTCTAAACAGTTTTCGACAATGGTTGGAACAATTTACAGGTTTCACCAGAGTATTAGTATTTTTCCACAGCTTCCAGGAATTATTATTCCCATCTTTTGACATCTTTTGCCAGTTTGCTTGGTGTGAGGTTAAACCTCAAAGTTGTTTCACAGCAATTATTTGGTTATTTACAGCAATTTTTATTTGGTTAATAAGTCACAGTTCTTTTTGAGAATGATTTAAAAACAACTTTTTAATTTTCTGAAAGCAAGATAAAATTTTAAATCCACTTTAAAATGCTTATAGTGATACCAAAAATAGTCTTCTCACACAAGATATTTCAGAAAAAAGTACACACCCAAGCAAATTCTTAAACCTTAGAGGAAAACATCAGAAATAAACTATTTAGATTAAAACAAAAATATTTAAAATAGTTAACATTAGCAGAACTTTTTGATTAAATTTCTTCTTCAATGTCCTATACTTGATTTTTATTTCATAATTCAAAAAATTCTAACAGGCAAAAAAGTGTTAATAAAATCAGTCTTTTGTTTTGAATGGTATTTTACTACTTAAATTAGTTTTTTTTTTTTTTTAAATCAAAATGCTTTCTTTAAAAGTATTATAAAGAGAGCACCATTCCAGCAATAGACTTCACTAAGGACAAGCTTAAGTGTGAAGAAGTATGTTAAGACATTTGGTACAAATCCAACCATTCTGGAGAACAAGTTGGAACTGTACCCAAAGTGCTACAAAACTGTGTATACCCTTTGACTTAGCAGTACTACTACTAGGTTGGTATCCCGAAGAGATCAAAGAAAAAGGAAAAAGGACTTCTATATACAAAAATATGTATAGCAGCTCTTTTTGTAGTGTCAAAGAATTGAAAACTGAGGATACTCATCAATTGGGGAATGGCTGAACAAATTGTGGTATATGGACTAAGCTACAAAATATGACTACAGAGAATGGTTTCTGAAAAACCTGGGAAGATCTATATAAACTGTTATGTTAAGTGAATAGAATCAGGAGTTCATTGTACAAAGTATCAAAAATATTGTAATGATGATCAACTGTGAAAGACTTATCTACTCTGATGAATAAAATATTCATGACAATTCCAAGAACTCGGGATAAAAATTCTATCCACTTCCAGAATGAGAACTGATGAATTCTGAGTAAAAAGTGAAATAAACTTTTTTCACTTTTTTTTGGCAATACAAATAATGTGGAAATATGATTTGAATGATTTCACATGTGTAATTGATATCATATTGCTTGCCTTCTCAATAAGTGGGAAAGGAATGGGATGGAGGAAGGGAATTTTGAACTTTAAAAAATATACATAATAATATAAAGACAAACATAGGGAAGGATGGTAAAAATTATTTTAAAATATGATTTTAGGTCAACAAGCATTATTAAGCAACCTCTATGTTTTACTCACTGTGCTAAAGACTGGGATATAAAGAAAGGCAACAATCGTATCTACCTTCAAAAAGCTCACAATCTAATGCAAGAGAAGAAATGAATAGCATTCTGTACATGCAAGATATATGCAGCCAATATGAGATAGAAGTTATTAATACTGTGGAAGCCTGAAAAAAATTTCTTGCATAAAATAAAACTTTAGCTGAGATTTAAAGGAAGCCAGGAAATGGAGATGAAGAAGAAAATTCCAGGTGTAGGAGTCAGTGAATGAAAAAGGAGTAAAATAAGGAAAAGGAGTGTCTTGTTTAAAAAATAACAAGGAGGTCATTGGATCATAGAGGACGTGGAGGGGAATAAACTATAGCAATAGAAAAGACAAACAGAAAATTTTCTATTTGATCCTAGAAGTGATAAAGTTTACTGAGAAAAGGAGTAAGACAGACTTGCACCATAGGAAGATCATTGAAATAGCTGACTGAAGAATGGACTGGAATAAGAAAAAGTTTGAGGCAAAGTGATAAAGTTTATTGAGAAGAGGAGTAAGATAGACTTGCACCATAGGAAGATCATTGAAATAGCTGACTGAAGAATGGGCTGGAATAAGAAAAAGGTTGAGGCAAAAAGATCAACTAGAGGGCTATTGCAATGTCCAAACTGAAGGTCCAAAACTAGGATGGTGAAAGTGTCAGAAGAATGGAGTACATATAAGTGATGTAAAACCTAGGACTTGAAATGGAAGCACTTAGAACCTATAGTTTGAGAGTGAGAGATTGTAATCCTGAGTAACTGCTAAGATGGTGATATACTCAACAATATAATAGGGAAAGAAGAACCAAAACATAGGATGTAGGCATTAGATGCGACTTATTAGAGATAACAGCCAAATTGGTATAGTGGTTCAGATTTTTAAAATGTACCAGGATCAAATCCTCATGGAAAAATTCAGAAAAAAAAATCGGTGAGATGTTTGTCTAACCTAGTTTGGCATAAAGAGATGTCAGAGAGAACACTGGGAACCAGCTTATGCCAAGACATGAGCATTCTTGTACCCATGAAGAGACTGTGTACCAGAAAAAGGAGGTTGTAGGGCACCAATAGAGGAAAGTATGAACCAGCAGGTCCCCAACCTGTCCCAGAGTTCTAGAATAATACAACACTCAAAATCCCAAGAAAGCAGCAACAGGAACAGTTCAGTATCTCTCTGCAGAAGAATCAGAGTCCAGCTGATATAGGCTGGATGAATGAGTAAACAAACAAAGGAAAGAATACTATCAAGAAGTGTTATTGGAAAGGGAAAGAAGAGAAAGGAGTACCATTTATTAAGCATCTATTATGTGCCAAGAACTATGCTAAGCACTTGACAGATACTATCATGTTATAGTAACTCTATTAAAAAGATGCTAAATTGTTGTTTTGCTAAACCTCATACTTTTTTTCAGTAAATAAATGGCAAATGTAATGGAGATCACCATAAAAACTGCATTCTATAATACTATTAACTTGTAGGCATGCCAGCACATGAAAATTTACATGGAGCATCATAATAGTATAGTGGGCGTCTAAAGATGAAAGAGGTATAGGCTACTTCACTCATTGTAGAATCCGCAGGGATGTGGTTCAATTGTTAATATCTTTTTACTGTGATTATCTCTCTACCACATAGTGATTAGAAGCAAAAAAGAGAATGTAGTATGTGTTAAGAATCTAAGTGCAAGGTAAATATTGAAGTTTTAAATGTTGATGTTATCCCAAGAAGAAAAGTAGCTTAATTCCTTGTTTGCCTAAACTATGAGATCTTATTTCCCTGTTGCAAAACTAGATGGGTGCATTGTTGATGTTTATAACTAACAACAAACATAGATCAAAGACAAGTTTCCCCAAAGACATGCTATTATGACCTTTTATATGGAAAAAAGTAATTTCCAGCAGCAGTCAATTATAGCTCCATGAAGGATAAAACCTAGAAAAAAGTTGGGTATCTTTATATAACTCTTCAGTGTTTAATCAATCAATAAAGTTTGTAAGATTTCTGCCATAAAAAAAGAAGTTGCTATTTTTAGTTGAGGATACTGAGGCAGATAATGGCTAAATTATTGTGGCAGGAAAGGCTAAAACACAAACCCAGAAGATAATGACTCTAAAACATCTATAAACAAAGTCTTAGAGAAAAATCCAACTTAGGTAAAACAAACAAACAAACAAACAAAAAAACAATCCAACTAAAAGTTCTGCAATTAGACAAAGTAAAAGTTTCTCAAAAGTTAAAAAATTATTAGAAGGTAATGAAAAATGGAAAAGAAATGACCAAATTATAGAAGAAAGAATTGGAAAGGGAATTAACAACTTAGCACAAAAAGTATAACTCCCTAAAAATTAAAATGGACTAAAGAGAAACCAATGATTCCATATGGCAATGAGAAATATTAAAATGAAGTTAAAAGACTGGGGACGGTGGGGCGCAGGTTGGGGCAGCTAGGTGGCACAGTGGATAGAGGAACAGCCCTAAAGTCAGGAGGACCCGAGTTCAAATTTGGCCTCAGACACTTAACACTTCTAGCTGTGTAACCCTGGGCAAGTTACTTAACCCCAATTGCCTTAACCCCCCCCCCCCAAAAAAAAAAAAGACTGGAGGTGGCAGTGATGAATATGTAAAGTATATATTATATAGTGCATTTTTGAGCTTCAAAACTTTCAGTATCATCTGCTGGCCTTCATGTGTCATATGTGACTTTCACAGAACTCCCAGAATATTCCTTTTACTTTCTTATGTTGACATGCAATTTATTGAAACCAGCATGGATAAAGTCACAATGTAAAGGGATAATTATATCAAAGAAATAAATTCAGGATTATACATGATTTAGCAGCCAACACTATAAAGTAGCAGAGAACTTGGAATACAATTTTCAAAGGATTTGGATTTAAGACTTATTGCCAGGAATAATTTACTTAGCAAAAAGTGTAATACTAAAGGAGGAAAATGGACCATGAATGAAATAGAGAACCTCCAGGCATTCCTGATGAAAAGATCAAAGCTTTGTATATAGAAACTCTTAAGTTCAAAAACAAGTAGAAATTAAAAAAAAAAAAAAAAAGTTAACTATGTGTGAACCATGATAAAGGACTGAACAAGGAAAAATTGCTTATGTTTAAATAAGGAGAAATGATACATGTGGACTCTCAAAACTGTACCATCACCAAAAGTCATATAGGGAGTCTATAAGACATAATCTGGGAGTACTTCTGTTATATTTTGATGATCTTAAGGGGAAAAAAAATGAAAAGAGAAAGGAAGAGGAATACACTGGGGAAAAAAAAGAAAGGAAGATTAGGGAAAATTTATCACACATAATTAAAGTGTACAAGTAGACATCTATATAAACAAGGAAGAAGAAGTGGGAGGAGGGATTTACACTTGAACCTCCCTCTCATATGAATTAGTCAAAAAAAGAAAGAATACACAAAGAGAACTGAGTACAAAAATACATTTCACTCAATATGGGGGTTGGGGGAACGGGAGAAGGGGAAATAAAAGGAAGGATATATTAAGTGAGGGATTAGTCTTAAAATAAATTGTAAAGATATAAAATAAAGTATTTATAGTTCTTTTTGCTGTGTCAAGGAATGGGAATCTGAGCAGGTACACATAAACTAAATAGATAAACAAATTATGATATATAAATGTGACAGAATACTATGAAAATGAACTCTTATTACTGTAATGACCAAGCAGGAATTCAGAGGACTAATGATGAGGTACACTATTCACTTCCTGATAGAACTCAGAATGCAGAATAAAAAGGTTTTTTAGCCATGGTCAATGTTGAAATGTATTTTGATTAACTATATTTATTTGCAATGCCTTTTGCTTTTTGTGCATGTATGAGTGTTCTCAACTGGGAGAGAGGAAGGTTGGGATGGGAGCATAAAAATAGATTTTGAGTAATTACTCAAATTTCTATATTTTAATATTTAAAGGGCTAAGAGAAAATACAGAAAGTGTTGGGGAGAAGATAATGAATTTGATTATTGATATATGGAATTTAAGATATTTATAGGAATATAGTTTGAGGCAATAGGAGACATAAGACTTTTAGAGGGACTTAGAAAGACTTATATTGCCTGGGCAGAGTAAAATGAACAAAGCCAGGAGAATAATAACATTGTAAAGACAAGTTGCTTTGAAAAACTTGGGAATTCAAAGTGATATTAAAGAAGGGAAAGGGACCTGCATGTGCAAAAATATTTGTGGCAGCCCTTTTTGTTAGTGGTTAGAAACTGGAAATTGAATGGATGCCCATCAATTGGAGAATGGCTGAGTAAATTGTGGTATATGAATGTTATGGAATATTAATGTTCTGTAAGAAATGACCAGCCGGATGAACACAGAGAAGCTTGGAGAGACTTACATGGACTGACACTAAGTGAAATGAGCAGAACCAGGAGATCATTATACACTTCAAAAACAATACTATATGAGAATCAATTCTGATGGAAGTGGCTATCTTCAACAATGAGAGGATCCAAATCAGTTCCAATGGATCATTAATGAACAGAACCAGCTACACCCAGCGAAACACTGGGAAACGAGTGTGGACCACAATATAGCATTTACACTCTGTTGTTTGCTTGCATTTTTGTTTTTCTTACAGGTTATTTTTACTTTCTTTCTAAATCCGATTTTTCTTGTGTAGCAAGACAACTATATAATTTAACACATATTTTAACATATATGGCCCTACCGGCCATCTAGGGAAGTGGAGGGAAGGAGGGGAAAAGTTGGAACAGAAGTTTTTGCAAGGGTCAATGTTGAAAAATTACCCATGTGTTGGAATCTTTACAAAGTGTGAAGACATTGGAGTTGATTTGATCTGATTTTGGGCCAGAACTTGAAACAAGGTATTAGGTGGAACTGATTGAACAATGCTTGTGTTCACACCTTTAGAGACCTCAAGTATCTAAGTACTCAATGGAGTTCACACGAGAATTCAGGGCTGGCTTAGTCTGAATTCACACCTCTCTCAGGACCAAAGAGTACTCTGGGAGATAACCCAGAATCCCTCTACCTCCAGAAGGTGGAGTTAACCTTTGGAAGATCACATAAATATAGGGAGCTTTTGAAGCTTGAAGGACTTCTTCAGGTGGGACAGACTGGAGGTTGAGAAGCCCCGAGTCGGAGCTGACTGGAGGCTGAAGAAAGCAAAAGCAAGAGCCAAGGACAAAGCGGCAAGATCTCTTGGAGCCAGGCAGAGAGATAGACCTCAACTAACCGGGCTAAATTTTGTAAGGAGAAATAAACATTTGCATTTTTAGCAGCTGGCTGTGATTTTGGATCCATTATTGATTGCAACTGATACTAAGACTGACTCCAAGAAAACCCCTCAACATTTTGGCACCCGGAACAGAGACCACTCCAGAGAAAAACCACAACACCCATACATATGTTTTGTCAATAAAAAGCTATTAAAAAAACAAACAGAAAAACTTGGGAATTTAAGTTACTTATAATTTAAGAAAGCCATCATTACAAAGAAGGGTAAAAGTAATCTCTGCCCTCAAAGAGATCATATTCTACCAGGGAGACAATAAAATAGGCACGTGTAACATACACACACACACACACACACACACACACACACACACAATCTCATCTACAAATACACAAAGTAGATTCATGATAAAATGAGGTTGAAGTAGAGGATCTCAAAGCTATAAATTCTATCATGCTGTGACCTACTATATTATACTAATGTACTATACCATAAACGAATAAATTTATATCTTTTGTGCATTGATACTAAAAATATTGTTGAGGAGGAACCTTATCACCAAAGTTATATATTTTCTCATAACTTAAATCTGTCCCAGATTTTTAAACTAAAGCATAGAAGTTTTAGACATTTAACTTCTGAAAAATTTTTAAGAAACTATACAACACTTCATAATTAAGACCTATTCTAATATCACTAAATATGCCTTAATTTTAAAGAAGCCAAGTGCAATGTGCCTACAATTCAGGGCCTTTGCTTCTCTCAACCTGAGGATCACTTTATTGTTCTTAACCCTTCATATCCCTGGAAATGGGAAAAGGTAATCTCAAATCAGTTGATCTTATTTAGAAGCCATGAGGAAAAATTTCAGAGGAGAAAAATGTTGAAAACAAATGGATAAATTGGAAGCTATTGCATTTAACAATAGCACTGTCTGCTAATATGCAGAAGATGAAAAACATTTCTATAAAATTTCATACAACTATTATTTATTAAGACAAAATTAAGATCAATGATATTTTGTGAGTTGGTCTATAATTGGATTTACTCAAACTAGAACAACAATCTATGCTGCTGCTGACCTTAAAGCGCGCTCTCTCATACACACAAATTCCAAAGCAGTTTAAATTATACCTATTGCTACAAATGTGTCACAATCTGTTATATAGAATAGACTTTGAACTTGCCAAATAGACAACTGCAACGTTACCCAATGCATTCTTAATAGACATTTTATCTGTCTAAGAAAACCTCCAAATATCTATATCTCCCTCCTTCTCTCCAAGATTAACAGAAATAATATCAAGATACTGAAAAAAAAATCACCATCCATCGCAACAACCCAAGTTCCTTATAATAACAGAATTATAGCACAAAACTCATATACTGAAAAAGAACATCTTCATTAACTATATTCTAGTATAAAGCTATTTAGGTAGAAAACTTTTCTCTTCCATTAGTTTACACTGAAATTCTAAAATGATCTCTTAATTCCATCTGAGATTTTTTTCTACAATATATCTAAAAGACAGCTATATAATCACATATACTCTAGCTGATATTTTTAGCATTGTATGCCCATAAGAAAGTGTCAACTTGAAATTCTCATTCTAGAAAATGCGAATGGAGGAAGGGAACTGTCTATCTTCTTTCTCAAGAGAAAGGTGTTAAGACAAACTCAATGATACTTTAGTGATCTGTGATTTCATTAATGTTGATAGTAGATTACAACTCTTCTACCATTTATTAGATGGTTTTCAAGAATTTCTGTGACCAAAAAAATCGTCACCCTCTAGCCAATCAAGTGATGAGGTTTTCTCAATTTAGGAATGCCCTTAGAAAGCATTCCATTAGGAAAACCTTCAAGAAATCCATGTCATGAAACAAAGAGATATCAAAATAGCACTACAGTGAGAAAAATTAAATATGATATTATTTAAATTTGCATAGTAACAAAAGGAAGACCACTTCTCTAGTGTCTTAAAAACTCAAATTCTACCTTAGATTTACTCACTGAAAATTTAGTCAAATCATTAAATTCATAAGTAGAATAGCTCATCCCTCTCTCAGACAATTCAACTGTATATTTTAACACAGTTGTTAATTGAGGCCCTGACCTATCTAATATACTATACATTGTAAGAATACTTGTTAAAGACAGTTATGCTAATGGAATTAAAAGTATAAAATACAAGTATAATATAGAGAATTTTAGTGCTAGAAATAACAATCCAATAAAATCATTTTTATACATAAGGAAACCAGTGCTGAGGGTTTAATGACTTCCACAAATCATTTTGTTAGTAATAGAAACAAAACTAGATAAATTAGGCAGCAAGGAGTTTTTAACCTCAGATCATTGCCAAGTTATTTTGTATATGCTATGTGTTTGTTACAAACATGTTCCAGGAGGATACAGAATTTCTGAAGTCAGGAACTGGCTTTCCCATCTTCATCCCCCCAGCACTTAACACAGTGCCTTGCATTTACTATGTAGATAAAAAATGTATGTCTAATTAGAAAAACAATTTTAATCAATTAAAGCACAGACATATCTCATAATTGTCCTGCATGCATGAAGAGTTGACGACATATAGCCTCCTCACAACTTGAAACAATTTCCTGAAGAGAACAATAAAGACTCTTAACATTAACTGGTGGCTATAATTGAGAACTGTCTTACCTAAAGTCTTGCCCACTATCTACCAGATTCTTGCCTTTTCAGGGAAATCATGCACATGCCCCTGCATCTCTTCCAACTATAGGCCATGGAGGTAGCAGCAACAGCTATATCAATAGAATAAAGGGACTGAATATCAGTCAGAAGGTACAAGGGACCTCTGTGCTGGCATTAAGCATAGGACCAGGCACCATTTGATAACTCCATTGCCATTACGCAATTCCAGGGCAGAAAGAAGTGCTTGGGTAGCAAGGGAATAGAGGCCCTAGTTCTAGGGTTCCAGTTTCACAGTGGAGAGAAGAACTTGGGAGTAAGGGAGTATGGGACCTACTTGGGTAGAAGTTGCAGTTCCAGGGAGGAGAAGAGTTATAGCTGAGAGAGAATAGTGACCCTACCTGTATAAGGGCCAGAATACAGATCAGGAAGAAAGTGACCACTCTTCCCTCCAGATCACATCACCTTGGAAGCACTGAAAACCTATAGACTCCAGAATTACCTGACAAAAAAACAAAGTGAAAAAGCCTGAAGCTTGGCACAATGACACTCTCCTTCCCCAGAGAGATAAGCATAACATTCTAATATAAAGTTCAAAGTCAAGAAATAGGCTGGAAAATTGAGCAAACAACCTCCTCCAAAAAAATTGACCACAAAAAAAAACCTATTATAATGACATGGAAAAAATCAAGACACAAACTCAAAAGACAATGATGTGAAAATATTTACAAGCAAAGTCACAAAGAAAAATACAGATTGAACATAAACCCAACAAAAATATCTTTTTTAGAAGAGCTAAAGAATGATTTTTTTAAAAAAGGAACAAAAAATGATTGTAAAAATCAGATAGAGGTGGTAGGGGAAAAAATTGGTAAAGAAAAATAAGAACAATTCAAAAATTATAAAAAGAGAATCAACAGCTAGATAAAAGAGGCACAAAAAATACTGGAGAAAATAATTCCTTAAAAAACCAAAATTGATCAAATGATAAAAGTACAAAACCTCACCAAAGAAAATAACTCCTTGAAAATTATATTTGGTTAGATGGAAGATGATATCTCCATAACACATCCAGAAATAATCAAAGAAAAGAGTAACTAATAAAAATATATTTATATAAAGAAGGAAAGGACAAGATATATTTCTTATTCTACTTACAGACCAAGGGAATGCTATACTAAATGTTACAAAATAATTAAAATGTTTAAACCCAAACTCAAAAATTCTACCAGTTTTAATCATTTCAAAAACATTTAATATTTAAATATATACTTAAATCAAAAAGCATTTATTAAGTGCTTCACTAACTGCTAGCAATATAAAGAAGAGTAAAAACAATCCCTGCTTTCAAGATGCTCAAAGTTTAACAGGGAAAGACTACATCCAACAACAACAAAAACTCAACCAACAAAAAAATCCCAAGCCCAAACAACTAATTATATATTAACAAGCTTTATTCCAGGATCTGGTAATACCTTAGAGGGAAGGCACTAAGACTGAGAAGAATTGGGAAAGGTTTTTTTTTTGTTTTTGTTTTTTTTTTTTTTACAGAAGGTGGTCTTTAGCTGAGACTTGAAGAAAACCTGGAAGCAGACTTGAGGGAATCTGAAAGTTCCAGACAAGAATGGGGAACAGCCAGTGAAAATGCAGAAAGTCAAGGGGTAGAGTATCACACGTAAAGAACAGAATAGTGTCACTGGATTGTTGTGTACATAGAAAGGAGTAAGATATGAGAATCCTGGAATCCAGCTTATGGATGGACAAATGGGATTATATATTTGATGCTAGAGGTAATAAGTAGTCAGTCACTGGAATGAAATTTTTACTGAATGGTGGGGTGAAATGGTCAGACCTGCACCATTTCAATTTGGTGAAGATCAATTTGACAGTTGAATGGAAGATGGAAAGAGAGAGGGAGCCTTGAGGAAGGGAAAACAATCTGAAATCTATTATTATAATTCAGGAGTGAGATGATGAGGCTTTCACTAGGGAGGTAGCAGTGTCAGAGAAAAGGCTGGTGTATATGAGAAATGTTATGACTGTAAAATCTACATCACTGGGCAACTGATTGGATATAAGAAGTAAGAAAGTGAGAAGTCAAGAATGATGATGATGATGATAGCTAGTATATGTGTAGTGCCAGGACTATAATGAGATTTTATTTAACCCTCACAACAGTTTTGGGAGATAGGTGCTATCATTATCTCCATTTTTACAATTGAGAATACTAAAGCAAACAGAAATTATCCAAGTTTATATAGCTTGTATTTGATAACACTAACAATATTCTAAACCTTTCCAACTTGGTAAAAACCTACAGATGCTTATGTCATAGACTTTGAGAATCCAAAGTTATCAGCAGATAATATTCAATAATTGGGATAGGATTTTTGTAAGGGCATAGAAACTTTTAAAAATGGCTGTCAAACAGAATAGGTTTAAATGCTCAGTGTAAATTGAAAAATTTCCAAACCCAGACCCAAACAAAATCTTGCCCTTAGACCAACCTTCCAATTGGAAACAAACATAGCAATTAAAGTGCTAATGTTTTTCAACCAGAAACAAACACCATCCCTAGCACTTAGCAGAGTGCCTGGTACACACTAGGCACTTAATGTTTACTGACTATAGGCAATCAATATTAACTGGATCATCATCCTTGCACACTAATATGCATAGGTGGAATCTGGGATCTGTTCTGGGAATTCTCTTAACAAATATTGGTTATCTTGGTCTCTTGGTAATCGATCAACTCTTATATTTTCAATCAATCATCTCTGTTCAAATGATTCTCAGGAGCTATACAAGGTGTTCTAAAAATCTTAGTGCAACCAATGAGCCTGACAAACAAAAAAAAATTTAAGAATGGAGAAAGTGGAGATGGTAGATATATTATCATTATACCTACTAACAGTACTATGCCATCAATGAAGAGGAAAAGATGACAAAGGAATATCAAGGTGCTGGTAAATAATTTAAAAAGTCTTCTGGAGACAGTATCTAGAGATGGATGCCTAGCAAATAAATAAATAAATTAGTGTTAAGTATTTGGACTTCCTAAAAAAACATACACAACTAATTTCATTTAAATATATTAACAATAATTACCTCTAGATTATTAGAAAAGATGTAAAGCAATTTTATTATGAAGTTATTTTCAAACCTTAGAAAAATGATAAGCTGAGACCACTCATAGATTCTCCATCTATAAAATAAAGGAATTAGATTAGATTTCTAAAGTCCCTTCCAATTTTTTAACATCATCCAGGTCTTAATGGAGTTTGTCTATCCATGTTTTTTTCAATTTATTTTCCTGGTTAAAAAGAAAAAAATTATCTTAAATACTAATACTTTTAAATGAAGCAAATACAACTTAGCAACTAAACAGTGGCAGGAGCAATATACATAATTTAATATTTACATAGCTGAAAATTTGCCAAGTTTTACACACACATACACAGCCCTTGATTTTCACAGCAACCTTGTAAAGGTACTTTTAATTCTTAGATGTTTAACCCATTATAAAAAAAAATGCGAACTGATGATTTCTTTGTACACAGAGTAGAGTTGTTATATGAACCCAAATTTTGGAAATTTCTCTTGTAAACTATTAGGTGCTCTTAGGTGACACAGTAGATAGAGAATTAGGCCTGATAACAGGAGTACTTTAAATATGGCTCCAGCTACACAGTAGTGTGACTCTGGGCAAGTCACTTAACCTTTCTGCCTCAGTTTCCTCATCTATTAAGGGATTATAGTAAGTACCTCATAGGTACTACTATGGACTAGCTTAACTGGAAACAATGGATAAAATGAAGATGACAGCTAACATTCACATAACCATTTGCCACATTCTAGGTAGGCACTGTACTAAATACAAATATAATTTCATTTGACCCTCACAACAATTCTGGAAGGTAAGTACTATTATTATCCCCATTTTACAGCTGAAGACGCTAAAACATACAAAAATTAAGTGATTTATCCAAGTTCATACAGCTAGTATCTGTCACTACTGACTATATTCTCAACCTTTCCAACTTGATAAAAATCCACAGCAATAATAAGATAAGACGAGATATCTTTAAGGAACCGTATGAATGCTAGCAATTATTATTATTATCATCAAATGGAAAACATTTTCTTCTAAGAGCTTTTCCAGCAAATATTAAATCTGAGAATTTATTTATGAAACCAGTTTCTTCCCCTAGTAACTTTAGTACTTAGCACAGTGCCTGGTATAGAGTTGGTTGTTGTCCTTCATTCTTGAACCTGACATTACTATGTTAAGGTCAAGGCATGGTGTGTCTGACTATAGCTAATCAAACCGTCTCTACCAAGACGGGCACAAATAGTTCATATGAACATGTGGAATGGAACAGTCTCTAAATATTCATATTTTAAGTTTCTCTGGAGCTACTGGAATTCTGCTTTGCTTATAGAGCACAACACCTTCTTTGATGAGAGCACCCAATGCCGGGCAGTCCTGTGTCAGTATCTTCTGTCTCACAAATTATTCCAAAGTTCTTTAGAGAGATTTTTGAGAGCTTCCTTGTATTCTGAACCGCCCTGTGAGCACTTACCTGTTGTCAGTTCTCTACCAGCATAGAGTAGGTGCTTAATAAATGCTTGTTGGTTTGACTGTCAATATGTTAAATAGCATGAATCAGCACTAAAGACCCAAGTTATTAGCTATACTCCCCCAAATCGTCAAAACATAAAAAAGCCACAAAACATATGCACAATAGCACACACTCGTGTGAACTATTGTTATATCGGTCAGCTCAGCACTATGCTAAGCACTGAAGATACAAAGAAAGTTTCTCAAGAAACTTATGGTCTAACTGGGGAGATACCATGAAAATAACATTGAGTCAGAAAGGCTTAATGAAATTTTGAAAGTCAGACTCAGAAAACTCCTTTGCAAGGCTGTTTTATTACTAACTATTCAATCAACTATATAGTACATTATTTTGTACTATGTAGTATGCCTTCCTTGAGGGAGAAAGAATCATTAGCGTTTTCTAACCATAAAATCACTATTAATCTTCATTTACATTTGCCAAATTCAGATAATATGAATCATTCATCCATCTCAGTTCCATCCTTTACAAAGATCTGTTAAATCCAGCTAAGTCTGTAACCAGTTTTCCCCCCAAACTCGCATGTAAAAACTTAGCAGGCATAAAGCAAATAAATAAATGAAAAAAGCTTAATAAACTTAAGTTTGCTTAACAAGACAAACATTGTATTTATTGAAGATTTTTCCCTCATGATATTTTAATTCTAAAATACAGCCATTGGCATAGTGAGTAGCAGAGGGGCATAATGAATAGAAAACTACTTCAAAACCAAGAAAACCTGGCTTCATATCCTTCCTCTGACACTATCACTATGTGACTCTGGGAAAAATCACTTAACCTCTCCGTACTCTAGGCCAGAGATATCAAATAGGCAACACTCCTGAGAGCCCTGAAGCAGATTAAAATGTAATTGGGAAATATCAACAAAATAAATACAAACAGAATAGATTATAGATAATATCAATATGTGGTTCTGAGTTAATGGGTAACCTGGAGGGATTCATAAAATAGTTAAGTGGCCTTTGCTTCTACTGAAGCCAGACATCACTGCTCTAAGACTCAGAGAAAGTATCACTTGGCCTTAGTAGATTAAATGGCAACTGGAGACCCTATCCTCTTAGCTCCATCATAAAATCATAGAACTCCCAGATGAGGGAACTTTCTCTGCCAACCAGGTGATAGAGATACCTAGAGCACTGAAGAATTAAATAACTTGGCTAGGATCACACAGCCAGGATATTAAAGGTGGAATTTGAATCCAAGTGTTCTTGGCTCTGTCGCTAGCTATACCTATTATGCCAATGTGCCTAGTGTTCCCAGTTTCTCTCTTCTCTCTCCAATCTATCCTCCACAAAGCTGCTACATGAGCACAAATCTGACCATATCACAACTCAAAAACCTTCACTAACTTCCTACTGCCTCTAGATCTGACATCAGGCTCCTAACACTCTGATGGCTTTCTAGCACTATTTCACTGTACTACAATCTAGCCAAACTAGACCACAAAATGTTTGCAAAACCTCACTTTTTTTTTCCTTTAAAAACATTTTTATTTTAATAGTATATTATTTTTCCAATTACAGGTAAAGATGGTTTTTAAATTTTCATTTTCATAAGATTTTGAGTTCCAGATTTAATTCTCCCTTCCTTTTTTTTTTTGCCTCTCCCCTCCCCACACTTAACAAGCAATTGGATATAGGTTATACATGTACATTCATTTTTTAACATATTTCCATACGAGTCATGAAGGGAAAGAAAAAATCAGAACAAAAGGCAAAAACAAAGAGAAAAAATATATAAAAATAGGTGAAAATAGTATCCTTCAAGCCTCTTTTATTATCCATAATTCTCTGTATGGGGATGGCATTTTCCAAAGTTTATTGGAAATGCTTTTGATCACTGAATTGCTGAGAAGTGCTAAGTCTATCAAAGTTCATCATCACATTATCTTGCTGTTGCTATTCTCTTAGTTCTGCTCACTTCAGTCCGCATCAGTTCATGTAAGCCTTTACTATAACATAACTTGCTTGGCCATTCCCCAACTGATGGGCATCTACTCAATTTCCAATTCCTTTTCACTACAAAAAGAACTGCTTCAAACATACAAACATGTGGGTCCTTTTTCCTCTTTTATGATCTCTTTGGGATACAGAACCATTGGTGACACTGCTGGATCAAAAGGTATGCAGTTTTTGAGCCATTTGGGCATAAAAATCTTACACTTATTTTCTCTTTCATTGCACTTGCTCAGACCATGCTCCATGCCTGGAACGTACTTCTCTCTTCATCCTGGCCTCTTGGAATTTTTATTTTCCTACAAGATGTAGTTAGTTCAAATGTGTCTTCCTAGAACTGATGCTTTCTTCCTAACTAGTGCTGGGAAAATTACTTAATATCCTACCTGTGTATTGCCATATCTCCCCATTGTCAGTAAAATTTAAGCTCCTCAAAAACAGGGATCATTTTAGGTTTTATCTTGATATTTCTAGTACCCACAAAGTGCTTTACACATAATGGGCACTTAATAAAGGGCTGTTGAATTTGACTATATATTTTTGCACCTCCAGTGTTAATATATGCTGGCTTCCAATAAATAAATTGTTAACAGGTGGTATCAAAATAATTGTTTATTATTTAGGGAATAATATAAAGGAATAGGACAATCAAGGACTCATTGCCCAATATGTGCATAATTTGCCCAATACTGTATTCATCTTAGCCCAATTTTTATGGAATTGTTAAAATTCTAAAGTGCAAATTGTTCATAGTGCAAAAATCCCTTAATATTTTTTGAAAATTTAATTCAAATGCCTGACATATAAGTAATGAAGAAAGAATGAAGCTGAGGGCAGTAAACTGGTTACATAAAAGTGATAATAGGACCATCTATTTAGCACTGATTGTTCAATCTTATACATGCCTCACATCCTACAGCCTAGGTTGTTTTTTTTTTTTTTTTTTTAATTAAGTATGCTGAATCAGGCCATATGTTAAGCAAATTTTATGATATAGATTTGTAGCTAACTCTTGAACTAAATTCCCAAGATCATAATTTAATAAAATTTCAAAAGACAATTAGTACCTTAATTTTCAAATTTTTGAAAGATTTATAATAAACTGATTTGAATAGCAGAGAATTCAAACTTAATTGATTCAAACTAAGATTCAGACTTAAATATAATATGATCAAGGTATAAGGAGCTAAAAATGTTACCTGGAAAAATAATTTTCCTGAAATTGGAGGAAGTAAACATTATCTCTAGACTCTGAGTATTTTCAATGGCTGTCACTTATGCCTAGAATCCTGTTTTCTAGGAAAAGCTTTTTCTAATTCCCTTTAATACTTGGAACTTCCCTCTGATGATTATCTCTAACTTATCTAAAAAATATCTTGTTTGTATATCATTGTTTTCACTCCCATTAGATTGTAAGCTCTTTGAAAGCACTATTTTTTACCTTTGTATCTCCAGGGCTTAGTATAGGCATATATAGTATAGTAAAGACATAGCAAATGCTTAATAAATACTTATTAACTTTGACCATAAGAATAAACCGTCAATTACATATCAAAATATAGATGACTGGACTTACATGAATTAATGCTACGTGAAGTGAGCAGAATCAAGAGAATATTGTACACAGCAACAACAAGATTATGTGATGATCAACTACGCTGGACTTGGCTCTTTTCAACAATGAAGTGATTCAAGGCAATATCAATAGACTTGTAATGAAAAGAATGATTTGCATCCAGAGAGAGAACTATGGAGAGGGAATGTGGATCAAAGCACAGTGTTTTCATCTTTGTTGCTATTGTTGTTGTTTGTTCCCTTGTTCTTTTTTTCTCTCATGTCTTTTTTCTTTTGATTTGATTTTTCTTGCACAGTGTGATGAATATGGGAATATGTTTAGAAGAACTGCATATGTTTAACCTAAATATGATTGCCTGCTGTCTAGGAAAGGGGACAGGAAAAGAGAGAGGAAGAAAAATTTGGAATACAAGGTTTTGCAGAGGTAATTGTTGAAAACTATCTGTGCATATATTTGAAAAAATAAAATACTATTAATTCAAAGTATAGACTACTGGCATCAAATGTTTATCTATCTACCTTAATAGAAAATTGCTAGTTTATACCAAATTAATTTAGAAATTAACTTCTAATATTATTTCAAAATGTTATGGAAATTCTAGGCAAAAATCCATTTCAATTTTGAGAACAATGACATTTTAAATTTAATTCTAATTATGTGTAATATCTTAGGCATTTCAAAATGATTTGCAGGTTTTTTTAAAAAATGACTAAGCAGTATATCCCATTTACCAAAGTTCCAAATTGATATTTCAATATGCTTCTTTTATCCATTTCTTGCTCCTGAATCAGCACTTTATTGATAATATAAACATATTTCAGTCTTATTTTTCAGTTAAGTTAAAGATTATTATGAAGAAGTCTATTAATTCCATTAAAATTTAGGACCATTACAAGCATGACCAGAGAATACAAATTTACTGAATAATAAACTTGGGCTACCATAACAAAGACATTAAGAAATAAGCTCAGTTATTTGCTAAAAAGCACTATACAATGAAAATATTAAAAGTCATAAATAGGAGTTTGGGGATTATTTAGGATTTTTTGTGTGTGTGTGTATGATGGTGTTTATACAACAAATCAGGAGAAATTATTTGTGAGTATAACAAATACATTAAAAAAACATTATAAACCATTTACATATTAAAATAAGATGCTTTGAAATGGTTTTTTATTAATATAGATTTATCAAACAGGAACATTTCACATATAAAAACAGAATAAAATGATTATATATGAAATTATACAGTTTTTTAAAAGTACATAATAAATTTAATACTGTGGTTCTAGCACTGCTCTGACTAATTATGCCTCCTGAAATTCTTTCTGCTCTCTTCTGTTTGGTTTTTTTAATGCCTCATTGATGCTCTTTTCTTCTTTCTCTCCCATGGCATTATTATTACTGCTCTAACTTTCCTTCTTTTATAATTTCCAACCTCTAGACTACAAACACTCCCTTAAGCATAGTCAAACATAACAAATCCCATAATGTGGTCATATCTTTAAATGTGTGTGTATATCATTCTTCATCTCTCTGCATAAAAGATCATTTGCTTTCTTTCTAATAACAATACATTTTTACGAGTTCTAAAACTGTTTAATCAACAGAATAGGAGAAATTTAAATAAAAAATATGAAATCCTATTATCATGGAGTAAATAGCTAAAGGAAATTGTTAATATTATTTGGTGAAATGATTCCCCAAAAGTCCAAAGTTACATGAAATAAAATGTTTAAAATTCTCAAACAACTTGTCTATATTATAGGTATTGGAGTTGCATCACATGATAACAACACAGCTCTTGATAAAAAAAAGTCAGGGAGTTTAAATACTTTTTAAATTGTGGTTTTACAATATACATATTCTAGATTAAGATGTTTATTTGCAAATCCCAAAGGCTTATTAACACATTCAAAAATTGCTTTTGTATTGCTATTGCTCATGGAATATTTATTTGATGTAAAATGTCTGGCCTAAACTGGACAACTGGATGGCACAGTGAATAGAATGCTAGGCCTAGAGCCAGGAAGATCTAAGTTCAAATGTGGCGTCTGATACTTACTAGCTGTGTGACCCTGGATCTATCATTTAACCTCTGTCTCAATTTCTTCACCTGAAAAACAGATAGCAATAGCACTTGTCTCTCAGGGTTATTTTGAGGATCAAATGAGAGAATTGTAAAGTGCCAGTATATAGTAAAAACTATGTGTTTGTTGTTGTTGTTGCTAATTATTGACTGGTAGTAAGAAAATTATTCTATTTCTCTAGAATCTATTAAAGATTCTTTTGTACATCTAAGTATCCATGGTGTTTTAAAATGATTACACTGGCAACCAAATGTGAAACTTTCTTAAAAAGTTACTTTTGGATCAAGACCAAATTAATTAAACCTTAGCTAAAAAAAAAAAAAAAAAAAAAAAAAAAACTTTCATAGAAATTACAAGCAAATGATAATAGAACTTTCAAAGTTGTCTAAGTCATATTACTAGTCTACTTTTTAAAAGTCAGCAAAACATTTATACTACGCTTGTAAAGAGGGGTTAATTATAGTATTTGATCATTTAATCAAGTATTTAAATTTAAATTTTAAGTTTAATAGAATTATCTACTAAGGACTTGCCATAAACCAAATTTCAACTTCTGCTCTGGATTAATCATTAAAAAATTTTAAATCTGTAAAGTTAAAAAGTATTGGTTCCTCTTCACAAAATACAAAAGTAAACTAGAGTATAAATCTTTTAAAAAGCTAAATATAATGGATTTTTTTTTTAAATTTCAAAACAGGACAAAAGTAATAGAAAACTAATTATCGTCCAAGTCTTATTGCTACAAATATTTAATGAGAATCTGATTTAAATTTGAAAATGAATGGTGTGATAATTCATTTTCATACATATTTGGGTATATAACAGTAAAAAGGATTTAGGAATACTTGCAATTTAAAAATGAAAAATTGTGCATACCCTTTTATCCAGCAGTATCTCTATTGCATCTGTATCATAAAAGAGGGAAAAGGACCCACATGTACAAAAATGTTTGTAGCAGCCCTTTTTGTAGTAGAAAGAAACTAGAAATGGAGTGGATGCCCATCAGGTGGGGAATGGCTGAATAAGTTATGTCATGTGAATGTAATGGAATATTACTATTCTATAAGAAATGATCAGGAGGATGATTTCAGACAGTTCTGGAGAGATTTAACATGAATTGATGCTGGCTGAAGTAAACAGAACCAAGAGAATATTGTACACAGCAACAAGAACATTATGGGACAATCAATTCTGATGGACATGGCTCTTTTCAACAATGAGGTGATTCAGGCCAATTCCAAGAGATTTGTGACAGGGAAAACTATCTGCATGCAGAAAGAAGAATGTGGATCATAACCTAGTATTTTCAGTTTTGGATTTTTTTTTTTTGGCTTGCTTTTTTTTTTTTCCTTTTGAACAGATTTTTCTTGTGCAGCATGATAATTGTGGAAATATGTATAGGAAAATTGCATAAGTTTAACATATATTGGATTATTTGCTATCTAGGGGAGAGGGTAAGGAGAAGGAAAGTAAAAAAAATTGTGGGACACAAGGTTTTGCAAAGGTCATTGTTGAAAACTATGCATGTTTTGAAGATAAAAAGCTTTATTTAAAAAAAAATCAATTGCTTAGATTTCAGGATGTATTGCCCATAATGATGGTATTATAAATGGAATTAATAATAAAAACCTATTTTACTCATGATATAGATAAAATCCCTTGCAATTCTAAATTGATGACCTTGTGAACTAGAGTCTTAGGAGTCTAGGATGAAGGTCTAGAGGGGGAGGAGAGGCTCAGAGTCTTTTTTTGGATATAAAGCCATCTTTGGCTAAGCTTAATTTTGGTATCTTCCTTTCTATACCAATTGTCTAAATGGTTCATATGCCCTTCCATTCAGTGACACTAGGCTCCTTGATGTTCCACAAACAAGACACTCGTATTTCTTTTACCTTGTGCCATTATTTGTGGCTGATCCTAACATCTAGAATGCCTCCCCTTCTTCATCTCAGCCTACTCTTCCTCCATGAAATCATTTAAGTTCTAAAATTTCAACTTCTACAAAAAACCTTTCTCAATCTTTCTTAATTTAAGCTACTACCTTCCTTTTCATTTCCTACTTTCCCTAGATAATAGCTTGCTTGTACAAAGTTGTTTGCTTTTTGTCTCCCCCCTTAGATTGTGAGCTCCTGAGGTCAAGGATCATTTTTTGCCTCTTTTTATATTTCCAGAGCTTAGCACAGTGCCAAGCACAGAGTATGCACTTAATAAATGTTTATTGACTGAATAGTTCACAAGAATTTCATGTTATATTAAGCCCCTCCTATAGTACTCCACTTAGACACTGAGAATGCTACAAAATTACTGACCTCTGCTTCCAAATTTATGTATTTTTATAAGCAAACAGACAAATGAAACTTTGCTAAATTCTTCCTTTTCACAATTTCTTTCTCTACTTTTAAACCTTCCCCTTCCATCAAAAGCTCCAGATTCCCCCCCTCCCCCCACACAACTTTATTTCCTATCTCTTAACATCACCAAATCTTCCTTAATACCAAAGGCCTTATCCTCATTTTTTGAAGTTTTCTTGTTCTTGAGGTCAGGGAAAACAGAATATAAAAATTCCAGAGGAGGTATAGTAACAGGAATTTGATGACTGCCCATACTCTCTAAAACTCAAGTATTCATACTCCAAATTTCAAAATTAATATAATTACAAAATCTAAATCAATGTAAGAGATAGTGTATTGTTTGTGGAACATCAAGGAGGGCAGTTCACTAGATTGAACAGTAAGGTATATAGGAAGTTCACATTCAAATTCATGTCATTTTATTAATACAAATATGCTTTAAAAACTTTTCCAACTTATTTCTGCACCTCAGTTTTCTGACTCCTTTTCCTCTTTTATAATAGTAATGCTTACTATACAACTCCCTAATTAATAACCTTTAATGATTATAGAAAACTAATACCATGAGATGTGTCACAATATGACACTATGTCAATCTAGCTATCAAACATATTGATAGACATAATTTCTACAAAGAGTTATAAAGTGTCAAATACCAATGCAATAAACTCTTAATTCTAATACTTTTTTACACATGGCTGAGAATTTAATCATTATACAGAATACTGATTCATTAAAAACAAACAAAAAAACAACAACAACCATACAACTCATTATAAATGGAAGAATCAACCTCTTAGTCACCTAATATAGTAACCCATCCTTCCATTAGCTGGTAAGGTGATTTTTTTTTGTCCTGAGGCAGTCTGACCATGTCACTCTTCTGCTCAATGAGCTCCAGGAGATGTAGGATCAAACAGATTCTTTTGTGTGGCATTTAAAGCTCTCCACAACTTTGCCCTTTCCTACTTTTCCAATCTTCTTATATTGCATTCTCCTCAATGAACTCTATGATCCAACCATACTGCCATATTTGCTGTTCCTCACCCATGGCATCACTTCCCTGTATCTTTTTACTGGATGAGCCCCATTCCTGGGATGCTCTGCCCTCTTGCTTCCAACTCAGGTTTTCTTTGGCTTCCTTACAGATTCAGCTAAATCTTCTTCAAGAGTCCTTTCCTATTCTCCCCAAGTTGCCAATCTTCATCTCTCAGATTACCTTTTAGCTATTTTGTATATTTACCCAGTTATTTATATGTTGTCTCTCTACTTACAATATACTGTTTGAGAGGGACTGTTTTTTGCCTTTTTTTAATATCCCCAAATCCTTAGCACAATGTCACACAAAGTAAATATTTAATAAAAAAATTCAGGAAAAATATATTTATTTTAAAAGCACCAAAGTTAAAAAAAAAAGTATTATAAGGCACTTTAGTTATAATTAGATTTTTAAAAAGTATTATCAAGTCTAAAATTTATTACTTTTGCCTAAAAAAGAGTTATTTTTGTTTTGTTTTAACCCTAAATCAAGCTTTTCTCTATACTCTTTCTACCAGTTTACAAAAAGGTTAACCAATTTCTGGGCATATATTAACTACATTATTGAAAAACTTGTATTCTTATGATAAATATATAATCTTAGTATTAAAGATCATACTATTTTTTAAAAAACTGAAGAGAAACAGATATTATACCTCTCACATTTATGGGTAGGCAGATAGATAGCACAATGCAAAGAGTGCCCAGCCTGGAGTCAGCAAGCCCTGAGTTCAAACCCAGCCTCACTTACTAGTCATATGATTATGAGCAAATCACTTAACCACTGTCTATCTCAGTTTCTTTACCTGTAAAAGGAGTATATTAATAGCTCCAATCTCACAGGATTATTGTATGGATCAAATGAGATAATATTTGTAAAGCACCTAACATATAGTAAGCTCTAAATAAATGTTAGCTAAACCATTACTATTTGAAGATTCATTTTTAACCCAATAAGAGAAGTGGAAATTACAAAAGATCAATAGATAACTCTGGCTGCATGAAAACTGAAAAGCTATGAAGACAAAATTAATGCACCTAAGATAAAAATAGTGTTTTAATGCAAAATATTTACAAGCACATGAAACAATACTCCAAAACACTAATAAAGAAAGAAATAAAAATCAAAACAACCTTTAAGTTTCACTTTCCATCTTGCAAATTAGCACAAAAAATTTTTTTAATTGCAATAATTAATGTTGAAGAGATTGTGAAATGATAATAATTCTAAAATGTTGGTGAGGCTATAAAATTGTACAATCATCTTGGAAAGGAGTTTTGAATTATGCAAATAAAATTGGCTTATACCTAAAGGAAGTCATGAATAATAATGAAATTCCCAGATACACCAAAATATTTATAGCAGTATTTTTTGTGATAACAAGGAATTGAAAATAAAGCAGATGCCCAGTAATTAGGGAATGGCTAAACAAATTGTGGTGAATGAATGTAATGGAATATTATTGTGATGTAAGAAATGTATGTCATCAATAGAGAAAAATATGGGAAGATAGATAATATATGAACCAATGCAGAGTGAAGTAAGCAGAGCTAAAAAAACCAGCATACACAGTAACTATAACAATATAAATGTAAAGAACTACGCACCAAAAAAGAAAAAAAAAAAGTGAATTTAACAAAATAAAGATCAAGGACTTGAAAGAAGAGATATGAAGGGACATTCCCAACCCATTCCTTGATGAAGGTAGTAATTACACAGGCATTATGTATTGTATATGTTTTGGACTTTTATTATTTGTACTGATTCTTATTTAATGCATGCACACACTCACACACATACATACATACACACACACACACAATTTGTTGTATGTCCCCTCTAAGGGTAGTGAGAGAGATACTTGGGATATTATAATGATGTAAAAAACAGAAGACATCAATAAAAATTTATTTTTTAAATGCGTAGTTAGGTAGAACATTTACATTTCTCTAACAAACTTATGATTTGTGCTAGATGGCAGATTCTTAAAATTGACAGGAATAAAAGCAGAAAAGCAACATTCAAAAGGCATTTCCTAAATTCTCTTCCCTTGAGGTAGTATCAATTTCAAGATAATAAGTTTATTTTTTAAATAACATCTGAACTAGTCAGGTCAACAGGTCACAAATTGTGACCTACTTGATCTCTTCTCTCTGATACAAATATAATAAAGTAACACTTCATTTATCAGGAAATGAACTGTTCCACACAAGTAAATCTTCCAAGATAAATGAAACATATCCCCTTTGAGAGTCAAATATTTCTTAGTCACAACATACCTTATAACATTGCTTCCTTAAATTAAATCTATTGAAGAATGGAGGCTTGAACAAGCCACTAAATCGTAAGACCTAAAGCAAAGAAGCAGGAAAGGGGAAGAGGACTCTTATTCCTATTCTGGGACTACAATCAAGGGGATGCACTCTAGTCTCCCCAAGGTAAGATACTAAACATAATTGAACCTTTTCTTGGTGAGTCAGTATCATCATTACTTTAATGATGGGTCGATGTGGTAATACAGTAATGCCCTTGGGGGTTGTTGAGGTGTGTAAGGCTATTTGCTCCTAATGGCTCCAGACAGCTAAGCTAGAGTTTTGTTTATTTTTTTTAATAGTTTTTCTCCCTTTTCCCTCACAATCAAGCTATCAACTCCCTCTTTGTGGCTTCACAGATGCCTTAGTGACACAAATTACTTCCATGTTTAAATGTAGAATCATGCATGAAATAAGTGTAAAGTGAAAACTAAATGAGGATCTAATGCATTATCTTGATTGAAAAGTTTATGGCTTTGTGACATCTTTTAGGATGCTCAGAAACTTTTGCTTGCTTTCCTGGATTCTATATACTTTATGTTGATAAGAAACTGACTTCCATATAACTAAGGTGTTTCTGCAATTTGATTTTCCATGTGCTTCTAAAATTTAGGCCTTAAAAAAAAATCCCCTTAAGTCTGAACTTAAGAATATTATAAAGAAAAAAAAGTGAAAGTTTCTGATGCAAAAATGAGAAAAAAGTAAGGAGTGAAAATCTTTGTATCTTTCAAGACAAATTAAGAAGACATTATTGGTTACAAAGTTATAAGAATACAAAGAGTAACTGTTTTCCAAACTTAATCCTATAATCTAGAGTAACAAAAAGTAAACTATAACTTAAGAAGAACATAATTACTAAACACAGTTATTTTGTTAAATTTAAGTGTTGAACTCAATTCCTGGTAACAGGAATTTTAAAACATGTTTTTAAAAGTTGTTAATAAAAAAAATAGGAAAACACAAAGTATCTTCTAAACGTGGTACAATAGAGATGAAACAACAAATTATTTTTTCAAAAATTACACACACAGCCATTAAAGAATTCCAATTTCAAAAGCCTTAATGTCCTTTTGGTGCACAATATGGCTTTTAAAAGTTTGGAGATACAAATCACAAAGAGATATACAAAGGCTAAAAATTCTGAATATCAAGCCAAAGTTTCAAAAATCTTAGCCTTCCAAAACAAGTCAAAACTAATATACAAACAAAATAGTACCACTTTCATATACCATTTTTAAATGGAGGATGGGGGCAATTCTGGACTATGGCAAAGTGTCAATAAAAACAAGACGAAGAGATTTATCTAATTCTCTAGCTAACCAAAGGGAAGTAACAATTTCTTAGGGCAAGCATGACGGTCAAAAATCCAATCAAACATTTTTTAAGCTCCTACTTGGTGTCACACTAGGCTGGGCACTGGGATAAAAAGAAAAGCAAAACCAGTCCCTTCCCCGAGGAAGCTTGCAATTGAATGTGAGAAGTTTTCGATAGTCGGATCATCGAGGTACTCTGGGCACCCAGGATAATAAACCACCTTAGTTCAAAGTGTACAAAGGAAAGAAAAATGCAAGCTCCTTGAGGACAAGGCTGTCTTTCGTTTTGCCTCAGTGATTCCTGAATTGCACGGAGAGAATGAAAAGGCAGCAATGGTTCATTCTGAGATACTCTTCAGAATACCCATACATACTAAGAAGAAAAAAAGAGGCAGGGGAGGCAGTAAGCTTCCCGCGGGTGGCCGCTACAAACGCCCTCCCGCAGCCACCGAGCGGTCAGGGATCGCACCAACACCGCCGCGAGAGCCCGGGAAAGGAGTCCCCGGGATGCCATTCCCCTTCCCGCCCCACCCCCAGCGCGGGCCCCCGACTCACCTTTTTCAGGGCCGTCACCAGCAGCCCCCTCCACTTGGGCGCGTTTTCCTCGCTGAAGAACTCGTACTGGAGCTGCAGCGCCTGCATGGTGCCCCGGGGGCTCCTCTGGGGGGCGGCGGCGGCCGAGCGGGGCGCCAGGGGGCGGAGAGGACGAGGACAAGGAAGAGGAGGAGGAGGAGGAGGAGGAGGAGGAGGAGGAGGAGGCCGTGCTCTCACGCCCGGCCCCAGCGGAGGGCAAGGCGAGCGGGGGCCCGGCGCGGCCACTTACACAGGACTAAGGACCAAGCCGAGCCCGGACCAGGAGGCGGCGGCGGCGGCGGCATCCCGCACCGCCTCCCCCGGGCCGGGGCCGGGGCCGGGGCAGGCGCTCTCTCCCCCACCCCCGCTGCCGCTGCCGCTGCTGGGCCTGCCTCGGCACGGCGCCGCCCCCAGGGTCCCCTTCGGCGTCTGCCCGGGGCCCGGCCCGCCCGGCCCGCCCGGCCCGGCCTGGCCCTGCAGCGCAGCCCCGGGGAGGGGGGGGCGTGCGGCGAGCGACGTCTCCGGCACCCTTTCCCTCCGCTACTGCAGCTAGGCTGCCAGAGGGGTCCCGAGAGAGCAGGGCCCCCAAGAGACGCGAAGAACAGAGCAGGAGAGGAAAGATGGAAACAACCCGATCTTGTTGTTCTATAAGAATTCGGCCACCCTGAGGTGCTGCCGCTGCCGCTGCCGCCGCCGCCGCCGCCGCCGCCGCCGCCGGTGGTGGTGTAAAGCTCAAGCTTCCTACTTCTGAGTGGAACCTGCCTCGCTACTGAGCATGCTCAGCTGCGGCGACGGCTGCTCGCCGCCTCTAGCCCGGGAGGCTGCCACCTCCCCCCCTTCTCCGCCCCCTACCTTCTCCGACTCCAGGTTTTCCCTTCAACCACGAAGGGCCGGAGGAGGGGGAGCGGGCGGGGAAGAAGGGGGAAATGCAAGAAATCCGGAGATTGGCTGTGTTCGGTGTTCAGCCCTGGCATTGGGAGGAAGGGGAGTGGCGGAGTGGTGGCAAACGGCTACAAGGGGGCGGGGGGAGAGAGAATGGGGATGCAGCTAAAGGATTCTCTCCCAGTTTGGGGAAATCTCTCTAAGTTGAACCTGCATGGCAGGTCATATGAAAGAACCTGCTTCACCTTTGGACGTCTGAGGTTCTTTTTGTTTCCGAAGCCCCGGGTGGGAAGTGTGACGCAGACTTAGTTTACAGCACTGGGAAATGTCGGGTGAAAGCCTAGGATGGAGTAGGCAACAGCCTAGAAAAAAGATGGGTCTCTAAACTGTTCCGAGAGGAATAGGGCAGATATGTGTGTGACGCGCCCTTTCTTCCCCCCAAGGACGCCGACATGTGCAGTCTCAAATGTCATTTTCGGACACAGGGACACACAGACGAAGTCAGAAGAGACCTTAGAGGGTATCTGTTCCAATCTGGATTGCATCTGCCGGTTCCCTCCGAGATTACCTTCTCTTTACACTGTGCGCATCTTGCGTGCACAAATTTTGCATCTTGTCTCCTTGTGCTCCTTGAGAGCACAATCCGCACCGTGTTGACTTTCTTTTTATTCCCAGCTTTTAGCACAGTGCTTGGCAAATAGCTGGAGCTCCACAAATGACTGTTGATTACCTAGAGACTTAGAAAAGGGTGATATATTTATGATGATTACAAGTTTCTTTTAGGAAGAACACAGGGACCCAAAATAATAAAACAAAACAAAAACCTAAGGAAAAGAGGAATAGGTAGTAGATGGATCGGGCTTCTTTCTTAACCTGTGAATATGCTCCAGCAGGTGATAGTTGAGTAATGTAGATGATTGGTTTCAAAAGCGAAAATGTTGTAAGAGGGAAAGAAATGAGAGGCCTCAAGTAAGGAGAGGAGAGGAGAACACGGAAATGTTAATCAGCTGTCCAGTGTTTTCTTTTATCTGCATAATCAAAAAAAGTTACCTTCGAAAACAAATTATCGGATGTGAATTCCAGGTAAAGTGGTATAGTCAAAATCTGTGGTTTAGATTCTACGGTGTAATTATTACAAAGTGCCTTAAAATTATCTCACTTGATCCTCAAAACAATCTAAGTAAGTAGGTGCTATTACCCTGTTTACAAATGAAGAAATTGAGATTAAATGCTTTACTCAGAGTTTTGCATAAAGTTGCGTTTGAACTTTTCTTAAATCCCGTACCAGAGGTCAATCCAATGCACCGGAGTGAATAGCATATGTGTGTAAACATAATACATACATATTCAGTACACACATGTAAACAATGTAGCTTTAAAGTTTGCAAAGCGCTGAACGTTTCTCATTTGGTACTCACAATAACTTTGGGATGTTTATTCCTATTTTACAGATAAGGAAACCAAGGCAGAAAGGTTATGATTCGTTCAAAGTCACACAGCTAGTAAGCCTTACGATGTAATTAGCAATCAAAATCTGTCAGCAAGCCCTAGTGATCTGAATTAAGTTTCTTACTGCGGGGTACCTTCCCCAATCTAACCCTGCACTCCACCCTTAACCCCCAGGGTCTGCCTGCATAGCCAGGGAAGAATCCTGCCCGATGCGGCTTAGGCAGCAAATAAAGAGCTCTAGGATTATGGGTAGAAAGGAGGAGTCTCACTAAGGTGAGGGAAACTTGACACTCCGCCCCTCCCCCTTTCTTTTCCTGGGCTGGTAGCGCAGGTACTGCTCTGCTCTTGGGCCGTGGAGTAAAACCCGGATAATTGGATTATTAGACTGGACTGGGAATGCTCAATAACCTAGCACTGGGGAGGGGATGGTGGTAGTGGTTGTTCTCGAGTAAGGATAAATTCACGATCTTCAAATCACAGCCCGAGGATTGGGATGAGCCGGGCTGCTGGTTGAATAGAGGTGGTCAAGAGGGGAGGGGCTCCAGCTGAGGCCTTAAGAGGGAAGAACCTGTGGGACTGAACAGTCCGTGCATTTTGTGGGAGACAAAAGAATATTCATCCTCAAAATAGTCAATGACTATAGTAATCTAGTGTTTGACAAACTCAAAGACCCCAGCTTTTGGGATGAGAACTCACTATTTGACAAAAACTTCTGGGAAAATTGGAAACTAATATGGCAGAAACTAGGCATTGACCCACACCTAACACCTTATACCAAGAGAGGGTTGAAATGGATTCATGATCTAGACATAAAGAATGATATAAACAAATTAGAAAAACATAAGATAGTTTGCCTCTCAGATCTGTGGAGGAGGAAGAAATATGTGACCAAAGGAGAATTAGAAATCATTATTAATCACAAAATAGAGCATTTTGATTATATTAAGTTAAAAAGTTTTTGTACAAACAAAACTAATGCAGACAAGATTAGAAGGGAAGCAATAAACTGGGAAACCATTTTTACATTCAAGGGTTCTGATAAAGTCCTCATTTCTTCATCTGAAAATTGTCTCAAATTTATAAGAATTCAAGGCATTCTCCAATTGATAAATGGTCAAAGGATATGAACAGACAATTTTCAGATGAAGAAACTGAAACTCTAGTCATATGAAAAGGTGCTCCAAATCACTATTGATTAAAGAAATGCAAATTAAGACAAATCTGAGATACCATTACATACCTGTCAGATTGGTTAAGATGACAGTAAAAGGATGTTGGAGGGAATGTGTGGGAAAGCTGGGACACTGATACATTGTTGGTGGAACTGTGAATGGATCCAACCATTCTGGACAGCGATTTGGAATTATGCTTAAGAAGTTATCAAACTCTGTATACCCTTTGACCCAACAGTGTTTCCACTGGGTTTATATCCCAAAAGATACTAAAGAAGGGAAAGGGACTTGTATGTGCCAAAATGTTTGTGGCAGCCCTGTTTGTAGTGGCTAGAAACTGGAAAATGAATGGATGCCCATCAATTGGAAAATGGTTGGGTAAATTGTGGTATATGAATGTTATGGAATATTATTGTTATGTAAGAAACGACCAACAGGATGATTTCTGAGAGGCCTGGAGAGACTTACATGAACTGAGGCTGAGTGAAATGAACAGAACCAGGAGTCCTCAAACTTTTTAAATAGGGGGCCAGTTCACTGTCCCTCAGGCTGTTGGAGGGCCAGACTATAGTAAAAACAAAAACTTTGTTTTGTGGGCCTTTACATAAAGAAACTTCATAGCCCTGGGTGAGGGGGATAAACGTCCTCAGCTGCTGCATCTGGCCCGAGGGCCCTAGTTTGAGGACCCCTGAGTCACCGGCAACAAGATTATAGAATGATCAATTCTGATGGACGTGGCTCTCTTCAACAATGAGATGATTCAGATCAGTTCCAATTGCTCCCCGATGGAGACATCTACACCCAGAGAGAGAACGGTGTGGTTCACAACATGGCATTTTCACATTTTCTGTTGTTTGCTTGTATTTCGTTTTCCGATTTTTTTTTTTCTTGTGCAGCAAGATAACTGTATAGATATGTTTACATATATTGGATTTAACATTTACTTTAACATATTTAGCAAGTATGGGACTTCCTGCCATCTAGGGGACGGGGTGGAGGGAAGGAGGGGGAAATTTGGAACAGAGAGTTTTGCAAGAGTTGAAAAATTGCCCATGTATGTTTTGAAAATAAAAAGCTTTAATTAAATTAATTAAAAAATTAATATTAAAAAATACTTTCTAGCTGTGATCTTTGTGTGTGTGTGTGTGTGTGTGTTCATCCTCGCCCGAAGAGGAAGAGAAACGGCCCAGCACGGGCCCGGTGAGCCGGGGCAGTGACTGGCAAGCCCGGAACCTCCCTCCATTGCCTCAGCCCAAACTGTTAGAATCGGGCGGCGCCTGGGCGGCTTCTTCCCCTTACGCTTCTCTTTCCTGGACCAAACTAAAGGGGGCCTGCGCCAGGCCGGAAGTGACGCTCAGAGGAGGCGTCCAGAGCAGTTAGTCGAGCTCCGAGCTTATCGGCCGCGCTTCGGCGATTCAGGGAGCGGAAGGAGGAATCATCTCCTCCCCACTCAACCTCGGCGACACGCCCCCTGCCGGCGAGAGCGCCGCGCATGCGCGCGCAGCCCCAGCGGCCACGTCCGCTGGCATCCTTCATGCCGCATCCTCACGTCGTCGGGAATAACTGCATCCCTCGCGCGTCATTGATGTAAAAGGCAATGAGCCAATCTAGGAGTCCTTAGACCTTTAAAAAAAATGTATTTCAAAATTGTTCGTTTTCTTGGTAGTCCTATGACAAACACTGAGGAGGGGTCCCGGGCTTCATCCAAAGGAGTCCGTGAGACAACAAAAGGCGTAAGACCGCCCTCTTCCCTGCCGAGACCAAGAACTAGAGTCTAGTCCAACTTCCCTTATTCTAAAGGTGAGGAAGAGCTGTGACTTTCCCCGAGGTCACGTAGGCAGGACTCGAACTCCATCCTGAGCACTTCTCACCAGCTCCAGTTTGGGGCAGATTTTGAGAGCCCCCCGTCTCCTTGCTCTCCACAACGAGGCTCCAACAGATCTGGAGCCAAGGTCTCTGAGGCCGAGGTACAGTTAGACAGACCCCAGAGAACTCGGACCATGGGACACCCTCTCCAAGGCTCTTTACAATGAACTGTGAGACCAGGGACCGTTATCCCCATCTTCCGGTTCCGCCCGGAAATGGACCGAAGCTGAGAAAAAGTGAATCACCCTTTTCCCACAACGTCAACAATATCCTTTTCCCTCTTAACATCAGAACCGTGAGGATGAGGGATATGAAACTTGATACGTGCAGAAGGGTTCTGTAAGCCAAAATGCCAGTAGAAGTTTGAGAAAACAAAGATCCTGTCTTTTTCTATTATCGATTTTCCACTATTTTGAGCTCCAAAGCAGCTTCCTCGCTTTAGCCCCTGTCTTTTGCAAAATGATGGGGAAAAGAAAAACAAGCTAGAAAAAGTGGCCTCTGAGTCACCAACAGATGGGTTTCTTTAGAGGATAGATTTGAAGCAACATTTGCATGGCTTTTCCATGACTCCATGTGTGTGGTACCTCTAAATACTGGGTTTTTAGAAAAAAGGTTTTGAAAAGCTGGACAAAGCTGTAATAGCTACAGCTGAACAGTATGGGGCAGAGTAGATTTGAAAAATGTCAAGCCCTTTTGGCCAATTAATAGACCAAAGAAGTAATTTCCGTGAAATTCATTCCAAAACCATCTCCATAATAATAATAATAATGTCTGTCAAGGAGGGAAGTAGATGTAAAAAGCAAATGGATAACACTAAATGAATGAAAAGGAGAGCATTGTATCAAAAAAAAAAAAAAGATTTTGTTGTTGTTGTTGTTGTTGTTTTTCTGCTCCAGTAGCAACGATTTCAGTGGGCAGATGTGGTGTTCTTTTTCCAAAACACAGCCAGGTGATAAAAGTTCAGATCTTTTATTGTGTCCTTCAATATAGCCCACTTAGCTCAGAAGCCTATCTCTCTGCTTGGTTCCAAGACTCTTGCAGCTTTGTCCTTGAAAAGCCTCTGCTTTCTTCAGCCTCCAGCCAGCACCAAGGTAGAAGATGCAATGAATCTCTCTTGCCTCGAAGATAGGGCTTGTGGGCTTCTTCCCAGAGTGCTCCTCTCCGACCCCAGTCAATGTTCTGGAGAAATTCTTTCCAGAGTGCTCCTCTCCAACCCCAGTCAATGTTCCCAAGAAAACTCTCTCAAGCTCTAAGAGCTTCCTGTATATATATATATATGATCTCCCAAAGGTTAACTCCTCCTTCTGGAGAGAGAGGGATTCTGGGTTATCTCCCAGAGTGCTCTCTGGCCCTAAGGGAGGTGTGAATTCGGATATCTTATACTAAACACTGAAATCTCCCAAATGTGTGAACTCCATTGAGTACTTAGATACTTATGAGCTCTCTACAGGTGTGAACACAAGCATCGTTTCTATCAGTTGTACTTAGTACCTTGTTTCAAGTTCTGGCCCAAAATATCTCCTTGTAAGATCAAATCAATCATATTGAACCATGCCAAATTAGATAATTATTGTCTCTATCAACTCCAATGGCTTAACAATTTGTAAAGATTCCAACAGGCAGAGACTAAAATCAGAAACTGGGAGATTGTTGGCAATAGTATAGGCACAAGTCATGTGAAACATTAATTCTGATGGCTTTCCCTTTCTTCTTTCCCATTACCATTTTATGAATCTCTAAGCTTTTAACCCAACTATCTTTGGGAGAGGGTGTAATAAATCAGGGTGGGTAGGGTGGAGTAAAGAAATACCAGGGGTAGCTAGATGGTACAGTGGATAGAGCATCTTTCTGTCCTGGAGTCAGAACTAAATTCAAATCTAAGTTCAAATACTAGCTGTGGACAAGTCACTTAACCCTATTTATCTTAATTTCCTCATCTGTCAAATAAGCTGGAGAAAGAAATGGCAAACCACTCTGGAATCTTTGCCAAGCAACCCTAATTAGGTTCATGGGGAATCAGACATGACTGAACAATAAAAGGACAATGTTGCAGGTTATAACTGAGATGCAGTTTTAGTCTAAACAGTGGTCATCCAGACTCAAGAAAGTCTGTTTTATGGCTAAAACAAATTGCTTAATGTTATAAATTATCTAATTTGTACCCATGGAAAATAGCAGCACAACAGTCAATAATATTCATATGGCCACTGTTTTTTACAAGGTTTGTGACCAAATGTGTGTGACAGTCCATGATACATTTACCTCACAGAAAAGTTTGAAGGTTAATTATTTAATGTTCATAATATGCTTTGAGATGCTAATTATTATTACCATTATAGTAACAAGCCAAGATATAAGAACTTAATTACTGGTTAGTGACTTCATAGTATTTATAGGGGATGTAAAATAAGACATGATTCTTGAATTTCTTTTTTTGTGATTGTTTTTATTAAAGCTTTTTATTTCCAAAACATATGCATGAATAATTCTTCAACATTAATCCTTGCAAAACCTTGTGTTCCAATATTTCCCTCCCTTTCCCCACCCTCTCCTCTAGATGGCAAGTAGTCCAATATATGTTAAGTATGATAGAATATGTAAAATCCAATATATGCATACATATTTATACGGTTATATTGTTGTACAAGAAAAATTAAATCAAACCAGGAAAAAAATGAGAGAAAATAAAATGCAAGCAAATAATAACAAAAAGAGTGAAAATGCTATGTTGTGAGCCACACTCAGTATGTATAGATGTGTAGACGGCTCTCTTCATTACAAAATCATTGGAACTGGTCTGAATCATGTCATTGTTGAAGAGAGCCACATCTATTAGAATTGATCATCATATAATCTTCTTGTTGCCATGTATAATGATCTCCTGGTAACAGAAACTGATGTTAAGTCCCTCCAAGCCTCTCTGAAATTTTCCTGCTGATCACTTCTTACAGAATAATAGTATTCCATAGCATTCATAGACCATAATTTATTAAGCGATTCTCCAATTGATGAGCATCCATTCAGTTTTGAATTTCTTGCCACTATAAAAAGGACTGCCACAAACAGTTTTGCACATATGGGTCCCTTTCCCTCCTTTAAGATCTCTTTGGTATATAAGCCCAGTAGAAACACTGTTGGGTCAAAGCGTATGCACAGTTTGATAATTCTTTGGGCATAGTAACACATTGTTCTCCTGAATGGCTGGATCCATTTACAATTCCACCAAGATTGCATTGATGTCCCAATTTTCCCACATTCCCTCCAACATTTGTCATTATCTTTTCCTGTCATCTTAACCAATTTGAAAGTGTGTAATGATATCTCAGACTTGTCTTAATTTGAATTTCTTTGATCAATAGTGATTTGGAGCACCTTTTCATATGACTAGAGTTTCAATTTCTTCATCTGAAAATTGTCTGTTTATATCCTTTGACCATTTATCAATTGGAGAATGCTTTGAATTCTTATAAATTTGAATCAATCTCTATATGTTTTAGAAATGAGGACTTTATAAAAACCCTTGAATGTAAAAATGGTTTCCCAGTTTATTTCTTCCCTTCTAATCTTGTCTGCATTAGTTTTGTTTGTACAAAAACTTTTTAACTTAATATAATCAAAATGATCTATTTTGTGATTAATAATGATCTCTAATTCTTCTTTGGTCACAAATTCCTTCCTCCTCCACAGATCTTAGAGATAAACTAGCTTATGTTTTTCTAATTTGTTTATATCATTCTTTATGTCTAGATCATGAACCCATTTCAATCTTATCTTGGTATAAGGTGTTAGGTGTGGGTCAATGCCTAGTTTCTGCCATATTAGTTTCCAATTTTCCCAGGAATTTTTGTCAAATAGTGAGTTCTTATTCTAAAAGCTGGGGTCTTTGGGTTTGTCAAACACTAGATTATTATAGTTATTGACAATTTTGTCCTGTGAACCTAACCTATTTTACTGATCAACTACTCTATTTCTTAGCTAGTACCAAACAGTTTTGATGACTGCTCCTTTATAATATACTTTTAGATCTGGCACAACTAGGCCACCTTCATTTGCATTTTTTCATTAATTCACTTGAAATTCTTGACTTTTTGTTCTTCCAGATGATATTTTTTATTTTTTCTAGATCTGTAAAATAATTTCTTGGGAGTTTGATTGGCCTAGCAATAAATAAGTAGATTAATTTAGATAGTATTATCATTTTTATTATATTCACTTGGTCTACCCAAGAGCACTTGATATTTTTCCAATTGTTTAGATCTGACTTTATTTGTGTAGAAAGTGTTTTGTAGTTGTGTTCATATAGTTTCTGACTTTGCCTTGGGAGGTAGACTCCTAAATATTTTATATTATCAACAGTTATCTTAAATGGAATTTTTCTTTATATTTCTTGCTGCTAGACTTTGTTGGTAATATATAAAAATGCTGATGATTTCTGTGGATTTATTTTTTATCCTGCAACTTTGCTAGCAGTTTTTTAATTGATTCCCTAGGGTTCTCTAAGTATACCATCACATCGTCTACAAAGAGTGATAATTTGGTTTCCTCCTTACTTACGCTAATTCCTTTAATCTCTTTTTCTTCTCCTACTGCCAAAGCTAACATTTCTAATACAATATTGAATAGTAATGGTGATAGTGGGTAACCTTGTTTCATTCCTGATCTTACTGGGAATGGTTCTAGTTTGTTCCTATTACATATGATGCTTGCTGGTGGTTTTAAATAGATGCTTCTGATCATTTTAAGGAAAAGTCCAATTATTCCTATACTCTCTCGTGCTTTTAATAGGCATGGGTGTTGGGTTTTATAAAATGCTTTTTCTGCATCTCTTGAGATAATGATATGGTTTTTGTTACTTTGCTTATTGATATAGTCAATTATGGTAATAATTTTCCTAACATTGAACCAGCCCTGTATGCCTGGTATATTGGTCATAGTATATTATCCTGGGCATGACTTTCTGTAATCTTTTTGCTAATATTTTATTTAAGATTTTTGCATCAATATTCATTAGAGAAATTGGCCTATAATTTTCTTTCTCTGTTTTCATCTTACCTGGTTTAGGTATCAGTACCATGTCTGTGTTATAAAAGGAATTTGGTAGAAGTCCTTCTTTCCCTATTTTTTAAATTAGTTTGTACAGTATTGGAGTTAATTGTTCATTAAATGTTTGGTAGAATTTGTAGGCACTTTCCTTCTGAGAATTGTCATGTATGCCATGTAAGCTGGTAGGCTGGACCCAGGAAGTAAAAAGGGGCTTGGCCTCAGAGGCAGGAGGTTGTATCTGGCAGGTGTTAAAGGTTCCTTGAGATGGTGAGGGGTGTGTTCTCTTGCTAGATCTTTTCTTAGGACACAGCACTAACTCCAAGTGTCTCCCTTCTGCAGATCCACCTACCCGGTGCTGAGTAGCCTAGGCATGGGGTAATCCCAGAGGAGAGTAACTATAAATAACCAACTTTGAGTCCATAGGCAAGGATATAGAGCAAAGTAGAAAGAGGCAGAGATGTAGAGAGATTCAGAGATGCAGAAAGAGAGATGCAGAGACATATGTACACTTGCTCTTGCTTCCTACTAACCCCTGCTGAGATTACCAATAAAGAAAGGCTGTTTGGCACTTTAACATCGGTTTGTCTTCATATGTATCCAGGGAAGATTGGCATTTATGGACCTGGCAATCAGTATTCTTGGTGGGAGGTTATAAGAATTCACATGTGAATCCATCTGACCCTGGAGATTTTTTCTTAAGGAGTTGATTAATAGCTTCTTCTATTTCTTTTTCTAAAATGCAACTATTTAAGTAATTTATTTCCTCTTCTGGTTAATCTGGGCAATCTATATTTTTGTAAGTATTCCTCCATTTCACTTAGATTATCAAATTTATTGACATAAGGTTGGGCAAAATTACTCCTAAATATTGCTTTAATTTCCTCTTCATTGGTGGAAAATGATTCTTGAATTTCTAAGATGTGATAGCCTAAGCATCTTTTAAAAATAAAAGCTACAAGTTAGCATTTTTATAAACTATATGGGAAAAAGTGATCAAGTTCATATTGCAACCTCTCCTTCCATCCTGATTTTCTTAAGTAATTTAATTAGCTATCTCAGTTTCCTTATAGGAAAATATTTCATTAAATCTGTTTTTCCATTTTATTAGATAATTATATCGTTCACCTATCCATTTTCTTTGATGGGGGTGCTCTCTCTGTTAAGGCAGATCATAAGCCTTGTCCAACTCAGCAGATGGTCTTTTTTCCCCCCTGAGACAATTGGGGTTAAGTGACTTGTCCAGGGTCACATAGCTAGGAAATGCTAAGTATCTGAGGTCAAATTTGAACTCAGGTCCTCCTGATTCAGGGCTGGTGCTCTATCCAATGTGCCACCTACCTGCTCCAGCAGATGGTCTTTCAAAGTTACTGAGGACCAAAAATGCATTATCCTGAAACTCTCAATTAAGAAAGAATTTAAGTAGGCTAGTCTTTGGGTGAAAACTGGACTGACCAAATCTGAACCTTTACTTTGAGCTTTTCTAGCACAGAAACTATCAGAGTTTGTAACTTTTGAAATACCAAGATCATTCCCATTTCATGAATAGGTGTAGGAAAAGGATTTTGGTGGAGATGATTGCATGTAATACGCTAAATATCTTGTTTCCTAAGCATATATGAAACATTGCAGTTTTAATTTTCAAAGTTTTCAAAATCTTCCTAAATAAGAAATTTGACATGCTGTTTGTTAATTCAGTTCTTTTCTATTTTATTAGCTTTTTATTACTCTTTATATATTTTTCAGGATATCTAAATATTGAGTTATGAAACCAATTTATCTTGAAAATATAAAACAAAGGAGTGACATAAAATACTCTAAAATTCCCCAATAATTTTTTTAACCTTACAATGTGCAGGAATTGGGGTAGATTTAAATTTACTATCAAAGGGTAAGTTACTACAAATTATTTTTGTCAAATTTCTTAAATAGAGTTTGATATACACCACTTGCGTATTGAAAACTTCTGAGCCTTAACTAGGATTGAACCATAGTTTTGCCTCAAGGCACAAAGTTTAGCAAGTAATGAATTTAGAAGGTATTGACAGTACTTTCCTTCTTTCAGCAGAATAGAAACATCAATTAATACCTAGTTACTAATTTCAAAAATTAGTTAAAATAGGAACTATCATCAGAGAGTAGATTACTAAATTATTTCCCTTATCTTCCCCCCTTTTCCACTTAGCTGAAAGGACATTTCTTTTGACTTTTCCCAGGTACAATTTGTATTACCTTCCAGGCTAGAAAAAATACCTTGTTACAGTTCAATCAAATTTCATCTAACCCACTAATTTTCTTTTATTTTTACTGACTTAAAAACTCACCAATTATGAAGAGAAGACTTCATCAAACTAGGAAAAGAAAGAGAAGACAAAATTGAAACTGCTGCAAGTCCACAGACAAATTAACTATATAAATATTTTTATATAAATTTATATATGCATGATTTATGATCTGAAATTTTAAAAATCAGCTTTTAAAAGAATTTGTTTAGAAAAATTATTTCTAGAAAAGAAGTTTGGTTTCTATATGACCACTTTTGTCATTCCCCCCCCCCCAAATGGTTATACATGAGCAATTATTTGGGGAGTTTAAGCTTTTTTGCTTCTTATCTTAATTGGAAGCAAAAAATTGAAGGAGTGAGAAACAATAATAGTAATCAAATACTATTGTAAGTTGAATCTCATTTATTCTGCAACAATAGCAAAAAATAGATTTTTCTATGGTTTGGACTTTAATAGGAGAAATGTATTTGCTATAGTAACTATAGTAATTGACCAAGTTTCAAAATGGGAGTATTATTCACTCTAATATGATTGAAGACAGGACAAGACACTGAAATACCAGATAGTACCTTATATATAGTATTCATGACAAAATATTTTTATGCCTATGTTTTATGTTATATGTTACTGATGATGTGTTAGGGAAAAACATGGTCATGTAGGTAAAACATATTTTTGAAGAAATAAAGGAACAATCTGGATGAGCCTTCCACTTTGGTTACTTATATAAGCTCATTAGTAAATAAAGTAAAGTGCTAATAAAATTTGATGCCCAGTTGGATCAATTAGGTTTTGTTCTATTGTTGGCCACTGACTGCATAACTAATCCTAATTTACCTGATAATTGCATATTTTCTAGGTCTGCAGTATCAGAATCAAATAGAAATGGGCTGCTAAATTATAAATAAGCATTCTGAAAAGTCACATATTGACTTAGTTTTAAAATGTAATGTCATCTATGTTTTATTTTATTTTTATTCATTTTGTTAAATATTTCCCAAATACATTTAAATCTGTCTTGGGCTAAGTATTTGATACCTTTGTTCTAGATCATAAAGTGGGTAAGGTCATTGATGGAATGGCAAAAATAAATACATCACCACTCCTGAAAAACAATTAGAAATTAATTTGATATGATAGTAGGTAAGTAACGTAATCTCTTTTAAAGATAACTATTTACTACCTTCAGCATCTTAAAAGAAAAGAATGCTCTCCTGCAAACCATTACTTGTGGCCACTTTCAGAGACCAAATACATTAGTCTGACTTAGTCTGGTAGTTCTTACTTGAATCTAGTATTTCTAAAATGATTTTATCTACAACAAATGTCCTAACTTGAAACACAATCCTTTATTTCTTTACCTAGTGGAAAAGCTATAAAGTTCATCCAGAAGAATCTAATCCAGAATAATACTAATATTTATTAGTATATATGAACAATTAATTGACAAAGTAATGCTCAAAAAACTTTCTTGGTTATTTCTTCTACATTCTGATAAAGCCCTGGAAAGTACAAAGGATTCATTTTTTTCCTTATTTGTCCTGCATGATCATTCCCATCTTTAAAACTTGTGTTATTCATCTGTGCATAGCCACCTTCCTTTCTCTTATCCATTTTTTAAGGCATATGAAAATAGAATTTTAAGCCTAAATCCCCCTTTCTTGTACTTAAAAAGTTTGATTTTACTGGAAAGAGCCTATAAGCAGGGAAGATTTTGCTACATTTTTGCTTTGACATTTTCTTTCCCTTGGGAAACTGCATTTTGCAGCTCAATTTGTTGAAACTATATCCTGTTAATATGTTACCTATTGTGCTCCTTGTCTTTTCTCTTCTCAGTCCAATCGAAAAGATTATAAAATGTTCAAATTTAGTCCAGGTTGGTGAAGAACTAGGTTATACCTCTTATTTATTATATGTTTTAGAGTTTGTCTCTCCCTTAGAAGCTGCAAATAATAAAGAATGCCTTGATGAAGCAAGAAAATGGAGAGTGCTGAGTTAATCCTTCAAAAGGCCTAATCTAATTCTTAGCTCCTCTATAAAGTTTTTTCTGACTATTTCACATTACACTAACCTCTCCTTATTAGAATTTTCATGTTATATACTATTTAGTACTTTGTTTATAATTCCACCTTATATATAATCTAATTTTTAGTATATGTAGGCCTTATCTCAATCTTAATTATAAGTTATTTGATAACAGAACCTACCCTTACATTTCTCTTAAAGTCTCCACAGCCTGGGAAGGTTTGGTCAATGCTTCAGTGTTTATTGATTGATATAAGGAAAGAAGATTCAAAGACTTAAGCATCTTTCATTATCTTTTTTTTCTCTTATTTTTTAATAACACACCTTCTTAGTAACATATGACAGGTATATAGAGAAATATGTGATTCTGGAAATGTATTTCCAATCACCATTAAACAAAAGTCTATATGAATCAATGAATAAAAAACATTTACGAAGAGCCTGCTATTTGCCAGGTACTGTGCTAGGTGCTAAGGACATTCAAGGTATGGACTGGATCAGATCTATTGAAGAATTAATTTAGTACTCTGTATTTTCTTGCTACTAAAGATAATCTTTACAAATGCAAATATGAGATAATACCTCTCATCAAGGAGATTATAATCTAATAAAAGCAGACTATACTTATCTGGGAATGATAACTAGACAAGAGAATTTTGTTCTGAGAAGTCACGGGAATGGCAAATGCAACCCACAGCACAGTCAATCATCATGACCTTTCCAGGCAATAATATTATTGATTTGATTACTGTTCCTTGTGTGAGGAATAGTGGGAGGATAAAGTTCTATTTCCAGACTCTATATCTTGACTACAAAATAAGGAACTGGGGGGAGTCAACCCAGTGGTCTATACTATCTTGACCAGCAGTAATTTAAAAAAAAAATCACAAGACATGACAGACATTCGAACCTCCCAGGTTCAAGCTTTGGTCACAGGGAAGCTAAGTGGTACAGCGGATAGAGTACTAGCTCTGAAGTCAGGAGGACTTGAATTCAAATCTGGTCTCAGACACTTAATACTTCCTAGCTGTGTGACCCTGGCAAGTCACTTAACCCCACTGTCTCAGGGGAAAAAAAACCCAAAAAACATTGGTCACAGTGCAATATATGCTTAATTATCCTCATTAATATTAGTTTTTCCTTCCTAGGAGGAGCTTAGGCTTCATTAACATAATATGCAACACACCATCAGGGAGATAGGATTATGTTAAGAACCTTATGTAATGTATACAAGGAAGAGTTGTAACCCAGAAGAGCCCTGATAAACCAGGACTGAAGGGAGAAGCCTAACCTTAGGGTATAAGAGATTGCTCTGCTTCTACTTTCATGTGTGAGCTCTTTAGAGAGTTGCACACCACTTTTTTCAAGAATGAATAAAAATCTTCCTCTATAATACAGCTCTGAGTCAAGTAATTTCTAATACTAGTACAAAAGGCAAAAAGCATAATAGAATACAGGGATACTAAAAGAGAAGATGACCAGATAACTGACAAGGATGGCATATGGTAAGTGGTCTGGGACCCACTATATAGCATGGTTTAGATGAATTTTTACATATTCACAAATCAGGACAGCTCAATCTGGAGATAAATTAATTTTCCTAAGCATGATGCTTTTTCAGGTGGAAATACCAGTGGCAGGGCAAATGGCAAAATGACAGGGTAGATGAACATGGAAGCATGGTCTGGGGCTAGCTAAATATGATTTAGATGAGTTCTCACTAAATTGTTCACTCACGTGATTATTATGCCTTTTGAATCATAGAGTAATTGAAGGTTCTACTACACAAATTTGTGATCTTAAACTACAAGTTGGGCAAGAAATCACCATATATGACTAAAATGCATTTTTCTATCACTGACAATTATCTAGACCAAATGCCTAGCTGCTAAGAGTTCATAAATGCAAAGTTCAATTTTTTTGTTTCTTCTCTGGTTATTCATGTTCTTTAAGTGGTATCATTCTGGCTCCTTTCATAGGTCTATCCTTAACAGACATGAACTCAAACTTTCAGAGAAATATGCCAAGAGCACCTTATCTTCCATCCAAAGAACTACTGGAAATCCTAGGTGAGAAGTTACTTAAATTATATATACTTTCCTTTCAAGGCTTTTGCCTTTTGGAGTGGGGAAGGAAAGAAAATGAATAAACATTTATTAAGCACCCACTGTGTCCCAGGAATTGGTGCTGAGATCTTAAAAAGAATTCTCCCTTGTTATAAAATAAAATATTGGAGTGAAAAAAATTTAAACAAATCACAAAATCCTTAATAAAGCCAATTACATTTGAGCATAACAATTGAAGAATAATGAATTCAGCTTAGATTTTCGCCTGTCATCTTCAGTCTTTCATTCTCCCTTATTCCATTTTCAAATCAGTTAAGAGTTAATTCTACTTCCACAGAATCTCAACAACTCATTCTTTCTCTACAATTATGTCTCTACCCTCCTAATTCAGGCTGTTATTATCTTTTACATGAACTATTAAATAGCCTTCAATCTTTCTCTTCTCCAATCAGTCTTCCACATGACTGCCAAACTGTTATTTCTAAAACACTTCCATTATATTATTCCCATGCTCAAGAATATTCAGTTGCTCCCTCTTGCCCATCTCCTTTTCTTATCACATATCTGACTGATAAGGAACTGTGCCCCTCAGATCTTTGTTGATAACATGTTACAGTTGAGCAATATCCACTATAAGCTTCTCCATTGCCCTATTAAGTGACAACAATTGCAAAGAAGTTAAAAATAAGGACCTTTGTTTCAGGGAGGAACTTGGGAATGACAAAAAATACTATGCAACTTTTTATGATAGTAAAGAACTGAGACAAAGCAGATACTCATCAATCAATGAATGGCTAAACAAACTGTGGTACATGAAAATAATAGACATATTACATTCCCTTCCCTGGTCACAACTCCCATTTATGTGCTATAAGAAATGATAAATATGGTGAATACAGTGGACCATGGAAGAATTATGTGAATTTATATAGAGTAAGATAAGCAGAGTTGAACAACCAATATATTTAATGACTACAACAATGTGAAAGATATCTATGTGGATAGTCAGGCTAACTCTTTTGAAAAATTTTTTTGACCAGATAAGATTTCATCAAGATAAAGAGCTCCTGGTCTAGAACTCCTTCTACCAATGTAGATCAGCATTTGCTCAGCAACTTAGATAGTTACCTGGATATACTGAAAGGTTAACAACTTGCTAGAATCACAAAGTCAATATGTAGCTGAACCCATGTCATATCTCCAAGGCCATTCTTCTATTCACCGTACCACATCACTTCTCTTTTAAGTGATTATGAATTTTATTTAGGAGGTTCTGCAATGATCTGAGGTTTGACATAATCAATGCAATATCTTCCATGAGGAGAAGCATCCATAGGGAATCTCAATCTGATATGATCTTTGCTCTGAATGTCAGGGTTGTTGAGCAAAGTTATTTCTGTTATATTTACTTTCAAAGAATCTTGTGTGATTTTGAGATATGCATTTGGATATACTCTACTGAAGACAAGACTAAGGCAGAGTTATGCTTTACTGAATGAATTATTTTTTTCAAGTCAAGAAACAATGACAATGGGCTCATTCATAATATTCTCTAGTCTATTGTAATACTGTACAACCCATATGATCAGCTATAGATCATCACTTTCTGAAAGTCTGCCTTTCCTTTCATTATACATTCATCAAGGATTCCTCCAATATATGTCTGGGATTATTCTTATAAAATTTTTAGAAAAAAAGGAAAACAGGCACAGAGGTCAATAGTTATAAGTATTTACATTTTTAGGAATTAACTATTTTTTTTCAGTAATAATGAAGCCCAAGATTTTTCTGAAGGATATAATATCCTTCTCTCTTTCAGATATCCTGAGAACTTATTTCTCAAAGTCCACAAATTGTTAACTCTGGTGAGGATCTCTTTGTTTAATACTTGGTTTATTTTGGCTAGTGATTCTAGCCATCATCTTTGTTTTGGTTATTCATTCATTTGTTTGTTTTTGTTTCCTTTCTATTTTTCATTTAACACATTGGAGACTGGGAATTCAATATTGACCTCCTTGTCATTATTAGAAAAGAGTTTATTTCAGAATTCTTGGCAGATCTTTTCCACTTTTGTCTATTTTCCCTTCCGGTATTATCTTTAAGTAAATTTAGAGAAATTTGACATACTTGGGTCTTTCTTCAAATTACCTATAACTTTGGTATTTCCCTTTACTTTTCTTGTTGTCTTAGTTAATATAACTCATAATCCTTGATGTTCTTCATCCAGAAGATTTTTACAAACAATTTTATATTTTAAACAGATATTATCATTCAGCATCATATCTTTCCTCTTGGCATAAGTAGAACAAGGTAATTTGTGTGTGTGTATTTTTGATTAAGAAATGTGATAGATACACTGTTAGTTCAAAGTACTTAGATTCTGCAAAATAAGGTGGAGCCTTATTTTTGATAATTCAGCTTAGAGATTTTTTTTGTTGTTGTTCTGTATCTATAAATGAAACAACTGCTTTTCTTGGAAGAATATTCAGATAGTTAAATACTTTCTGAGTGGCCTAATAGATAATGTGCTGGCTCTGGAGTCTGGAAGATCTGAGTTCAAACCTACTGTGTGATTCTGAGCAAATTACTTAGACTTCTGTTTACCTCAGTTTTCTCATCATAAAACGATACTTAGCCAGTGCCTGGAATAAGTAAGCGCTATGCAAATATAGCTATTATTATTATTAGCTATTTTAAGATGAAGCATATTTTGCACATCTACACATATTATACTTTTGATATGTATTTCTGGCATATATTTGAAATTTTTATTTTGTTTAATTTGTGAATTATTTGATCAGTTTACTATATTGCATAACATTATTTCCAAATGACAAGACTATTATGCTAATAAATAAATAAATGTTTTTTGGTAGGATGTGCATATCCTTTGATCCAGCGATGTTTCTATTGGGCTTATATCTCTTTTTATTTATTTATTTATTTTTATTTAATAGCCTTTTATTTACAGGTTATATGCATGGGTAACTTTACAGCATTAACAATTGCCAAATCTCTTGTTCCAATTTTTCACCTCTTACCTCCCACCCCCTTCCCCAGATGGCAGGATGACCAGTAGATGTTAAATATATTAAAATATAAATTAGATACACAATAAGTATACATGACCAAACCGTTATTTTGCTGTACAAAAAGAATCAGACTCTGAAATATTGTACAATTAGCTTGTGAAGGAAATCAAAAATGCAGGTGGGCATAAACATAGGGATTGGGAATTCAATGTAATAGTTTTTAGTCATCTCCCAAAGTTCTTTCTCTGGGCGTAGCTGGTTCAGTTCATTACTGCTCCATTGGAAATGATTTGGTTGATCTCATTACTGAGAATGGCCAGGTCCATCAGAACTGGTCATCATATAGTATTGTTGTTGAAGTATATAATGATCTCTTGGTCCTGCTCATTTCACTCAGCATCAGTTCGTGTAAGTCTCTCCAGGCCTTTCTGAAATCATCCTGTTGGTAATTTCTTACAGAACAATAATATTCCATAATATTCATATACCACAATTTATTCAGCCATTCTCCAACTGATGGGCATCCATTCAGTTTCCAGTTTCTAGCCACTACAAAAAGGGTTGCCACAAACATTCGTGCACATACAGGTCCCTTTCCCTTCTTTATAATCTCTTTGGGATATAAGTTGGGCTTATATCTCAAAGAGATCTTAAAGGAAGGAAAGGGATCCACATGTGAAAAAATGCTTGTGGCAGCCCTTTTTGTAGTGGCAAGAAACTGGAAACTATGTGAATGCCCATCAGTTGGGGAATGGCTGAATAAGTTATGGTATATGAATGTAATGGAATATTATTGTTCTATAAGAAATGATCAATAGGATGATTTCAGAGAGACCTGGAGAGATTTAAACAGGAATTGATGCTAAGTGAAATGAGCAGAACCAGGAGATTATTGTACAGGGCAAAAGCAAGATTATACGATGATCAATCCTGATGGACGTGGCTCTTTTCAACAATAAGATGATTCAGACCAGTTCCAATGGTCTTGTGATGAAGAGAGTCATCTACACCCAGAGAGAGGACTGTGGGAACTGAGTGTATATCACAACATAGCATTTTCACTTCTTTTGATGTTGTTTGTTTGAATTTTATTTTCTTTTTTCATTTTTCTTCCTTTTTGATCAGATTTTTTTTTGTGCAGCAAGATAATTGTATAAATATGTATGCCTATATTTGATTTACATATACATATATATATATATATATATTTTTTTTTTACCATGTTTAACATATATTGGATTACTTGCCATCTAGGGTAGGGGCTAGGAGGAGGAAGGGAAATTGAAACTCAAGATTTTTCAAGGGTCAATGTTGAAAAATTATTCTTGCATATGTTTTGAAAATAAAAGGCTTTAATTTTTTAAAAAAAGGAAAAAAAGTTTTTATAGGGGATGACATAAAATTTCCCCTTATCTAACACAGTCTCTCTATAAAGTTACATTGCAAATGGGAAAATCTATGTGACTAAGAAGTAGAGGACTTGACAATTTTAAGCTTGATCTCTGCAAGCTATAGATTTCTGATAGCACAGATCATAGATTCTTCGAGTTTAAATGAGCCTTCTGTATTCGAGCTGGCAGGAATCGATCCTTTTTTTGATTTGGGGCACAGAGGAATCTGTGCTTAACTTATGGGGTCAGGGCTCTAAAACCTTCAGTGACTCTCTAGAACCTATTGGATAAAATCCAAACTCCTTAGCTTGACATTAAATCTGATATCATCTTACCTTACTAGCCTAATGTTATAATATTTCTCCTCTTCAAGTTTGTCTCCAGTACAAACTGAGCAATTGCTGTTCCTCCAAATACAATCTGTACTACCCTGCTCCTATGCCTATTTCAGCCTCTTTCCTATCCATTCTTTATGACTCATCTCAAAGGTTGCTTTCTTCATGGAACCTTTTCTGCTTCCCACATGCCCTCACTGTGGACATTATGCCATTTTTATACACTTATGATCTATTTTATATTATATGTGTATGTATCCTTTTTGTGAGTAGATTGTGAGTGGATTGAGAAGAAGTGCAATTATCCTATTTGGCTTTGTAACTTTGTATTTTATTTTATGTACAGCCTTTGTAGTCTATGCATTTTTCCCATATATTCATTCTAAATATTACTTTCAGAAGGGTCCATAAGCTTCACCAGACTTTCAAGAGGTCCATGTTACAAAAAAAAAAAAAAAAAAAAAAAAAAAGATTAACTCAATTCAATTGAATAAATATTCATTAGGGACCTACTATATGGGTAGGACACCTAGGTGGTACATTGGATAAAGTGCCTGAACTGAAGCCAGGAAGACATCTTCCTGAGTTCAAATCTTGCCTCAGACACTAGCTGTGTGACCCCGAGTAAGTCACTTAACTCTATTTGCCCCAATTTCCTCATTTGTGAAAAATGAGCTGAAGAGGGTAATGGCAAAGAACTCCAATACCTTTGCCAAGAAAATCCTCAATTTTTTTTTGGTCAAATGACTAAATTACAACAATATGTGTGGGGCATTGTGTTAAATGCTAGGGATACAAAAAGAGGCAAAAGATAGTTGCCACCCTCAAGGAATTTACAATCAAACAACTGGAAGATTGAATTGTTTCTCCTTCATTTTTCAAAGAGGACCAGTAATATCATGGGGTGATATTTTGATGTGGCCCTGAATTGGATTGTATAAAATCATCAGTCTCATTCTCTCTTCTAGAATCATCTAAGTAAAATGGTAAGACAAAAAAAGATGACTAGCAATGGCTGGGGATGCAATGGATGACCTTGGCATCTTTGCTGTCTGACGAAACTCTAAGTACTCCACAGCACCTGCTTTAGCCATCTTAATGATTGTTGGAACAAATTGTTCTCCTTTGACATTTTTCAGGAGGAAGTTTTCACATGCTTGGGAATAAACATCCTCTCAACTCACTGATGGGTTTGTGGCCTGTTGGTTACTCATTTGACAAGAGGGTTTTACTGGGAGAGTTGATTAAGAAGTGAACACCAAAGGTAGGTTAGCAACCCTGAAAAAAGGTTCAACAAGCTCTTCCATCAGAGATGATAATATTCCCACATCAACTCATATATCCTTAAAATTAAACAACTTTGTAGGGAATGGCTTCAAATATTGAGAAGTTATAAGACTTCCCTAAAGTTTTGTGATGTGTATTTGCGGGCATACATTTGAAATTTCATTTTATTTAATTTTTGAATTATTTAATCAATTTACTATGTTACCTAACATTATTTCCAAATTACAAGATTATTATGCTAGTAAATATTTAAAAGTTTTTGTGAGGGACATAAAATTTCTCTTCCAGGTTTACCTCTACCTCCCCTGTGAGAGATCAGAATAGCTCCAAAATCACTTCTGTAATTATTCTGCCACACTATCTATAGCAGAGTTTTAATAAATATTTGTTGAATTAGGGGCAGCTAGGTGGTGCAGTGAATAGAGCAACCGCCCTGTAGTCAGGAGGACCTGACTTGAATTCAGGTTCAAATTTGGTCTCAGACACTTAACACTTCCTAGCTGTGTCACTTTGGACAAGTCACTTAACCCCAATTGCCTGAGCAAAAAAAAAAAAAAAAAAAAAAATATATATATATATATATATATATTGAATTAAAATGAATAGCAGATAAGCAATGACTCTGGTGGATGTATTGGTATACAATACATTTGAATTCCTTTGAAGAAAGACTAAAACTTATAGTCTGCTTGTTAAAAAAAATAGTCCTATGGTTCCTTGATTAACCTTTTCTTAGGGTACCAGTATATAATGATGTTAAATCCAGTTGAGCCCCAAACAGGCCACAACTTGCAAGTGTCCCCTTGCTTAATTTCCTTCTTGTTCTTCAGCATTTTATTTTGAAGAGGTAAGTCTGGTGGAGTCACTATTTAAATTCCACCTTCAAAAGTGCAGTCCTAGAAAATTGATCCTTGGTGAAGGGCCAATTTCTAAAAACATCCCTATAGTGTATATCCTGCTACATTTAAATACTTCTTATATCTGTTGAAAATGTGGGCAGCTCTGGGTCATAATACACTCCAGAAAAGAAAGAAAATGACTTCATAAATTCAAATCTTCTCCTTATTACTGAGTGCAATCACAATGAAGCACAGCCAAAAAGAAAATGCTTTTCCAGGATATTTTTTTTTTGAAAAGTGATATAAAACAAAGAAAAAAGAGTATTGTATGTGTACGGATTTTTTGTGTGCACATGTGTATGCATCCATTCATCTGTATATATAATGGCCAACTAAAATCACCTAGGTAGCTGGCTTGTAAGATTATTTGTTATGCTCTATCAGGTGCAATTATCCTGGAATGTGGTAGAACAGTTTTACTTTGCAAACTTTCCATAGAGCTAGTCAAGTGTTTTCTCCCTGATTAAAAATAGGATGAGCTCTCTTACTCCTGAGGTTCTTAACACAGTAAAATTTGGTTTAGAACTTACAACATTTCCTCACAAAGGGGCCTGCTAAGAACAAAGCTAGGTAGTCCAATGCTGCATTTTGGTAATAAGAGCATCACAATAGAGAGCATGAGCTGGACTCTTTCACCCAGAGCTTGCTTTCTGCTTTTCCTCCTTCCCAGTCTTCAAAAGCTGTTGCTATGCCTAGAGGGTGACAGATGCTAAATTTTTTAAAAAATTCTAACTGAGAAGTTGTGGCCAGGGCAAGGGGGAGGGGGGGGGGGAACTAAGTGTGTTATGAGATAAAAAATATGTGAAATTGGCTGAAGAGAAATTGCAACCACATTAGTGGATTTCTACCTGTTACTAGGTTGGATGTTTTAATTAACCCTACAAAACACATGAAATTGGACTCAGAACAGACATGAGTCTGAATTCTAATTCTTACACAAGTTGCCTGATTCTAGGCAAGTCCTGTAACCTCTCTCAGTTTCAATTCCTTCATTTGCCAAATAAGGATAATAATGTCTATATCTCCTAGCGGTTCTAGGGGCAGCTAGGGTGGCTCATGGATAGATCACTAGAAGATCACTTCAGAAGACCTGAGTTTAATTCAGTTTCTGCCTCAGCAAGTCACTTAAGTCTCTCTGTATCTCACTTTACTCATTTGTAAAATGGGGATAATAATGACACCTTTCTGAGATCATTGTGAAAATCAAATGAAATAATATTTGTAAAATGTTTTTCCAACCTTAAAGTTCTATATAAATATTAATATTATAATTTCTACTTCATAGGGTTATTTATGGAAAGCCTTAAAGAGATATATAATGTGTTTTTAAATCAGTTTTTCTGACATGCACTTAAGGGCCATCTGTAAAATAAATGAAAATTTCAAATTTCAAAACTAAATAGATCAGGTCTCAGGAAAAGTATAAAATCTGTAAGATTTGTTTTTATTGACTCCTCAAACCCTCATTCCCCAATGGGCAATAAATAAGTTTCATTTTGCTAACTATGTCACCGCACCCTATGTTCATGATTCAAAACTGCCTCGCCCCAGCCAATCCCCTTCTAACACCATTTAGGAGTCCCAAACTAGTAGCAACTGCTAGTTGTAAGTCAAACAAAGTCAGTACCAGTTCTACCCCACAAATATACCTGGACTTTTCTTTGGTTAATTTTTTTTCCCTATCTCTCTTAACTGTCCTGATGCATATAGGGAATAGATAGGATTCCTATAATCATATATATGTATGTATGTGTATAGATCTACACATCTATACAGATCTATACACATACTATCCCTATCTCATTGTTTTTTGGACCTTCTCTCTCTGCCCCAATACCTTGCTAAGGAGGAAAATGTCTCCTGTCTCTTTAAGAGAAAAAAAATACACATCCCTACTGCTATCATTAACCATTAAGGTTGGTAGCCACAGGCTTTTTATATCAACAGAATCAATGTATAGGCAAGAAAACAGAAATCAATCAGTGAGCAAGGCCCTTGGAATATTATATACCCCTTTTACTAATTCCCTCTTAAAGAAGAAAGAGAAACAGAAAAGGAGTGCTTGAACACTTAAAGGGGGGGCTCACCTATCAGAGGCAAAGTAGAGAAAATGATGGTTCCAAGTACTCAGTTGGAGTGGGGGGAAGAGAGAGGGCAGGGAGAATTCATTAGTCTACTCTAAAATCTGTTTCCACTGGTACCCCATTTGTCCAATCTCCACTGTTTGCAACTATGCTCTTATCATACCTTGTGACTTCTTAAATCTCTCAACAAGGCATTAATCCCAACATCCAGTTTTCAGCTCAAAAAATAGAGGATTCAGCCTCACAATGGCTGCCACACCTTTTTCTTTATTCTATTGCCCCATGTGGGCAGGTAAGTGCTCATATCTGTCCTGACATCTTTTTCTAAGTTCATCATTGTAGAAATCTTGGAAGTATGAATAAAAAGTTTACTTAGATGTTATAGCTATTTCCTACATCTCTCATGGACCCTTTGAAACACTTGTGAGAGTGGTAAGCATGGGGGAGAAAACCCTAGAATCAGAAATATTGTAATTCCTTGCAAAAATCAGCTGAGACATCTTTGAAATCTGTAAAAAATACACCACATACCCAATCAACTAGCATGAAATGCTACCTAACATATGAAGCACTGTGCTAGACTCTGCAGGTGCAGGTATAAAGAATAAACAAATTTCCACTCACAACAATCTTCAACACAAAATAACAATTATCTCATGGTACCCTTCATAGCAAATTCACATTAACAGTACATACAATAGACATGGTACAATACAAAGTATCTTTTGACAGTCTGCCTTAGCAAATATTTATAACACATGCATATCCATAAAACATAAGCAAATAATCACAAAGAATAAACCATTCCAAACTAGGAAAAACAATTTCAATAGACATGAGTGAATTTAAAAGCATTTATGAAGTATTTACTATGTAGCAAACACTGTGCCAGATATTAGGGAGATAAACTGAAAAGACAGAGACAATACATAATGGCAAAGTAGATGGCAAAAGAAGGGTACAGTTGCGAAGCAACTCTTATACAACAGTTTGACTAAGGCCACAGACCAAGATCTCTCATTGCATACAGGATCATCCCTAGTGGTCCTGATCTATATCTAGCCATTGGACCCAGATGGCTCTGGAGGGGAAAGTGAGCCAGGTGACCTTGCACAGCTCTCACTCACTTTAAATCCAATTCACCAGCATGTCATGATATCACCTCCTTGATGTCATGGTCCTCTTCGAGAATGAAGGACATATAACAGCAACAACAATACAACAGCAATTATAAAACAACAATAAATTGAGATAACAAATGTGCATGATCATTAACATATATGCAAAAAACAAATTAAAAAGTGTAGAATTAATTATATGCACAACTCTAGGATGTAATCAAGGAAACATAACAGCAAAATAACAAAACAGAAGCCCAATTCAAAACTTGCAATACTTAATATTAACACAAATATGAAATTACTTGAAATGTACACATTACATGTACAAACATTAATCTTGTCATCTGATTGCATGTAAAACCATAGGTTCACCTATTATATCATGTTATTCTGGGCACAGATTAGACTTGGATCTCTTGTGATCTACTGGCCACTCTGCCTTTATATCTGAGCTGATTGATAGTACGGGCCTATCATCATTGTCAGAAGTTATAGCTTTATAGCTGACACTTCTAAAACTGAAGTTGTGAAAGACTCAGGCTCACTTTCATACTCTGTTAACTTTTTTTGTCTTTCTAGCTGAAATTCTGAAAGGTGTTCCTTCTGGGTTGAGCCTCTAAAAGAATTCTCCTTATTTCAAGGACAGGTTGTTGAATCAATTATCAATTAACATTTTTTGACAGCTTATAAGTGCTGGGGATATAAGAAAAAAGTAAATAGTAATCCCTTCTCTCAATCAATTTATAATCTAATGGAAGAGATAAGATACAAGCAAATATATACAAAGCAAGCTCTATATTGGATAAACAGGAAATAATTAATAGAAAGGTATCAAAGTTAAGACAGGTTGGGAAACATTTATATAAAATATAGAATTTTACTAACCTTTTTGGATCCCTTTAAGTTCTGGAATTTAAAAGGATCCAGGGAGGTTAATAAGTTGAGTGGGAGAGGGAGAATGGGGAATAGCTAGAGAATATGCTTGGAATCAAAAGAAGAATAAGAGTATCTTGTTCATAGCACACAGTGTCACTGTACTGAAGAGTATGTGTCAGTGAGTACGATGTAAGAAGACTGAGAAGGTAGGAAGGGGCTAAGTTATAAAAGGCATTGAATCTCAAGTAGAGCATTTTGTTTTTGATCCTGGAAGCATTAGGGTGTCACTGGAGTTTATCTAGTAAGAGGGTTGACAGGATCAGATCTGCACTTAAAGAAAAGTACCTTAGAAGCTGAATGATGAATTGCAGTGGGGAGAGACATAAGGCAGGGTGACCCACTATTAGGCTATTACAGCAGTCCAGGTGCAAGGTGATGGGGTTCTGTAGTAGAATGGTAGAAGTGTCAAAGGAAAGGGGCATATTTAAGAGTATACAGATTCTCACTAGAAATGTCCCTTTCCAAACACTGGGAAATGAGTGGGACTGCTTGCATTTTTGTTTTTCTTCCCAGGTTATTTTTACCTTTCTAAATCTGATTTTTCTTGTGCAACAAGAAAACTGTATAAATATGTACACATATGTTATATTTAAGATACTTTAACATGTTTAACATGCATGAGACTGCCTACCATCTAGGGGAGGAGGTGGAGGGAAGGAAGGGAAAAGTTCTGGAACAGAAGTGTTTGCAAGGGTCATTGTTGAAAAATTACCCATGCATATGCTCTGTCAATAAAAAGCTATTTTAAAAAAATGTCCCTTTCCAAAATCAGTGCCTATTTCAGATGATCTTTATATAATTAATTGACAATGTCCTTTACTAAGAATCAGTAAGACAGGTATTCCTTACTTGTGTCCTCCTGCTTATCAGAGAATCCTACCAACTCTTCTGTGAACAATAAAAGTTTGAGGTAAATTTCGCCCCCACAACTCTTTAAAATTATTCTGTAAACAGGATAGTTGACAATCTCTCTACAATTTGATATAGTATATCTTACCATCAGTATGCCAACTTTTGTGCCCCCGGAACACCATGTTTTCTCAGTAAAACCTCCTTTTTGGAGATCTTGACAATGAACTCAGACATCATTGTCTCATTTGTTTTTGTTTGAGGTCTATGAGATGAAATACCTCAGATTTTCTCTTAGTCAAGAGATGTACTAGTTCTCAATATTTGCCTCCTCTCCATCTTCTGAGATTCCAAAGCACAAGTTGGTGTATAGGAAGGACTTTTGGCCAGAAATTATGGTGAAAAGGCTACGGCATCATTATTGATGGAGCTCTATATGTGTACTAGAAATACCTAATGTGACTTTACTAAGATTTTTATTCTGGTCTCAGTGTTCCTAACGTTCAACAGAGAGCAAGAAAAAAACTCAAGTCTAATTTTCTCCCTGTGGATGATGAGGTTTGGCTTTAGACTTCTTGAATACTTGCTAAAGCTGGCTTTTCCTTCAGTAGCCTAGTCTAACAGTCTCTGCCTTGGTCAGAATGGATCCTGGGAATCTCTACATTTTATATAACTAGTGAAATGGTGAATCACATATGGTTCATATTCTTACTATGTTTTGTCAGAAAAAAAAATGTCAGTGCACTCTCATCCTTCTTAGTGGCATCTGTTGTCATATTGGGCATTAAAGTCTATTTTTGACTAGGTTTAGGGTTCTTGACCTATGTACCCAAAGTCAGATTGTGGCCAATATGTGCTTGGTACGAGCCATGGGATCAATCACAATTCAGTACAGTAACTCATTAAACAGCTCCTACTTTTGCCATTGCCTCAACAGTAAGAGGCTTCAAGCAAATGAATCTTGAGTCCATTAGCATTTCTTCTTTGCTTTTTGGTTTATGCTGCTTCATTATCTAGTTTACTTAGTCATTTAAAGACAGCTGAGACAAAGAAGGTGGTTCAGGATGACAAAGTTCATTTTGAGTGCTAGGCCTGGAGTCAGGAACATCCATCTTCCTGAGTTCAAATCTGGCCTCCAACTCTTCCTAGTTGTGTGAACCTGGATTAATCACTTAACCTTGTTTGCCTCAGTTTTCTGTGCAGGAGAAGAAATGACAAACCACTTCAGTATCTTTGCAAAGAAAACCCCAAATGAGGTTACAAAGGTCAGTCATGACAACAATAATAATTAATGCTGCACTTACTTCATTGGGGATTATCTCCTTGAATATGACATATTCTTTCACTACTTCAGCGTCACATAGCTTTCAGAGGAGATCATCTGCATTCATAATAGTTTTCCCTAGCCAAAAGTGTGTGATGAATTCACCTTCTATGGCAAATAGCATCTAATTTGGCACTGGTCAAAGTATAGATTTGTTAGCCAGCCCTTAGAATTTTTCTCAACACACTCAATCTTTTAACTTTTTAGAGAGAGTCTACTTCAGAATTTATGTATAAAATAGGATGTCTCACTGTCACTAAGTCATGGTGAATGTAATTGGTTTCTGATAACCATTTATCTCTGAATACAGGATACTTCTCATTGTTAAAAATAGTCTGCAGTCTTCCAGGTCATTCCCAATGTTTTACATTGTTTTTATTTTGTAAAGATATTATATTATGTACTTTTTGTCTACTCTTAATATAAGAATGCTGTAGATGTCCCATACCTAATACAAAGCAATAGATTTCAACCAAGTCAGCCTCATTTTCAAGGCATTCCTTTATAATTATAATTTTTAAAAAAATTTATAGGAGCATGATAACTAAACATGCAATAATATATATATCAATAACACTAAAAAACATATACAATGAATATGTGGTGACTAAAACATCAAATGACATGCAGATACAATGCAACAGAAATGACAAATACAAGATTTGGACATGACTTCAATAATTGTAGTTAAGTACTAGCAATTAGCATACTCAAATAATCAAAGTCCTAATAATGGAGAGTGCAATCTATCCATATCTACCCATCATCCTAGGTCACTCTTGTCTATGTCTGTGTCCTCTTATAAGTACATAGGAGATCCATTTAACATTTTTTTTCCCTGACAAAATCAAGGTTCTAGTGAAACATAGACTATCAATTTGTCATTTTTGGCCAGTGACCAGCCCATCTTTTCTTTATAATCATAAAATGATGTTTTGTACTCCTCTTCTTCAGAGTTCCCTTTTGGTTATATAATATATTGTAACCTGTTCCCACCAATCATGTGCCTTTTCATTGCCCTCTGGATGATATTTATTTTTTTCATTACATAGAGACTGTTGTATTCTATATATCATTGTCCTACATCGATACTGTAGACATTTGAAATTTTAAAAAGAGAGGTGTTTGTTTCTATGGAAACAAAGAATTTCTTTAAGGAGCTTTGCCCTTCATAGATCTTTTTATTATAGCCCCCTCCACCATTCTAGTCATCTTACATCTCACTCCCCAATATGTATTCTTTAATTCAGTGACTCTGGCCTTGTTGCTGTTTCACAAACCAGATACTCTATCAGGTCTGGGCAGTTGCTCTGGCTGCCCCCATTCCTGGAATGTTCTTCCTCCTCAATTCTCCCTTCTGCTGTCCTTGGATTTCTTTAAATTCAACTAAAATCCCATCTTTTATAGGAAGCCATTCTCAATGCTTCTTAATTCCGACACTTTCCTTCTGTTAATTATTTCCTGTTTCTCCTAGGTATAGCATATTTGTACATATTTGTTTGTACGTTGTTTCCCACATTGGATTGGAAGCTACTTCAGATCAGGAACTGTTTTTTTAGTATGATCAGTGCTTAGCACAGTGTCTAGTATAAAGAATCATTTGGCTGAATTGTCTGAAAGCAATCTAGCCTATTATTTTTCTCTTGTTCAGATGGCCTAATTAATTGTCTATATGTACTACCTGTATTATATATACATATGAATGGAAAAGCTCTACTGGTTATCCATCTAAATGCATATTGAAAACTGGGCAATAGAACTTATTTATTTACTTGATTTTTCTCATATGAATAGTCAGGTCACACCTTTAAATAATTATAGATCCTCTCCCAGAAGCTGCAAATCAGGATGTGTCAAACGAAAATAAAAACCTCTATCTGAAATATCCTATCATCCCCATCGAATCTCTCTTTGATTTGAATTGTATGCCAGTCTCCTTCATGGATATGATGATTAAGCCATTATTGCTAATTTTGGAGAAAACAGTTTCAATTAAGTGATGGGGTTACAAGTCAGATTACAATGGGCTAAAAAAAAAGTGAAAGGAAATGGAGGAACCAGGGTAAAGGGCTTTTTCAAGGAGTATGACTGAGAAAGGTAGGAGAGAAATAGGATAATGGAAAGATCTAGAAAGAATTTTGTATATAATATATATATACATATATATATAAAATGATAGAGGAGATTTGAGCATGCTGTAAACATCATAAATAAAATCAATAAATAGGGGGAGATTTAACATTCAAAAATTAAAGGGGGATTAGAGTAGTAACAATCTGTTGAAAAATATGGGAAGTGATGGGACCAAAGACATATTCACATATACATTTTTATATATGTGTGTATATATACCTTTATACTTATATATTAAATACATATATGTTTATATGTAAATATATCTCTTTATAAATCAAATGTATTTTACTTATATATCATAATGCATATATATCTTTGATCCCATCACCTTCCATATTTTTACAGATATGTATGTATATGTGTATAATAACTTAAATGATTGGAAAAATATTAAGTGCTCATGAATAAATATATTTAGAATTAAAGGCATTGTAGGAACAAATAGTTTTTTTGGCAAGCATACACTTAGCATTTGAAAATGTGGCCAGCCCAACCAAGTTGCACTCTACAGTAGAATTTGAAAGCTTGGCAGTTTAGTTTGAGAAATGACCTCAGTGTCTGGTATCTTATTCTGCCAGGTAATTTTCAGAATATTCCTAAGACAATTCAAATGAAAGCAATTCAGTTTCCTGACATAGTACTAATATACTGTCCAGGTTTCATAGGCATACAACAGTGAAGTCAGCACAATGGCTTGGTAGACCTTCAGTTTGGTGGTCAGTCTAATATGTCTCCTCTCTTACACTTTCTTTCAGAGCCTTGCAAACACTGAGTCAGCTATGGCAATGCATGTATCAATCTCACCATAAAAGACATTTGGAAAATCTCTCTTAGGAATTTTAGGACTGGTTGCATGACATGGGAGACATTGGCACAGGACCACCCAGAATGCCCTCATCAGAGAAGATGTTATGTTCTATGAGCTAAGCAGAACTGAAGTAGCTCAAAAGAAATACAAGATATGCAGAGTTAGAGAATCCACCCCAAATGTTCACATGGACTATTTGTGCCCTGCCTGTGGTAGAGCATTCTGCGGTTATATTGGTCTCATCAGCATCACTTGTAACTAGACTCTTAACATCTTTTTGTCACTTTGGTCTTCTTTAAGAACAAATGACAACAACCAAACCAAAGTTATCCTAGAATTACCTGTATGAATTGTACTGGTTGAATTCATTTTTGATGTCAGTCCTCGAAAAGGAGACCTGGTGGTAGAAACTGGGGATATGGAACACAGAGCTTAGAGTTTCTATCTTCAAGATGCTGATAACTTGGGTGGAAAAACAAAAGAAAATAAAACAGGTGAGCACACAGTCAATTGATGAGTGTCCAAGATTTTAGAAATAAGCAACAAATAGCTTGTTCCCACTAAGGAGCAGATATACCTAATACAAGATACAGCAGCTGTCTGATCCCAGGCTTATCAGATCTTAGGAGGCCATTTATCAGCCCACATCTTCCCTGCCCTGTTAAGAAAGTACTCAAATACAAAATACAGGAGACTGAAAGGCAAGATACCTAGACTCCAGGTCAGTCCTGGATCCTATTTTCACTAGCCCTGTGATTTTAAAAATGATCAATAAATAATCCAAATAAAATGAGGAGTCAAATATAAATTTACACACACACACACACACACACACACAATAGAATAGAAACAGTAGAACAGAAAATGAGCATTGGACATGAAATGAAATTTCTATTCCATAAAGCTTATTTTTCAAGAATAAAATAAATGTGAAACCTTCAAAATTGTTTTTCCCAATTGTGTTTCCTTTAAAACTTCCTTCTGTTCACTTCTGTGCATTAAAAAAATTCTTTTTCTTCCTTCCTTCCTTCCTTCCTTCCTTCCTTCCTTCCTTCCTTCCTTCCTTCCTTCCTTTCTTTCTCTTTCTTTCTTTCTTTCTTTCTTTCTTTCTTTCTTTCTTTCTTTCTTTCTTTCTTTCTTTCTTTCTTTCTTTCTTTTTAATTTTTATTGCTGTCCCCCCTTTCCATTTCTCCATATTCATTAGAAAAACAACAAAATTTGGAAAAAATATGCATAGTCAAGCAAAAAAAACCCAGACCTATAGATTGACCATACCTGAAAGTATATATATTGTAAATCATCTCTTTTACATCAGAAGATAGGTACCATGCTTCATCATCAATCCTTTGGAATCTGTAAGTAATTTTGGAATCAAATTTCTAAGTCTTACAAAGTTATTTTTCTTTTTAATGTTGTTATTATATAAATAGTTCTGATTTTGCCTACTTCATTCTTCATCAGTTCATACAAGTCTTCCCAAGTTTCCTTGTACCATTTTTATGGTACAATAATATTCCATTGCATTCATAGGTCATATGTCTAGCCATTCTCCAAACTATGAACATCTCCATAGTTTCAACTTTTTTTGCTACAAGTATAATTACTATTAATATTTTTGCTTATATGGATCTTTTCCCTCTTTTTGGTAATTTTAGAGACATTTGCCTAGTTGCTTTAGAGATATTTGCAGGTACAATAATGATATTGCTAGAACAAAAGATACATTTTAGTGACTTTTGAGAAGTCCAGAAAGACTGAAACTAGATGCACTATGGTGCATAAAAATGTCTGTCTTCCCTTAGGTCTTTCAAGAATTGTTATTTACCTTAAAGAATAGTTTTGTTTCTTTATGAATTGGAATTTTTATTCATATCAATCAACCAATAAATATTCATCAGAGACCTGGTATGTGTCAAGTAGTGTGATAAGATTTCAGGAAACAAAAAGAGGCAAAAGGAAAAATCTTCAAGGAACTTTTATTCTCATATAGTTGTCGATAGGCTGAGTTTCTTCCTTTGAAAACTGCTGTTCTTATCTTTGTTCTTTTATCTATTGTGGAATGGGTCTTGTTCTATAACTTGTTCTAAAACTATATACTAATGCTTTTGGGACACCCTATAAATTTGAATCCTTATGTTTGATATTAAATTTGAATTTTTTATATATCTTGGACATCTTAGAAACTGAGCCCAGTCCAACAATAGCTAAGAAGGTTAGATACTGCCATGAAAAGTTCTCCATAAGCAATTTAAAGAATTTCTCCCTTCAGCCTTCCCAGAGGCACAGGTTGGAAGGTAAAGAGATGCCTGAACAGCTATTCCAGCAAAAATTCAAAGTATCCTTTCCTTTTTAGAATGTATTTTATTATTTTATGTGAATTATTTTTTACATATTTTCTTCTTTAAAAAATATATTGGGATTCCTGAAGGGCATATTTTAACTCTTTCATAGTTCAGCTTTATATAAAATTTTCAGGCTGCTGCTTTTGGCTCATTTGTTTGTGTTTTGCATATTTCATACACTAAAATGAAGGAAAAAGAGAAGCTTGCCAGATGAGATAATCTGCTTGGCAGAGGAGGAGGAGAAAATTTGCATGACTGACTGCTGCTTTGTACAAAAGATGCTTGTCTTCAAGAGTAGCAATTCATCACAGGGTGACAACCCATCTCCAAACTCCTAGGGCAGGCTGAAATTCAGTTTTGAAATAATTCTTGAGGTGCTGGCATTCTCACATTCATCTAATATCAGTAAAAAGCTAATAAAAGAATCTTACAGCAATAATTCCCATAACCAAAAACTAATAGTTTGACATGAATATGATATCATATAGAATCATACGATCACAATATGCTATAGAATTTCCGTCATTGGACGTTTGTCATTTTTCTAAAAACCACATTCACTTGCTTGCTCTGGGCTAGCAACTGGTTTTGGTCTCTGAATCTATGATAGCTATGGTCCTGAGAAGCTGATGTCTATTTTAAAGAAATGGAGGTAGACATAGACATACAATACACCTGCACTCCCAAGTCAACACTTCTAGGTTTAATCTTTGACTCATTCCTTTCCCCCATTTCCTGCCCTAATCTCTCATAATTACCTATGGCCATTGCTGCCTACTTATTCAACTTTTGTCTTCCTGGTAGAGAGATTAGTAATGAGTGAGTAGCATGGAATCTGAATATCTTTGACTTTATATTTATGATTATGTTGATGGTTTCACCTAGAGAGTTGGTTTTTCGTTTAGCTGGTCATCTAACAAAATAGTTCTTCAGCTTGAATTTGTTGTGCTCAAAAATAAAAAGCCCAGTGAGAAAAAATACATTAAGTAATAGAATGAAAATATTCTATAATTGTAAAATTAATAGAGTGAAGGGAAGAAAGCATATTTGAAAAATCTAAAACTCTTCAGGAAAACTATGAAGATATATTTGAGTTATACACTCATTGTACACATCATACATTATTACTAGATGTTTTCCTTAAAACTCTGGGAACCAGTATCCTAACTCTCATTAGCATAAGTTGGATCCCTAAAGAATTGTCTAGCTACATGTCCTCCTGAGACTTCTAGGGCTACTCTTGAGGAGAAGTTTCCTAATGCCATAGTCTAAAGCTTTCATTTAAGTGTGTTCTCCATTATATCAGTTATCAATAAATATCTGCTCAACCAGTGGATTGAACCAGTGATTAGTGGTCCAGCATCATGTTGACTAATTAACATCAATATATTTACTGAAAATTTTTAGCAAAGAGAAGAAGTTATAAAGCATTTCCCCAGCACCAGTGGGGCTCACTCTTCCTTCTATCATCCCAGTATCTGGGAAGAATGGAATCAAACTTAATGCTATAATGCATTTGGTACATCAAGATCACTTCTGAATGTAGCATAGCTGTGAATTGAATTGCTCCCTTGCTTTAATATGATATAGCATTTTTATATCAATCTGTTTGGGGTGAAGCAGATTTCTTTTCATGTCCATATAGGTAGAGCTCACCTGCTGGCAGCCCCAGTTCAGACCCTCATCACTGGATCTCTTTTCTTCTGAGTTCCTGAAGTCTCATGAGACCATCTTTCATTGGAAAGAAGACACAAACAGAAGGTACAGACTAGCTTAGGAGGCCATTTGCACACTTGTTTCATAACAATAGCTTTAGGATCCAAGAGACGACTCCAACCATTACTTTCTCCTGGAGGCCCATACCGTTTTTTTACCTCTCTCAGACATAGCCAGGGAGCGAAAAATTGATTTGGCAGGTGAGTGCCTTTTGTATGAAGAACTAGTGCCAGCTCAGTAGCCAATTAAAAGGTCCTTTTTAGTTACACAATCAGTGGACTGGAAACAGTCATAGAATAGCTACACTTTCTGTAGTGAATAGTAGTTCTCTCTTTATGCATTCCCCTGAAGCAGGCTCACCAAACATCCACATAAATCCCCTGCAATACTCCCAGAATTGGCTTCTTATTGGCCAGACTCCTGTTACATAATCATAGTAGTTTACATTTATATGATATTTTAAGGTTAAAAGAAAATGCCACTTTCTTTTATAAATTGTTTTCAGTTCACTTTCTTAGCTAATGTTTGAATGTTAATATCCCACAGTGACTCACACAATTCTTTTTTTAACCATTTGATCAAATTCTAACATTATTATTATATATAATTTTTCAATTATTTGAAGACTGGGACTTTGTTTTGCTTTGTCAATCAATCAGTTAATTAGTGGCCATTTATTAAGCATGTACTATGTGCCAGATACTATATTTGGCTTTGGAGATAAAAAGATAAAAATGAAACACTTCCTTGTCTCAAGGAGCTTATAGTACATTGAGGGATACTTGTAAGTATGCATGCATTTATACATATATACATATATACACACATATTAAATACAAGGTAACTAAAAAAGGAAGATATTAAAATCTGAGAGGATTAGTAAAAAGCCTCATGTGAAGATTGTGCTCAGTCTGATCTTTGAAGAAAGTAGGAATTCTAAGAGACAAAAATAAGAAGGAACAACATTACCCCCCCACCACCACCACCACCAAAGTTGAGCCTCTCTCCTCACCTATGCCTGTTGAAATTCCTAATTTCCTTAAAATTCAGGTAAAGGACAGCTTCCTACATGAAGTTTTTCTTCTCTCCCCTCCAGCCACCCCACAACAAGTTTATTATTTGTTTTTAGCATTTTTTTTCTTTTTAAATTTTGAGTTCCAAATTTTCTCCCTCCCACCCTTTCCCCACCCACTGAGATGAGGCAAAATTATGTTAATTATACATGTGAAATCATGAAAAACATATTACCATATTAGCCATATTTAAAAAAACAAAAGAAGGAAATTATACTTTGGTTTGCACTCAGACTTCATCAGTTTGTCTCTGTATCCCCAGCATCTAACACAGGGTCTGGTCCACAGTAGGTGCTTAATAAATGCTTGTTGATTACTTGATTAGCATTTTTAAAAAATCTTTCTTCAGTGTTTTGATCATTGAAAGCTCTTGATAGTTATCAAATTATATTAATGTTATGATTGCAAGCCACATAGATACAAAAAAGAACTTGTAAGTAGAAAAGTTGTTACCTTTTTCAACTTTTACTTATTTGATTCAACAAAATACAATATCAATTAAGGGAGTATATGCTGTCTTTTCTGAGATGTGAAATTGATGGTTTGGAGGAGAGTTTTCTTCTTTTCCTCTATTTTCAATAAACAATCATCTATTTTTAATTCATAGGTTTTTACATTTTCTTCAGCATGTCATTCTAGATGGCAATGTGATTAGGGCCTGTCAGGAAAGATGTAACTATTCAAACAGGGAAAAATCAACCTTCAATGCAATTTTCAACTATACACTTAAAATATGTGAATTTAGATGAATGTTTGCTGCATAGTGATAGAACCTGAATTTGAATTGAACAGTGTTTAATGATGCTGTTTCAGAAGCCAGAAGTGTTATTGGTCATGTAAGATCTGGCCTTGTTTCTAGAGTATACACAATGCTAATGGAGGGACCCTAGGCAGAAGGTGACATCCAGATTAAAAAGAGGGTCTTCACCAGAAATAAAAGGAAAGTTTGAAAAGAAAATAGAAATATAATGCTCGGATTGATCATGGGCATAATAGAGAGTGTGTAAGAGCCACATAATAGACACAATTTCTACAATTATTTTCTGCAGACACATTCGTGGTCTTTGTGAGCCAAACCTGCCTTCCTGCTTTCTCTAAATCAATTGTAGCTATAAGACCTTCATCTCACTGTTGGTGGCATTCTCCAAGGAAACAAGTGTTTCTAAATGGTGCAAGACATAGTTGTTTAGTTGTTTCAGTTGTGTTTAATTCTTCATGACCCCATATTGGGGTTCTCTTGGGAATGGTATGAGAAGGATTTGCCATTTCCTTCTGCAGCTCATTTTATAGGTGAGGAAATTGAGGCAAACAGGGTTAAATAACTTGTCCAGGGAAGCAGCTAATAAATATCGGAGGCCAGATTTGAACTCGTCTTCCTGACGAGTTACTTGATTCAAATATTCTCTATTTGCCCAGAAACAGAGTAGAGACTCTGTTCACCTTACAGTGGAGTTTGGCTATAATGTTTTAATAACATTGCAAAATACCACTGGTTCAGGCAAGTTGTACAGAAGGTTACTCTATTTATCACTGAACTTTCTGAGAATAATGGCAGGCAAGGAATCAGATATAGTCAGCATTTGGATTTTTAGAACCAAAGTTGTTAGATATCATTTCCCCCCTATAGACACAGTCTTCTTAGGATGAAAGAAATGTCAGACCAAGGAAATTCAGGATTGACCTTTCCTCAACATCTCTCAGTCAGATCTACCCTCCTTTTTTGCAGTAGTAAACAGAATGCAGTTGATCACATGAGAAAAGTGATCAATGTAATAATAATAAATAATAATAACAATGATAATAATGGCAATAATAGAGAGCATCACCATTGTTCCTAATGTGTGCCAGGAATAGTACTAAAAGCTTTACAGATACCATCTCATTTGACCCTCATCAATAGCTCTGGGAGGCAGATATTATTATCTCCATTTTACAGTTGAGGAAACTGAGGCAAGCAGAGTTAACTAACTTGTCCAAGGTCACAAAGCTAGTAAGTATCTGAAACTAGATTTGAACTTAGAATTTGACTCTGATTAGAAGACTGGTGTTTCTTTGGGCTCTTTATCATCTGTGTATTTGCTTTAATTTGTGTTTCATGAATTTTTACAATTTAAAAAAATTTCATACAGTATTTTTAGTTCTTTCAATTCCCTTACCTGATCTAATTGTGTTATAATTGTTGTTATTATCATTAATTTCCTGGCAACTTCTCTTTTCTAATCAAATTTGCCCACTTGCTATCCATGACATTCTAGCTTTAGTATCTATGACATTGCCCTGACTGTCATCTATATCCAGAATGCTTTCCTTACTCATCACCTTTTTTTCCCTAATCTTTTCAGGTATTTAGTGTTCCTAGTACAGATAGACCCCTATTAATTTGTCTTTACTTTTAGTATATTTTCTATATACTTATCTCTCTCCATGTTGTATGGACTTTCATTTTTACTGTTGTACTTAAAGTATCTAGCATTGTGCTGGCAACATTAGTAATTGGTTTTATTTTCTAGAGACATATCAGTTTATTGAAAATATTGGCATGATCTTGGGAATTTGGTCAATATCTGTGACATAGACAAGATCTATATTGTATATATATATATATATATATATATATATATAGTCTAATCCTCTAGCCAGGTAATTTATTATAAGTGTAATCTGGGTTTTAAGTCCATTTGCTCTTCTCATAAGTCAGGAACACTTATTTGATGTTCAGAATCCTTCTTTAGAGTTGGAGATGGCAAAAGCTTGGAGAGGAAAAATCTTTGTCCTGACTTCTGACTTTAAGAGAAGTCATTGTATGTGTATACTTTGATCCAACTATACATTGCTATGTGTTTATCCCAAAGAGGTCATAAAAAAGGGGAAAAGATCCACATGTACAAAAATATTTATAGCAGCTCTTTTTGTGTAGCAAAAAATTAGAAATAGAGGAGATGCCCATCAATTTGGAGAATGACTGAACAAGTTTTGGTATATGAATATAATTGAATACTATTGTGCAATAAGATATGATGAGCAGGCAGATTTCAGAAAAACCTGGAAAGACTTACATGAATTGATGCTAAGGGAAGTGAGCAGAACCAGGAGACCATGGGACACAATAACAGCAACATTGTATGATGATCAGCTATGACAGGCTTAACTCACCTTAGCAATACAGTGATCTAAGATTATTCCAAAAGACTTGTGATGATGTGATGATTCAAAACAATTATGGTAAACTTGGGATGAAAATGCTATCTGTATTCAGAGAGAGAACTATGAAGACTGAATGTTATGGAAGTATAGTATTTTCACCTTTGTTTGTTTCCTTGCTTTTTCCTATGTTTCTTTTCCCTTTTGGTCTGATTTTTCTTGCACAACACGATGAATATAGAAATATGCTTAAAAGAACTGTATATGTTAAACCTATATCAGATTGCATGCTGTCTTGGGGAGGGGGAAGGTAAAGGAGGGAAGGAGAAAAATTTGGAACATAAGAGTCTTACAAAAATGAATGTTGAAAACTATTGTTATGTGTATTTGGAAAAATAAAATACTATTGAGAGAAAAAAAAAAGACTGATGGAAAATTCCATCCATACCCATAGAAAGAACTGTGGAATTTGAATGCAGATCTGAACATATTATTTTCACTTTTTTGATTTTTTTATTTCTTTCTTATCATTTTCCCCTTTTGTCCTGATTCTTCTTTCACAACATGAGTAATATGGAAATATGTTTAATATGATTGCACATGAGAGATAGAGACAGACAGACACACAGAGAGAGAGAGACAGATGGATACAGAGAGAGAGAGACAAGAGAGGCAGAAATAGACACACACAGAGAGACAGAGACAGACAGACAGACATACACACACACACACACACACACACACACAGAGGAGAAAGGACATGTATATAATTCCAGGCTCTCTTCAGAGGAAGATGTATCTAGAGGGTGAGGAAAATTCCAGAAGAGGCCACTCTCTGGAGGAACTAACACCTTAGGCATGTCCCTGTTCCCTCTTTGCCCATCCTGGAGACTTGGAGGTTTTCCCTTGGGAGAATTTGAGTTTCTTTTCTGATTGAGTTGCAGTATTTCATTTCCAATGAAAAACTCATTCTCTCTTTGTGTTGGTTGGTATATTCTTTTCTGTATAACTTCTCTGATTTCTATTTGCTTTCAGCTTGAGAAAAATCAGTTTATTTGGTACTTGTTATATGTGATCATTTTTATGGTTTGGGCATTTTATGGGAAGGGAGACAAGCTTTTAGATAGAGCGTAGTATACTCCTTCCTGTTAAGAAATAGAGATCAGGAGAATGGCTTGAATTTAAAACCTAATTCCCCTAGACAAATAATATCTGGATATCAGAAAGGCATAATTCTACCCTTTTCAAAGAAGAATAGAGTGGCTAGCCTCATGGTTCCAGTCTTCTATTCCTTGCCTGACAGGAAACCTGCTCCAAAGCATTTTCACTGGTTATCCTCCTTGCTCAGAATGTTTTCCCTCCTTATCTCTGCCTTCTAAATTCCTTAGCTTCTTTCAAATCTCATTTAAAGCCCTACCTTCTATAAGGAATTTTCCTTAAATCCTGTAAGACTAGTGCCTTCCCTTTGTTGAATATATCTAATTTATATGGTATGTATTTTGTTTATATAGTTGTTTACATGTTGTCTCCCCCATTAGTATGAGCTCCTTGAAAAAGGGATTGTCTTTTTGCTTTTGTGTCCTCAGGACATAGTACAGAGCATGACATATAGTAGATATCACAGTGGATAGAGCACCAGCTCTGAAGTCAGGAGGACCTGAGTTCAAATCAGATTCAGACACTTAACACTTCCTAGCTGTGTGACCCTGGGCAAGTCACTTAACCCCAATTGTCTCAGGAAAAAAAAAGTTAGTTGACTGAATTAAAGCATCACTTGGAGAACATAGGTGAAGCTCCATTCTAGCTAAATGTGACAGATCTATATGTATACATATAACCTACATAGGCAACACACATGTCACATTAGAGATTTATTCCTTAGTGTAATAGTTTGTCACCTATTAAATGTTAGAACTTACTCTCCCTCTTCAGAAGTAGCATTTAGAATTTAGTCATTTACATCTCAATGAATATGTTGTTCAGATTAATTCCTAACTACTGAGGAAGTAGAATATCAAATTTATCTTTACTTACCTTAAAATTTGCCTGGGATTGATCCTGTTTAGAATTTGTCTCATGTGGTGAGTTCATAATTTTAGGTACTGGAAACAGAAAAGGCTTTTTTTCTTGTTTGTTTTAGGCTTCTTTTCTGCTTCTCCTTTAACTTTTTACTGTGAGTTCTAGATTGCTGGTTTTATATGTTCTTCCTTCTTCCTCTTATATCTCATTTACAGATAAAGGAAGTAATAGAGTTTAGCTATTTGAAAAAGGAAACTATGGTTAATGGTTTAAGTAGATTATTTCTCTAGTCCCTCCACTAAATAAATGAGTTTTGCAGAAAGAAGAATTCAAGGGGACCCAAGATGCTGCTGACAAATGTTTAGTACCTCTCTCCACAAAGTCCTATAGCCACAACTAATGGTAAAAGAAGAGTTTAATTACTGGAGAAAAATTCACATCCTCTCAATCCCCAGTTTCTGTTGACTGACTAAATATACTCTGTTGAATGACTAAATTCACTTCAGCATTGTTCACTTATAAGGGAGAAACAACCAGGGGCTAAGAAATTTTATTTTGGTTTGTATATCAGGTTCTATGGAATTTTTTAAAAAGATTTTTTAAAAGTTCTGGAGAATTAAAGAAAACTAAAATAATTCATTGTGCATAGATATTTTTTTTATTATTTCCAATTCAGACTTTTTGTTTTAAATTTTTATAGACATTTACTTGGAAGGATCCAGTATTGGTCAGTGTCAACTCTGTAATTTCTTATATCAGAGGCTATGATGGTGTTAACAAAGGGTCTGTTACTATAGGAATTTTATCCTTTTGTTAGCCTAAGATACTATTCAGTAAATGGAAAAATTCACCCTAATAGGTAGTTATTGGTATTCTTCATTTGTAAGCATATTTGCCCAAAGTAATAAGCAAAATGCCTTTTATTAAAAGTGTGTAGTGCAGAGTGTTTAATATATTTTTTCCTTCTATCCCATTCTATCCATTCATATGTGTCTGCATTACTAAAAAATATAGGCAATGGTATGTGACAGAAGCAAAAGCAATTTAATCTTAACTTCTGATGACTCCAGTAATTTAAGGATTCCTCATTTATTAAATAAAAATAATGTGGATTTTTTTTGTTATTTAGAGGAAAGCATTTTTACAATTTCAAAATATCATCATGAGTTATAATTAATATTAATAAAGTCACTTTTAGGTCTTGTTTGTGGTGCCTTCACTGAGATGAATTGAGTCTATATAATCAGTTCTGGACTTAACAATGTAAGCTAGTTGAATAGCTTTTATTTGAACCTTCCTGTAGCAGTCACTCCCACACATCTATTGGCTGCTGCTCTCTACAAGTGTTTTATAGCCAGTACAACTCTAGACTCTGCAGAATGGTGTGATCTTAGCTGCTTTAAAAATTACCAGAAAGAAGTCTCAGTATTTCCTTTATACTCCATGCCATAGCTAACTTGTAGTGGAGCATATAGCTTAGTATGTTATAATGGAGAGTCCTGTCCTTGAAGAGAGGAAAGACCTTTTTCAGTCTAAATGGCCTTAGTTTTTTCTTCAACTTATTCTCATATGATATGCATTCAAATTCCCTCACGATAACAAATATCCCTAGTGTCTTTAGACCCTCTTCATATGACATAATCATCAGGTCCTAATTGCCTTAGGTTCACCTCTAGTTTATCAATGTCCTTTTTCAAATGGGATTCTCAAAGAAAATTATAGGCCAATATCCCTAATGAATATTAATGCAAAAATCTTAAATAAAACATTAACAAAGAGATCATAGCAATTTATCACCATGATAATACACTATCAACAAATGGGATTTATACCAGGAATGCAAAGCTGGTTCAATATAAGGAAAACTATCATCATAATTGACCATATCAATAACAAAAGTAACAAATTATATGATTCAATAGATGAAGAAAAAAATTGACAAACTACAACCACCAGTTCCTAACAAAAACACAAGAGAGCATAAGAATAAATGGAATTTTCCTTAAAATGATAAGTAGCATCTATCTAAAACCAGTAGGAATCATTTTATGTAATATGGATAACCTAGAAGCATTCCCATTAATATCAGGGTGAAATAAGGGTGCCGATGATTTAATATTGCACTAAAAATGTTAGCTTTAGCAATAAGAGAAAAAAATGAAATTGAAGGAATTAGAGTAGGCAGTGAGGAAACAAAACTATCATTCTTTGAAGATAAAATAGAGAATCCTAGAGAATCAATTCTAGAGAATCAACTAAAAAACTACTTGAAACAATTAACGACTTTAGCAAAGTTGCAGGATATAAAATAAGCCCACATAAATCATCAGCATTTCTATATATTACCATTAAAACAAGAGATAGAATGAGAAATTCTTTTCCAATGGACTCCTCAGAACTAAACATAAAACTTGAGATATAGTTTGTTCAAGGCAAATTTATGGCAGGGAATATTATACATTTTCTTGTTTCTCTCTTTTTTGTGGGGGTGGGGTGGGGTAGATGGTAATGGGAAGAGGCAATCAGAGTTAAGTGACTTGCACAGAATCACATAGTGTATGTCTTGGATTTGAACTCGGGTCCTCTTGACTCCAGGGCTATTGCTCTATCCATTGCACAACCTAGCTGACCCAACTACTAACTCTTCATTCCAAAATTATTACCTTCTTTACACTAAAGTCTTGACTATCTTCTGCTTTTTAATCATATTTTATAAATTTGCATATAAACATCTGAGGCCATAGGCTTTATTTCTAGGTTCTTTTCCCCCAATGGTGAATTTCTCTATATTCTGAACTGCTATTCTTTCTATATAGTAGCTACTCTCTACAACAATTCTCAAAGTGTGATCATCCAGATCCCTTTGGATTTTGATTTTAATTATAACACTAATATTTAAAATTTTCTAATATGGGAAACATTGATAGAAATAAGTCAGATAAATAAAGTTTTGGGGGGAGTCCTCAATAATTTTTAAAAGTATAGAGTGGCTATGAGACTAAAATGTTTGAAAACAATTGTTCTACATCATATTGCTTAGTGAACATAGGAATATAGTTTATTCCCTCCCTCTTTCTAATTTAAAGCTCTTTTGATTAGATCAAAAATCTCCAGAAAAATACTCCCTTACTTGCTCTCCTTAAGTAGAATCCATCCCTAGGAAAGAGTCTTTTATTCTTAAATTTTAGCTGTGATGCATAAATTCTGTTCCTATGAGGTAGTACCTATGTTAAAAGGTCATGGGAGTAGGTAGAAGGTGTCAAATGAAGTAAGGCATGTTAAGTTCTTGGTGATGCTTAAAGCATTATACCAATGTTAACTACTTTCTTTTTTTTTATTTTTTTTAATTTTGTTTTTCAGTCAAGCTTCTGAGTGTACATCCTAACGTCCATGTTTGGGTGCCAAAATGTAATGTTCAGGCTAGCTTTTTGGGGAGGTCCTCAGGATCAGCCCAAGGCCCGCGGCCCTCCTCCAGAAAGCTAGTCCAAACATTACAGTGCTCCTTGAGCATGCATTGTTATAAGCTTATTTTTTTCTTTTTTTTTTTTATTTAATAGCCTTTATTTACAGGATATATGCATGGGTAACTTTACGGCATTAACAATTGCCAAACCTCTTGTTCCAATTTTTCACCTCTTACCCCCCCCACCCCCTCCCCTAGATGGCAGTATGACCAGTAGATGTTAAATATATTAAAATATAAATTAGATACACAATAAGTATACATGACCAAAACGTTATTTTGCTGTAAAAAGAATCAGACTCTGAAATATTGTACAATTAGCTTGTGAAGGAAATCAAAAATGCAGGTGTGCATAAATATAGGGATTGGGAATTCAATGTAATGGTTTTTAGTCATCTCCCAGAGTTCTTTTTCTGGGCATAGCTGGTTCAGTTCATTACTGCTCCATTGGAAATGATTTGGTTGATCTCGTTGCTGAGAATGGCCTGGTCCATCAGAACTGGTCATCATATAGTATTGTTGTTGAAGTATATAATGATCTCCTGGTCCTGCTCATTTCACTCAGCATCAGTTCATGTAAGTCTCTCCAGGCCTTTCTGAAATTATCCTGTTGGTCATTTCTTACAGAACAGTAATATTCCATAATATTCATATACCACAATTTATTCAGCCATTCTCCAACTGATGGACATCCATTCAGTTTCCAGTTTTTAGCCACTACAAAAAGGGCTGCCACAAACATTCGTGCACATACAGGTCCCTTTCCCTTCTTTATAATCTCTTTGGGATATAATCCCAGTATGTTAACCACTTTCTTCATGATCATCATCATGATTGCTGTAAAAGTAATAGACCAACAATCCTAGATATAATCTTTTTGATTATAGTTTCTTAGCTTCACAAGGGGAAATCAACTGCACCCATAGACTTGAAAATTACATGGAACACAACCTTTCATGCTTAAACTATTCTGAAGCTAATTTTTAATCCTAATTTGCTAAAAAGTGATTTATCCCATCCTTAGAAGTTCCCTTCTTTATCTTCCTCATGTCTCCTCCCAGCTTTTTAAAGAAAAGTATGGGGTAAATACATACCAAAATATTTATTGCAGAACTTTTTGTGGGAGTAGAAAGCTGGAAATAAACTAGATGTCCATTGACTGGGGAATGGATAAGCAAATTGTGATACCTGAAGTTAATGGACTATTACTGGGTCAAAAGAAACAATGAATGTGAAGAAATATGTGAAGAGTTCAATGAGCTGATTAGAATAAAGGAAGCAGAACCAGGAAAACCATACTCATGACTACAAAAATGTAATTAAAAAAAAAGAACAATGAAATGAAACTGAATGATGTAATTATAATGACTAAGCCGGTGCCAGAGAAGAGTTGAAAAAAATGCACCACCCTCCCTTTATTTAAAAGTGGGGAAGTAGGAGTATGGAAAATCACGTAAACCTTCATATATGGGTGATGTATTGTCTTTCTGAACTATTCCCCCCTCCCCTCCTTTGTCAATTTCTGTTGCAAGAAAAGGTTCAGAAGGGAAGGGATATATATACATACATATATATATATGTATATATATATGTATGTATTTGTATATGCATATGTATATGTAAAGCTATAAAAATAAAAGGCATGAGTTAAAAAGAAAAGGCTAATTTTTCTCAAATAGCCTTTATCTGGTACTCCAATATTTATTTTCTCCTGTGAAATATCATCCCATCATTTTAAAAAATGGAGCTCAGGAAAAACAAATCAGCAACTACAATATATTGGTGAAACATGTTTAAAGTAATTTCAGTTTCTCAAGGATAATTTAATGTTTATTAAAATGGGATGTGAAGATGGAGCTAGAATTCTTCAAAACTGATCTCTTTCCAGCAGGGACTCTTGAGATCTTGCCTTTTTGTTCTTCCTTATAAACATGCTTTCTAATCAGAAGCACTTGACCTTCCAAAGTGGCAATAAGTATTTTAATGTGTTGCAATACTTTAATAGTTAATAATATCAGATTCTGAATATCGTATGGCTCATTTACTTTTATTGCTACTTTGTAAATGTTTACCATGAGCAGAAGTATCAGAAATTGTATTTTGTTTTTGTTTTTGTAAAAGCCAGATTGCTCTGTATATTTCCTGTATTCAGATATTCCCATAGAGCTGGAGAGTCACCCCATTTTCTTGCACAATTTGTCTAAATATGAGGATCTAAACTGCATTAAATAAATGAAACTAAAATAGGTAGGTTTCTCTTCATCTGAAGTCTTTAAACAAGAGATGGATGACTATTTGAGTATGGTATAGAGAGAACTCTTTTCCAGATGCAGTTTGGACTAAAGGTGCCTTCCAGCTCTGATCTCCTGTAATATGTGCATCATTCATCACTTGCACTCAGATTGGATGTCCAATGCACGACTGCTATTCTCACAAGGATTTGGGGTCTCTGTGGACAGTTATTCCTAAAATTATAGTTCGTGAAACTCCAATGGTATGTTTTCCTTTATCAATCAGTCAGTTAACATAGTTAGAAAACTAAATAAGGTAAGATATTGGTGATATCTCTCTCACATCTTGGACTTCTCCTTCAGTGTTGAGTGGACAATCTTGGAAGAGAACACAATGGAAGTGAAGTACATCTTGACCAGGGACAAGGGTGGGGGAGAGGTCAAAGAAATAGGTAGAAGGCAAAAATAAGAATAGAGAAAAGCAAATAATTCTCTATCCTTGCCTAAACCCCAATAAGAACTGTCATTGGTTCTCAAGTTTCATCTCAAAAGTGCTGAGTTGAATATTTGACAATGTCATATTTCCTATACTCCTTTGGTCTCTGCAGGAAGAGTGACTGTGATGAATACAAAAACAGTTGAATTATGTTTTTCCTAAAACTCTAGAGTTCTGGGGGAATCTATATAGGGATTAGGGGCAGCCTGGGTCTAGAAGAAGCTTTAGAGTAGATGTTCTTTAATGTATTATTTTTATTGGTTCTATGCAAACAATAAGGCATTGTTTATAGTTAAATGTCTTTTTTTCTTTCCTGTTCTTTCTTTCTTTCTTTTTTTTTTTTTTTTTTTTTTTTGCTGAGGCAATTGGGGTTAGGTAACTTGCTCAGGGTCACACAGCTAGGAAGTGTTAAGTTCATATTTGAACTCAGGTCCTCCTGAATTCAGGGCTGGTACTCAATCTACTATGCCCTCTAGCTGCTCCAAATATGTCTATTTTTAAGGGATATCAATTTCATCCTGTCAATGTCACATCTAGGAGTAATCAAGAAATCTATCAGATCCATAGAGAAAATAAAATTTTAAATAGGTGCAGACTCTACAGTGATTTCACAGAATCACGGAATCTGAGAGTTTGGAAGGGACTTTAGTAGCTATCTAATTGAACTCACATGTGAAAGTAACCTCTTCTCCCCAACTATAATATGCTTAAAAAGTTGTAATTCAGTCTCAGCTTAAAATTCCAAGAAAGAAGAAACCATTACATCTTAAGGCAAGCCATTTCAGTTTTGGACAGTTTGAATTATTAGCAAGTTTTTCCTGACATCAAGTCTATTTTTCCTGCTTGCCACTTCCTATTCATTTTCTCTGGTTCTACTCTCTGGGATCAGAGATAGCACATCTTCCAGTATTTGAAGAAAGTCATCATGTTCTCCTTAGATTTTCTCTTATCTGATTTAAACAATTCTGATTGGCAAATCCACAATAACAATATACCTTACATAAATGGAATGAGAAAGCTATCCAGAGAGAGATGAGATTGGGAAATAGAAGATTGCTCATTCTTTGGGCATCATCAAAAACCTGGTACCATCTGCTAGAGCAAGATTGAATGCATAATTTGTAGGGTGAATGTGGGACTTTCCAAAGTATGGTCCTTTGGATGTTAATGATTAGCAATGATACCTGGAATTTAAATATGTAAAATACTTTGCAAACTTTAGAGCACTATAAAATGTAAATTATTGTTGCTATTATTGATGCTATTATTATTTATTAACATGATAATAGGTTTGTTCTGAGGAACATGCTTTGTAAAGGCAAATATAAAGGTGAATTACTAAACATTATTATTATGATTAGACATAATAGATAGTTTACAAAAGCCAAATTTGTGGAAGGTAGAGATTATTTTATACAAAGTGACTGAAAGAATCAGGTCAGGTCATATGATCCAAATTATAGGAGTTATAGGAATATATATATATTATATATATAATAATAATATAATATAATATATATATAATATATAGGAATTATAAGAAGTCTAGATGAAGTTAAAGATGAAATTCATCTGATATGTTCTGCTAGGAATGTATTTGCCTGATACCTTGTAAATTAAAAGGGACTTTAAATAGAAAAAGACAGGGGGAAGGAAAATATACTTAATAATAACCATCAAGCAAGAAAATATAAGAAATAATTACAATATAGAAAATATCTAGACTAATTGGACTAATTCACAATTCTACCAATTATGTTAATTTTTTAGTTCCCAAACCAATGCTATTTCTATCTTCAGTCATGCTTATCAATTCACTGATTGTGGGGTGAAACCTAAAAATAATTTTTATTTCTCTTGTTATTAGTGATTTAGAATAATCTTATATAGCTGTTAGCAGTTCACAATTCTTCTTTTAAAAATTACTTATTCATAGCCTTGACCACTAATACAATGGAGGATTACTCTTGATTTTGATATATTCAAGATGGATATATGTATCTGTATTATACATTAATATATATACATAAATATATATGTATATATACATGTGTATATGTGTGCATGTGTGCATGTGTACAGGTATATGTATATGTATCTTCACTTATGCATATACACACATTTGGATGCATGAAACGAAATAGATATAACTATGACCTGGTTTGACCTCAGAGAAGTATAGAGAAAATATGCCTCCTATTTTCGTATCTTGTTGATCACATGATCTACCCTAATTCTTTCTGTTGCAATGAATAAAATAATCCTTACCCTTCACAAACTTGACTTTTGCAAACTGTCTCATAATCATAATAATAGTATTAAATAGCTTATGTTTATATGAATCTTTACAGTTTACAAAGCACATAATTATGTCTACATGTGTGGATTTATGTATATATCTCTTAGATGTAAGATCTCATCATATGTATTTGATGCAAATTTACCCCCAAATAACAGCTTTTCTTCTTAGTTTCACTGATTTTATTTATGCAAAATCTTTTCAATTTCATGTAATTGAAATTATTTCATCTTTTGTCATTGTCTCCATCTTTCATTTGGTTAGGCTAAATGTGTCTTCTAAAAAACTATATTGATGAATTCTCTGTACATCCATATTAGTTCTTTAAATGACTCCTATTCTTGTAATCACCAGAATCGTTTCTCTTTGTGTCCTCAGAATTTCATTCTTGAGAAAGTTTCAAACCTTTTGGCTGATTTCCTTTGTAGAATTTCAATCTATAGAATCCCACATACTTTAAAAAACACTTTGAAATGTGTTCTTCAGAAATATAGGCTGTGTGTCACATTATTCCCAATTGTTGTATTGTCTATTAGAATTTTAAAGTGATATGATTCCTGGATTTCCTCACACCACTATAAATGCCAGTTTTCCTTAGTCCCTTTTTTTATTGAATAAAGCTTGCCCTTCCAGAGCATTATTCAAGTTATAGGTCTCATCTCTTCCAGTTTTAGTAATACATATGAAGCTCCAACACAGTCTTTTTGTATTGGGATCTCCATTTCTTGTTATTACTATATTTGGTGCATTTATTTTTAGATATTTGAGGTCATGGATTTTATTGATAATTCTGTTCTTATCTCTCATGCAAATCTGGCACAATTCTACAGCTATTTTTTCCCCTATATTTTAGTTATTTCCTATAATTTCTTGATAAGTGGCAATATGTATTTTCTCCTCCTTATCATGTTCTGTTTAAGTCCTTTTTGATTAGATTTAACCCAACACCAGGCAAATATATTCTTATCAGCCCTTGTTAGGTAAATTTCATCTCTAACTTCATCTAGATTTCTTTCATTTCCAAATTTTAAGCTGGGGTCCAGAAATGTTCATCCCATTCTTAATTCCATTTTCTTAACTGGCTGCTAACTTCTCAAATCTGTCTTTTTCTTCTCTGAAATCTTTCAATTTCCAGCAATCAAACAATCCACAAACATTTCCCCCCCTGAGGCAACTGGGTTTAAGTCACTTGCCCAGGGTCACATAGCTAGGAAGTGTTAAGTGTCTGAGATCAAATTTGAATTCAGGTCTTTCTGACTTCAGGGCTGGTGTTCTATCCACTGTACCACTTAGCTAGCCCCCACAAACATTTTTTAAACAATTGACCAACAAATACTAATTTTAATGTTTTACCCTCATCTCTGAGAATGTACAGATAAAAATTAAGTAGTCCTTACACACAAAGAATTTATATTCTATCAGGGGAGATAGCACATACATATATAATTACCTACTGCACACACACACATACACACACATACACACACAATTTATAAGGTAACATTGGGCTCTAGCATTGGGATAGATGTGGTAGAGGGAAGAAGTGTGTATTATGTATTATGTATTGCTCAAGACCTCATGTAGAAGATGACCTTTGAATTTAGTTTAAAAAAAAAACTGGAGATTTAAGTTTTAGTCTGTGTGCATGGATATGGGAGACAGAAGACAGAAGGCCTTGTAGGAGGAAGTGCTAGGAATTCTGGTCATACTGTCCAGTACATGAAACAGAGCAGTATACGATAAGTCTGGAATAGTGGACTGAAAGCAGAGTATAAAGTACTTCAAATGCCTAACAGGGAATTTTACACTGGACTCCAAAGTTAATACCCATTTGGGTTGATTGAGCAGTTTATTGCCATAATCAGACCTGTGCTTATGTAATATCATTTTGGCAATGGTATGTAAATTAGAAAGAGGAGACAATTGAGGCAGAGAGGCTAAATAGGAGATTATAGTACAGAGATGATGACAGTCTGAATTAGTATTGTGGCCATGTAAGTAGTGAGAGGGATATTGTGGAGGAGGAATCAACAAGATTTGTCAACTGACTAGATGAAGGTAGTAAAGGAAAGTGAGGAAATGATTATGACTCCAGGGTTGTGAATTCAAAAGACTGGAAGGATGGTGAGACCCTTGATAGAAATAGGGAATTTGGAAACAAGAGTGTGTCTAGAAGAAAATATGAGTCCTTTTTTTTTGACATATTCATATATTTGTGGAACATACAACTCAAACTAATAGGCCATTGATGATATAGAACTGAAGCCCAAGAAATTAGTAGTAGATATAGAACCCAATTCTCTTAGAAGAAACAATAGAGTTAGACAAAACTGAGAGAACTCTAAGTAGAAATGATAACTGAATCCATAGGTGCTGATGTCACCACTATATATACATATATTTATGTGCATATGCCCTTCTGTTAGACTTTATACAATGTGTCTGTATATATATACCTATGCAAATATAGCTCTAACAAAGGAGTGTGTATATATGTATACTCATGTATATTTTTATGTACATACTCCTCTTTTAGACTTTTATACACACACACGTGCACGCACATGCACACACAATGTACTCCTAACAAAGTGTGTACCTGTTTATCTGCTTTTACACATACCTCTGTTGGGCTTTTACACATACGCAAATATGTATTTTGTATATGCAAATATTTTATAGAAGAGAATGATAATTGAACATAGCATTGAGTTTAGGGTTGGAAAATGGAAAATGGGTCTATCAAAGGGATTTAGGAGGAACAGTCAGGTAGAAGAATAAATTGAGAGGTTAGAGAGGAGAGATTATACAATTATGGTCAACAATGTCAAAGACTGCAAAGAAGATTTTTAATAAAAGGAGGGGGCATGAAAAAAGACCTTGGATTTGTCTGAGAAGAGATCATTGATGAATTTGGAGAGAATCATTTTAATTAAATGATGATTCTGGAAGCTACATCCCAAGAGAGTGAGAAATGAATGAAAGGAGATAGGAACAATGTAATGAGCACAGTCAACTTTTCTAAAATTTTGCTTGTGAAAGAAAGGAACACTATAGAATGCCAACTTGAGAGGATGATAGAGATAAGGGAATAATTCTTATGTATAAGGGAGATCTACATGTTTTGTTAGGCAATTCAGCATGAGCCAAGAGATGGGAGAAGGGTGAAGAGTAAAGGGAATGGAAGTAATTGTGGGCACATTTTGTTGTAGGAGACAAGAGGTCTAGGGATTAAGGGTACAACTAGAGGGGCAGACCTCAAAGAGAAAGAGTATCTCTTAACCAGAAACTAGAATAAAAGAGGAGAGAATGGGCCATGATGTTAAATTGTTTCAAAATGTAGAACAGGGGAGAATAGTGAATTTCATGGAGAATGACAGATGAAATGACAAAAATGAAATCATGTTCCCTTATTCTTCCCCTTCCTTAACTAAGACTTTATGATTGTTAGCAAGATTTTTTAGATTTTATTTAAAAAAGATTTCTTTTGGTGGTATCCTTTTGTGCCAATCTGATTTGGGTAGTGGCTTATTCTTCCCCAGAAAAGAATAATATAATCTCTTTTTGCTGAAAATAAGCATTATTAGAGTCTGAATTTATGTTTTATATAAGTCAGATTTGAAAGAAATCTTAGCTGATATTCTGTTTAATACAGTTTTCAATGATGGTATAATGATAATATTATCATCCTTATATATATATTGTCCCTCTTCTCCACTGGTACTGGTTTTTCCAAACATTATTTGCCATGGATACAAGATCTGATGCAAGAATCAGGTCTGTGAAAAGCATTTTATTATTGTTTCTTTCTTTAATATTAAGCTTTGCAACAACAATTGGAGGGAAAGCATTTAAGTTCAATATGTTATATTGTGAAGTAATCTGAATCAATGGGTTAAAGCTTTCCAAATTGTTGTTATTTACTAGAATTTCTTTTATTTTTAAGCAAATGAGTTAAAAAATATCTAAATGCTAAGAAAAAAGTATTGCATGCATGATAGGATATATGGATTCTGCTAATTCAATTTGGATTATGGCATCACTGAGGAGTAATGATATTCAGTATAGACTGCACAGAGAGCTTATGGCATGGTCATTTATCTATGAATCATAATTTATAGCACTAAAGTGCTAAAGATATATCCCTAAAGAAAAATGAATTCTCAAATGTACTTGCAATTTCCATGAGGTAAATCCTTCACTTTTTGTATCAACAGAGTTTATATAAATAATGTGGAATCATTTTATTTGAAATGTTTGATCTCTCTTAAATTACAGAGTAATAGATTTAACTTTGTACATTTTATAGAAATGATTAAGGCTTGTGACTGTTAACTGCCTCAAGAGATGTCTGATGGAAAAAAATTCACTGTATTTAGAAACAAGTTTTAAGGAACTAGCTTTAAAAATAATCTTCTCTTAGAAGGTTGCCCCAAACTTGACCTAGAATGCCCTGGGTTTTGTCAATCAGTAGAATGAGATGATTATGGGCCAATGTTCATTGCTTGACAGGCTAACACAGAACAACCGTAATTCTACTTGTTCTATTTATATGACTGATTAAGCCCAAAAAATGACTGTTAGATTGGCCCTGAGTCTTGGAAGGTTTGAATAGCACACCTATAACTGAAACTCCCATTTGGTTTTCCTATAAATACTTATATAAAAACTTCATTATATCCTACAAGTTAAGAAATATCTCCTTGGTCAGGTAAGATAATAGAGACCTGAAGTCCTTGAAACTCCAGAGGCTGAGGCTGGTGGATCACTTAAACTCAGGCCCTCCTGAGAGCAGAAGGAAACTAGATTGACTAAGGAGGGGCAAATCAATCCAGATTGGAAATGGCGAGTAGATCAAAGTTCCCATGTGGATTAGCAGTGGGATCAAAGCCATTTCACTTTAACATGTGGGGGAGTGGGGGATGAGGGAGGGTGGGGGGTAGGAGGAGGTGAGGGAGTGGGTTGGGGGGAGAGAGGGGATAGAGGAGAGGGAGGGAGAGAGAGAGAGAGAGGAAGAGAAATGAATAAAAGAGGGAGGGAGGAAGGGAGAAAAAAAGTTGCTCTATTTGAGACAACTACAGTGGTAAACCCCAATTTGGGAATCATCTAGTCTTCTAGTTGGAAGAAATATCTGTGTTTCATGAGGGGAAATCATTTGTAAAAGCTGACAATATTTCTAAAAGGGATCTATCTTATATAATTAATCAACAAGCATTTATTAAGTGCCTACTATATGCCAAATATTGAGCTAGGTGCTGGGAATTCAGAGGCAAAAATTAAACATTCCCTCTCCCAAGAAGCTTACAGTGTTTGGGGGAAGACAGCAGGAAAACATATGAACATATAAAGAATAAAAATAAGGGAGTTGGGGGAGAGATGTCCTACCATTTGGGAAGATGAAGAAAGGCTTCATATAAAAAATGATGTTTGAACTGGGTCTTGAAGGAAATAAAGGATTCAAGGTGGAGATGCTCAGGATATTCAAGATGTAGAGGACAGTCAGTTTAGAGGCAGAGACCAGAGCCAATAGTGATGGGTGTGAAAGAAGCAACAAAGAAACCAATTTGATTAGATGATAGAAAAGAAATGTATAATGAAGGTAAAAAGTTAGGCAGGGGGTCAAATTGTGAAGAACTCTAAAGTCAAACAGAGAAGTATCTACATAGTATCTACATGTATATAGATGTGTATATGCATTTATATGTACATGTATATCTATATGTTCCTAAAAAAGGGCATGTATATTTGCATATGTATACATACATATATTTATGTGCATATATCCCCTCTGTTACGACTTTTACACAGTGTATATATGTGTATGCATATGTATATATACATATATGTGTATATGTGTGTGTGTATACTCCTTTCTTAGGCTTTTACTTTTCTTTATATACTCCAAACAAAAGAGAATGTGTGGATGTTTGTATATATCTATATATTTGAATAAAGGAACATATATATGTATATATGTATACATACATATATTTATGTGCATATGCCCCTCTTAGACTTTTGTACAATGTGTACATATGCAGATATACTTCTAACAAAGGAGTGTGTATATATGTATGTGTATGTATGTATACTCATATATATATTTTGGTGTATATACTCCTCTGTTAGACTTTTACACACACACACATAATATACTCCTAACAAAGTGTGTATTTAATTTATGTGAATATATGTCTACAGAAGACTCTGTTAGGCTTTTACACACATGCACATAGGTATTTTGCACACACACATATATGTTATAGATATTTCTATATACACATTTTTACTAAGGTCATATAGGTCTAAGCTATATGCTGAGGACACATCACACAAGCAAGGCCAACAATCAAAAGACTGAAAAATCTTAAAGTGGAGACCAGAAAGGGGGAAAGCAGAAATGGCAGTTTGTCTCCTTCTTCATTAAAATCTCAGGAAGCTCATAGCAGAGCTTAAGAAACAAAGAGAAGAAATAAAAGAAAGTATGAAAAGACAGTGGTGCACATCTCAGTCATCAGTAAGCATTTATTAAGTGCCTACTGTGTGTCAAACTCTGTGCTAAGTGCTGGGGATACAAAAAAAGGTAAAAAACAATTTCTGCTCTCAAGAATGGGGAAGACATCATACCAACAACTATGTGCAAACAAGATACATGGATAATCAACAGAGGGAAGGAAGGCACTGGAATTAAGAGGGGCTGGAACATGCTTCTTGTTGAAGGTGGGATTTTAACTGGGATTTGAAAGAAGCCAGGAAAGACAGGAGGTAGAGGTGTGGAGGGATTGTGTTACAGGCTTAGGGAACCAACAGAGAAAATGCTCAGGACAAAAAGATGGAGGGTCTTAAGTATTCAAGAAACAGACAAATTAATTAGATTCTTAAAGTGTAAATTATATTTTTTGATGTACAATAAACTTTACAATTTTTTTATATCTTTAAAAAAAACCCTATCTTAAAACAGGAACTTTAATCATCTTTTTGATGCATTCACTTTAAAAAAACAAACAAACAAAAACATATAATACTTTGACATATATGCTTTAGTTCATTACGAAACCACACTTTTGTCACATTAGGCCCATTTTTGATAAATAGTTTATTTTTCCAAGTGCAAACCTGATTATACTGCCCATTATTTTTCAGTGGGGCTTAAAATCAGGTAACTTCCCAGATCACTGAAGCATATTTATCTTCCTCTCGTGGATAAATTTCTGTTCTGTTGATTTTACTTTCTAGATTATATTTATGTTTTAAGACTAATTTTAATCTTAGAATCACATATCTATATACCTATTTCCTTTTTGTTTTTCATTTATGCCTAAATTCATGGTTTAACAGAATGAAGATAACAAGTATTTACTATGGATTTCATACATAATTCAGAAACTGCATTTTTGGAAGTTTTTCTTATCCTTTTAAAAAAAATTTTCCCCAATTATATATTAAAATAATTTGTAACATTTGTTTTTTAAGTTCTAAGTTCAATATTCTCTCCCTGTTTCTCTTTCTTTCTTCCCTTCCCTGAGATAGGAAGCTAACTGATATGTTATACATGTGCAATCATATAAAAATGTCCATATTAGTCATTTTGTATAAGAAATCTCTCAAAGACAGAAAGAAATAGTATGCTTCATTCTGTATTTAAACATCAGTTCTTTCTCTGGATACATTTAGCATTTAAAAAAAAAGCTTTTAAAATATTTTTATTTCATTAAATATTTTCGAATTACATATAACAGAGTTTTAAACAATCAATTTTAAAAGAAATTGAGTTCCAAATTCTCTCATTCCCTCTTGTCCCTATCCTACTCCTTGAGAAGGTAAGCAATTTGATATTGATTATACATACAAAGTAAAGAAAATGAGCAAAACTAAAATAAAAACAATGCAAGTTTAAATGTTTCACTTTGCACTCAGTTCATCAGTTCTGTTTCTGGAGGTGGATAGCCCTTTTCATCAGAAGTCCTTTGGGATTGTCTTGGGTTATTGTATACTGTGAATAGTTGTCATTCACAGTTCTTCATTTCATAGTATTGCTATTACTGTGTACAACATTCTCCTTGGTTCTATTCATTTCATTTTGAATCAGTTCCTATAAGTCTTTCCAAGTTTTTTGAAATCATCCTGCTCATCATTTCTTATAGCATAATAATATTCCATCACAATCATATACCACAATTTGTTCAACTATTCCCCAATTGATGGGCATCTCTGTAATTTCATATTCTTTGCCACCACCTTTTCCATTCTTTGGATGTCTTTGGGATATAGACCTAGCAGTGCTATTGCTGAAGCAAGGCTATAATTCCAAATTGCTCTGCAGAATGATTGTCAGTTCACAAAGGAGCTGCTTTAAGAAGAAATCTATTCCCTTTCTTCATTAACTCCCCCCCCCCCCTTTAATAAATATAGGTATTAAAGTAAAGCAAAATACTTTTGGAGGATACTACTAGTAGTCAGTGCTTATGCCTCTTTTTTTTTTTTAAGCAACAGTCTTTATTGTACCTGCTTTTTAAAACAATTTAAATTAAAGTTCTTTCACTAAGCAAGATGGATATAGCATACCATTTATATTTTCCTTCTGGAGAAATTAAATTTCTGAAACACAGATTATTCCACAGCAAACTAGCTCAAGCTTTTATCTTTTAAAAACTAAATTCCATTTGGGGTACTTACTTTAAGATTATGCTATTTTGATAAGAGAAAAAAATTATGCTACATTTTCTATTCAGTTGTGCCAGAAAACATAATGGTTGTGCATATATTAAATATATTCTTACAAATGCTTAGGTCAGATATACTAATTGGAATTATTTTGATGTGTGGGGTTTGCATCCTGAGATTTAGTGATGACATTAGCATGAGCATATTGTTGGTTTAGGATAACTTAGAGATATGCTTCAAAGAAATTGCTATATGTTTGTCCTGCTGAAGGTTGTAAAAGCTTCATATTTTCTGTGGACATCATTAGAAACTTTAGCTAATGAAGCTTGAGTACAACCTTAATGCTAAAAGAATTTTCCCATTCTTATGCTCTGTTGAAGCTACCATTTCATGATAATCACTTATCTCATTTATAAAATTTTTAGTTTTAAATCTTAGAGATGTTTTTGGGTATTTCAGTCCACATTCTAGTTTCAGACTATGGAGTCTTGTTTTCTTAGTTTTTGGAGACTGCTGTCTTCTCTTGCAGGCTGGACTCTTGCCTTTTTGATTTTCTTAACCTTTTGTAGCATATGGCATGGTGTGAGATTTTGCTGTAGAATTCCACCTCCATTTGGGAATTTCTTTTGTGACATGTATACTCTGGCCTTTTCTCCCAGTGTCAGGTTGCTACATCCTCCCCTCAGGGTTCCAGGATTCCCTGAGGGATATAGAATGTTTTTCTTCTCTACTGACATTGGCTTGAAACCCTTTCTTAGGGGCCCCTAACTCAATTCTTTTCATACCTTAAGACCTTATCCTTCCATTCACCATCATGCTCTCTGGGCAGTAGGTTCATAACCTAGCTTAGTTTTCACATTGCATTCATCCCACCAAGTTCATGTCCAAGGGGAAAACATAGATTTCTGTTAATTAAAAACAAAAACAATCCTCTGAAAAGGCAATAAACAAAAGACAAATTTTCAGCTTTCTTCTGGGCTGCTTCCAGAAGTTTCCTCTTTGCTCCTCAGCTTTTCAGTGATGAACTTGCTATAAAATGTAGCCCAGAATACCAGAATGAAAAAGCTCCCTCGGAACTCTTCAAGTTCACCTGGAATGGAAAGAACAAACGAACTCCCTAAGATCTGAAGGCTATTTCTCTACATCATTTGGCCTTAGATGGAAAAAGACCCTATTCCCTTCTTTCTTACTGAATGGTCTCTCACCAAATACCATGAGCAGAAAAGTCACACAGATCTTCCAAGACCATCACTGGGGAAAGCGGCAGTAGTTGAAGCTCATAGGTCATCGGACACTAAAGATATTTCTTAAGAACTTTAGAATCAACTGTATGACAATGGAAGACACTGGCACAGAACCACCTAGCATGGCAGGCCCTCATCAGAGAAGGTGCTGTGTTCTATGAGCAAAGCAGAATTCAATTAGCTTAAAAAATTGGGAAGCTACCTCAAATGTTCACGTGGTCTATTTGTGTACGACCTGAGGCAGAACATTCCAAACTCTTGTTGGTCTAATCAGCCAGTGGGACACACTGTAACTCGATTCTAACATAGTGATGTCATTTTGGTCCTCTTCAAAAATGAAGGACAACAATAGGAGTCATCCAGGTTCTGTATGAAATGTTTATATATTCTCTACAGTGTCTCCAAGACACACAGTTCTCCTAGAAACAAGCTCACTAGCATCCTCCAAATGGAGATGAATCTTGCATTAGTTTACTAAGTTGATGCAGTCTGCATATGTGCCAGAACACTGCATTACAATATAATTACAACGCTTTCTAATTACATTATAATTCCAGAACCAACCTTCTTATTTTATATCAGTATATTTATCTGAATTGATCATTATCTCAGTGAGAACAAGATTTCCCAGTCCACAGGAAGGTAATACAATTAATAACAACATCAATTTGTCGTTTAAAAACAATTAAATCTCAATGAATTTCTTACAGTAGATCTTTTATTGTCTGATAAAAATACTTAGCTCTTATAAGTTCACCTGGATGTCTTCTGTCTTCTTTGGCATAGCCCTTGAATGAAAAAGTGAGTTTCATTCGTAAAATTTATCTTTACATTGTCTTGCCCATGACATGCATTTCCTGACTTCCCACACTCCCTATCACAGTGGTTTACAAGTTTTTATTTATTAGTTTGTTTGTTTATTCTTTGGTCTGCAGCACATGGTGCTCTTTATTGAGATGCTCATAATAATTGCAGCCTATATTAAGGTACTTTTGTTATATCAAAAAAAAATGGGCAGGACTTTAATTAATTTCTTTATCTTAGCCATTGGGACTTAACTTCAGAGCTTTTAGGCATAATGTAGCTTTGTATATTTTGTGGTCTATGGGCTTGATGCTGCTTTTTTAAAATTTTAAAGTTTTTTTGCTCATAGATAGAAAAGTCTGTGTAATGCAACATATACAATACAGTTAAGAACAGGACCAACTGTTCTTAAATCCAGGAACCAATATATGGTGGAAAAACCAAGGACTACTCCCTAGAACCACAGTCCCAAGGGGCAGGCAGTGACAAAAGCCATTCTTTTATTTCTGAGAGAGACATGAAACTGTGCACACTAAGGACAGTTTTCCTGATGCTCTTCTCACTCAAGAAGGCTAACTGTCCTGAAGAGGAATCAACAGTAACTTTTTCCAGCATCTAGGTCTCTCTGATGTATATTGCTCATATTCTGAATATTAATAACTATTTTATTAATAAACATTTATTAAGCACCTATTATGTGCCAGGTACTATATTTTACAGTGATAACTTGTAAGCTTTTAATTTTTACTTGGTTTTATTTTTATTTTTAATCATGTTTTATGCTTTGTTGCAACTGATACTGTGTCAGTATGGGCTTGAATGATTTTTGAAACTTTTAACTTCCCTATTCCTTCAGTCATTGCAATGTTCCTAATATTGCTATATTCTCTTTAAGAGCTACAACTTTTGCAAGTTCCCTTGGAGTGACATTTATTCTTTTTTTTCTTGAATGATATTTTAATTTTCCCCATTATGTGTAAAAACAAATTTTATTATTCTTTTCCTTCTCTTTTCCTGAAACAGTAAATATTTTGATAATTTATATGTATATAATCATGTAAAACACTTTCATATCATCATCTTGTGAAGGAAAACACAGACCTCTTCCCCCAAAAAATCCATGAAAAAAATTTAAAAATGAAAAATAGTATGCTTCAATCTGCAAGCAAGCTCCATCAGTCCTTTCTCTTTCATCATGAGTCCTTTGGAATTGTCTTGGATAATTGTATTTTTTTTGATAATAACATTTTATTTTTGAAATACATGCAAAGATAGTTTTCAACACCCATCATTACAAAACGTTGTATTTCAAAAATTTCTCCCTCCACCCTTTTCCCCTAGAAAGTAATACAATATTTGTTAAACATGTGTAATTCTTCTAAATATGTTTCCACATTTATCATGCTGCACAAGAAAAATCAGATCAAAAAGATAAAAATGAGAAAGAAAAAAGGCAAGCAAACAATAACAAAAATGGTGAAAATACTATATTGTGATCCACCCATAGTCCTCTTTCTGAATGCAGATGGCTCTCTCCATCACAATTCCAATCACTATTGGAATTGGCCTGAATTACCTCATTGTTGCAAAGAGCCATGTCCATCAGAGTTGATCATCACATAATCTTGTTGTTGCTGTATACAATGTTCTCTTGGTTCTGCTCACTTCACTTAGCATCAATTCACGTAAATTTCTTGGATCACTGTTTTGCTGAGAATGGCTAAGTCATTCACAGATGATTATCATAAAATATTGCTGTTACTATATACAATGTTCTCATTCTACTCATTTTATCCTATAACAGTTCATATGTGTCTTTCCAGGTTTTTCTGAAATTATCCTCAACATTTCTTATATATTTCTTATGGCACAATAGTATTTCATTACAAATATCCATTCTTAAAAACCACAGAATCTAAAACAGCAGCAGGGAACAATGGAACACATGGTCAAGGCATGAGTTGACAAAGGACTATCTAAAAGTGGGAAAACCAATTCAATTCCATTTCATCTTTCAAGGTCAAATGAATTCCTCTAATATCAATAGAAGCATTACTATCACTGTCACAAAATGAAATAACATCAAAATTATTTTTTATTCCAAGTAATTTGTATACCACCATAATATCATACATAGCATGAAACTACTCATTCGCAGGAGATGAATTACCATTGGAACCAAACTGGAACCAAACTTCCTATAAAGACAAATAATTAGAAATTAAGAAAGGGAGGGATACCCATAAGTTGAGGACTGACTGAACAAATTATCTTATAGAAATGTGATAGAATACTATATTGATCAATAAGCTATGAGAGAGATGGTTTCAAAGACACCTGGGAAGACTTATATGAACTGATGCAGAGTGAAATGCATGCTACCTACCTCCTGGTATAAGTGATGGAATCAAGATGCAGAATGAGACATCCATTTTGAATTTGACCAGTCCAGGAATTTGTTCTGCTTGATTCTGTGTATTTGCTAAAAGAATTATATTTTTCTTTCTTTCTTTATTCCAATGGGAGGAGAGAGGAAAAAAAATAAATGCTTGTTAATTGAGGAAAATGGGAGGAAAGTTTTATTTTTTTCAAATTTAGATGTCAAAGGTCTTTATTGCTAGTAGCTAACTGTGTAATAAGTATTCTTGTGTGTTCCACTGAATAAAAGCACAATAAAGGATATGTAAGTATATCCATGTATACATTGTATATGATCTTCATGCTAAAGGCAAGTGAGGGGGTGATATACTGTTATATCACCAAGCAGTTCTTAAAAGCAGAAGGAAGTGATTGTCTTGTTTACCTTAGCAGAATTTGACATACTTGCTTGTCACTCACATGCTATGAGTTAGACTTACTTTTTCTTTTTTTTTTTTTTTAATTTAATAGCCTTTTATTTACAGGTTATATGCATGGGTAACTTTACAGCATTAACAATTGCCAAACCTCTTGTTCCAATTTTTCACCTCTTACCCCCCCACCCCCTCCCCTAGATGGCAGGGTGACCAGTAGATGTTAAATACATTAAAATATAAATTAGATACACAATAAGTATACATGACCAAAACGTTATTTTGCTGTACAAAAAGAATCAGACTTTGAAATATTGTACAATTAGCTTGTGAAGGAAATCAAAAATGCAGGTGGGCATAGATATAGGGATTGGGAATTCAATGTAATGGTTTTTATAGACTTACTTTTTCAAAACAGAAATGGTGATGTCAATAGGCTCTGTATGATAGCAGCTTATGCCATTACCTAGAGATAATCAGGAGCTTCTCATCAGATAGAAAACAGAGGGAAAGTATCATAACTCTGACTTCTTGGGATAGGATCTACTGATATTTTAGGGAACAAGTTGAATAATGTGTATATATATCCATTCTACCTGACAGGTTCTAGTAATTATAGCAAGGATTGGGACAAATCAGGTATCCAGAATTCCAGGCTACTTGTGATATATTAATTAATTAGAAACTTCAGGGGCTAATTCTTGGCAATGGCCTCAGTCATTCAAGCCACAAGGACAAGGGATCTGGAAATTATAAATAGAAAATTCCTATTTTGACTATAGGAACACTAATAGGTTCTGGCTAAAATTGTGTGTGTGTGTGTGGTGTGTGTGTGTGTGTGTGTGTGTGTGTATGTATGTGTAATAACCTGAAGTACTAACAACAATTAGAACCAAGGGTTAGGGCCAGCATGATCTTTATCCATTCCACTTACCCCAGATTGTTCTACCCCTTGGATGCCTGAGAAGAGATCTTGTGAGGCACAATTAGACCAACTAGGGGTCAAGAGACAATGAACTTCACACCTTCCTCAAGTAAAGGCTTAATCCTGGGGATGGGGTACAAACTGCACACTTACTCCAAAGGCATGACTGAGTACGGGTTAGGTGTCCCAGAACATCCTGGCAAAGAATTTCCATTGTTTTTATGAATAGTCTATACATGCCTTTGCTCAGAGAAATTAGCAAATACTCTCTATAGAGTAAAGAAGAAAACAGTTGGGATGTATCTGAGCCCTATTTCAAGATGGAAAGTCAGTGGATAGGAATTGCAAACTATTTGCTTAGAATATCTTGATTTTAGGATAAAGCTTAGGAAACTTTAAATAAATAAAATGACCAAGATTACTCTCAGCACATATAGCAAATTCAAAAGTTGGGAAAAGATGTTTTGGTTCAATGGTAAATCAAGTTTTGTCTGTTGTGTCTATGTATGTATTACATTCTGACATAACAGGGCATATTTTACTGTAATATATAAGTTGGGGCTCAAGCTCATTTGCATAAATTTCTCCTTATTAGTGAACTCTCTCTCCCAAGCTTTCCCCAACTCTGCCTCTCACTTAGGCAGGGAACATCAAATAATCATTCTCTACTGATAAGGAAAGTCTTAACATTCAAATGTTTTGCAGTGATTTAGGAAATTATTTTATTCTCTCTTTTTAAAGTTAAATTTCCAAATATATTTAAAAAAACCTTGATTAAAAAAATTATCATGATTCTGACTGAGTGTGTGGGGAGAGCTGACAGTTTTAGTGAGCAAAAGTTTGAAAAAGTCTAAATAATTGAAATTTTAATTAGAATTTCTTTAAAATTAGCACTCGAAACAAAATCCAAGTTTCTCAGTTTTTAATCTTGGCCAGCATTAGATATTTTAGTAAAAGATTAATTATGAAGGACTATGAATTGTTGTAAATATGCATATCGGTATATGTTTGTAAGTGTGAAGAAGTTTTCGTCCACAGATGGAATCAAGGAATATATTAAACTATCAAACTTTCTAGGTTATTTTCTCTATGAATGTGCTAGATAACTTGTAGCAGAGGGAATATGATTCTGGAGTCACTAATTTAGTGCTAGAATTAGAATTGGTGCTAGAAAGTATTTTTGATGAAGTGGGTATTTTCATGAAACAAAACCATCAAAAAGAGCAGATTATAAGTTTATCACTTACTGGACTGCTCAACAATGACATCCTGAAGTCATAATAATATTACTACATAGTATCACTGAATTTTAACAAATTTCAGGAGTGGTATGAAGAATTTAAAATATGTCCTCAAAAACACAGTGGCAGAACTATCTTGAATGTTTCATTATTTCCCTCTTTAAAAGGGGTAGCCTCTACCTAGTTGCCCACAGGATCTATTAGATTCCCTGTTTCATGTGGAATCATATTAAATAAATTGAAAATTCTGAACCTAATCTTTACTGGAGTAAAATAGTATTTAAAAATCAGGCCAAGAAAAATATGAAGGTAAATTTGTAATTCTTAGGCCCACACTTGGAAGGACAAAAATAATTTTGAATATTAGAATGTCCTCCTCAAAGCTAGGTTCTTTCCCCTCACCTTAGGCAATTGGGGTTAAGTGACTTGCCCAGCATCACACAGCTAGGAAGTATTAAGTATCTGAGGCTAGATTTGAACTCAGGTCAGACAGGGCCTGTACTCTATCTACTGTGCCATCTAGCTGCCCCATGTATAGCCAAATTCTATTAGCCTTTAAAAAAGGTATTCAGTATCTCTGAAGAAATGCACATGTTTAACCTATATCAGATTGCTTGCCGTTGGGGGGGAGGAGGGAGAAGAGGGAGAAAAATTTAGAGCACAAGGTTTTGTGAAGGTGAAGGTTGAAAAGTATTCTATTAAAAATAAATAAAATGTAAAAAAGGTATTCAATTACTCCATCATTTTATTTCACTTATCTCTCCAATTTATTTTTGGAGAGGTGTTAAATATATGGATAAAATCAATCAGGAAAAAGAGGTACTAAAACCAGAAATGCATACCCATTCTACTCTCTTTGGCAATTCAAGAAAGTTATATGCTTTCTAATGTAACCACAAAGGTAAATCTCCTTTTGGGAGATAGCCCATTTTCCAGGAAAAGAAATATTTGCATTTTATATGAGGGAAATACAAGATAAAGCTTTCACTTCCTTAACAATATTCCTGATAAAGGACAGCTAGATGGTGTAGTCAATTTGGAATTGGAAAGAACTACATTCAAATTCAGCCTCAGATTGTTACTAGTTGTGTGTCCTATAATGGAAGTTTTGACCTCAGTTTGCATCTATAAAATGGGAAGTTTTACTTGATGGCTTCTAAGATTTTTTCCTAGCTCCAAATCTGCAATCATCTTTTGTGACATTATGAGTCTCAGGAGCTCTATCTTGCATAAGGCAAAGTTATGCTAAGACCACCTTGAATAACAGAACAAAAGCGTCATCCTATGAGCAAGGCCACAATGAATCAGAAGACAAGAAATCTTAAAGGAAATATCAAGGAGGATGGATCAGATATAGTGCCAAGTCTCCTCACCCATTATTATGCCAAAAAGCCCAAAACAGTGATGGAGAAGTAGAACCCAGAAATAGTAGAAGGAAGCATGAGAAGGAGAGCTTAGATTGAGACGCTTATCCCCATATGTTGGTGCTGGACTACACAATCTTAGGAGTCACGCTAGACTGGCTGACAGTGAAGAATCCTGCCAGATATCATTGAGTAAAAGTGGAAATAAAACTAGGACCTATGAGTTCACACAGTCTTATACCTATGCTGATGGGAATTCATCAGCTCCTTACTGAGCAGCTCCAGAAGGCAGGAAAGGCCCATCATCTATTTGTATGGGTAGAGTTCAACTGAGTATTTGTCTGTTACCCACATGATGAACTAAACTCTTGCTACCCCAAACTAGTTTATGAAATCATATATAGAACTCAAGAAGAATAATATAATAGATTATTGATAGCTCATGTCCCATTACAGAGACATAGGGAAAGCAACTTCTACAAGAGTTTTCATCTAATAATTGTATAAATATGTATGTATATATTGAACAAAATGTGTATTTTTACCATGTTTAACATATATTGGATTACTTGCTATCAAGGGGAGAAGGTGAGGAGAAAGGGGGAAAAACTGGAACACAGGGTTTTGCAAGAGTTAATGCTGAAAAATTATCCATGCATATTTTTTGAAAATTAAAAAGCTTTAATTAAAAAAAAAAGTTTTCATATACAGAGGATTCTTCTCTCAGTCAGGGGGTTAGACTAGTTAATCCCTGAACTCCCTTTTAGCTTTAGAGCTACAATATTACTGTTGTTATTTAGTTATTTTCACAGTTGTGTCTGAGATTTTGTAACCCCATTTTGGGTTTTCTTGGCAAAGATACTGTAGTGATTTGCCATTTCCTTCTCCATCTCATTTTACAGATGGGGAAACTGAGGCAAACCGGGTTAAGGAATACCCTATCCACCGTGAAATCTAATTTCCTTATACTATTACTAATAGTAATAATGATAACTTAGATTTGTATAAGACATTATAGTTTATAAAGTACTCTACCATGACTTTATGACATAACAATCTATTTCAACAGGTCACAATCTCTCAGGGTTTAATTGTTCTTTAGTGAAATAAAAGTTGGGCTAGGTTACCTTTAAGAGTCTCTTTCATCTATCGAATTCTATGGTTTTTCATATAGCTCGCTAACGAATATGAACTTTAAATCACACTTTAATTTGGTTACATTTAGTACCTCCATGATTAAAAAGAGTACAATGTAAATATCCTCATTCTAGTTTAGTAAGTTGTCAATACTAGACAACTAAAGATGACTTTGAGACAGAGTAGCCATTAACCATTTGAATGAGAATACAGTATATACAATGAATCTTCCTTGAAAGTAGGTGAAATCTAAATAAATTCCTCATCATTTTATGTGGTGATTTAAATTATATGTTTGAGTTATTTATAAGCTCTAATTAGCTGAGGTAGAAAGGCCTACAAGGAATTAAGCTTAGCTTCAGAAAAATTCAAGTGAAAAAAAGTGAGGGTTTAAGGAAAATTAGAAAATATGTCTCAAGGAACTGGAACTTTTTCAGCTTACTAATGTTTATGACTATTAGATTTAGAATTGTAGATATTTATAGGAGTGGCAAGGGTAGGGAAAGTCCTTATATTTTTTCAAGTTATCTAGAATCATAGGAAAATGTTATTTAAATGAAAACTTCATTAAACTTTTTAATATTCCTCTGAGATACTAATTAAATTAGTAAAACCTCAGACATTACTAATCTATGTAATATAACATTTCTTCTAAATTAGCATTCAAGAATCTTGCCCCTCCAATGGTAGAAGGTACAATTCCATGAGAAGGAATCACTTGAACGTATATAGATGAAGAGAATCTCTATCTCCCTTGATTACTGGAAGTCTTTTTGTCCTTTCATAAAGTCCTTATGAAATTCTTAGATATGATATAACTTTCTTCTGGATTCCTTGTAGAATCCTGAAGTTACTTTTTCTCAGTGTGTCTAGGTTGTCCTGTCCTGAATTCATCTATTCCAAGGATACTGACTAGACTTTGGGGCATTTAGCAAGTCTTGCTCTTGTAAGATATGATGGCAATTAATGGAATATAGTTTCAGAAATATACCCCCAATCCTAGAACTTTGAAGTAAGATAGTGTCCATCACTCTTTGGGCATTCAACCTTCTAGTGTGAGTGAGGAGTGGGGCACTAAATCCAAATTGCATCTCACTTTCTAAAATAACATTTAATTGATTAATTTTGCTTTGAACTCATGTTTTCTGGCCCACTAATAAAAGTAAATTCATTGATAGGAAATCACAGACTATATTTCTTGAGATAGCATGAATGTTTAGGGTACCTTGAACCTGGAATAGGTTTTTTTGGGGGGGACGACCCATGTCTAAGGTCTGTGTGTGGTGTGGGAATGTCTTTAGGTGATATATGAATAAATATGCAATACATGCATCACAATCTTTATAAACTGGTGAAATAAAAAGTATATCAGAGCAAAGACTGGAGAAATATCAAGGAACCATAATGATAATTTCTGCATCAGCCATAATTTGCCTCCATAATGCATAATTCCTTGATTTATATTCCTACATATGGTCTGTACTTTATATTTAGAATATTGACTTTAATATATCTCTTCCTTTCATTTATAAAAGATACAAAATGTATAGACATCATGTTATGATTATTTAATGCTGGTAGACTTTTAACAACTGCCAAATTTTAAAACTGTATTGTTTATTAATTATTCTTCATTAAAACATAGAAGGACTTGGGGAAATGATTCAACTCCACAACATTTATTAAGTATCTGCTACAGTACATGAAAGATACTGTTCTGGATCCAGTGGGTACAAAATTTAAAAAAAAACAGTCCCTTCTCTCAAGGAACCTATATTCTACTGAAAGGACACAGCATGAATACAAATAAATAAATGCAACAAAACTATAGAAAAAGTAATTTTAATGTGAGAGTACTAAAATTGGGGATAGTAATAAAGACCTTTTATAGGAGATAGTGTCTGAGTCAAGGCTTGTAGGGAGCAAGGAAGTCCAAAGAGTAAAGGTGAAGAGTAAGAACACTCTGGACATGAGAGATAAACCGAGTAAAAGCAGGGAGATTGGAGATGGGATATTCTATATAGATAACAGCAAATAGACCACTTTCATTAGAATGGATAAAGGGAAATCTGATGTAGAGTCTAGAAAGACAGACTGGATCCATACTGATAAGGATTTTGAAAGCTCAACAGAGGAATTGTATTTTCATGTTGTTTTTGTTGTTTGTCCTTTGTTGTCAAATAGGATCATGATGTCAGAGAGGTGATGCCATGACATGCAATTAAATTAGATTTAAGGGAAGGAGGGCTGCTCACTTTTCTCTCCAGAGTCATCTGGGAGGCAATAGGGAGTCCCAGAAGCTTCTTGAGCATAGGAATGACATGGTCAGACCTGTGTTATGAACATCAATTTTGGTAGTTAAATGTAGGATAAGTTAGAAAAAGAAGAAAATGGAAGCAGAGGGCCCCCAATGGGGGAAGAGCGCATACCCATTGATCCAGCAGTGTTTCTACTGAGCTTGTATCCCAAAGGGATCTTAAAGGAGGGAAAGGGACCCAAATGTGCAAAAATGTTTGTGGCAGCCCTCTTTGTAGTAGCTAGAAACCAACTGAGTGGATGCCCCAGTTGGAGAATGGCTGAATAAGTTATCATATATGAATGTGATGGAATATTATTGTTCTATAAGAAGTGATCAGCAGGATGCTTTCAGAGAGGCTTGGAGAGACTTCTGATGCTAAGTGAAATGAGCAGAACCAGGAGATCATTATACACAGCAACAACAAGACTATATGATGATCAGTTCTGATGGACGTGGCTCTTTCCAACAATGACATGATTGAGGCTAGTTCCAATGATCTTGTGATGAAGAGAGCCATCTATACCCAGGAAGAGGACTGTGAGAACTGAGTGTGGATCACAACATGGCATTTTCACTCTTGTTGTTATTGTTCACTTGCATTTTGTTTTCTTATTTTCTTTTTGATTTGATTTTTTCTTATGCAGCAAGATAATTGTATAAATGTTTATATATTGGATATAAATATATTTAACATGTATAACATATACTTAATTGCTTGCCATCTAGGGGAGGGGATGGAGGGAAGAAGAGGAGAATTTGGAATACAAGACTATGCAAGGGTCAATGTTGAAAAATTATCCGTGCATATGTTTTGAAAATAAAAAAAGTTTTAATAAAAAAAGGGGGAAAAAGGGCAAAGATGTGAAATATTATGGAGGTAGAATAAATAATTTGGAAACTGATTGGACATGAGTCGTGAGGGAGATGGAAGAGTTAAGAATAACTATTAAATTATCCATCTGGAGGATAAGATGGATGGAACACCAAAAGGGAGGAGGATGAACTTTAAAGGGAAAAGTAGTAAATTCCATGTTGACATGTTAATTGATGTGAGAAAGATGAAGGCTGGAAAAGGGCTTACTTTGGAGTTAGAGGATTTGGATTCAAATTCTCCCTTTGATGGTATTGGGCCAGTCACAGTGTTACTTGGTTAAGTTAGATGATCTCTGCATAGAGATAATCATTGAACTAATGGGACTTAGTGAGGTTACTTAGAATAAAGAGAGAAAAGAGGTCCCTGAGCAGAAGGGGTGAGATATGGAAATGTTCACCAGCTAAGAGGAAGAACCAGAAGTGGGAATTCAAGAAAAGGGACTGATTAAGTGCCAAAAATTGACAGAAATTGTAGGAATGATGAGAATTGAGAAAAGGCTGTTGGATTTGGCGATTATAAGGTCCTTGGTAACCACTGAAAAAGCTGTTTTGGTTGAATGGCAGGAATGTGAAGAAGAGGAAACAATGATTCTCTTTCTTTCTTTCTTTTTTTTTTTTTTTTTTGCACGCTTTATATTACAATATTGCCCAAGCTTTCCCCCCATGACCACACTTTGTTCTTTGCTCAATTTTACAATCATACACAAGTCTTTCCTTAAAACATCTCTAATGGTTTTGTCTTCTTCTTTCTATTTTTAAGTGAATTCTTTGGAAAAGCATGTGGTTTTTTAAATACTGCAGAGTTTTTTAACATTCAGATAGCAGAGAATTTAAGGGCAAAAATCTGACAATTATATGCCATATGGCATTTATAGTTGTTCTTGCCAAGTATTTAATTCTTCTGTGTTTTAAAATTTAAAATCTTAATCTCATTTAAACTTAAAAACTATCATTTAGGTCATATCCATACAAGCCCTTTAGCTCTTTTATTGATTGAAATATCAATTTCACTGAAGATGGAATCATAATTTTCTCTAGGTAAGCACAAAGGAACTTGTATACTGTAGAAGATGGGAAGATAAATCTTGTAGCCTTAAACAACCAAACTTGGGTCTGTTCCTGTGGATCATCTTCTACCCCAATTTCTATATTTGCCCCCACAGAACATATCCACTTTGACTTGAGAGAGAAGGAAACTAGGGAAGGGGATTCTTTCACAAGTAGGGATGTGGGAGGGTCGAGGGAAGGGAATCTGTTTCTCTACTTGGGAGGGCAGAAGGAAGACTATTTATTATTCAAGGCAGAATAGAATAATGAGGAGAGGTGGGTACCTCAGTGCTCATATAACATGGAAGGGACTCTTTTGATCTGTTCTCTGAAGAGAAAAGGTTGACTCTAAGTAAACTGAAGTAGGATCAAAAACCAGAGGTGGAATGAATCTCAGAGGTCACAGTCCAATCCCCTGATTTTACAGATAGAGGCACATCTAGATTAAAGAACTTGCCAAGAGTTATATAGGTAAGAAATGACAAGCAGAATTCGAACCCACATCCTTTTGATTATGGCAAAAGTTAGTCTTTTGACTCCCTTCCACCTCTCTGGTTGTATCTTCTTTTACCTATTGGTGTTCTCGCTTCTTCTTCCCAAAGGTAATAAGGCCTTAGGTTGTTCAAGGTCTCCATTCCTGCTCCATTATCACCTTATCCTGCCATGTCCCCCAGGGTTGCCTAATGCTCCAAAATTACTTCTTTTCCCTTCTTTTCCTAATTCTTCATCAAAAATTCTTAAGCAATGAAGAGGAAATCAGTAGCTTTGGTCATCCAGAGTCTTCTCTGATGAGGAAATATTTCCTCTCTGAGGAAATATGAGTAAGGACTAAGGTAAATTCTTTAAATTCAGGTAGCTGACCAGGTATAGGGTGAATGAGTTGGACTAAACTGATGCGTTGGCATCTGTTATTATTGTTCAGTCATGTCTGACTTTTTGTGACTCCATGGGCTTTTCTTGCCAAAGATATTGAAGTGGTTTGCCATTTCTTTTTCCAGCTCCATTTTACAGATGAGGGAATTGAGGCAAATAGGGGAAATGACTTGCCCCCAAAACCAGATTTGCTTCCTAACTCCAGAGAGCCACCTAGCTACCCTCCTGTAAAGGGCTGAAACTCTTGAGTTGATGTACTGAGGACAGACAACTAAGCACTTAAGGCTAATTGCCGATTGGACAATACTCTATTAGCATATGCTTGGAAAATGGCACTTCCCACTATTCTGTGGTGTACACAGAGAATTGTAGGAAGGACTAGGGGGTGGAGTAAGACTAGCCAGAGTCACTTTTGGGCAGGAGATGAAAAGGGGAGGTCATGGAGATTCTGTGCCCATCCAATTCACTTCTACCCTTAAAGACCAAGAAGACCAAGGATTTTTGCTTATCCTGACTCCGGCTGGTTCTAAGGCTAACTCAGTCTTCACACCTCCATTGGAATCTGTTAGAGAAACTAAAGTCATAGACTTTCTGCAGTCATTCTACAATGAGTTCTGCTTTATTAATCCCTAAAACTAATTAATGCTAATCCTTGAAGCTAAAGACTCTGATAGGGCAACTAAGTGGTGTCATAGTGCACAGAGCGCTGGACCTGAATCTAGACTCTTTTCTTTCTGAGTTTAAATACAGCCGCAGATACTTACTAGCTGTATGATCCTGGGCAAGATACCTAATCCTGTTTGCCTCAGTTTCCTTATCTGGAAAATGATCTGGAAAAGAAAAAATGTAAACCACTGCAGTATCTTTGCCAAAACCCAAATGGGGTCATAGAGAGTTGAACACAATTGAAATATGACAAAGACCTGATGCTATCAATCAATCAGTCCATCAATACACATTATTATAGGCTCATAGAATCATAGATCTAGTATTAGAAAGGATGTAGAAAGTCATTGACTCCAACTTCCTCATTTTATAGATAAGGAAACTGAGGCAAACAGAGGTTAAGTTATTTTTCAGATACTTTAGGATTCAGTTAGATCTTCCTAACTACAAGTCCAGCATTATACATAATACAACATTTTGCTTCCCATATGTGTCCAAACAGTGGGTAGACAAAAATCCCTGCCCCATTCAAAGACTGTGCATTTTATTTGGAAGAACATGTATAGAAAAAAGTAAATATTGTGCATGCATATGCAAAGAATATAAAATAATTTCTAGGAGATAGTAGTAATTTAGAGGATTAAGAGTTGGCAGTTAAACTGGATTTTGAAGGAAAATGGTAAGGAAACCATTGGAGATAGATATGGTAAAGAAGTACATTCCAGGTATAAGGGATAGGGGAGAGAGAAAGGAATAAATATAGATCTATAGATATCCACATACCTATATATAAGCTTCACCTGTGTCTAGCTTATTCCTTTTATATATATATGTATATGTGTGCACGTAAATATATGTATACACACATATGTATGTGTGTTAGCTACTCTATGCTAAGTGCTGTGCCAAGTACATTTACAAATATTATCTCATTTGATCCTCATAACAATCCTTATCTCTATATATAACTTATCTCTATAAGTGCTTTTATTCCCATTTTTACATTTGAGAAAATTGAAACAGAGCTAAATATCTTGGTGTCTAAGATCAGATCTGACCTCAATTCCTCTCGATTCCAGCATTCTATCCTCTGTATCACCTAGCTGCCTGGATGAAGGTGCAAAAGTGGGAGATGGAATATCTTGTACAGAGGCTAGTTTGGCTAGGACAGAGAATGCATAAAGGGGTCTAATGTGCAACAAAATGAGAAATAGAGAGAGGCTAATGAAAGGCTTTAAAGGCCAGAGGACTTAGTATTTGATTCCAGAGACAACAAGGAACCACTGCAACTTTTTGAATGGGGAAGTGACATGATTAAATCTATGACAAGAATACAAATTTGGCAGCTGTGTGGAAGAATAATTGGAAAGGAACTATTGTAATATTCCAGACAAGAGGTGACAATGACTTGAATTAGGGTGTTAGCTGCTTGAGGATGGTTAAGGAAATAAATGCAAGAAATGTTGTATAGATAGAATCAATATTACTACCTGATCAGTTATAGAGGATGAGAGTAAACAATTGAGAGCATCTAGATAGCACTACAGTGCACAGAGCACTGGGATTCGGATCAAGAAGACTCATCTTTCGAAGTTCAAATCTGGCCCAGACACTTGCTAACTGTGTGATCTTGGGAAAGTCACTTAATCCTGCTTGCCTCAGTTTCCTCATTTGTAAAATGAGATGGAGAAGGACATGGCAAATCACTTTAGTGTCTCATCCAAGAAAATCCCAAATGGGGTCATGAGAGTTGGACATGACTGAAAACCACTGAACAATTTGTGTGACTAGAACAATGATGACATCTTCAATAGAAATGAATCGATTTGGAATGAGGCTGGGTTTGGGGTATGAAGAGGAAGGGGATATGTTGCGTTTCAGTTGTGTACGGAACATCCAGTGGGAAATATCTAACACATGATGAGTAATGTGGGATCAGAGCTCCTGAGGGATACTAGAATTGTATATATTGATTTTGGTATTATCTGCATTAAAGTAAAAACGAAGCCATGGGAACTAAAATCACTGAGAACGAGGGCAACAAAAGGTTATGCTTGTTCAGTGTTTTCTGGCTGTCTGGGTCCATAGCAGCTGATTCAACCTGCAGATCCAGAATGTCTCCCTCTCCATAGTGCCGTCATTCTTTCTTGGTTCCAAAATTACTCTGTATTTGAGTGCTTTGTGTATGTAATGGGGTTTGAGAACCAACAGGCATTCTGGAATTTGCAGTTCAGAGAGAAAAACATTCCTTCTTGATTCTCGGAATAATTTGGGATTGTCAAGATCTTTGTGCCAGAAGGTATACTTGAGTTACATCCGGGGGAATCTTAAAGGGAAACACACATGCCCATGCACATGCTCACACACAGATACACAGACACACATGCTCATACACACACAGGAGACAGATTGAGAGGAAGGAGTAGGGAGTGCAAGAGTTAAGTTGCAGTAAAACCAGCATTAGCAATGGAGCAACAGCATCCAAAGCCCCACCCAGGATTTTGCAACACGATTTGGAAAGAATTGGCAAAATAAGAGTTTAACTGCAGCACAGGAAGGAGAAATCTCCAAATAAGAGACTCATATTGAAGTTAGTGACTATAATCACTTCTTGAAGAACTGAGGGGAGTCCCCAAAATAGGTCTGTTCTTTCTCCAAATTCTCTTCTCTATGCCTTCCCAGTCCCAAATACTAATATATCATTTTTATTCTTTTTACCTAACCATTTCCTGTATCCTGATTTTTGCTTCAAATATTAAGAGATCAGGATATTTTACCTACACAAAATATTGTATATCTATTTAAAACTTTAAAACAGGATAGCAAATCAATAGTTTAATTTATTATTTAAATGTTAGGAATTTTCCAAACTGGGAACTTCAATCAATTGAGATGGTAACTAATGCTTTCTTTTTTTCTTTTTTGACCTGATATAAACTTCATGAAACAGCAGAGAAAAGTACCATGTGTACCTGAAGGCCATTATATTGTACTTAGGCTAAAAGTGAGATAGTTATTATAAAGGGAGAGTAGGAAAGTGGGTGTAACTAATTACATCTCAGGCCTGTGAAGAAATAATAGGGAAAAGCTAGGCATAAATGAGACATAGGAAAATGAGACTTATGTGAGATTTATTAAGCTCTGTTCTTCCCAGAAGAAGAAAATTTGAAGTATCTTCCACAGCACTATCCATTCCACCCATTAGTGTCACACATGTACTAGCACACACAGATTTTTAATATATACTTATGTATTTACCTGTTAGCTTAATAGAATGCAGAATCATTTAGGGACAGCTTCATGGTTGAGGTTGAAAACCGTCAGCTTCAATTTAGTTTTTAAACCTATCGATTTAACCTTCAAAAACTGATACTAAATTTGTATGCCAGAAAACATGTGTCAAGGAACTTTAATTTCTGTCATTTTAGTTTCTTTCTTTTGGTTGCTGATTTATATATATATATATATATATATATATATATATATATATATAATTAGAATTTCAACATGTATCTTCTGAGAGCTGGAGTAACAGAAGGGGAGGTGTTTGGGAAGGAATCTTATGGCTAGAAAGAAAATTAACCACTTCATACAATTAAGTTGAAGTTATACCAAAACTTTAGGTAGTCAGTTTCCTATATTGATTTCTCCAGAGAATTTTAAAAATCCCGTCCCTCAAAAGCAGCAAAAGTGATATTGTGTCCTGTAAACAGCATGTGAGAAAATGAATAATGAATTCTGGACTGCAGATATGAGGTCCCTCCACCCAAAAAAACACTTATTAATATTGGACAACAGATCATTATATGGTTTGACTATAGATGAGAAAACAGTGATACCTGTAAATTTTATTACCAGAAGATAAAGAACATATCTTGGTGACAAGGTAAACATACAAACACACCAATAAAACATCTTATCCTATAATTGTTTCTTTTAATTTTTTTGTTTTTTAAAATAACTTTAAGTTAATAGAAAATATGATAAAATACTGTGCTATTATTGGATTAATAGGCAACTTACTATAACTAAATTTGATTCACAGCTATTTAATTCCTTGATACATGATTAATATATAGCCTTCATTATCCTTACTATCTAGCATAATTACATGTGACATAAAACCAATATATAAACATACTTATAGTCATAAATACACAGCATAAATAATTAGTATGTAGCTTTATATTCTTACTATCTAGCCATAATTATACATTATCTATAGACATTCTATTACCACAAGTAAACACACAATATCTTTAACAGAATAAGTACCTTCAGGGCAATAGTCAATAGCTATTATTCACAACAGAGAAGAAAAATGAGAAAAAGTATATATCATGAATTCTATGTATAGTTCTATAATGTAGGACAATTATCTTTTAGCTTAAGTAAGATCCTATGATTTGATTGCAGGTGTCCAAATTTGAACTGTTGATTGAGCCTGGATTTTGTTTATTGAAATACAAGATATATGAAATTTGTTTATATTTGTGGAATTCAAGCAGATTTTCATTTACTGAAAGTGCTAAAAAATTTTTAATGCAAGTTATAGATGTATTGATTGTTCTTCCATGTTTCAGGCATTATTTTAGTTTTTAGCCAACCCAAACTAATATTTCATGATATATATTTTACTTTAATACAAAAATGATCATATGAGTTCACTGCGGTCTTAAGGCTAAAATGTTAAAGAATGAAAAGCACAATTTTTTTATCCATTTCATCACAATGTAAATAACTGACCCAGATTATCATCATAGAGTTTTTAGGCCAACCTTTTATAATTTTAGTCTGTTCTAGGCATGATTGTCTGTAAAAAGCAAGCTAAGAAATGACTGAAAAGATGTCCTTAAGCATAGGTAGCAAACAAACAAGTGTTTGTCTCAGCTTCCATAAGTTTGTATTAGAAAACTACCAGACTCCAAGTGTTCTGTAGTATTAGTCAAACACACAAAGTACATTAATGAATGCCCCATATTTTGACCATACAAAAAAGTTTAAACTTGGCGTTATTCATGAAAAATAAACTCTAGAAACCCCTTTACTTGGATATATCAGGAAGGAACAAACTCTAGATGCTATATAAAGTCAGAGAGTGTCAGAACTGGAAGGGATGTTAGATGCCATCTTATGCAAATCCTTATTTTGTAAGTAAGAAGACTGTAAACCAGAGAGATTATGCTCACATACAAGTTAATGGCAGAATTATTCAGATCTCTAGTCTAGTGCTCTTTGCATTATACCTCACTTATTTATACTCTTGCTTGGAATAGGGCTCAAGCTGTTGTAATAATGCTTTTGAATCACTATATTTTGTTTTGTCTTCCAAGACATAAAGAAGTAAACATTTTCAATCACATTTTAAATAGTGGATCAAGCAAAGTTTACTGTTTCTCAGCAGACACAGAGATACTCAAAACGCTTCATGAAATGCCTTCCTTTTTAATAGCTTAATAATATTTTAATGGAAAAGAAATTTAGAGTATTTAAATTACTTAGAGAATTTTATCTCTTTACTTCAAATGCATAATTTAATGGTCTAAATGGTCTAAAAATGTGCTATTATGCTAATGCCTAAGGGGAACTTAAGCTTTTTAGTTTCTAAATCCTGTTGCATTTGATCACATAAACATATATACATACAACAATTGAAAAGACATTCTTTTTTTAAAAAATGAATTAAAATATATAAAATTTTCATAATTTTTGTGAGCCATTAGGAATCACTGGCAATTATAAGAAAGCTTCATTTGTTGTTTGGAATTTCAACTCAAAGCAAAATGGCAAACAAATTCAGGAACTGGGGCGAACGTACACAGGGCTAATCTACAGCATTAGAATACCTCCCAAAATGTTGTAATCATTTGACAATTTCTGTATCTTACAGATCAGTCAATCTCCAATCAGGAAGGAGAAAACACAGCTGCATGGAACATCTATTTTAGAGGTGAAAAAAATTCTGTGTTTCCTTCTTGAAAGCATGCTTTTTAAATCAATCTTTTCCTAATCCAAAGAACCCACCCTTTCCATGACTCCAGCTAGTCCAACAATGCTCAGAGAGTGATCCCCAGTAAGGCTTTGTAATTAGAATGAATTAGAATGATCATATTGAAATATGATCAGAACTTAAGGGGAGCCTGAAGCTAGTATCTAAGCAAAGAGTCAGGTCACTAAAAGACTTATGAAAAAGCCATTTTCCATGATGCATTTTCTTCCTTGAGGAAAAAGAGTCAAGAGCTATAAGAAAAAGGAAAAATCTGCATTTTTTAATGGTCTACAAAAGGCTTTGCAAAACCAGTGATCTTCCCAAGAAACTTAGGGGCACATGTTTGCAAAGACTGAGGAAACCAGATCACTTAAAGGTCATTGTTGTGGCTAAACACAGAATAATATTCAGGTCAAATGACTCACCATGACAATGCAGGATTTGGACAGCACTCGGAAGGAGCCACATAAATAAGGCAAGTGGCATTAAGACTGCCTTCTTTTGGCTAGGTAAAGTTATGGGCAAATGGAAACTGTCAATGTTTCTAAGCTAATAAACTTAAGTGTGGATTTTATGTATGGGATGGTGAGAGAGGGCAAGGGGAAGGAAGAGTAATAACGAAATTTAGGAGAGAGATGCTGCAAAAGCTATATATAAAACTTTATTATATAGTCCTATATATAAATACAAGTGTGTCTGTGTATACATATACATATATGTATATCTTTATCACTGTGTTTCACTATTATTGATTTCCTTCATAATTCTATATATTTTACTTGATGTACTTAAAACATTCTGAGAAGGGGTTTATAAGCTTCATCAGAGTTCCAAAGGACACTATGACACAAAAATATTGAGAACACGTGCTCTAATGCACCAAATGACCATTACAACTGCTTTCCTTTTTGTCTAAGAAAGGAGGGATTCCAATGCAGACAAAGGCAGAGAAGTATGTGACAATAGCCCTAGAAACATTAGGAATGTCAGACCTCTGACTGGGTGATCCTGGGACCTTGCTTACTCATTAAGAAGAAAAACAACAACTTAGATTCTCACCTCCACCAGCCCTCCCAAACTTATGTCAACAGAAGATTTCTTTCTTTCAGCAGTAATGATTGAGCCAGAGTTTTTTTTTTCCCCAAAGCATTAAGTGTTTTTCTCTTCTCACCCCCCTAGAGACACTTAACTGGCTTTAGATTGTTAAGAGCAAAAATGGGAAAAAAGACAAGTGCTTGACTGAGTACTCCTTGGGAGGGTGTAAGATATCAGGGTAAAAAAAATCATGGAAACCCAAGCATGATAGCTTCAGTCACATTCTTTGTTGTCTTATGACTGATTAGAAACTAAAATGGATGTGGGCTTTTAATAGACTGACTATTTATAGGCAGCCTTTCATTGTGTATTATTGGTCAAGGTCAGCTTATAGGATCTGGTAATGAGATAATTTCAATAAAAAAAAAAAACAACTATGGAAGCCAAGTTGAAATCATTTAACAAAGTTATCTCCTGATCTATAATTTTTCTCCTTCTCTTAACATATGGTATCTTTATATTCAAGCTGTAGGACATACTTGAAGCTGAAAATAACTACATCATTTTCTTATGTCCCAGATTTCCTATCCTTTAAAAAAGACCCTCAGAGCTTGCTTCCATCTACACTGAATTGGAAAGTACAGAGGCACAAATGACTCCTTGATGGCATCCTTCAAACGCACAAAAAATTACCCAAGCAGGATTGTAATTTTTTTTTTCTCAAATGAAGAGAAGGGAAAGCATGTAGAGAGCTTCTACTACATTCTAGGAACATATTATTTTTTTAAAATATTTTCTTATTTGATCTCTAATATCCTTCTGCCATGTCAGAGTCATCCTTAATGCTTCCTTTTCCTCCATGCCCTATATCCAATCCATTGCCAAAGCTCATTAATTTTTAGCCTCATTAACTTTATCTCCACAACATTTATTGAATGTCTTTTTTCTACTCATAGAGCCACCAGCCTAATTAATAATAATAATAATAATAATAATAACTAATGTTTATGGAGTTTGTAGCATGTTTCAGGTACTATGCTAAGCACTTTTACAAACATTATCTCATTTGACCCTTACATCAATGGTGGGAGGTAGGTACTATTATTATCATTCCCATTTTACAATTAAGAAAACTGAGAAAGACAAAGGTTAAGTGACTTGTTCAGGATCCCACAGAAAGTGTCTAGGGTTGGATTTGAATTCAGGTCTTCCTGACTCCTGGCTTATCACTATGCTATCAGCTGTCTCAAGAACACTACCAAAAAACTGAAAGAGATTGAATACATCCCTAGATTGTAGTGTCCCTCCCCAGGGAGATGTCTGGAGTAGTAAGGTATTTATTAATGATTTAAACTTAACTTCTGGATTCCAGATGCTAGCATTTCCTGAGATAATACATGTTTGAAAAAGGCATGAACATTCAGGTAATATGCCAGATCTAATAGCAGTAAGGACTTAATTAAAGTCCTTTAATTTCAGTTGCTTTCAGTTGCTGCTGGAAATATAATTATATGTGCTTTAGTTGTTGCCAGTGAGAGAAGATGACCAGTACTGCTATTGTTTTACATGATTTAATGCTTTGAGTTATCAGCAGAAGTTTCAAAGTTTTTGTAACAGTGCTAAGGAATTTCAGAAAAAGAACATATAAAACTATGTTTCAGTATTAATAACAATAACAATTGACATTTATGAAGCAAAGTTTGCAAAGCACTTTACAAATATCTCATTTGGGCAGCTAGGTGACACAGTGGGTAGAATACAGACCCTGGATTCAGAAGGACCTGAGTTCAAAATGACCTAAGACACTTAATACTTACTAGTTGTATATTCCTGGGCAAGTCACTTAACCCCAATTACCTTGCCTATAAAATAAAAAAAAATTCTAGGATTATATAGATGAAAAAACAGAGGCAGACAGCAGTTAAGTGACCTATGTAGGGTCACACAGTGAGCAAAGGTCTGAAATTCAATTTATACTAAGTTATTCCTCTCTCCAATAACTACCACCTATCTAACTCTAAAGTAAATATGTAGTTGACTTTAATTCTGAAAAATTTCTCAGAAATGACATGGATGAGGCAGCTGCAGAAAAATTGTCACTGAATTTAGTTTTTCCCAGTGAAAGACAAAAAAAATGAAATTCAGAAGAAAGAAGACTTACTCTAAAATAATCTCTCTATAAAAGAATGTATAGAGGACAATAGTTTTGAAGAATGAAGATAAATATTTTGGAATTATAGCCTATGATGAAAGGCTAAAGGGATTGAGATTACTTACCTAGAAGAGACCAAAATATCACCATTACTGTCATGAGTCAAGTACATGTTATCCAGAGATAATGGCTAGACATATTTGCTCTCCTTAGAGGATAAAACACAAAAATGGCCTTAAATGGGAGCAAGAGAGCCTTGGAATGTAAGAATATGCTAATGATTGTTATTGACTCTTCTGGTATAGATTCTTCTGTGGAATGGTAGAGGTATAATTTGATTTGGGATTAAGGGAAAACCTAGACAATTTGTAGGGTTTTCTTCCAGTTTTATGATACTTGTTCATAAAATACTAGTCAAGACATCTGGTTAGAAACTGGAGTAGGGAGGGGGAAAAAATGACCAAAATGGAGAAAAAACAATAATGTGATTAACACTGTAGAGTCATCAAACTGAGTCAACAGAAATAAAGGAAGATGAATAATTTGAGAGTTGTTTATTTTTTTAATGGCTGGAACATGCCAATATAATTAAAATTGTGATATTATCTAAATTAATTTCCATATTTAGTTCTATGAGAGGCAGCATGAAATCATGGATAGTGAGTTAGGAAATCCTAGAGTTCAATTACTGCTTTTATTACATTCTGGCTAGCACCCCAAGAATATTCTGAGACTCACAGTTTTTGAAAAGTTACCAATTTGCATTGCTAGAAGTTCCTTACTTGAAGCTTCCTATATCACTGAAATGAGAGGTATAAAAAATAGCTCTGCAACAAACAAATTACCAAGGGGCTATTTTATGGAGCTGGACAAAATAATGAAATACATTTGGTCAAGAATTTGAAGGGAAATGGAGATAGAGGGTAGAAGAAGATGTTAAATTATCTCACAAGGCAGTAATCATCAAAATTATTTAGTAATAAACAATAGAAAAAAACATATCAGTGCACAGACTAAATAAGCAAAACCTTAGAATAAATGAACATATAGCTAGCTCAATGTACAATAAACACTAACTAGAAACTAAGTGGTATAAGGAGTTGGACCTGAAGTCAAGAAGATGTGAGTTCACATGTAGCCTCAGTCATTTACTAATTATAAGACTCTAAGCAAGTCACTTCACCTCAGTCTAAATCTTTTCTCCTACAAAATCAAGATAACACCACCACCTACCTTTGAGGGTTATTGTGAGGATTAAATAATATTTATGAAACACTTAGCATAGTAGGCACTATATAAATGCTAGCAATTGTTACTGTTATTAGTACTAACCCAAGAACTTAAGTCCTAGGAGAAGGACTCCCTACTTAAAAATTGCTGGGAAAACTGGAAAGCAGTTTAGACTAGAAATTTATACCATATGTTATAATAAATTCCAAATAGATTAATGATCTAAATATAAATGGTCATCCAAGTACTCAAATAAAATGTCACATCATTTTTAAAAACAGAGACTAGAAGGTTATATATTTCGCAACTGGGGGAGAATTTATAAACAGACAAGGGAGGGAAGTGATTATACAAAAAGACAATTTCAGTGATAAAAAATTTTTTTAAACTTCTACATGAATAAAATCTAGAATTAGAAGAGAAGCTACATATGGGGAATTAGAAATCTTTGCATCAGTCTGACTTTCAAAATCTATAGAAAATTTATACATATAGATGTATAAATCCATTTCCCAATAGGCAAGGGCTCAAAGTGTATGAACAGTTTTCAAATGAAGAAATGTAAACTGTCAATAGTCATGTGAAAACATGCTCCAAATTACTACCAATAAGAGAAATGTAAAGTAAAACACTTCTGAAGTATTACCTCATACTCATTAAATTGGCAAAGATAAAATAATTAGGAAAAAATGTCATTGCAGGAGAGGTTGTGGGAAAGCAGCCATACTAATACCTTACTGATGAAACTAAATTGATCTAAGAATTATGAGAAACAATTTGGAATTATTAAAGAAAAGTTACTAACCTACTCATTACTCTTTGACCCAAAATAGATTGTAATACTGGGTATATATCCCAGTGTTGGAAAATGTCTATCCACTGTGGCTGAACAAACTTCAATATATTAATATTGTGGAAAATTGCGATTCTATGAGGAATTACAAATAGAAGAAATCATAGAAATATGCATGTGCTTATATAAAAAAACTCCTTTGGAGCAAAGAAATGAGAATTAGGAGAATAATGTACAGAATGACGATAAAACAAATGAAACTACTAATAATAACAATAACAAAACAGATGAAACAACACTTAAAGACAATAGAAATCTGGTCAAATGCAATGATCAATATGTGTTCCAGAGGAGAGCTTTGGGGAGTATACTTGATCTTCTCATAAGAGGGGTGGGCATTAGGATGTGAACTATTAAATAATCATGCAGTTGTGGTTGCTGTATAGCAAAGTTCTTAAAAACATGGGGATTTGGATTATAATTTTTTTGATAAATGTATCCAATATAATCGAATTTTCCTATGTATTTTATGTATTTAAAAATTATCATTTTGGGGCAGCTAAGTGGCACAGTGGATAGAGCACCAGCCCTGAAGTCAGGAGGACCTGAGTTCAAATCTGATCTCAGACACTTAACACTTCTAGCTGTATGATCCTGGGCAAGTCACTTAATCCCAATTGCCTCAGCAAAAACAAAAAACAAAAATTATCATTTTGAGATGGTGTCTATAGACTTCACTAGACTGATTATGGGTTCCATTAAGAAAAAGTTAAGACTTCCTGTTCCGTAGGGTAATTTTACTTAACTGATTGTTGTTGTTATTCTATTTATAAAGTAGAGTAGTGTGGATGAGACAGTGGGAAGTGACAAAGTTGTTTAAAAAAAATAAACAAACCCAAATGCATTAATAAAATGTAAAAACTAATGTCACCTCTTGCTGAAGCAGACTATTTGGGATATTTTAAAGACAATATGTGGCTAATTATAAGGAGATAATATTCATAAATCCTTTTAAGAAATCAAAGGAACCCCCCACAAATTCTCAATATAAATTACTATGACAGGGCCTGCTCTGATGCTTTCTGCAAGTGTCCCCTTTGGGAGTGAAGCACCAGGCTTTATTACATAAAGAAAATATAAAAGTTGGCATTTGAAGAAAAAAAATGGAAAGGAATCAACAATGATCAGAGTAAGCCCAGAAGGCATCTTAATTTTCGCATGGCTTATTTGCATTTGAAACACTGAGAATTCCTCTTTAGAGCATAGAGAATTTTGTACATGTTAGATTGCTTTTCACTTGAAAGTTTTCTTAAATGTTTGGAAGATGATCAAATTTTAATTGGAGGACCTGTCTTCTTCCATCAGGTGTGGGGGTGTTGTGTCTTCCCGGTATGAGAGGCAACAGCTGATTCTAATAGCAGAATGAGACAAAAATACAGGAAATTGAAATACTTGCACCACCATACGCCTAGAAGTCTAAGAAGAGAATGCACAGGGGGAGAGGGTGTTAACAGACCTGAAGCTCAGAATCAAGCCAAGTCGTAGCTAAGAGCTGATACCTTTGAAATTTAGAATTTTTGGATCTTTTACTTAGACCAGAGTTTGTATGTTTGTACCAAGATCACTCGACCATCCTCCAAACATGTTGCAGGTTTTCTCTGTCTCTTTGTTCACAGTACAATTACACTTAAAATGTTCTCTCTTCCATCTGGACTTCTTGAAACCTACTTCCCACCCTCACTCCCCCTTCAAGGTTCGGTCCAACTGCCATTCTTCCCACGAATTCTCTCCTGACAGAAATGAACTCCGAGAGTACTGTACTTGGTTAGTTGGTGCCTCTGTTCTGCATTTATAATACTCTTCTTTCTATGATGTACCTTGTTGTTATCTACACATTTCCCATGAAAGATTATAATTTCCCTAAAGAAAAGGAACATGTCTTAACATTATTTTTTGTCTCCCTTGGCACCAGCACAAGGCTCTGCACATGGGAAATAATCAATAAATGTTTGTGGTACTAAGTTATATAGTAAAATACCTGACACATTTTGGAAAAAAAATATTTCACTTATTTACTTTTTACTCTCTGGAAATGTAGGTATCTTCACCTCCTAGAGACAGCTGATGGTACAGTGGAAAGAGGGTTAGATCTGGAGTCAGAAAAACCTGAGTTCAGGTTTAGCTTCAGATATTTACTAGCAGAATGACCCTGAATGGTCACTTTCCTCTTCTTAACCTCTGTTTCCTCAGTGTATAAAATGGGGACATTGATAACATCTCCTTCCTCAGATTGTTGTGAGGATAAATGTAAGGTGCTTTATAATCTTAAAATAATGTATAAATATTACCTTTTAAATTATTGAATCATCAAAGGACCTTTCCTTAGATTTTCCAGTTCAAGCATATTTGCTTTTAATAAAATCTTTAGCCCAGCATACAAAAAGTATTTTAAATATTTCTCACTCTATCTGCTATTTACCAGCTATGTTCCATTTATCTATCAATCTATCTAGTGATCTATATCAGTTATTTATCAACTATCATCTATCTTTCTATATCAGCTATCTGCTACTTACTGGCTGTCATCTGCCTATGTATGTATGTATGTATCAAATTATGGATTAGCTATCTATCTAGCTAATCTATCTATCTATTCCTATCTCTAAATCTATCTTCTTTGATCTTGACCTATATTTTAGATGTAAAAATTTCCTTCCATTATATAGATAAACAACTCTAATGTATTGTTTAAAGAAAATGTCCTAGGACACTGAGATGTTAAAAGATTTTCCCATGATCATATAGCTGGTGTTCAAGACTTCAAACCCAAGTCTTTCTAAGTTCAAGGCTACTTCTTTTATCCACCATACCATATGCCCTTTCCAAATATATATATATACATTTGTTATACAAATATAAATATTATATACATACATATTTATACTTATCCACACACAGTACTGATAAATACATACATATTTGTATATATGTACACACTTATAAAGCTCTAAGTGATATATATATACATATATATTTATACATATGCACATACATATAAACTCTTAAGTGTCTTTGCTAATAATTCACATTTTGCTAATAATTCACATTTATATGTAATATATTAACTATATTTGCATATGTTCAATATAAAATATGTTCACATACATTACATAACTAACATATTTTATATATAATTCTATTGGTGATATATTCACATTAAATAAGCATACATGTGAATTATTTATAAAGGTACACCTATGTTTATTAGTTACAGATCAAGAATCTGAGTTCAGTTGAATCTGTGAACTCAAAATATAAAAAACAATATAGCTCCAGGTATAAGGCTCCAGGTGACTTTAAATGGGCATCCACTTCTTCTTTTTTGACTTAAAGGCACTGAGCAAAAACCAGTGGAAACCAGGATGGCAGCTTTACAGAAAAGGGTAAAAGAATTTATTTTTACCTATCCAGAAATGGCTTTTGGATCATGGATAATCACAATCAATAGATAATATGAAATTGTAATTTTCTTCATTAATCTGAACTTTTACACCCAACACTTCTAATAGAGCTACTTTCAAGAAGTCAGATTGACTCATCTGCTCTCTTCCTTTCTCTTCTCCTTTAATTGTAATATTCATGTGAATGAGGAGTGAAATCATCAAAATCCAGATAATAGAAGATAAGCAAATGCCAGTTGGAATATCAGTTCCCAGTGTAGTAAAGTATTTGTATGATCAAAATCCTCTTTAGCAAATTTAAAACATCATAGAAGAACTTATAAGACTAAAATTTTTATAATATCTACAAGCTTTTCTTGTTATATAATAGAATCATAAGTTCACAGATTTAGACCTGGAGGGACATATTAGATTGGGTGATTCAGGAGGTAGAGGACAGCATGACCTGAGTTCAGATCCTGCCACAGACTCTTATTAGCCACATGGGGAATGATTTCTGGGGAAATCATTTAGCTTCTTAATGCCTCAGGTTCCTCATCTGTACAACAAAGATAGCACTTACCTCACAGGGATTGTAGTGAGTTTCCAATGCCTTACACACAAAGTGTGTAAAGAGCTTTTCAAATCTTAAAACCCTATAAAGTGCTAGCTTATTATTATTGACCCTACAGTTTTAGGTTACAAGATGTGAATTCTTTGCATACTGTTAGAACTTGACCTTGCCTCTACAATGCAGCTAGGGGAAGCCAGCATTCTGGACCAGTCATCTCTAAGAGGGAGAGTAGAGTTTCCCTTGCCCTATCCTGGAATTATGTTGGTACAGCATCATCCCTTTTTATTGGTCTTAGATTTGAACCCAGCAATACTGTATCAAGCATTCCACCTCTGCCGCAGAGAGACAACTCAGTTGGGCTGGCCACATTGTTTGAATGCCAAATGTACACTTATCAAATCCATCTATCTATCTATCTATCTAATCTATATATTTATACTTTATGGAGAACTCACACAGGGTAAGCGCTCACAAGGTGTCCTTGTATTGCTAATGCAAGGACATTCTCAAGATCTCTCTTCAGAAATTTACGATTAATTATATGACATGGGAGACACTGGCATAGGACTGCCGCACATGCCATACCCTCATCAGGAAAGGTACTATGCTCTATGAATAAAGCAGAATTGAATTAACCTAAAAGAAATGTGAAATGTACAAAATTAGAGAAATTACCCCAAATGTTCAAAGGAATTATTTGTGTCCAACATGTGGCAGAGCATTCCGAGCTCATAATGATCTGATCAGCCATAGTCCAACACATTGTAACTCAACTCTAACAGTGATTTCATTTTGTTCCTCTTTGAGAATTAAGAACAGCAACCAACCATTATATCACCAGGCTGTTACTGTATGGAGGAGCTTTGGGGACACGATCTGACTTGTGGAATATCTAAATGTGTACAATACACTCTTATGTTGTATGTAGGTGTTTCAAACTAGAATTTGTCTTTGAAAATGAATTCTTCCAGTTTATTATATATACTCAACATTAGGAAGCAGATAATTAAGCATCCTTTTGACAAGCCTTTTTTCAACCGGGCTAGCACTCCTTTAACCATCATCTCATGGAGCTAGGAATCTACATTAAAGTGATATACAGAAAAATTCCTCATCTATGTTGTTTTGAAGGGAAGGGAAAATGAAGATTCAGAAATTAAGTAGTGTTTTATCTTTACAGACCTGGGTAGGTACTTGTGATCGTCTTCTGTTCTTTCCTTCATTACGTGATTTTCTTTTAACTTGACTTTCTCGAAAAGATTCAAAATAAGGGCTCTCTAAGAGCTGTGCACAATTTAGTCTATCATCTGGATTCATCTTCAAGCAACTCTTTGGAATAACAGAAAATAAAAAAAAAGGAAAGGTAAGAGAAGGATCTGCTGTGTTATTGTTTGCAGCCAATCAATCAACATTTATTAAACAACCATGGGATAGGCTCCTTGCTCTCAAGGAGTTTATAGTCTAATGGGGGAGAAAACATGCAAATATATACAAAGCAAACTATACACAAGATGGGAAAGGCTCTGTATAAAAGATGGGACTTTAGTTAGGACTTAAAGAGAGCCAATGAAGCCAGGAGGTAAAATTAAGGAGGAAACTTGGAGCTAATGAGCTAATGCTAATGCTCATGCATGTGGTAGAACAAAACATCTATTAAGAGGGTTTTGCTCAGAGCTATAGGATTATTCTGTACTTATAAAATGGAAGTACAACTTTCAATCTTACTAAAACTAGGCTTTGAGGAACTTCAAAATGTTGACTTTAGAGTTAACAAAGGAAGAGTATTCAGTACATTTTTACCAACTCATGGGATAATTACATTATCCTACCTACACTTCTCCAAAGCAAACAATTTAAAGCATGGGGTTCTTGGAATGTTTTTACTCAACTCATGGGAGCTGATGAGATCATCAAGTACGATATAATAGAGAAAAAATAAGATGGCTCTGAATAGGGTCTTGGGGGACCCTAATGCTTAGGATTCATGACCTCGATAAAGAGCAAACAAATGAGACTTAAAATGAGATAGAAAAGAGGAGAATAGAGAGAGAACAATATCACAGGTGTCTAGAGAGGAGAGTCTCTAGAAAAGGGTTCTTCACACTATGGTCAGATTTTAGAGAATCTCTGACTTTGGATTAGTGGGGTAGGGTGGGGATTACATCCTTATTCTTCGCAATCTTTGACTGAAATTTAACATTTTCTCCAATTACTTAAAAATGTTAGTCTCACAGACTGCCAAAGGAGGAGTCTAAGACCCAAAATATCTTATGACCCCCTTAAGGACTTTTTCCTCCTTGTAATTAACAAAACAATAATAACAGTTAACAAACTCACATTTATGGGTAAAGTTTAAGTTTTACAAAGTACTTTCCTTAAAAACAACTCTGAGAGGCAGATTACTTGAAACTAGAATCAATCAATAAATTCTGCTTATAATAAGGATCAGGAAGATAAAAGAAAAAACTGAACCTCTAGATTTAAGACTGCTTTGGATTTCAGTCTGCCTAGGTTACTGTAGATAAGGCCTCCTATGAATAAAAAAAAAAAAAAAGTTTGGATTTGACCCTAATACAATAAGACTCTCCATGTTGTGAGTTGATGCCAACCAACCAATGACAGCCCAAGTGTTTGAAGTCCTGCCTGAACTCAGGTATTCCTGGCTCCAGATCCAGCACCCTACCCACCATACCACCTCATGCAGTAATATTGACTCAACTCTAATCTCGTGTCCTGGTTCTGGTATTCTTGTATTATTCTTCCATGACCTCATCCATCTTGTAACCCAGTTCCAGTCACTAGGTCCCTTTCTTATCCTGCTCTATGGCTGAATTCCCATCTTGGTTGCTTACCTCATACAAGCTTGACTTATGTATCACTTCAATCAAGACTTTTCATGGACTAAAGTTTTATCCTTGGGCTGCACATCTGTGGGTCCGTTTACTGGTAGTAGGTCATGGAGGGACATAGTCTCCTCGATCTGCTGCCAAACCTCCCTAATGCCAGCAATGCTATTTGGGAGGGGGGTTCGGGGAGGGAGCAATTAGGATAAAGTGACTAGAGTCACACAGCTAGTGTCTGAAGCCAGATTTGAACCAAGTCCTCCTGACTTCAGGGCCATTGGTCTATCCACTGCGCCACTTAGCTGCCCCTGCTACCCAATCTCACAATGGCTATTCTCCTGGCAGAGCTTCCTCCTAAAGCCCGCTTTGTGACCTTTGCCAACCACATACCCTCCCTTCTCCCATAGATATGAGGTCTTCAGGTCCCAGCCACGTGGACCTCTTCTCTGTCTTTTTCTCTTTCTCTGTTATATCCCACATTTGTTTCTAGAGACAGGAAAATGAGTTCAGCTGGTAAATTCAGAGATATAGCTCTGAGACTGAATCAGAGATATTACTCATCTTAGCTCGACTCCCTCTTCTTGTATAACCCGTGTGTGGTGGGGGGGCTCACAAAAGGCACAACCACATAAATGTGGCTCAAATTGACACCCGGGGGGGTGGTCCACATGCCCTCTTCTTCCAGAGGACTGACATCCAGATGGATCCCCACAAAGACAGAGGCAAAGGGAAAATACTCAGCCATGCACCAGCCCGGTGCTGCTGCAGACCAGCTCTTAGGAGGCTGGCCAAGTTTCTCTATGCACTCCCCCTCCACTAGGCTTTCTCTCTGCGTTACAAAGGATGTGACTTCATTCCCCATTGCAGTCCCATTGCAGAGGAAGGCTGTGAAGGCTCTTCTTGGGACTGTGCTCACGCCCCCTGTTTTCTGACTTCCCACACTCTCCATCTCATCTCTGCACTGACATCCTTTTGGTTTCTTTCACTCTGCTTCTCTCTTATCACCTCTCCCACCCTCCTCCCTTTCTTTTTCTTTAACTGATCATGTCACAGATCTGAAATATTTTTATCTTATATTCCTTCTAGTAAATAGAGTTTTAGGTTCACTATTCTTAATTTTAAAAGTGCACAAGCACATTCATATTTATACATTGTATTTCTAATATTTTGGAAATTGTTTAGAAATACATTATTTTGTTATGTAATTTTATATATACATACACACATTTCTAATGTATTTAGAAATACATTATTTTGATATGTAATTTTGTATATACATACACACATTTCTAATGTATTTAGAAATACATTATTTTGATACATAATTTTACATATACATACACACATTTCTAATGTATTTAGACATACATTTTTTGATATGTAATTTTATATATACTTACACATATTTCTAATCTATTTAGAAATACATTATTTTGATGTGTAATTATATATATATAAAAACATACACATATGAAGTATAGGTAGGGGGTGCCGTGGCTACAGCATTGGACCCAGAGTCAAGAAAACCTAAGTTCAAATCCAGCCTCAGTTACACTTATTGTGTGACCCTGAGCAAATCACTAAGCTTTATTTCAGTTTCCTCATCTATAAAATGGGAAGTATAATAGCATTCCCCTAATAGGGTTGTTGTGAGGACTGAGTGAGATAATAATTGTAAAAGATTTAGCACAGTGCCTAGCACATAGTAAGTACTACATAAATGTTAGTTATTATTATTATATTTATATCAAGTATATCATATTTACTTCTGGGTGGGTGAGTGAATGAAATAGTTACTTTTTGCTTATGATTTGATTTGTTTTCCTGAAATCAATACCTTCTCTTAGGGGGGAAAACAAAAGACTCTCCATCCCTGATAGACAGAGAGAGGATCAACCATACTAAATCTTGGCACTATATAACACATTATATCTTGATATAGCACTTACCTAATACATGCTTTAGTCTCACTTGCTTCCTCCTTCTCCTCACCCAGCTTTTTTGCTTTTTTTTAGTCATGGACCCCCCCCCCCCTTTGGTAGTCTGAGGAGGCCAATGGACCCCTTCTCAGAAGAATGTTTTAAAATACTTAAGGAAAAGCTAAATTTCAATTTGAGGTTAGTGAAAATAAAAATGTAATATTTTTCCATTCCGAGTTCATATGGAATATATCCATAGTTCCATTGGAAGTCTGTAGACCTGTAGATAATTTAGATTATCCTTTTCATATTTTTAGGGATTTGAGTACAGTAGCACAAATTAGAAAAAAACACACAAATGCATTTAGGAATAGATTTAAGTATAAAGCAGATTTAAAGATATGCTGCTGGAAGATCTTGAATGATTTTCTAATATCTTCATGTAGAAAATCCAAATTGGGAGAGGGAAAAAAAACTTTCTTAAAAAAGCCCTTCAAAAGACAGTAATTTTTAACTGCTTCTGGCAAGGTCCCAGGTTGTCATGCCTCCTGTCCTCACAAAATGGGAGGGCAGGAGGAGAGCAGGAACTTGACACTGGATTTCCCATTCCTGGGAAGTCTGGGAATCCCCTCCTCATTTCCCCAGGCAGCTGAGGTCACACAGGACAACAGTTAAGGTGGTTGGGTTCAGAGAAGGTAAGGGCAAAGGCGGGTAGCTAGAAACTGAAGACAGATGAAGACAGCAGGCACCAATGCAGAAGGCTTTAGGCTCTTGCTGAAATCACCCTATGCCCGCTCACATGGAAAAGGAGTGATTCTAACAGAAACTGAAGTATAATCATGGGCTTTTATTTCTGCAATCCTATTGCCACTTAGTTTATTCCATCTTCTAAATGGAGCTTACTGTAAAGGGTACTCACTCAGTGATAATGGATAGAGCATTCCTCTTCATAAGGAATCAACTTGCCTTTCCCAGTAGTTTTTTTTTTTTTAATTAGATAGGGCAAGGGAAGGACATAAACATTATAACATCCACTATGTACCAGGCACTGTACTAAGGGTTTTTACAAATATTATTTCATTCCTTATAACAATCCTGGAGGTAGCTGCCATTAATATCCCCATTTTACAGTTGAAGAAACTGAGGCAATCAGTCATTTAGTGACTGGTCCAGGGTCACACAGCTGCTAAATGTCTGAGGCTGGATTTGAACTCAGGAAGATGAATCTTCCTGGCTCAAGACCGAGCACTCAATGCACCATGCGTCACCTAAACAAATACAAATCTTGAAACATCAAGATGAAAGCCCTTCAAATTTGGCCCTATAGGAAGAGAGACCAACAAAGTCTGTGGGTTCACTGGGATGGGGAACTCCTAGATGAGAAAACACCTTCTACCAACACAGGTCCTCACCTTCTCTGCAGTTTACAGCTTTAGTTACTTAGAACGTTTAAGAATTTAATGACTTGCTCTGAATTTTTGATCTTCTAAGTCATTTTTGTCTTTCTGGATAGAATAAGGATGAGTGAAGTTGGGGATGAGGTGAGGTTAGAGAAGGACCACTTATAGATATGAATTATCAAGCTTAGAGGAGCTAAAAGTGGGGGAATAATTGAAGACTAGGTATTTCTTGTTAACTGAAATATGAGGACCACATGCTGCATTTTGTAATGATAAAGTCTCAATGAAATAACTATATAATTTCCAGTAGTTGGGTAATGCAAAAATACTGCATATATGGATGGTTCTGGCTCTCCTACATCCACATCCTTCAGTGTTTGATAGGATCTTAGGATGCAGCTTTGGCTGAATTCCTTTAAAGGTAGGGCTATACTCTTTAGCTATGGACTGACTGACTTGAATGAAGTAAAGACAGGAAATACCACTACAAGTAAAACACAAGTTATTTTGTTACATGTAAATCTGGTGGTACAGAAGTTTGTTTAATTATCCAGCTAATATGTTACATAACAGTGAAGATATTATTCCAAGATGTGATTTGACCTCTTTTCTTACCTATTGGTCTGTTGATAGTGGATGGATGACACTTCCTGACTTCCAAGCCTAAAAAAAATGTTCCTTAACAGCATGTCATGAACTGAGAAGTGAGTGGTAGGAACACATCATGTAAGTTAATGACAGTTTATGATGATCATCGATAAAGAGGGACTAAGAGTAGTAGGCTCAGAAATCCCTCATTATTTGACCATTTGATTCTAGATTTCACCTGGATGGTCAAAAAGCATCACATATTTTCCCATCTGTTCCAGGCCACCAGATAGAAGATTTTGTTTCAGTTTTTCACAGGATATTCTAGAGTTTTAGAATTATTCTTTATGAGACCCCAAAACAGGGTTGCTAAATCATGAGGGTAGATACAAAAACAAAAAGTTTTTTTTTTAATTCTCTAGATGCTTATGGTTCAATTTTTTGGAAGGAAAGCAACAGGCATTTATTAAGTGCCAACTATGTGTCAAGCACTGTGCTAAAAATGTCTCATTTGATCCTCTCTATAACTCAGGAAGTAGGTACTATTATTATTCCCATTTTAAAGGTGAGCAAGCTAAGGCAGACAGTGACTTGTTTGGGGTCATAGTAAGTTCTTAATTAAAGCTGGATTTGAGTTCAAGTCTCTTGACTTTACTATTTATTATGCCATCTAACTGCCGATAATAGTAATAAATAACAAATAGTATAATAGTCTGGATGCCTTATTTAGTCAATAATATTATTGACATTAATCTCACTGACTCTGGATTTGACTTTCTCTTGATAGAATTCTGATTTTCACCGTAACTTCATTGTATAAAGCAGTCTTTCAACAACTTCCCATACTATTGAGGATATACCATTAAAAAAATCATATATATCTTATTCAAAAGAAATAGAATAGGGTAAAGAAGGACCAAAGTACTATTGCATATGAAGAAAATTCAGAATCCAGGATTTAGAAGGGAGAAATATGGTAGGTATAAAAGAGGACCTAGCTGACCTTGATCAGTGCAAATCTCTAGACCCTCAAGAACTTAATCAGGGAACTGAAAAAAGGGGCAGATATGATTGTCATTGTTAGGGATCTTTGAGAGGTATAGAGGACAGGATGCAGAGAAGAACAAACCTGCCCCATATTAAAAAAATTTCAAGAACTACATAAAGTTTACCAACTAGAGACCAGTGAGCTTGACTTCAGTTCCCAGCAAAATTTTAGGAAGTATTATTAAAGGGATGGCTACTTTATATCTAGAAAAGGAAGCTGCAATCACAAAAAACCAGTATGATTTCTTTTTTTTTCCAGTATGACTTCAAGAAGACATCATTCAAGCCAAATCTTCTCTGACAGGTATTAAATCATTAGCACCGAGAGGAGGATTTATTGTTTTGCCTTTGTATCTCAAATAGTTTAACATAGTACTTTGCACATGGTAGGTTCTTAATATTTATTGAATTAAATTGAATAGGATCAGACCTGGAGTTTAGTAAAGCATTTGATGAAGATATGGTCATATATTGGGAAACTTGAAAAAATGTGGGACTTGTATTCGTTGAATGGCTAAACCCAAGAGAAGTCAATAGTAGCTCTTTGTCAAGTTGTAAGAAAAGCTCCAGTAGAGAGTTCCAGAAATCTGTGCATGGTCCTTTGCTGTTTAATATTTTTATCAGTAACTTGGATAAAGACATACTCATCAAAGTGGTAAATGACATAATGCAAAGAGCCAACGCTAATATAATGGAAGAGAATCAAGATTCAAAAAAATATTCCTAGGTTAGAATACAGGACCACAGATAATAAAATAAGATTTTAGAAAGACCAAGAAAAGTCTTAAACTTGGTTAAAAAAAATCAACTACATTAGTACAAGATGTGGCATGTATAGCTAGACAGTAATAGTTTGACTTAAAATGATGGAATTTTAATGAACTGCAAGCTCATTATAAGTTAATTGAGATGAAATTCAGTCTCATCATGATGCTGAAAGTGCTCTCTCCAAAGTCACCAATGACCTATTAATTGGCAAATCCAATGAACTTTAATCAGTGTTGCTCCTCCTTGACCTCTCAGCAGCATATGATACTATTCATCATGTTCTTCTCAAGGATACTTTCTCTTCTCTAGGCTTTCATGACATTCCCCTCTTGGATTTTCTTCTACCTCTCTGTTCATTCCTTCTGTCTTCTGATTCTCCAGCTATGTCAGATCTGCTCTGTCCTGGGTCCTATTTTCCATATTATTTTACTTTGTGATCTCATCAACTTTTATGGGTTCAATATCATCTCTTTACACCCAATCCTAGACTGTCTGTTGAGCTACAGTCACATAATTCCAACTGCCTCCTGGACATCTCGAATTGGATGTCAAACTCAATTTTTTTTTTTTCCAAAACCTTCTCTTTTGAACTTCTCTATTATTGCCATGGGTATCACTAACCTCTCAGTAACCCAGGATCATTGTTTGGGACCTGATTGGGTCCAGATGGAATGTAAATAGAAGTCATTTTTGCTTTGGCCAGAAACTTTGAAGGTCTTCCTCTCCCAGATCCATTTATTTATTTAGAATTTTGGGAGGGACTAGGAAAAGGAGGAGATTCTTTGCCTTAATTGCTACCTAGCTTTAATCATTGAATGGGTGCAGCCTCAGTCAAACTGAGACCTTCTGAAGACCTTAGCTTAAAAAGGGCAAAGTCTCACATTTCATTCAGGACCATCTCAAGTCATCCTGATTTATATCTTGCCACTGGATCCAAATGGCTCTGGTGGGGATGAGGGGGAAATGAGGCAAGTAATCTTGCCCAGCCCTCCCTCACTTAAATCTAATTCACTTGCATGTCACCACATCATCTCCCTGATGTCAGGGTCCTTTCCAGAACAAAGGACAAACAACAACAGCAGCAACTTGGGATCACGACCTTAGTATCATTCTCTCTCTCTCTCTCTCTCTCTCTCTCTCTCTCTCTCTCTCTCTCTCTCTCTCTCTTTCTTTCTCTCTCTCTCCCTCCCTATATCTACTGAAAAATCCACTGTTAAATCTCACCATCTTCACATCATGCCTTCTATATTTCTCCTTCTATCCACTCCTACAGTCACAATACAAGCTCAGACTTCATCGTGCCTCTGCTAGACTACTGAAATAACTTTCTAACTGGTCTCCCTGCCTCAAGTCTCTCCCTACTCCAATGTAGCCTCCACATAGCTGCCAAATTAATATTCCAAAACACATGTCTGATCATATCACTCCCTTTTTAAAAAATCTAATATAGCTTCATGATAAAATACAAATTTCTCAAGCTGACACTTAAAAATCCGCCACCATCCCACTTCCACCTACCTTTCTAGACATTTCATAATATCCCCCATCACGCACTCTGAGTCTAGGAAGACTGGCCTCCTATCTGTTCTTTGTAATTAACAAGCCACCTACTTTTTCTATACTTTTGCACCATACCTGGAACTCATTCTCTCCCTTCCTAGGAGAATCCTGCCCTTCTTTTTACACTTAGCTTGTTTGCCCACTCTTAGAGGAGGTGGCTTTTTTCTGTTCCTCCCAGTTGTTGGTATATGCCATCACCCTTCTACATTACTCCATATTTACTTACTGGCATATATGCTGTAATCTGACAGCCTTAGAGGCAAAGAGATAAACATTGTAATGCTTCATAAAAGTTGCTATTGCATCTATCAGTCATAGCTATAATGGAACCTCTAAAGTACCTTCATGAAGTTCAAAGCCACTGGAGGAGTTTGAGGAAATTTTTCCTCAAGTGTTTCCTAGAAAAAAAACAAAGAAATGTCAAAGATATAAACAACATCATGATAGCGGGAGACTGGTATAGCAGATAACAAACAGCTTTTATTTAATTTGATTTACAAAATTCACCTCAGTTTATACTAGAAAACTTAGTACTAGAAGACACTTATTTTTTATCTATTTATTTATCTTGCTGAGGCAATTGGGATTAGGTGACTTGCCCAGGGTCACACAGATAGGAAGTATTGAGTGTCTGAGGTCAAATTTAAACTCAGGACCTCCTGAATTCAGGGCTGGTGCTGTATTTACTACACCATCTAGTTGCCCCTACTAGAAGGCATTTCTCTAACTTGAGTTTTATCCTCTAGTTCACCAATTATACTGCTAGCTCATTAAGTGATTCTGGGTTAATGTGGCCTTCAGTTTCCTTGCTCTAAAGGAATAATCATTCTGTAGCATGAAACACTAATACTGAGTTTAAATCTAGTTGCAGACCAGGACAAGCCACTTAACTGCTTTTTGCCTCTGTTTCCATATCGGCAAAATGAATATAATACCAGAACCTAGCTCCTAAGTTTAGTTGTGAGGATAAAAAATGCTTTACAAACCTTAAAGGCTAGCCAATATATGCTAGCCATTGTTATTACTAATGTCGGTTAGATTATGATAGCATTAGCTTAAAATCATACACCTCTTCATTACCAAGTCCTTTAAATACATATCTCATTTGCGTTTTACAACAGTTCTGTGAAATAGACATATCATTCCAATTTTACAGGTGGGGAAACTGAGGTTCGAAAAATTCTCATTTAAATGTCACATTCAAAGCCAACGTAATTGAAATTTTTATGAAAAACAGAATAAAGTATTTGAAATATGATGTTATCAAGATAATCCAAAACTGTCACTTGTTAACTCTCAAATAATTATTACAAAGTAAGCAAAGGCCATCCATTTCGGGTGTCTACAAAATTGGGCCATTGCTGGACACATCTATCACAAAAGATGATTTCTTGGCCCCACTAAGACTTAGATTTTCAGATTATTTCTGAAAGAAGTCACAAGCTATGATGGAAAGAACACTTATCTTAGAACCAAAGACCCAAGTTCAGGTCGTTATTAGATGTAACTGAGCAAGTCATTTCATTTCTCTAAGATTCAAGATTCCTATTGAGTAGATATTCATCAGTTGGGGAATGACTGAATAAGTTATGGTATATGAATGTAATTGAATATTATTCTTCTATAAAGAATGATCAACAGGATTATTTCAAAAAGGCTTGGAGAGACTTGCATGAACTGATGCTAAGTAAAGTGAGTGGAAACAAGAGAACATTGTATATGGCAACAAGATTATGTGATGATCAATTGTGATGAGCTTGGCTCTTTTCAAAATGAGGTAATTCAAGGCAATCCCAATAATTTTGTGATGGAGAGAACCATCTGCATCCAGAAAGAGGACTATGGGTACTGGATGTGAATCACAACATAATATTATTTCCCTTTTAAAAATAGCTTTTTTATTTTCAAAATACATTCAAAGAGAGTTTTCAGCATGCATCCTCGCAAAATCTTGTGTTCCAAATTTTTCTCCCTTCCTTCCTCCATCCCCTCCCCTAGACAGCAAGTAATCCAGTACATGTTAAACTTTCCAATTTTTCTACACATATTTCCATATTTATCATGCTGCACAAGAAAAATCAGATCAAAAGAGGGAAAAATGAGGAAGAAAAAAACAAACAAGCAGATAGCAATAAAAAGGTGAAAATACTATGTTGAGATCCACATTCAGACATCATGATTTTCTCTCTGAAGACAGATGGCTGTCTCCATCATAAGTCTATTGCAATTGATCTAAATCACCTACCTGACATTGCTATGAGGATCAGATGGTCAATTATGCATTAATAATTCCTATTTAAAAGTGCTTTACAATTTACAATGAACTTTTCTCCCCTCAACCCTCCAATGTAGGAAAACCCACTGTAACTAAAAAGCAGTGTTGTTGATTTGATAGGGATTGTTTTCATTGCTCCATAGAACTGAAATTCCCTCTACCAATACCCGTTGGCATCTCCTCCACAATTTATAGTCTCAGAGAGTTGTCTGGAGCCCTGAGAGGTTGAGTGTATTGTCATGATCCACAGTCAGTAAATATCGGAGGGGAAATGAAGTAGTCTTCTTGATTTAGAGATCAGTTTTCTATCTTCTACGACATGCTGCCCTCTATACTATGGAAATATGTTATAATAATTACTCTTTAGAATTTCATTCAAATAAACCTCTTCATTTGGAGGCAATTGGGGTTAAGTGCCTTGTTCAAGGTCACAAAGCTAGCCAGTGTCTGAGTCTGGATTTGATTTTGGATCCATCCTGATTGTAGGGCCTCTTATGCATATAATTTTAAAGCTGTGATTGATCCAGATTGTGATTAGACAAAATTGGCCTTGGGTTTCAGACTGAAACCTAAAGAATGAAGTTCCCCCATATCTGGAGTACTCTAGTCCAAAACTTCTTAAACTTTTTCCATTCCCTTTTCACTCAAGAAATTTTTACACAACCCCTGGCATAGAGATATAGAAAAGAAGTATACAAATCAAACATTTACTGATAACAAATCATAATTTCATAACCTCCATATTCAGTTATAAGACTCCACACAGTGTCTTGACCCAGAGTTTCAGAAGCTGGGCTAGTCAAATGTATGGCTTCTGAATAAAAGTACTTTCCTTCCAGGCAAATTCCAGACCATTTGTGGTTTTAAAGACAACTACCAAACTTTAACTTCAAAGAAAATAGAAAATTAATGTCAAAAAGAGAGTTTATTATGTTGTACTTGCTTCAGCATCCTGAATGAGACTAACCGAAAGAAGTTAGAGATGCTTGCTCTCTATGAATCCTTGTCTCACAAATATACTAGTTGTGATTTGTTAAATGATCATTCATTTGCCACAGTAAAGAAAGCAATAGTGGATAAGACATTTATTTTGTTGTTAAAAGCTTTATTTCCCCTAAAGATAACAAAACATTCCTGGACAATACATTTTTCCCACAGACATTGCTTTCTCTGATTAATTATTTTTAATGTTTCATGTTGTTTCTAATAAGTTCCCTCCCCCTGCTTCTTTTTGTTTTTAAGAAGGAAAAATAATTTTTATCTGGATGTAAAAATAAAAAGGTGTTATAGATCTATATTCTAAAAATCCCACACAGAGGAGTCAGGTATAATAGTGAAAATGAGACAATATAAGCTAATAGGTGCAATGCTTGAGTCACGAATTAGGGAAGCTCTATAGAGCCCATAAATAAATGTGGGGGTCGCAAAATTATGATTTATTATTAGTATATGTTTGATTTGCATTCCTATTTTATATACTCATATATCTAGGATGACAAAAATTTCTCATGCAAAAGGGTCATAAGTAGAAAAGTTTAAGAAGCCCCGTAATAGAGCAAGATACTCTCATAGTAGCCTTGGCAACACAACCACTTTTTGAAGGGCCTGCACAGGGCTCATCTTAACTCTAACAAGAGCCTCTATTGACCAAGTTTTTGTGTCAGTTATGACCAGATCTACTGCCAATGTTATAACAACTGTTCACATTACCTGAGAAGACCAAAAGACAAATAAACAAGTCTTTCCTCCAATTAGATTGCCAAAACAACTTTGGTTCTTGCTTCAAATGTACAAAGCAATAATGCAGTACCAAATTTCCATGCTGGTTAGAACACGTATAATCCAAAATTTATTATCCATCTTCCTCAAAGGTTAAGGATACAACTTGTAAAATCTTAGCTTCTTTTTAATAGGTTCTCAACTTAAACATATCAATTAATTGAGAACCTATTTGAACCTCAGTTTCCTCATATGTGATATTTGAATAATATGTCTCCCTGACTTATTACATGGAGTTATAAACTCAATTATACACATACATACACATATATATGCATACATAGATATGTATATATATATATATATACACATATGCATTATGTAACAGAGAGAACTATGTAACTATGAAGGAGCATATAATTTTGAGGTAATGGTATTATTACAGAATCAATATTAATACTCTTTAAAGAAATCAAAGAAAGAAGAAAACTACTCATATATCCAAAAATATTTGTAGTAGCTTTTTTGTATGTGTGTTGACAAGGAACTGTAATCTAAACAGGGTGCCCTCCAATTGGAGAATGGTTGAACAAATATAGGACATTATTGTGATGGAAATCTATTATGCTTTTAAAAAATGATGAAAAGTTTCAGAGAAACCTGGGAAGACTTGTATGAACTGATGCAAAGTGAAGTGAACCAAGAGAACAACTTATATGACAACAACATGGTAAAGACAAACAACTTTGTAAGACTTAAGAACTCTGATCAATACAATGATCAACTCCATTCCAGAAAACTCATGAGGAGACATGTTACCAAACTCTTGAGAGTGAGGGGTAGACTTGGAATACAAATTGAGACATACACTTGTTTAGAAATGAATAAGAGGGGCCTTTTTTTTTTCTTGATTATATACATTTATTACAAAGGTTTTGTTTTCCTTTCTTTTTTAATTGGGACATGGACAAGAGGTGAGAACAAAAGGTAGATTTTCATTAATTGAAAATTTTAAATGTTAAAAAATAGGATGTAAGGGCAACAACATGAAAATAATGGTTTGAAACCTGTAGCATGGAGGTTTTCAGGTACATACCTATTAATTGCAGCTCAGTTAGCCCCCAAGTAGGAATGTCTTATAGTTCTCTACTGCCCTCAACTGGGCTTATTTGCCACAACTTTTCTTCTAGTACTTCCTGCCTTTTGGATGACAATGCTATATATATATTTCTCTAGCATTTTTCTCACCTATTTTAACCATAAAGTTTTGTGCATATTCATTCCTCTTTAAATACATGTCTCCCAAATGTTGTCTCATTATTTCTGAATAAAAAAACTGAAGTCAAAATTCAAATAGAAGGCTGAGAACCTTAGATAGTAAATAGTCAGTAAACAATCATTTAAGTTCTTATTAAGTGCTAGACACTATGCTAAATGTTGGAGATAAAAAGAAAGGCAAAAATATGGTCTCCAAATTCCGAGACCACATTCTGATGGGAAACCAAAAACAAATAACCACGAACATATAAATATGTAGGAAGGAGATGGATGGTAATGTCAGATCACTAGGTAATTAGAGGCAATGCAGTTCAATGGGAAGTGTGCTGGGTCTGGACTCTAAAAACGTTGGGTATAGATTCTGGTTCATCACTGATTTGGGGCAATTTCCTTAAGCCCTTTGAGACTCAGACGCTGGTCTATAAGATAAAGGGGTTGATCAGAAGGCCTCTGGGGTCTCTTCCAACTCTAAATTTAGCAGCTGTGATCCCAATGGCACTCAGCTCTTCATACTGATTTAGTACTTGCTTCTGCTGACTACAGGGGGCCTAGGGCTTATCTGATCCTAAAAGGCTAAATACATTTCAAGTTTTAATTTAGCATCAAACTGTGTTTAAAAGGGGGATATCAAGGAATTTTTGCTTAAAAGTTCTTTTGTTTTTTTTTATCATCTTAATTGGCATTGTTGTGCCACAATTTCCTTTTATTGTTCTGCCTCAGTTTCCCTAAATTGTTCTGCCTCAGTTCCTTGAATTGTTCTGCCTCAATCCCCCTGGTTGCAACCCCTCTTCCTGACTATCAGGACTGATATAACTTGGGGGCTGGCTACTCAAGGGTCATAAACTGTAACTATTTAGTCTCAGATAAGGGGGAGAGCTTCTGTTTCAGACATCCTGGCTCCTAAATCCTCCTAAGTGATCAAGAATTTATGGTCCTCACCCCCCAACCTGTGAGAATTGTATTCATGGTCCGTTCCTGGAAATTCCCATTCACCAGTGCTCTTTACCATCCCTCCTTTCCCCCACGGCCTTTCCCTATAAAGAATCTCTGGAATCTTAACATTCAATATGCTGAATTCTTTAGAGGTGAAAATCCAATTCAGCCCTGGGGAAAAATGGATTCTTATCTGCCCTCAGACAATCTCTCCCTCTCAGAAATTCAAATAAAATATTAAAAACTCTCTAATTTCTATCTTGCCTCAGTTTCTCTGGCATTATAGTATGTAAATGTCAGTCATTATATTGATGACATAGGGATAACAGGAGCTCAAAATCTAATCAAAGAACAGCTAGTATGTGCCTATCCATCCCTAAAACCACACACTCCATAATACACATATGGAAGGACAAAGCCCATGAAAAATAAAGTCCCCCAAATAAGATCCAGTACCATATTTTCTGGTTCCGGTAGATTTATGCCATGGAAAAACTGGTTGCTTTTAAAGATGGACTGGTGCCTTGGAATTAGTTTTCCTACAAAATATCAATAATAGAATAAAAAATTAGTAAAGGAATCAGAGCATGTTTTAAACATTTACTTTCTAGGGCTCAGATATGAAAGAAATGTTGGACTGATTTTTCTCCCAGGTGTGAGTTGTGTAGGCAAGTACAAAGTCAAGCGTCTGACTCTGTCTCTGTTCTAGTTTCTCTCTCTCTCTAAGGGGAAGAGCAGCAGGACTTGTGATAAGTTTCACCCTCACATTTTCCAAACTGTAGGTACCCTAATAATGGGTGTGCCCCTCAAGTACCTTAGTCTCTAGAGGCCAGCCTGGAAAGACCCACCAGTAAGAGACTGAAGCAATTCTCCTGTCCAAGAGTTACTTCACTTTGTACTATTTATTCAGTATGGCCCCAACTGCAACTGCTGGAAACTTTGGGGAAGTCTTCTATATCCAGGAAGCTTGTCTAGTGGAAATCCTGGGCTTAAAACCTCTCTGTAGATTAGAACTGGACTCTTGGTAATATGAGATAGCAAGTAAACTGAAGAGAAATAAAAATTCCCCTAATTCCTCCACTGAACCCTATTCTCTCCTCTATGATTTTGATACATGGGAGAGAAATGGTATCTAATATAGCTATGATTATCAATAACGATGATAACAGTTAACATTTGCATAACACCTACTATGTGCCGGGCATTGTGCTAAGCACTTGACAAATCTCAGTAGATTGGAATGATATGGCTCTTCCCATAGTAAAGATGCTTCTGTGAAAACTGGAATGTAAGGAGCAAAATGTGCAATGTTGCTATGTCAGCATTTGGTGGGGAGGGGACAGAAGAAGGGGGGAGGCTCCTAACTATGATTACTTAGGCATGTGGAACTACCACTTTGTTGGCTTAATTTTTATATCACTTTCATATCTAAATAGATAGATTTCCTCTCCACTACCCAGGCAGCTATTCCTTGTAAAAAGAATAAAGGAGAGAAAGAGAAAAAGCAATTCAGCAAAATCAATCAATACATCAGAGATCTTTTGGCAGAATATTCAGTGTTCCACCTCTGCAAATAAGGGAAGGAGGTACGTTTTTTCACTCTTTCCTTGGGGTCAAGATCAGTTATTGTAATTACACGGTGTTCAGTTTTAGTTATTTGTTCTTTCCATTTCCATTACTGTAGTCACTGTGTGGATTATTTTCTCTACTTTGCAACTTATAGGTTCAGAGATGTAGCTGAAGTCACGAGGAGTTAAAATGGCAGGACATGAACTCAGATTTTGCTGGCTGCAAGATTAGCCCTCTAGACACAAAAGGCAGCTGGTGGTATAGTAGGTAGACCATCAAGCTTAGTGTCAGGAGAGACCTGAGTTCAAAGCCAAGTTCAAACATTCTCTAGCTGTGTGATCCTAGACACTTAGTCTCTGTCTCAATAACTTCAACTTTAAAAATGAAGATAATAATGACAGCTACCTTATAAGATAGTTGTGAGGATAATATTTGATTAACAACAAAACATATAGTATTCACTCTCACTGTGCCATATTATTGCTCTTGTAGAAAATACCCAGGAATGGGCTGTGAAATGTTTAACAATCAACTCACTAGAAAAACATCCACAGGACACACTTTTAAGTATAATTTACATTACTAACATTTCCTCCATCGCTTTCTTAAGTTCAGATAATCAACAAAACAATGAATTAAGCCCCAGACTTGTAGCATTTGCCAATTTCTGAGGTGTAAACGCTCCCACTGAAAATTTCACAATCAGTTCTCCAAGCCCATTCAAGCTGACTGCAGCACACCCTTGGCAATGCCTTTCAATTAAGACCCTGCTGCAACAAAAGAAGCTAAGTAGTCTTCAGGCACAACAATCTCCAGCACAAAAATAAGCAAGATGGGATTAACCAGTGGGGTGCACATTACAGTTAAAAACTTGCAATTTCTATGTATAATGCAAATCTCTGATGAGCCATACTCTGAATCACAAGTTATTATTTTAGAATTCAGGAACAACCACAGAACAACGAATACGCGTAGGTGAAAAACTTCTAAGGCAATGGGTGGGGGGAGCGGTTAGAGGGAAGGAAATGCCTTAATTTAGGGGTCAGAAATTGCTGACCAATCAGATATTTCTTGCTTAGATCAAGTTCTAGCCAGTTGATTCATCTCCATGTTCCTATTTCAACCAGCTACGGGAAGTATCTGCAAATTAAAGTCTGTGACTAATTGATGTACCTGAAGAGTGATCTGGAAATTCCTTGGAGAGAAGAATTATTACTTTACATATGAGAAGAGTCAGCTTAGGTTTCTGGCTATAAGCCTGAATGGTTATGCTCAATAATTGTATGCTTTGGAGATACTAGAGTAATGGAAGAAAAGCAAGCTTTTTTTGATCTTGTCTCTTTTAATAACATTTGAGAATCTCTGAAGGTCACAGAATGCTATACATACCCAGAGTTTTGATGATCAGATAGAGTTGGTCCACATCCGATTTTCCAGGCCAGAGGGGCCGGCCAGTCAGCAATTCAGCAAAAACACAGCCAACAGCCCACACATCTACTGTAGGACCATATTGCGTATCTCCTACCAGAAGTTCTGGAGCTCTGTACCACCTTGTAGCAACATAATCTGTATAGGCATCTCCTGGACCTGTACAAGGCATCCGGTACAAATTCAAAATAAAATTCAAAGTATACAGTTTTGTTAACTGGACTAGCATAATATTCTAAAAGTGTTTATTTATTTAATTCAGTAGTTCCATAAAACCTCAGGGGAGTTATTTTTAAAATGTCCCAAATTTGGATGGCACAGAAGATTGTCAACGAGGAAAAGAAAATCAGTCTGGTACAGGATATTTTCAGAATTAAACCAACTCATTATTTTATTGCATACAATTTTCCTGAAAGGTAGGTGCTTTTATTATCCCCATTTTATACACAGAGGAACTGAGGCAGCCAGCAGTTAAGTGACTTGCCCAGAAGCACACAGTCAGTAAGCATTAGAGATGAGATTTGAAAGTTTCATACTCCATGGCTTTTTTACCCACTGTGTCACCAAGCTGTCTCTATATCCCTTGAAGTCCTTTGTTCAGCAAGTATTTAGTAGACTTGAATCTGTACATATTTAATCCCTCAATGTTATGGGTTTGTCTCCTTGAAAATTGAAATTCTTTATTATAATATACATTCAATTCCTAACCTAATACATTTCATATGTTAAGATTATATAAAATCTTAAATAGATACAATTTATTGAAATAGATACAATTCCACACAAATATAAAAATACATATATGTGGATATATACATTTACATATTGTACACATGAATGCATTCCTATAAATAAACACATATATGTGGAAATATCAAATACAATATGTATCTGTATCTAGTATCTTATCATATAACTGTCTGAATAGGAGAATTTAATATAAAGCTATCACTACTTACTCAGAAGTCGAGCAAATCCAAAGTCACAGATCTTGATCATCCCTTGTTTTGTTATCAGAATGTTTTCAGGTTTTACATCCCTGTGAATACACTGTAAGAAGAGATCTCATTATCCTCTGAATGAGTTAAAGTAAGACTTGGTAAATATCATCTGGGAATTTCCAATAATGGATGAACCAAGTCCAGTGAAGAAAAAAAAAAAAACAAAGAAAGGTTTCACTCCTTTGTCCTAAGGACATTTAATCCTGGCTATTTTGTCCTTGCTGACAAGAAGAAAAAACCTAGAATGCTGCTTGGTTACTGAAACCAAAGTTAATCTTTAGAGGTGACAATTATACAAAGTGATCTTAGCTTTACTATTAAGAAATGATCACTGCACTATTTGCTTTTATTCTTAACAAGTTTACTGAAGTATATGGGTGATTTGCTGACTAAATACTTACCCATCTGGCTAAGTCCTTGTACACTTAAAAATTGAACTCTTCTGGCATAGGGTGAATATGGCACATGTTTCTGATTTGGCCAAAGTAATTTGGAAAAATATCTACATCACAAAAAATGTACTTATAATACAAAACTAACTCAGTGGCTACCTGGCTTTACCAGGTGATATGTCAATTAATCAACATTTATTAAGAATTTAAGATGTGCCTGGCACTGGGGATTAAAAAAAAAAGCCAAGATAGTCCCTTCCGTCAAAGAATTTATACTCTAATAGATAAAATAACTAGAACAGCAAAAGTAGGAGTCTCCTGCAGCAATATAGAAATTTATTCTGGGAGAAGTGGGCCATACTTTCTTATCCTATTATGGGGCCTTATCTTTGAAGAGCAGCTACTTGCTTTGCAATAATTACATTGAATGAAGTATTCTGTTGGTCAAGAGTCAATCAGCATTTAGTGAATAACTACTGTGAGGAAAGGTATAGAAAAGAAATAAGTACAAATCCCACCTTCAGATTACCTTTCCATTTTATTTCCATGAATTTATTTATCATTCAAAAAAGATTATATCTGTGTATTCAAGACACCATGTTAAGTACAGCAAGTAAGAGCCAGATGTAAAAATATCACAAAACCCCTTACATTTGTATTTGTAATTTTCAAAACATTATAACATGGATTATCTCATTTAAGTTCATGATAGTTTTATGAGGTATATGTTATATCTGTGAATAGACATGACAGAATTTGAGATTCAAATTATTCAGTTTAATAGAAATTATTCTTCTACTTTATAATTCTATTGACCCCTTTAAATAATCTCCAAGGGAGATAATTTTTCTTCCTGAAAGTATTTTGCTTCTTTTTTCTAAGAGTCATCCTGGAGTGAAAGGAAAAAAAATCATCTTCCCAACCTTGTCACTTATTTTTGATCGTGAGAAGTGTTAATAATAATAGAAGCTCTTATTTTAATTAAACAGCAACCACTGCCAAGCTCTTTCTAACTCTGAAGACCCAAGGGGGAGAAAAGAGAATTTCATCTATTAATATTTGTAAAATTGCATTATTAAATTATGAAGGAATACAGATGATTATTTTTTATATGCAGAAATACCTTTTTCATATAATCTTCTGATGGATAAGTAAAGAAATAGAACCTGAATAATAATAATAATAATAGCAATAATGACAATAACAAAAATATTAATAGCTGGCATTTATATAACACTTCAAGATTTGCAAAGAGCTTTACAAACATAATTTCATCTGATTTTCAAAACAACTTTAGGAGGTAAGTGTTATCATGATCTCCTTTTTATAGATGAGGAAACTGAGGCAGACAGAGGCTAAAATGTCTTATCTATACTCATGCAACTAACGTGTCTGAGGTTGGATTTGAATTCAGGTGTTCTTGACTCCAGATCCAGCACTCTATCTACTACACGATACACTGATTACATGGTATATTTAAATTAGAACAATGTTATGTTTTGTACAAGTCTGAAATCATATCTGAAAAACTATGTGCCCAAACATGTAGCATCAACAGGCAAATGAACATATTTAACAGACATTGGTTTGTTCAAAAAGCTCTGCATCCCATCTTCCAAAATCTAATGCAAAGGCATTAGAAAAAAATTTAAAAACCTCTTTAAACTATAATATGCAAATGTCAGTAAACTACTGATGTGGCTACCAGGTGTGCAAATGGATGCAAAAAATTTATCAGAATTTTGAAATAAACATTTTCATCCTATCTGCATTTTCTTTGTCTTATGGATAAAGTCAATGTACATCATCTAATGATGACACTTGGTCTTTTGAGGTATTCTTAAATTCCTATTTTTCTAATGTTAATAGTCATCAGAGTACAGTGGAAAGGTAGTGGCTTTGCATCAAGGGGTCAGGGGTGGGGAGAACTGATTGCTATGTGACCTTGGATAAGCCATTTTTACCTCTAAGAACCTTCATTTTCCAAGCTATAAAAATGAGATAATAATAATAATTAACTACCTTTTGAGATTGTTGTGAAAATCAAATTATCTAATAGATGAAAATACTTTGTAGCCTTAAAGTACTATTATAAGTGTATTATTATTATTCACAGAAATATCCAGATATGTTTGATAGTGGAGATAAATTATAAGGCAGAAGAGTAGGGAAATAATAAAAAGAGGTAAGACTGCAGTAGCACCAAGATGGTTTGAGTGAACTAGAGAAAGCAGAACACAAACACAGTTGGATTACTGTTGAAACTGCTATTGTTGTTGCTCATTCATTTCATCATGATCCCATTTGGGGTTTTCTTGGCAAAGATACTGGAGTGGTTTGTCATTTCCTTCTCCAGTTCATTTTTACAGATGAGAAAACTGAGGCAAAGAGATTTAAGTGACTTGCCCAGGGTCACACAGCTTGGAAGGTACCTGAGGCCAGATTTGAACTCAGGAAGATGAGTCTTTCTGACTCCAAACCCAACACTCTATCCACTCCACCACCTAGCTGCACTTACTATATATTTGTATGTTTTATATAGGTGTATATGTATTTTTGGGGGGAGGGGCCGAGGCAATTGGGGTTAGGTGAAATACCCAATGTCACACAGTTAGTTGTCAAGTATCTGAGGCTGGATTTGAACTCGGGTTCTGCTGACTCCAGAACCAGGTGCTCCATCCACTGTGCCCCCTAGCTGCCCCAGCTGCCCTTAATACTGAAATATTTAAACATATACTCAATTCCACAAAGCAAACTCTCTTTATGCAATGCTTCTCCCACTTATAGCTAGTTTATTTTCTACTGAAGAATAAAAAACACAGGGATAAATGTAGCAAAAGCATTTTAATAAAATTTCATTTGATACAAAAGTTTTTAACACCATTGATGTCAGGTTATGGGGGTTTCTATATATATATACCCCCATATATATATATAGAAATATATATATATATGGGGGTATATATATATAGATGTATATATATATACATTTATATGGGGGGTTCTATATATATGGGGGTTATAAAGTCACAGGAATCAAAGGAGGTATTTGGTTCATCTTTAACCTAATTCTTATTATCAAGGACCAATTCCAAAAACCTCCAAGTAAAAAATAAAGATTTTTTATATATTTATAACTGGGGGAAGAATATCTTTTTTATCCATATGTCAAACTACTCTGTTCCCTAATGATGCAGAAATCTCAGTGTATTTTTGAGAATATAGCATCAGCAAGACATTTTCTTTCTTCTTATGTTAGCGTCAAATCAATGTGGATTTGTGTGACCATATATTGACCCTCACAGCTTTAGCTAAGACCCAGATACTGGAGATGTAAGGGTTGTCATAGCAGATTCCAGCGGCTGTTGAAATCTTCATCAAGGCCACTGTATCAGTTCAGCAGAGGTTTTGTCCTCTGAGAATAACGGGATTACCGGCTCACTTGAAAACAAAGAGAACAAAGAGATTTTAGAACTTCTGTTCTAAGAGCTAAAGCTTATATCAGTATATAATGGTTTAGACACTATTTTTATCTATTATATATATAGGCTAACTAATAAAATGACTATAAAATATTTTATAAAATGTACAAAATCTTACCATAGAATTGGAGCACTGGAAAACCAGAATTCAGGAGTGATTTTCATCTTGGAAGAAGGAAGAATGTCTGAAAAATTATCCATTTTTAGAAGGAGGTATGAAATTAGGTGTTTTCAAACCCAAGACTTAAAAAATAATAATCTGAGCAAACGGAAGTTGCTTAGAGCAAAGAAATGATGCCAGTTCCACTGGAATTCTTTCTAGGTTCAGATATTCTGTCCCAACAGGGTCATATTCAGGTGACTCAGCAATGAGGTGTCTCCTTATTTAATGAGAAAAGATGTATAACTGTGAAAACCACAATATTAAAAGAATGTATAATTGGCCATTAAACTCCAGCTGCATATAATAAATAGCATTAGCTGCATGAGAGCTTATTAGAAGGAAAAGAGGTGTTAATTCAATTCAGTGTCATCTTTTGTAGAGTAGTGTCTGAGGGTACAAGTCTAGATATTAAGAAAGAATACAATCCTAGATTTTGTGAACAAAATTCCCCATATGTTTTATTAATGTAAAATAAAGGTTTCAGACTTGAATGGCCAAAAATATCATTGATTTTTAGGAAAAGCCCTTTTCATCCATGGAAATTTGGTACTCCATTCACTCATTCTCCAGAAACTTCAGAGATTTGAGGCTATTACTCTCTCTAGAGTCTCTCTCTCTCTCTAGAGAATCACTTTCCATAAAGCCCCAAAATGACCACACTGTGAGTTCTATTCTTGTCTTAGCATCAACTGCAAAGGTCAAAAGGGGTTAAAAAGGAGAGCAACATTTGATTACATGAAGAACTTCCTGAACAAATCTGCCAAACTAATTTGAGAATCATCTTAACAGTAACCCAGTGACTATATAAAATATGTAGCAGTCATTAACTATTAATTTAATAATTCACAAGAAATTAATAAATAACTTACATTATGTTTATGGCAGAAACTGAGAGCTTGGAGTGTTTGCCACAAAACACTTTTGAGCATACGGTCAGCAACTCTTAAAAATAAAAGGAAAATAAAAAAATTAATACAGGAAAATATTATTTAATAAATATTGATTGTAACTTTCTATGCAAGTGTCCATTTTCTTTTCTTTTTTTTTTTCTGAGGTAATTGGGTTTAAGTGACACACAGCAAGGAAAGTATTAAGTGTCTGGATTTGAACTTGGATTCTCCTGACTTCAGGGCTGATGCTGTATCCACTGCACCAACTAGCTGCCCTAAGTGTCATTTTCTTAATACTGGCTCTCCATTGATGTGAAAATTCAAAACACAGATGACAACCTGCTTATAATTCCATTTTTATTTAGTTTATGAATGTTAATTGTATCAGTGCTTTTCTTCCATGTTGAGAGTTTACCAAGGAATATTGTTGCTAAATTCCAGAATTATGAGACGAAGGAGAGAATGTTGCAAGCAAACAGAAATAAACAAACAATTCAAATATCAAGGAACCACAATCAGGCTTACCCAAGACCTAGCAAATAAAAGGATTGGAAGGCTGGGATATGATATTCCAGAAGGCAAAAGTGCTTGTATTATATCTAAGAATCAACTATCCAGCATAATTAAGAGGGAAAGATGGATATTCAAAGAAATAGAGGATTTTCAATCATTCTGATGAAAAGACCAGAGCTGAATAGAAAATTTGATCTCCAAATATAAGACTCAAGAGAAGCATAAAAAGGTAAATGGAAGAAAAAGCAACATTTTTTAAGTTTAAAATGTTTACATCCTTATATGGGAAGGAGATATGTATAACTCATGAGAACTGTATCTTTGGCAGAACAGTTAGAAGGGGGTATACTTAGAGAATGAAGTTATAACTTGACTTTAATGTGATGATATAAAAAAAGAAATTGGAGTGGAAAGGGCTTGTACTTGAAGAAGAAAGGGAAGGTAAAATGAGGTAAATTACACCATGTGAAGAGGCACACAAAACCTATTATACTTGTGGGAAAGAAGGAAGGAGGGTGAACATTTTGAACCTTAATCTCATCAGATTTGGCTCAAGAAGGAATAACACATATACTTAATTTAGCATAGAAATTTGTCTCACCTTATAGAGTAGTAGAAGGTAAAAAGGGAAAGGGTTAAGGGAGACTAATAGAAGGAAGGACAGAAATAAAAGGGGGAAAGCACAAGAAAGGCGGGGAATGAAAAGGGGAAGGGCAGATAGAGGGAGGTGGTGGTCATAAGCCATATACACTGGTGAGGAGGGAGAGTGAAAAAAGAGGGAAAAGTATAACTTGGGAAAAATAGGATGGCAGGAAATATAGCATTAGTAATCCTAATTGTGAATGGGAACAGAATGGACTCTCCCATAAAACAGAAGCAGCTAGTAGACTGGATTAAAAGCCAGAATCCTACAATATGTTGTTTATAAGAAACACATTTGAAACAGAGATACATACAGAGTAAAGGTAAAAACACTGGAGCAGATTCTATTATGTTTCAGCTGAAATTAAAAAAAAAAAAAAAAAAAAAAGCAAGGATAGTGATCCTGATCTCAGATCAAGCAAAAGCAAAAATAGATCTAGTTAAAAGAGATAAGGAAGGAAACTATATCTTGTTGAAGGGCACTATAAGATAATGAAGAATTATCAACATTAAACATATATGCACCAAATTGTGTAGTATCCAGAGTCTTAGAGGAGAAGTTAAATGAGTTGCAACAAGAAATAGACAGCAAAACTATACTAGTGGGGGAATTTTTTTCTTTTGAGGCAATCAAGGTTAAGTGACTTGCCCAGGGTTACATAGCTAGGAAGTGTTGAGTCTGAGGCCAGATTTGAACTCAGGTCCTCCTGACTTCAGGGTTGGTGGTCTATCCACGGCATCACCTAGCTACCTTTATAGTGGGAGAATTTCAACCTCCCTCTTTCAGAACTAGATAAATCTAACCACAAAATAAACAAGAAAGAAGTAAAGGAGATGAATAGAATTTTTTTTTTAAGTTAGGTACAATAGACTTTTAGAGAAAATTGAATGGGGATAAAAAGGAATAAACCTTTTCTCAGTGACACTGGCACTGACACAAAAATTGACCATGTATTAGGGCAGAAAAACTTGACAATAAAATGCGGAAAGGCAAAGACAAGTAAAAATTACTTGTAATAAAGGGCTGTGGAAAAATAGACCATGTTGAGAGTTTAGCTTCTACTTAACATACTTCAGAAAAGTCTTACAATTTGGAATTAATTCAGTTTAAATATGTGGACTTGTTTATTAGAGTTATTTCTTTAAAATATAGCACTTGAATTCAAACATAATTTTTGTGAAGATAAATACTTCATCTACTAGATGAAGCTCAAAAAACAATAAAAAGTGAATTTAGTTTAAGTCCTTGCATGGAGCCTGTCTTTTGTCTTTGGGAGAAGCTGGTTAGTGATTCTTTGATAGCTTTTAGTAGGAACAGGGAATGTTACCAATATATTCATAGAATCAGAAAATGGTAAGAATTTGTAAGGGACATGGAAGTCATGGAAACAGTGTCAGATTTTATATTCTTGGACTCAAAGATCACTGCAGATAATCACTGCAGCCATGAAATTAAAAGGTACTTCTTCCTCAGAAAGAAAGCCAGGAAAAATCTGGACAGTATACCAAAAGGCAGGAACATCATCTTGCCAACAAAGTTCCTTATAGTCAAAGCTGTGGTGAATGGTTGGGAGAGTTGAACTATGAGGAAAGCTGAGTGCTGCAGAACTGATGCTTTTGAATTCTGTTGTGAGAGAATACTTTTGAGAGTCTTGTCAACAGCAAGGAGATCAGATCAGAAAATATGTAAAGACATGAATTCAGGCTATTCTAAAGTTCAGTTTAAATACATTGGCCACATGATGAGAAGACAGGACTCAATGTAAAAATCATCTGATATTAGGCAAGACTGAAGGCAAAAAGGGAAGCAGTTGACAGAGGATGAGATGAATGATAGTGTCATGGAAACAATGAACATGAACTTGGATAGACTTTGAGAGATAGTTGAGTATGGAAGGGCCTGGAATGCTATCATCCATAAGATCAGGAAGAGTCATATTTTATTGAGCGACTAAACAACACACAAAGTGATGTCAGTCTAATTTTAGCATCGTGTTTAGCAGTTCTCTAGTTTAGAGTTCACACTTTTCACACCTTTAAGAATTCACACATTAATTCATACATTAGCATTCGAGATTCACAAGTCAGGATTCAGTATGAGATTCACAAGTTCAGTGGAGGAGATTCACAAGTCACAGTTCCTATAATCCCACTCTCAGAGGAGGAGTCAACCTTTGAGTTCACACCTTTAAGAGAGCATATATAAGAAGCTCTTGAAGCCTCAGCCAGGAGCCAATTGAGGAGATTGAGAAGCCAGAGACTGCAATCGGGCAGAATTGGAGATTCAGAGAGAGCTGGAGGCTGAAGCTGGCAGGGGCAAAGGACAAGCAACAAGAGCTCTCGGAACCAAGGAAAGCTTACTGGGCTATTTTGGAAGAGACAATAAAGGACTGAACTTTTAACAGCTGGCTACATTTGAGGTGATTTTATTGAACTGGAACTAAGGCTACCTAACTTTAAAAAAAATCTATTCACCTCCTTAACTTCTTTCTTGTTTATTTTGTGGTTAGATTTATCTAGTTCTGAAAGAGGGAGGTTGAAATTCTCCCACTATAAAGGTAGCTAGGTGATGCAGTAGATAGACCACCAACCCTGAGGTTGGGGTTTCAGGAGGACCTGCAAGAAATCTGCTCCCAAAGAAACATTATATTTTAGAAAAGAAGAACACTACAATAGAGGTCTGCTGTACACAGCTTGCACTAGCTCTTGAGAGCCAACTATTAAATTTTCAGTATGAGCATCTTACACCTCTGAAATCAGCAAACACAATAACTCAGAGCCTGATTTATTGCTCTGTTGACTACCTAAACTTAAGAAAGTGATGAAAAATGAATGTTAAAATGTAGATTAAACTTAAAAGTGAGCATGTGTATTTTGTGTTTTTGGTTTTGGGTTTTTTTTTTTTTTTGAAGATCTGGTTGTTAGACATTTAGAAGAGCTGGTTGTTTTAAGTTTACCCACATACCACTGCAGAAGGGGAATACCATCCAATGCCATGACTGACTATTACTAATTAAAGTAATGCTTTTTAATTCAACTTCAAATAAAAACGATAGAGACTAGCACTGATATAGCAGTTTAAGATTTACAAAGCACTTTACATCATATTTGATGTAATCCTTACATCAATCCTATGAGGTAGGCACATTTGTCATCCCTATTTCACAGATGAGAAAACAAGTGCCTTGTTCAAAGTCACAAAGTTAGTAAATGCAGAATCAAATCTTCCTGAAATCCTCATGGGAAAACAGCTATAGATAATTGAACATTCACCAGAAAATCATTCTGGTTATCAGAGAGCAGGAAAATACCTTGGGTTCTGGCAGAGTGGACGAAAAGGAAGAAAGAGAAGGGGCAAATGACTCAAATTGTAGTGATGGGGAATCATGGGACTGAACAATAGGGGCTCCAGCAGAGAGGGAAAGAGGGGTGGATATGTCTCCAGTAAGCAGAAGGCTAAGTATTAGAGGAGTAAGAGGTATGTCTCTTAGCCATTTAAAAAAATCAAATCCAGAAACAGAATATTCTAACTTTCATAGAGACCCTTCTTTTGGATTCTTTCTGTTTTACCTTGTCTTATTGAAATGAATCTGTGAGTTCATCACTGGGAATATTCCATCCATTGACACAAATTGTGGCCCCCCCATGCCTTCCCCAATCCACCCTATGCAATCTTTGTCCAATTCTTGTCTTGGAACCCAGGAGACCTTCCTCACTGTTCCTTGATATTAAGAGGATATCCAGAGAACATGTAGGCTTGGTTATTCCTTACCTTGTGACCACCCATGTTTTTTCTCCTTTAATTTCCCCCCTTGTTTTTGCCTAAATAAGCCAATATGAGCCAAAATTATTACAGGATTCATATATACAAGGATTGTGCAATTACCTAAAGATAGTCACTTAAAATGCAATGAAAAAATCCTTAAAGATTTTTCCCCAAAGAACCCAAACACATTATATTTAAAATACTGGCAGATCTTTGTTGCTTACCCTTCTGAAAGATAATGTGTAATGTGCTTAGTCAGAAGTCAGGAAGACTCTGTGAGTTCAAATTTGGACTCAGATACTAGCTGTGTGACCCTGGGCAAGTCAAGTGAGCTGGACAAGGAAAAAGCAAACCATTCCAAAACAATACAAAACCAAACCAAACCGTAAACAAACCCGAATGGAACCACAAAGAATCGGATGAGACTGAACAATAACTTTGAAAGAGAAAAATGAAAGAGGGAAAAAAAAGACCGCCTTTATTTTACAGATAAAGAAGTGATGAGGGAGAACTAAATGACTTCCCAAGGGCACACACCAGTCTGTTTTTTGGCCATAACAGTTCTGTTGTGCTTCAATAAAATGCAAGAGGGAGAAAAACTAATGACGATTCAGTCAGCTCCATTCCATCAGACTGAATCAGTATTGCCAACAGATTTGTACCCTCAGGAACATTCTCCCTTTGACCCTGTCCTCTGTGTATCACTTCCCTGCTGACTTACTACTTCTGATCTTGAACTTGACTAAAAACCCCATTGATCATGTTACCCAGCACAGATCTCTTCGACAATGGCATTGGATAGAGACAGTGATTTAACCTAAACCTTTCTCAGATGTTGGCTGCTATTTGAACTCACTGCTACTCCAAATACTCACCTTAGAAAATTTTTAAAATTTATTTTATTTTTAATTTATAGAAAAAACAAGCATTTCTATAACATAGAATTCATTTGATTTCATTCAGAATCATCTTTGATGCAAATCTGTTATATACAACTTGTTATTCCTTTTAAATATATAATAAAGTTATCGTGTATATTTTTTTCACCTTCCCTTCCCCCCACCTAGAGATGGCTACCATTAGACACAAATACAAAATCTTTCTATACATACTTCTATTTATCAGTTCTTTCTCTGGATGCAGAAAGTGGCTTTTTTAATATTCAGTTTTAAAGGTCTTTCTCTGTATCTATGGCTGAGACTTTTAGTCTCCTAACCCTGAGATTGGCTCTTTCTCTCCTCCTCCTTCCCCCATCCCAGGTCCTATTCTTCAGCTCCATCCCAGAGGTTGGGTCAGTCAGATTAGACAAACATGATGTATAGGGAGCTTGGAAAAGATTGGCTAGCACATAAGCCTTGGAAAGCCATGACTGGGTGAGGAAAGATACACACACAACGAGCTGGCCATTTGAGTTTATTTTTACTTCAAAACTTTTCCCCATCTTATTCACTTACATAAGAGAGCAAAGTTCTGAGACTGAAAATATGAGGTATGCAGAGCCCCAGAGAATCCTTGGTATTATGTTGGGCAGGTAGTCACCAAAATGTTTCTGATTAGAAACTAAATAGGGAGCAGCCTAGACTTTCTGATCATCTTCTATCAAAGAGAAGTCTCTAAAAGAGACACTGTTTTCAGTGACTGAGATACAGGGAAACGGATAGGGCATAGATCTATTATAAGCAACTCCTTGGTGAGTAATCTCTGTTCTCTTGAGAAAATGCACATCAGCCTCTTCTCAACTTATAAGCTTAGAGACTTGCCTAGAGTCCTAAGGTGATTACCTACCCAGGGTCACACTGCCACTATATGTAAAGGGAAGAACTTGAATTAGGTCTTCCTTGCTCAGAGATTTGTTTCCTTTCTATTTTGACTAAGAAATAGAGTTTTTATTTTAAAAATAGACTTAAACTTGAGGGTTTAACTTATCTGCATTAAGAGTTTGGTATTTTTTCCTTCTGGAAGAGAAATGTCCATTCCAGACAAGGCTCAGAGATGGAAAAAACATTAAAAAGGAAAAGTTTCCCTTTCTTCCCCATCCTCCAGAAACTCCTTTGTTCTCTGGTGAGACAATTGGGTATGCTAAAGTTTCCACTTTCTTTTTTCTCTTAAGGAACCTTAGCAAGAAAATTTTGGGACTTCAAATGCACCACAGCAGAATCCGCTCTTCCAATGAATTAGCACCTGACTTGAGAAGAGGGAAGCAGGGAATAACTCTACCCCTACCTACCCATTAGAGATTGGCAGTGATTGCAGTATGAGATCAGCGGTGAAAAATGTCCAGCAGAAGCTATGCATCATTTGGCAGAGATTATAGGCAAGATGAAACTGCATGACAGCAAGAAGGCAGGTGCCTCATAATGCTGGAAAGTATGAGTTTCCCCTTTATACATGTTCATGGATCACAAATGTTCACTACATATGTGCCTCTCCACACATTCCCACCATGTGTCGTTCTTCCCAATGATGACATAGGTATCCTGGACTTGGGTGGGGAAGAATTGAGACCTTTCTTCACTACTTTTCTTACTATGCTTTGCTTTAAATTAATTGTGTTTTCTGGCTGACTAGAAAAGATAAATACATTGATAGGGGCTCAAGAATTATGAAAGAGTGGATACAGATCTATAATGTTAAGCTATTTTAAGTTACATATGAATTCTTTTTAAATAATAATATTATTATTAAGAGGCAGTTCAACAGTACAGTAGTAGCTAGAGTACTAGGTCTGTGGTCATGAAAAACTGAATTCAAATTAAGCCTGAGATACTTACTAGCTCTGTGTGATCTTGGGTAAGTCACTTAACCTCTGCCTCAGTTTTCTTATCTGTAAAATGTGGATAATAATACATCTAATTCCCAAGGTTGTTGTGAGGAGCAAATGAGATAATAATTATAAAGTGCTTAGCATAATACCTGGCACAAACTAAGCATTATATAAATATTGTTTGTTCAGTCATTTTGGTCATGTCTGACGCTGTGACAGCATTTGGGGTTTTCTTGGCAAAGACACAGGAGTGGTTTGCCTTTTCTTCCTCCAGTTCATTTGACAAATGAGGACACTGAGGCAAATAGGGTTAAATGATTTGTTCAAAGTCACACTAGTAGTAAGTGTCCAAAGCTAGGAAAATGAGTATTCCTCAGTCTACGTCTGGTATTCTATCCATTATGCTACCCAGCTGTCCCATATAAATAATTATTGTAATTACCCTCTTTAATAGTGAAGGGCAAGATGTTGACAATCCAAAAACATTTATATCTAGCTTTATTATGCATAATATGATTTCTTTTCATAAGCAGATTTGTTTTCCTACATGTTAAGGATAGAGAGGAGGATTGGACCTGTAAATTCATTGAGGAGGGAGCTCTTGGTAAGGAATTTCCTTTGTCAATGAGAGTTAAAATATCCTTCTCTACAATTTGACTCTTAAAAAATCACCTAGCATAAGACTAAAGTTATGCAGCATGTGTCACTGGTGGGGCTTAAATCCAAATTTTCCTAGTTCCAGGGTCAGTTCTCCTTCCCCTAATTTTTATTCTTTGAGACTTTTTCTTGTGATTGGAAGAGGAGGTGCAGGATGGAGAAAAAGAAAGCCATCTTCAATCAACATCTAACTAAAGAAATTTGGCCCTGTAGGCTTTAAGCTTGCAGGTTACTCACCCATTTGGATTTCTCTCCAGCTCATTCAAAAGTGTATGATCACAGTATTCAAAAACCAAGTGCATTTTCCGCTTTCTTCGGAACACTTCAATGAGGTTCACAAGGTTAGCATGCTTTAGTTGCTGAAAAAGAACCAAAATCATTATCTGGTGGTTTATTCTGAGTACATTATCTCTTACACGCCCCTTATCCTGTTAAACATTCTCTGACTCTCCTGATCATTGAGATACAATAGTTTCTATATAGCCTTCTCTAAATAAGATTCAGAGACCCTTGGAGTTAGAAGGAATTTGAAAAGATATTGGGATTAATTTTCCACTTAATGTAGGAATCACTTTTTTTTTTTTTATTTAATAGCCTTTAATTTACAGGATATATACATGGGTAACTTTACAGCATTAACAATTGCCAAACCTCTTGTTCCAATTTTTCACCTCTTACCCCCCCCCCAACCCCCTCCCCTAAATGGCAGGATGACCAGTAGATGTTAAATATATTAAAATATAACTTAGATACACAATAAGTATACATGACCAAAACATTATTTTGCTGTACAAAAAGAATCAGACTCTGAATTATTGTACAATTAGCTTGTGAAGGAAATCAAAAATGCAGGTGTGCATAAATATAGGGATTGGGAATTCAATGTAATGGTTTTTAGTCATCTCCCAGAGTTCTTTTTCTGGGTATAGCTAGTTTAGTTCATTACTGCTCCATTAGAAATGATTTGGTTGATCTCGTTGCTGAGGATGGCCTGATCTATCAGGACTGGTCATCATCTAGTATTGTTGTTGAAGTATATAATGATCTCCTGGTCCTGCTCATTTCACTTAGCATCAGTTCGTGTAAGTCTCTCCAGGCCTTTCTGAAATCATCCTGTTGGTCATTTCTTACAGAACAGTAATAGGGAATCACTTTTTTAATATGGGTTAAAACCATTCGGGGACATGTGAGTGTGCCTGATGACTAGAAGGCTCCTGGCTAAAAGAGACAGACAACAGGAGAGATAAAAAACTGATAGAAAAGTACTGGATATAAAGAATACAATAATTAGACAATTTAAATAGTTTCCAATTCTAGGAAGAAGTAGCTCATTCAGACTTGGGGATCCAGAAAAATGTGCAGAATCCAAACACATGGCACAAAGTTAAGATGACTACAGACAGCAAGAGTCCAGACATTTCTTTGCCATCTCTTCCTTTTGACAGCTCCAGGAAAGGTCTTTAATGGATAGGGAGCTGTGGGAGCTGAGTTTGAATTAATGACAATGGTAGAAAGCACAGAGCTGGAATCAGAAGGCCTCATTCCACACCCCTAGAAAGGATCAAAGCCAAAGAACATCTTTCAAGGGAGCCATAGGAAGCTGTGCACCAAATGGTACCCACTGCATAATTTTTTTAAATTAAGTATAACACCACAGTATGGTGTTTTACAAATAGACTTCTTAGCTAAAAAATTATGTGCAAACAAAATCTTATTTTAAATATGTAATATTTAAATATTTGATATCAAAATATTAAAATTTAAATAAATGTTTAAATATTAAATGTAAAATTAAAATAAATATTTTAAATATTAACTCAATATATTCAATAGAATCTGCTGGGATTGAATCTTTTAAGAAGAGAAGAATCATTAAGGAATGTGATTAATAACATTGTTTTATGAGTTTAGTTTTTAAAAAAAACAGCAAAGTTGTTTAGTTCTTTAATTTAATAGTCATATTAGCATATTTAGTAGTTATTGTTTTTATAAAGCTTTTCATTTTCAAAACATATACATAGTTAATTTTCAACATTCACCCTTGCGAAACCTTATGTTCCAATTTTTTTTTTCCTTCCCTTCTCCCCACTCCCTCCCTTAGATGGCAAGTAATCCAATCCAATATATTAAATATGTGCAATTCTTCTATATATATTTCCACAATTTAATAGTTATTGTTGACCCAGAAGCTAAAGATCTGGCTGACAGAGAATCATACTTCATAACATGTATAGATTGGACCAGAGAAGCAACGTATAATAGAAAGGGCACTGCCTTGGGACTCAGGAAAAAAAAAAAAAAAAGGTGTTCTAGACCCAGCAATAAGACCATGCAAAAATAATTTCATTTCTCTGGGCCTCAGTTTCCTCATCTGTAAATAAAAAAGTTGTATTAGGTTATCTCTAGGGCTCTTTCCTATTCTAAAACTGAATGATCAAATTTTAAAAAGTTTATGTTCAGTACTTCTAAATTATATGAATCCAAACAAGTTAAATCCCATTAGAACAAATGTATATGTATATATCTATATACATACATATGTGCAAACATATATTTACATATACATACATATGTTTGTGTGTGTATAAAATCACACAGCCAATTAGTGTCAGAGGCAGGATTTGAATCTTGCTCTTCTTTACCCCAAGGCCAGCACTCCCATCTATTATGCCATGAAGCTTCTCTGAATGTATGATTGAAAACTACTATACGGTGAAAATATATGACTAACAGAAGGATTTCCAAGACTCAACAACTTACTACACTGTGCATGTAAACTGCACTGAAATTTCGTGACCTTCTGGAACACTTAAAGTTGCTTACCTTCAATAAACGTATTTCTCTTAATGCTATTTTCTTAACAATGGGATCATCCTCAGATTCCACAAATTTTTTAATGGCCACAACTTGTCCGGAGCTTTTATTTCTGCACTTGAATACAACACCATAAGATCCTTCTCCAATTTTACCAAGTTTTTCATATTTTTCCATTATATTTGAATTATGAACTAAAGTAGTACGTGTTGGTGGATTATGCTGCACCTAAAAAATAAATTTTGATATTTTCTTTAAATTTTAGTTTTATAACCATTACATTGAATTCCCAATCCCTATATTTATGCACACCTGCATCTTTGATTTCCTTCACAAGCTAATTGTACAATAATTCAGAGTCTGATTCTTTTTGTACAGCAAAATAATGTTTTGGTCATGTATACTTATTGTGTATCTAAGTTATATTTTAATATATTTAACATCTACTGGTCATCCTGCCATTTAGGGGAGGGGGTGGGGGGGTAAGAGGTGAAAAATTGGAACAAGAGGTTTGGCAATTGTTAATGCTGTAAAGTTACCCATGTATATATCCTGTAAATAAAAGGCTATTAAATAAAAAAAAAATAAATTTTAGTTTTATGTGACAGTATCTTCACAATTTTTACATAAACTGAATGCCAATGTCAAAGAATTATCCCAATCTATTCATTTTAAAACATTGCAGTTTTATATTTGTATTCACATTGCATTTTAAAAAATTAATAGTACACACAAAGGATATGAACAATTTTCAGATGAAGAAATTAAAATCATTTCTTAGTCATATGAAAAAATGCACTAAATCACTATTGATTAGAAAAAGACAAATTAAGACCATTCCTCACCCATCAGATTGGCCAAGATTATAGGAAAAGATAATGATAAATATTGGAGGGTATGAGGAAAAGCTGAAACACTAATACATTGTTGGTGGTGTTGTGAACTCATCCAGTCATTCTGGAGAGCAATTTAAACTATAACCAAAGATCTATCAAACTGTGTATATCCTTTGATCCGGCAGTATCTGTACTGGATCTGTAACCCAAAGACATCATTAAAAAAGGAAAAGGACCCACATGTGCAAAAATGTTTGTAGCAGCCCTTTTTGTATTGGGAAGGAACTGGAAACTGAGTGGAAACCCATCAATTGGGGAGTGGCTGAATAAGATGTGGTTTATATAAATGTAATAGAATACTATTGTTCTATAAGAAATGATCAGCAGATGATTTTAGAAAGGTCTGGAGAGACTTACCAAGAACTGATGCTAAATGAAATGAGCAGAACCAGGAGATCTATACATGGCAACAGTAAGATTATGTGATGATCAAGTGAGATGGACTTGGCTCTTTTCAACATTGAGATGACTCAAGGAAATTCTTAATAGACTTGTGATGGAAAGACCCATCCACATCCAGGAAGAATGGAAACTGAATGTGGATCACAACTTAGCATTTTCACCTTTGTTGTTGTTGATGTTGTTTGCTTTTTTTTTCCTTTCTCATTATTGATTTGATTCTTCTTGTGTGGAATGATAAATGTGGAAATATGTTTAGAAGAACTGCACATTTTTAACCTATATTGAATTACTTGGTGTCTAGGGAAAGGAAGGGAAAGAGGTAGAAAAGTTTGGAAGACAGGGTTTTTCGAGGGTGAATGTTGAAAACTATATTTTACATGTATTTTGAAAAATAAAAAGGTATTATAAAATATTTAAAAAGAAAAGAAATTGATGGTATATATAGTTATTTTTACTTGTTGCCCGGTTTTATTGGACTTCACAGAAAGATCCTTATCCTTTAAAACCTTTTAACCTAAAAATTGGACACTTCCTATTCTTCCCAATTCCACTTCTCTCCATCTTGAGTCTGGTCCTCTGAACCATTGAGAGTGAAGAGTAAGGGTAAGAAGTGTGCTAGAGAATTTAAATAATTTACAAATCTTCAAAATCAGTGTGAGTACAGAAATGCCAACCTAAATGTTTTTTCTTAATGAAAGGGGAAAAAAAATTGTACTGGGAGCCAAAAGGACACACACACACACACACACACACACACACACACACATAAATACGTTAGGTAGTACAGTGGTTAGAGTATGGAACTTAGTTTCAGGAAGACCTGACTTTGGTTCCTGCCTTATACTCTTCGAAACTGGGCAATCCTGGGTAAATTACTTAGCCTCTCAGCCCAAGTCCTCATCTGCAAAACAGGGAATTTATGTCCATACCCAGAGAAAGAATTGATTGTGTCTGAATACACTTTGAAGCATTCTCTTTCTCTTCCCCCCTCCCTTCCTCTCTTCTTCCCTCCCTCCCTCCCTCCCTGCTTCTCTCTCTCTCCCCTCCTCCCCCTCTCTCTTTCTCTTTCTTCTTCTTTCTCTCTTTTTTTTTTTTTTTTACTTTTTTTTTGAAGATTTTTTTTAGGGGAGCTAATCTGTGTTTTCTTTCACAACATGACTTTTATGAAAATATTTTCTATAATTTCATATATGCTTTCTTAATGGGGTTGGAAATGGGGATAGGAATAAAAGAGAATTTGGAACTCAAAGTTTTAAAAACAAAATTAAAATTGTTTTAAATGTAATTTGAGAAAAATAAATATATTTAAGAACCAAAAAAAAATTAGGAATCATAGTTTTTAGCACTGGAAGACCCTTTAGAAGCCATCAGGTTCACTCTTCTCATTTTACAGATGAGGAAACAGGGGCATAGAGAGGTTACAAGATTTATTATGTCACACAGTTAACATCGTCTCTGAGGTCAGATTTGAACCTGATTTTTCCTGACTCCAACTCCTATGCTAAATCTAATATATTCCTTGTATATTAAGAGGATATATAGTTGATAAGGTCCAACAAGTCATGATAAGGTACAGGTCAGGAAGGTGGAGAGTCATTTGCAACGAATTTATAGACTCAAACATCTTCCAGGTCAAGGGACAACACTTTATTATGAGGCTTTAACAAAGGGCCAAAGTTCCTAGTGAACTTGCAATTTACAAAGGAAAAAGGTGGGTCCTTTTATTGGGAAAGGATGCAGAACAAGGTATACTAACTATGCTAATTGTGTATGCCAATAAATCTCCTGGTGGACATGGTTGTCCAGTTTATACAAGATAGCCTTGGGAATTGATGTCTATAACTTAACCTCCAGATTGTATAAGATAATAGTGGGAATCAGTCTGGGATAGCTCTGTCTATACGAGATAATTCTATAGGGTCAGCTTGCTCCTCCCTGGGGCCCATTTAGATCCTGGGTTGCTACCAGGGACATTGTCTTTTGCTGGAGTACATTCTCCCATCATTGTCATGTGAAAAACTCCAGGAACCAAAGAGAAGGTATAAGAGTTTGGGGGGCAGGAGAGAGTTAGAAGAATGTAAGCTTGTATTTTGCCACCATTTTTGTGAAATCTTCCTTCCCTGATTCTCCTCAGAAGTTGGCGCCTGTTCCCTCCTCCAAATGTCTAGTGTTTGCTTATTTGTATACATGTTCTATTCCTAAATAGTAGGTAGCCCCTTAGTGGGAAATCTTTATATTGTCTTTGTATATTTAAATTGCATACCGCCTTTCATATAATAGACATTTAACAAATATTTGTTGAAAAATTTATTGAAATTGAAAGAAAGTTGTGTTAAAAAGTGTTTTATTAGTTTCCTGTCTTCTCCTTCTTGATCTCTTTAAATAGTTCCCCCTTTTCATCATCATTGGAAGTGTTTGAGTTTGTTTTATTAGAATTTCATTCTTTAAAGTTTCCTTCCATTACAAAATTGTAGTTCACTAAATCTCAGTATTTACCTTTCCCAAAACTCCATTGCTGAGCTTCATTCCTGTCCTCTATTTAATTCTTATTTGGAGTGATCTCATTCTCCCAAAACTTGCTTCCATAATGTCTACTTTATCAACCAGATCTTTATTGGTCAAAATTATTTCCAATAGTGTGCTCTCTTAGTTACTCATTCCAATTTTGAGATCTGAAATGATATTTAAGACAGCTAAACATTTATCAGGTACTTTGGCAGTGGGGGAAATCGAGCAGATGTCTGAATAATTAAGGCTCCCTATCCCTCACTATAGTATGCTTCTGCCAGGTTGAGGATCTGCTTCCCAAAATGGCCTTTTTTTCTTCCACTCTGTCTAGGTGAACTACAAGATACTCCCATAACAACATCCCACTTTAATCCTTATTCAAATACTCTCTATCATGCTTCCTGACTCCAGTTCCTAAATTTCTTCCCCTGAGTATATCTTCTGACTATTTATGGTTGTTTTACTTGTTCTGTTGTATCTTTTGAAGAAACTATATCCTAGTCAGAAGTTTTCTCAATAATTCCTATGAATTTGCTTTCTTGCATTCAATGAATAGTCAGGAAGACATGAGTTCAAATCTAACTTCTAGCTATGTGACCCTGGACAAATCTCTTTCAATTTCTTCATCTGTAAAGTGGGAATAATAATGGCATCTACCTCCCAGGATTGTTGTATAACTAAATAAAATGAGATAATATTTGTTAAGCACTATAGAAATACTAGTCCTTATTGATTTACCTTATTAATTTCCCAAGTCTGATGCCTTTATCTGAGTGGTTCCATTTACAATTTGCCACATTTGCGTATGAAAAAGTTGGGAATGGGGCATAGCAATCAACCGAGAGAGACCAGCATTCCCATTCCTTTTCTTCCCCTCTTCCCATATACTACATAAATTGTTTCTCAGTCTTCCCATGTATATAAGTGAGTGAGGGAAACCCAGAGTTTAAAAACTGTACAACCTTGAAACTTGGTAATGTTGGGTAATTATTGAGTAAATGGCCATAGTCTGGCCTAATTTGCAGAGATCCAGATTTGGAAATTGTCTATAATCAGCATGAGTTTATTTTATTTTATTTATTTTATTTTTTTTAATTGAAGACTTTTTATTCATCTTATTAAAATGTTTATCCCCCAATCATTTTTTTTTATTTAATAGCCTTTTATTTACAGGTTATATGTATGGGTAACTTTATAGCATTAACAATTGCCAAACCTCTTGTTCCAATTTTTCACCTCTTACCCTCCACCCCCTCCCCCAGATGGCAGGATGACCAGTAGATGTTAAATATATTAAAATATAAATTAGATACACAATAAGTATACATGACCAAACCGTTATTTTGCTGTACAAAAAGAATCAGACTATCAGCATGAGTTTAAGTGAAGTTTCTAATTGTAGAGGATCAGATGTCAAAAAAAAGGTTAAGTTAAGAGGAACAACTTGCAATGACCTTGCTGTTCATTCCATATAATTTGGCACCAGGAGCTAAGACTCTCTTGCCTTCATAGATATAGAAAGTGGACTTCAGTCCAGAATCTAAGGAAACAAAACAAGTGAGGCTTTCACTGTTCCTAGGTAGGGATAGCAACTTTATTTATTTATTTATTTTTAAATGAGCTTATTAAAAGAGACCTGTCACACTCCAGGTGAAGATGTGAACTAAGTCAGAGGCTAGAACTACTGAGGACTCTAGTCAAGCAAAGCCAACCAACAATCAGTAGAGCAACATCCAGGGAAATAGTGTCTGGTACAGACCATAAGACCAATGTCATTAAGAGTAGCCCTACAACATCAGAGACCCAAGCTGTCTCTTCTCATGGGTACCTTGGTTGCTCTTGTTTCCCACATGTATTCCTCAATTTATAATCTACGTCTGTTCACAAATACTCTGCGTATTTGTGAAAGAATATGCCCAAGATTTATAGGGAATGATTTGTTGCTACTTTAAAAAATGAAAACTATGCTATTCAGTAAATGCCTTTGCTTTGAACTAATTGTGTCCCCAGTATGACTGCTGAAAAGTAGAAATGGTGGTGAAGAGCTATGAGCTAGAGTTTTAGCAGTATATGCCCAGAGAGTGCCAGGAGCTAGGGGTTATCCTTATGGAATCCTAACCATTGAGTGGGATCTGATGGGGAAGGTAGCACGAAAATCACAGTTGTATGACTACATCTGAAGCCATAAGTTTTATTGTTGGGTCTCTCTAGTTAGCATTTCTTGTGATTCATTGATAAGACTTCCTAGGATATAACTGTTATCCTTTATGTTAACTGTTTTAACAGATATTTATGGGTTGTTTTCTTTCCTCTTATATTTTCAGTTAAAAATTTCTTGATAAAATTTGCAAGATAAATATATTTTTACCAGATCTTGTGAAATGTGCTACATCACTAGCCAAGAATGATATTTTAAGTGGTGAGCCAAAAATGTAGATCCTATACTTAGACACCATCTATACTCAGACATCAGCTCTCACATCTTTTTTTTCTCCTTCTAAAAGCTTTACTGCCAATCAATAGAAGTGATTAAAATCAAATAGCACCCTAACTTGTATACCTAATAGTTCCAGTTTCTTATTCAGGCCTCTAAAATCTCTAGTATTACTTTCTTGCTTTCTTTCAATGATATCATTTGTCTGCATCATGAATCACTAGAACTGAGAAATAGTCCTCTCAGGTTTAAGTCATTTCAGCAGATTTTCTGTCATAACTTGGATATCTAACTTCAAGGAAAGCGATAGAATTATCTGTTGATTATATTAGACTGGCAAAAAGTTGCCTAGGCATTCCTCAACAGGTAATAACCTGCCAATTCCACTTGTCCCTGCTATTCTATTGGATAATCCTTATCTTGGTATTCCCTGGGAATCCTCATCAGCATTCTTTGAAGATCCAAAAAGCCCCTTTCTCCATGATGGTCTAGTTCCACCTTCTCTGGGATGAACCTCATCCTTGTTGCATGGATCCAAGTATTCAATGGCCCATTTCCTTTCCCTTCTATCCCTTCCTATTTTTCCTTCCTTCCTACGCTTCCTTCCTTATTTGTCACATTCTTTCATATTCCTTACCTAGCTTCTCTTTTTTCTTCTTTTTCTGTGTTTTCTCCTTGAATCTCTTCTTTTATTCTTTCAAGGAATTTTTATTTTATTTTATGGGATAACCAGAAGATTATACAGCTTTCTTCTAGGCTTTTTATCTTCCTTGTCAGAAGGAAGACTAGCCTGAACTTTGGACATATACAACTTTTAATTATACATATTCAAATATACAAACAAGAACAATTAAGAAAAAGAAACCATAAACTTCTTATTTAAAAGTTATCTTAAAATTTACATGTTTAAAAAGGAGCAACAAAATTACCCTCTTTCTTTCTATAACTCCTTCTGTGCTTTTTGTGTATGTCTTTTTCCAGATTTTCCAGACTAACAAGTCATTACGCACCACTGGCAATACACATACCTTTACCTCCTCTTTGTTGGTCACTGCAAGGTCCTCTTTCTCTTCCATCATTGTTAGATATGAGCTTCTCAATCCTTTGTCATTCTGGTTGGTAGCTCTCTTGTTAATTCTGATGGTGAACTGCCATGGAAGATTAGTGTAAGAAAAAGACAAAGGAGAACTTAAATAGAGAGGTAGAATAAAAAAAGGATAAAAGGGAGAAATTTTGAAGAACTGGTTATGCAACAGGCTAGCTTATGAAGCATTGAACTCCCCATTACCATTTAAGTGTTCAAAAATGAAGGAGTTTGAACTTTATTCTGGAAGTGTCTATCATAGTAGATGATTAATAAATGTTAATTGATACACTGAGGTATTAGGGAAGGTACCAAGGGTTTTGTCATTGAATGATATGACCATTTCTACCCATAAGAAAGAATATTCTGGCAACCTTAAGAAGTAACTATAGGAATGTGAACAGAAGAGAAATGGGAAAATCTATAAGTAAACTAGTTCAATTGATTCTGGGATGGAGGAGCACTATTGAGGGCCCAAATTAGGCAGATAATAGTGGGAGTAGAAAGGAAGGGAGAAATGTTACAGAGGGGCAATTAATAGAACAAAGTAACAAGAAAAATGGGATGGATTAAAGTACTACAGATAGAAATGTAAAAAATGGAAAATAAAGAAAACACTGAGAAAATACTGGCCTAAATTTCGTGCTCATTCAATTTGAAGTACCAATGGGATATGCGAGTGGAGATGTCATGTAAGTAGGTCAGCAAGTATTTATTAATCCCTTATTATGTGTGGAACAGGGTACTGGGGATAAAAAGAAAAAAGCCAAAACAAAAACAAAAACAAAAAACAAAACCCTGCACTCAAAGAACTTATGTCTCATAAGGGAGACAATATGAAACTAACCAAGTACACACAAAATATAGACAGAGTAGAGATAGGTAATATGCAAGAAAAAGGCACTAGCAGCTGGGGGCACTGGAAAAGTCCCCTGAAGAAGGAAGGATGTGAAGGCAGGGAAAAATAAGAGGTGGAGATAAAAAAAGAAGAATATTCTAGGCACAGGGGGATGGTCTGTGTGGATCACAGAGAGAGGTCCTGGAGTGCTTAGGAAAGAGTAAAGTGTACCCAAGCTGGAAAAGTAGTAAGAAGTAGGAGATTAAGGCTTTGGGTTCAGGAAAGTGGTTAGAATCAAGAGTCATAGATTTTGAATTCATTGATTGTTAAACTGTGACAATAAATGAGATTACCCAGGGAAATCACTCAGAGAAAATACAAGATGAAGGAGACACCCTTGGAGAAAAATTTTATTGAAGATATAAGGATTGTAATGAACCTCCAAGGCACCTTTGATTGCTCTCTTTCACTGTCTGTCGCTCCCTTCCTCTATTACTCTTTTCTCTTTCTTTTTCTTTCTTTCCCTCTTGCTATTTGTCTGTCTCTCTTTCCTTCTTCATATTCCTCCCTCTCCCTGTTCATCTCTCATCTCCTTTTCCCTTTTCATCTCTCTCTTCCCCCTTCTGTCTCTGTTTCTCTCAGTGTCTCTCTCTGATTCTTTTCCTCTCCCTTATTTCTCCTAAGTCACTATTTTTTTGCTCCATTCTTCCACTGAATCTATCCCTTGATTCTGTCCCTTCCCATATGCTCTTATTGCAGCTGTTCTAATTGAAACCTACATCCCTTTCTGCCTGGAAAACAGCAACAGCATCCAAATTGGTCTTACTCTATCAAGTTTTTCCAATCATTCTGCAATAATCTGCCAGATAATTATGCTAGCTTATGGAAATCAACTGGGACTAGGCTTGTATGTACATATATGAAAGTCTGGGGCATTTATGGCAGATGATTCTTAAGAGAATTAAATACTCCTTAAAGTCTGGGCAAATGGGCAGGATCAGAGTGCTAAAGAGTGGACATTCACCAAGAAAAGGAAAAAAAAAAGAATTGGTGAGCTCCGACCTTGTAGCACAAAAAGGTTTTGCTTCTGCCCTGTTTCATACTCCTTGTTCTGTGCCCACAGCTAATGAATAAATCATAAGCCTGAGGATGACTCCTGATTCTGACTGATACTAGGACAGAGCTGCCAGGATTAGGATTATGTTGCACTGAAACATTACATTCTTCATGTTAAGCCATCCCCTTCTCAAAAATGTTCAGTAATTCTGTTACCTATAGTCCAGATTCAATCTCCTAATTCTTCCATAATCAGCCACTCAACAAACATTTATTAAATTCTTATTGTACAGGGCCTGGTGTATTATGGTACATGGGGTCACAGAGTCAGACATGATTGAATGACTGAGCAACATTACACTGTACTTATTAATCATTAGGAATATAAAGAAAGGTACAGACATAGTCCCTCCCCTCAAGGAAATCACCTTCAAATCAGGGAAATATAAATCATTTAAATCATGTAAACATGTTAATACAGAGATGTACAATGGAAATGAGAGGTAATATTAGAGGGAAGAATTCCTTCCCTGGGTGGGGGAGGAGATGACTGGGAAAGCCCTCTTTTCCTATAGGAGATGGATTTTGAGCTGACTTTTGAAGAAAATAAGAGTTAGGGGTGAGAAGGGAAAAATATAAATAGAGGGAGTCAGGATATTGACAGCTGTTTGCATATAAAAACAACCCCCCCCCAAAAAAAAAACCCAGCTAATTGGTTAGTGGAACTGAATCATAGAATGTGAGAAGGGGAACGAAGTGTAAGAAGACATAGTATGACTTTAACTTATTTTTCCAACCTTAGTTCTCATTGTTTCCTAACAATTGCTCCAACCCATCATGGCTACCATCTTTACTGTTTCCCAAATATTCTGTACTCTTAAATTATTTGCTTTTTATCAAATTACTTTCCCCAATAGAATGTCCCTTTTACCCCTTTTCCTGGAACTTTACGCATTCCTTAAGACCAAATATAGAGGTCTTTTCCTGGAACTTTCTAACCATACCAGCCCATACAAGATCTTTCCTTCCATTTAATTTCTGCATATGGATACCAAGCATATATTATAAATATGCTATTTCATACAAGGAGCAATATCTAGGCAGATAGGCAAAATTATAAAGTCCAGGATATAAGATAATATATATTTATAAATAAATGAATTGTTACAAATTCATATATATATATATATATATATAAAACAATTAATTCATGTTTGAGTTTAGAACTAGAAAGCTTTTTATTGATATTATATGTTTGCTGTTGGTAGAAAATGAAAATTAAAGTAATTATATGTTTTTCTCCTAGTCTTAGCAGTTAGAAAATTATTGCCTGAGGGTTTTGATTTGCTAAAATCAGGCGAGGAAAAGTACTTATTCCTTCTGCTCTTTTCAAATTAAATCGGAAGTATTTAGGTTAACATATGTACGTGTGTATAATAATGCACACATACGATCTACTGACTTCCAAAAGGATTTTAACCTGCTTGTAGATTTAAATACAATGCAAGGTACAAGAAAGCATTAATAGCATAAAATAAAATTTAGTTTAGTTAAAAAGATCTGAAAGGATAAGTGCTTTTAGACACCAGATTTCAGCAAATTAAAACCCGTGAGCAAAATAGGAATTCTAGTTTCTAAAGCAAGAAGAAAAGCATTCAACTGCACAGATTTCCTTTTTTGACAACTGAAATCATTAAAATTCAACAGAAAAAACTGGTTTTTCTCTGGAACTATAATATGGCAGGAATTGATTGCTCCTTTCAATAAATATCACTTTTTTACAAGTTCCTTTTATTACCTTAAATTGCTATTTCACTTTCCATATATACATATATATATATACACATATATATGTCCTGCTTCTCCACCTAGACTGCTCACAGGCACAAATTGGACTTTAAACTGTATCTTCACAGAATTGAACACAATACTAAATGTATAATATGTTACTGTTAATGAAATGAAGGAAACATTTTTCTGTCAGCCTTATATCTTCCCCATATTTTGTTTTATATTTCCCCATCTGTCTTGAAATTTAGTTGATAAAAACTTCATGTCATTGTCCTTTTTTATTTCTCCTAATTGAGAAAATTACTTCATATTGTCATCTTCTTCACTATTGTGGTGGGGGTCCTGACTACTCTAATTTCTGTATCAGCAAGCAATAGCTATGTGAACTTGATCAGATTACTTAAGCTCTGCTTGCCCGTTTTCTCATCTGTAAAACGGGGATAATAAAAGCAATCATAGTCAACTGTTTGTGACCCTGTTTGGGGTTTTCTTGGTGAAAATATTGGCATGCTGTGTTATTTTCTTCTCCAGCTTATTTTACAGATGAGTAAAGTGAAGCAAAGAGGGTTAAATAACACCCATAGTCACAGAACTAGTAGGTGTCCAAAGTCAGATTTAAACTAATAAAGCTGAGTCTTCCTGACTCCAAACTCAGCGCTATACCCACATCTACTTCCTGACATATAGCAATACATTCATGTTGTTAATTACTATTATTGCTATTGTGCTCCCTTTCATACCTACCTTGATATTGGTCATTACTCTGGTTTGGGCCATCCCTAATTTGAAGACCTACAATAAGGGACCCATTTTATGACTGTTCTGGAATGATGTAGATGAACCTGGAATGACCCAGGGATGGCCCACACCAAGTGGATCCACTGGACTTGGGCCTGAAATCCCTCCTAAGATCCTTTTGCTTGGGAATGATTAAAATAAAAGATCCAAGAGCATTTCTAGTTTCCAGTAGATCTCCCGGGTCCCTCTCACTCTTGGCTTTATCTAGGATAGACTCAAGTTTCCGACCATTCTCTGGATTGGTTAATGAAGTGTCTGGCAAATGATAGTGCCGTTTGTCTCATTACAATCTTTTCTTTGTGCACCCACTGATTTGCTGTGTTTGTTCTCATCTAAGAGAAGTATGACTCAAACCATATTTCCCCCAGGTATTTTTTTAATGATTATGTTGTAAGTACAATAAGCAATCAAAATTACATTAAATGTATTATGAAAATCAAGACAAATCCCACTGATTTTAGGCTGTGAATCATAGAAAGGAAATCCTAGAGAACAGGGAGATTGGATGATCACCTCATTCAAACCCTTTGCTGTAAGGATTAAGAAACTGAAGACCATTAAACCACCCTCAAAATAGCTGATCTGCCACTTGAAAAGTAAATCCATTGACCTGACAATTTACACAGACTCAGTTAAAATGGGAATCCTTTTTACAATCTCACAGAAACATGGCAATCACATTTTCATTTAAAGATCTCTAGAGATGGGAACTAGTGGCAGGCAGTCGTTTCTATTTGGGAAGCTTTAATTATTTGGAAGAAAAATAAAGTATTTGCTTCTCTGTCTCCCCAGTGGTTATAAAGTAAAAGACAGAACTATTTTTACATTTTAAAATACATTCTAGAATTTTCTTAGGCTTCGAGTTTTAACTAGATTAGATGAATCACTCTAAAGTTCATCAGAGATAGAAAGGGGGGAAACAAATATACATATAGCACCTACTACATGACAGCACTGCACTAATCCATTCTTCATTCTTTATCTTATTTAGTCCTTGCAACAACCCGTGAAGGGAGGTTTTGTAATTATGTCCATTTTACAGTAGAGGAAACTGAAGCAAATAGATATTAAGTGATTTGCCCAGGATCAGATGGCTAGTAAGTGCCAGAATTAGACTTGGGTCTTCCTAACTCCACTGCACTTTATCCACTGTACCATCTAGCTGAGTATAGCTGTTAGGGGGATTTTAAAAGTACCACGGCAGGGGCAGCTAGGTGGCACAATAGATAGAGCACCAGCCCCAAAGTCAGGAGGACCTGAGTTCAAATATGATCTCAGACTTAACACTTCCTAGCTGTGTGACCCTGGGCAAGTCACTTAACCCCAATTGCCAATTCTAATTATTTGGAAGTCATTATTTAGAAGCAAAATAAAGTAGTTGCTTCTCTGTCTCCCCAGTGGCTATAAAGTGCTTAAAAAGGCAGAACTACTTTATAAACAATCAGGACCTGAAAAATCACATTTTAAAATGTAAAATCATCTGTAAAATAAACTGAAGAAGGAAATGGCCAACTATTCCAATATTTTTGTCAGGAAAACATTAAATACCACAACCAGAAACAACTCAATGACTTTTCCCTTCTTCCCCTCTAATAAATTTTAATCCCCATGAAGGCAAGGACTCTGTCTTATTTTTCTATACCTCTAAGGTAAGAAGAATGTCTTTTAAATAAGAGGCACTTAGTAAATATTGGGTTAAATTAATTAAAGAAAGAAGAAAAAGAAATAAAGTTGGGGAAAGGAGGGGGGATACTTGAGAAAGACCTTGAGTAAGGCATCCATTATTTTCCTGTATAGTTAACCTGAACCAAATAAGACAAAAACAGAGGATAAAAATACTTAATAAAAAGGCAGGTAAAGTCCTAGACTTCTCTCTGGTAGAGAAGGAGAAGGAACATTTGTATAGCTGAACGATTATCTCCCATCTAAAAATATATTTAAGGCATTATCTATTACATATAATTGTTCTTTCTTTTGGTGAGTATGTTTAAATTATCACCTCTGATTAAAGAAAATTTAAAAAGACCAAGAGAGATTGGTGGTAGTTTTCTCCAATTATTGTTAACCATTTTCACAACCATAGTATCTCAAATGACCGTAAGAGTTTAATTCTTCTGTCCCCTAACATCAATTCTGTAAATTTTGTAGTTACTGAATTACATGCTTTTCAAAAATCATTATACAAATCATGCAAAATGTAACCAGTTCTGGCATTAAAGAAAATTAAAATCTATATAATTTAAGAAGTGTTAAACCTTTAATAAAAACAAGAACATTTAGTGCTTAGTTTACTAAACATTTTATGACTGATTTAAAAAAATCAAAGAAAACAAACTAGTGAATTCAAAGTATTTTTTTTTCTGATTTCTGGTATTTCAAAAGCAAAGCTTTACTATGCAAATACTCAAATCTTTTCTGTATATGAGCTACTTCAATAAGGAAAAGGATCCCTCAGGTCCAAAAAAAAACATTTTTTCCGGATTTCTGGTATTTCAAAAGTAAATAGGAAAAATTTTCTCTGTAATAATACTCCAATCTTTTCTGCATATGGCTGACTTCATTATGAAAAAAACAATCCCTTGGATCCACAATCTTGATTGCTATCAATAAAAATCTATGAAACTTTTGCTTGGGCAATAAATCAATTAAATAAACATTTATTAAGCTTCTGTTCATTCATCCACTCATTTGTTTATTAAGTACACTATTATGACTACATTTTTTAAAAAGCCACTGTTGTGCTTTTTAATGGAAGAAAATACAATTTTTTTTAGAAATTGACACATTTTTATAAAACTAGCATTTTGAAACAATTCAAAGAACATGTAGAAGACAAATTACATGGAAGACTTATCAATTACTAAGCAATGGAGAGGATGATGCAAAGTTAGTCGATATTTATTAAGTGCCAGGCACTGTCCTAAGGGCTTTGGACACAAAGGCTTTAAAAGACAGCCCATGATCTCAAGGAGCTCAAATTCCAATGGGAAAATAAAAGTCAAGCAAATACATATAAACAAGTTACATGTTGGGAAAATAGGAAATAATCAAAAGAGGGAAGGCACTAGAATTGAGAGAGATTGGGAATGGGAAAGGTTTTAGAAGATAGGATTGGAGCTGGAACTTGGAGGAAGCCCAGAGAAGCCAGAAATGAAGGCAGGCAGAAATACAGAGGAATCACCTAGAGAAGAAATGCCTAGAGATGAGAGATGGAGGATCTTATAGGAACATCCAGAAGTCCAGTGTCACTGGTCTGAGAATAAAGTATAAGAAGACTGGAAATTGAGGGGGAGACCTCTGAATGCCAGTCAGAGTATTTGATATTTGATCTTCAAGGCTATAGGGAGTCACTAGACTTTATCAAATAAGGAAGTCATATGATAAAGATAAATCTCTATCCTTGCCCTCATGTGGTTCCCAATCACTCAAGTAACTCATAGACTATTCTTGAACGGCTATTTTGTAATATTGTCTTATAGTATGTATTCATAGGACATTTGTGTGCGTAAGTGGTTTGAAGGATACTCAGGTAATGACACATTTGTTTTTCTTTAATTTAGTGACACAAAGGGTAGGGATAGAGGAGGGAGATCTGGATTTGTCGCTAGAAAGCAAGTTGCAATATCATAAAATTTTGTAGACATGAGAATAAATTACTAACTCTTCTAAAAAGTTTCTTTATGAACATGTGTCAATATGTTCATGTCTGCCCCAACTTAAAAAGTCCTCAATTGATTTTCCTCCTATCAGCTAAGTTCCTCGAGAACTCTTCATCTATACTAGCTGTCTCCATTTCCTTTTGTTTCTAAAACCTCTGAAAACTGCAATCTCCTGGGTCTCCTCCTACCTTTTCTGATTGCTCCTTCTCAGCCTCCTTTGTTTATTCATTTATGTCACATCTACCAATTGGGGGTGTCCCCCAATGTTCTGCCCAATATCTTTCTTCTCTTTTGGCTCTTTTACTATCTCATCTGATGATCTCATCAACTACTATAGGTTCAATTATCATCTCTATGCAAACTATAATTATGTGCATATGTATAGTATATGTAGAGATATATAGTATACATATACAAATCATATATGTGTATATATATATGTACACACATACACACACACACATATATATATATATATACACATATAATTATCTCCAGTCTTATTCTCTTTTCTGATTTACAATCACTTATTTCCAACTGCATTTTGGACACACATACCTAATTGGATATCCTGCAGACATTTCAAACTTAGCATACCTCAAACATAACTCATCTTTTCTTCCATATCTAAAACCCTCAAGGATGTTATCATTCTTCCAGTCAATCCTTATGCTCACTTATCCAACAAATCCAATTCACCAATTCATCAAGTCTTATCTTTTGTAGCTTCACAAAATATCTTCTGTATGTTCCTTTCTCTTCACTCATAAGCCACAGTTCAGGTCTTTATCATTTCTGAACTACCCTAATAGCAAGTGATCTCCCTGGTCCTTCTGTCCCCATTTATGGAACATCTAATTTATTGAACATTTAGCTAAATTCCTGGAGACAGGAATTGGTTTTTTTTTTTTTTTTTGCCACTCTTTGTAGCCCCAGTGCTTAGAACCGTACCTGTCATATAATAGGTGCTTAATAAGTGCTTACTGACTGTCTAAAGTATAAGACTGACCTTATTATCATCCTGCTCAAGGAGCTTCAGTGATTTCCTATTATCTCCGGAATCACGTGTCTTCCAAAGCTGTTAATAAATTGGACCATTCTTACCTTTTCCAAACCTTCTTCTGCCTTATTCTCAACCTCCCCCACACCTCCCATCTCAGTTTAACTCCATCCTTGGAACATGAAACTCCATCTCCCATATCGATATCTTTATACGGGCTGTCTGCCATGCCTGTAATGCTTTTCTCCTCAGCCTCTTCATTTCTCTGACTTTCATCAAGACTTAGGATCAAGCTGCTAATACTTGCCCCTTTCAGGTTATATTCATATACTGTATATATCTTGAATGTTCCAAGATATTTACATGTTATCTTCCCCATTAGAACATATGCTTCTCAAAAAGGGATTGTGTTTTATTGTCTTTTTTATTTCTAATACATGACACAGTACTCAGAATATTGCAAGAATTTATGAAATGCCTTCTCACTTACTATAATTTCCATCCATCTCTCTATTCAACCAGTTACTATGATAGTTCAGGCCTTCACTCTCACCTAACCTAATGTGATACCTTCTTAATTGGTCTTTCTAGATCAAATCTCTTACCTCCCCAATCTCTCTTTATTTGGCTAATTAATAAATATTTACTAAGTGTCTATGATATGTCAGCCAGTGTGCTAAGTTTTAAGATTACAAAAAGAGGCATAAGCCAGCCCAGCCTGAAGAGAGCTTACAATCTAATGGAGACAAGCCTTCGGAAAGATGCCAAAGTGACTTATTCCTAAAGTACAGATCTGACCATGATATTCCCCTGCTCAAGACGTACCAGTGGTCCCTTATTGCTTATAGGTTCAAATACAGACTCTTCAGTTTAAGTCTTCTCAACTTGGCTCCAACCTACCCTTCTAGCTTGATGATAATTATTCTTCTTTAATCAGTCAGTTAACATTTTATTAAGTGCCAGGCACTATGCCAAGCTCTGGAGATCCCCAAAAATTAAATAAATGAAGCAAAAACTAATCTCTGCTCTCAAGGAGTACCCATTCCAATGAGGGAGATAATATGCAAACAACAATGTACAAACAAGCTATTTCTACAGGGTAAATTGTAGAGAATCCAGAGAGAGAAGGCACTAGCATTGAAGGGAATCTGAAAAGACTTCTCTACAAAAGTAGTTTTTTAGCTGGGGCTTGATAGAAGCCTGCACAATCAGAAGGCAGAGATGAAGAGAGAATTCCAGGCATGGAAAAACCCATGCCCTTCATCTACTCTTTGCTCCAACTAAACAAATCTATGTTTGGTACCACACCCAGGACAATCTATAATTGATATCTCTGCAGAGTCATCTCCTGTGTCTAGAATATATTTCCTCTTTACTTCTGCCTCTTCTTAGCAGAATAGATCAAGAAGCATTCATTAAATACCTGCCATGTGGCAAGCCCTCTTCTGGGCACTGTGGATACAAAAATGAAATTAGTCCCTGCTCTTTGGAGTTGAGATTCTAAAACACTACTGTAAAATCAGCTGAAGTCCAATCTCCTACTTGAAACCTTTCTGGATTCTCCAATATCTCCCTTCACTCCAAAACGACTTTATATATATATTCATTCATATATAGTGTGGATCTTCATATATGTTTATACCGTGAGTCTTCCAATACAATGTAAGCTTATTAGCAGGATTTTTTTTCCCAATCTCTAACAGCCTAGCATAGTTTCCTGACACTTAATAAATTTTTGTTGATTGATTTATCGCACCTGGACAAAAGAGCTTAATATTAATGAATTATAGTTTTTGTTGGTAATGAATGCAACTATTACTGTCATTTTCCAAAGAAATTTATTGAAGGACCTTTGTCCTAACACAAGCCTCCAGCCTTTAAGATTTTGCATTTGAGAACTGTTTTTAGCTGGCTTCACAACGAATTACTTCAGAAATCACCTCCAAGGGCCCTTCAGCTTGAAATCTATGAGCCTATGAACTTCCCAGGCCTGTGTTGTGCAGATAGTGTTACCTTGGCGACAGCTGGGCTAGAGCATCCATTTATAGCAAGATTACCACATTACTTACAAACCAATACATTTGAAAAAAGCCCTTTTCTAGTGGTCCGTTTTTATATCTTTATATATATGTATGTATTTCCTAGGATCTCTACGGGATCACTAACATCACCGCTTCTTCTCAGCCCTCCAAAACAGGCTGGGTTCCTATTACACATCCTCAGGCCACACCCAAGCTTTCTCTAACCTGTTGTTCGAAAACCATGGAACAAAAGGGAGACCGAGAATCATTTGCTCTTCCCATCTTCTCAACCACCTTCTACCACAATCAGCCTCTCTCTCACTTTTCCTGCATAGCATGAATCTTGTCTCTAGCACACGCCGGCTCCCCTGGCTTAAAGGAATGGCACCTCCAGCGCCCGCCTCGGACCAACTCGACCGCCAGCCTGGGCAGCCCCTGGGCCAGGCTTTCTTTGTCCCTGGACTATTTCTATGTCTATGATGCTCAGCGCCCAGATCGGTGCCTTGCACATAGTAGGCGCTTAATATTTGCTGAGGGGGAAAAAGGCGATTAAAATTTCGGACCCCCTTCCCCCAACCTCTCCCCTTTTTGAAACGAAAGCTTTAGCCGGTTGGCAAAGAGATAACCCGTATTCCGGGCAATCCTGTCTCTTTGGCCCTCGGGGCTCCCAGCCATCCCACCTCCTCTCTCTAGCTCATGCTGACGTCATCGCTGGTCTCTCCGCCGGCGCAGGTCCCCTGCCTTGGTTCCGAGGTCTGTTCGTAGGGTCACTTACTGCGTAAACCGAGGAGATTGTGACGTAATTCTGAAGTTTCTCCCCCCCTCCCCAGTCTCAGCTAGATTCTGATGGCTACTCTGGTGCTCGTTGTGCCGGCCCTGGGGGAGGGGGGAAAACATTCACACATGCTCTGGGGAAAGGCCAGCCATGGTTTCCAGGACAACAGGGACGCTTCAGCAGGGGCGGGGCCGCCTCCTCTACCGGTTCGGGTTACTAGGGGAGTCCGGGCTGGTTGTGCGTCTGCCCTGCTAGTCGGGCTCCTCCTAGATCTTGTTTCTCTCCCCTTCTTCTCTTTCTCCCTTCGTCCCCCCCATCCCACGTCCCTTGGGGGGCTCCTAGGGTACAGCTCGGGCGTAGAGGCCACGGCTAATGAGGGCTCAGAAGTCCATTTTTTTTTTTTTTTTTTATAAGCTCAGTTGCTTTGGGACTAGCCCATTAAAGGGAGTCAGTTTACTGGAGTCACCGTATTTCTTTGGAAGGGGGTGGCGGTGAGGACAGGGAACTCCCCGTGTGTGAACTACCTCCGCTGATGTACTTAAATATCGAATCTCTAATTTCGTATTTCAGAGCTGTGCAGGGCACTGACAAGGTATATGACTTAACCAGATACAGGCACATCTATGAGAGTCATCTGCATAGATAATTCAATGCTAGAATTTCTGTTAAAAGATTTGTCCCTGCTTTGAAATATCTATTCTCTGTATCTAGCAATATGTCAAAGTTGATAGACTGTGATTGTTTTTACATTTTCCTATTTAAAAAACTTTTTGGATTTGCTAAAGTGATGCTAATTAGTGCACATTCCCTCCCCTCCCCCGCCTTTAATATCAACGTTATGTTTGTGTGTCAGGAATTGGAGTATAGGACCTTTAGAGACTTCCCTTGACCTATATGCCAGAACTCCATTGGAAACTTGTGGAGACTCGGTCAACAAATAATTATTAAGCTCTATGTATGTGCCAGGTGCTATACTAAGAGCAAGGGATACAAAGAAAGGCCCAGTCATCATAATCCATATCTTGCTACTGGACCCAGATGGCTCTGGAAGAGAAAGTGAAGCTGATGACTTTTTTTTTTATTGTTATAGTTTTATTTAACTTACACAATAAGCTTATGTATTCTAAATATTTAAAAATAATACACATATAAATTTACTTTAATGCATGTGTAGTTTTGGATTTCTAACCATAATTACACTTTCAAACAAAAAATAATCACTTTTAGTCAGTAGAACATCAAATTATATTATGAGGCTGATGACTTTGCAAAGCCTTCTCTCTCAAATCCAATTCACTCAAATGTCATGGCCATCATTTCATGTCATGATCCTCTTCCAGAAGGAAGGACAAACAACCACCTCTGTGAGTAGTAGGAGCTGTCCAGTGGGGAGCCAAACAGTTAGGCAACAGCTCCTTCTTTCTTTTGTTTTCTTTCCTTCCCTCTGTCCACATAGGGTGTTTGCCCAAAGGAATGCAATTTTGATCGGGGAAACCTCCCAAGATAGCTTGGAATTTATGGATTTAATTTCTTAAGGACCAAGCCTTAAACTCAAATCACTCAGGCTTTACATCGATTGGCCAACAATAGGTCTCCAGGCCAAGTCCCACTTGATCATGATTTCAGTCCCAGTTGGCTCACAACGAATATAAAAAGCAATTGTTTCTGTTTTGGCCAGAAACCAGAAGGATTTTCTGCTCTCAGGTTTTTGTTTTTTTGCACTAGGTTAAAAGAGGACATTCTCAGGTTCATTTCTACCCTACTTTTTTTTTTTTTTTTTTTTTTTTTTTTTTGGTGAGGTAGTTAGGCTTAACTGCCCTAACTTGCCCAGGGTCACCCACCTAGGAAGTGTTAAGTGTCTAAGGGCTGGATTTGACTCCAGGGCCTGTGCTCTGTCCACTGTGCCATCTAACTGCCCCTGTCTAGTCTCAACCATAGATTGGATATTACTTCAGCCAATCTGAGATCTGCTAAAACCTTAGCTTTAAAAAGCAAGGTGGTCTCCAAAAAGCAAGGTTGCATCCAGGGCCATTTCTAGTCTTCCTGATCTATATCTTGCCACTAGACCTAGATGGCTCTGGAGGGGAAAGTGAGGTTGTTGACACTGTCCAGCCCTCCCTCACTAAATCCCATCTCTTTGCACATCACGCATCACCTCACTGATGTCACTGTTGAAAACAAAAGACAACAAAGAATAGCAAAAACTATGATCGTGGCTGTTAAGGATTTCACATTCTAAAGGGGAGAAAACACACCCTCCACTGTGTGCATATGGCATCGATACAAGGAAATAACGCATTTCACACCCAGAGTCTTGCACTCTGAGATGAAGAAACAATCTCCTAATTGCCAACTAAGCAAGAAAAGCCACAGGTTCAATAGATCTTTAAAGGAAATGGCCTGTCCTCGGTTCTTCCCCAAAGCAGATGAAGTCAGAACTATCTGATCTTCTTCCTGAACAAATAGGAGAGAGGAGATGGGAAACTCGCCTGTCCCAACAGCATGGTAGCTGCTAGCACATGGCACAAAAGTGCCTATCTGTCTTGCTGGGATGAATCTGAGCATGGATATCAGAACCTTATCTGCCCCCTCTGCTAATGCGATTCTTTGCTTGCTTCTAGATGGTGTAGTAGCGTTCCCAAGATCGATATATTATGCTTGGAGGCAGCCTCATGAGTTTAAAAGATTGGGACATTCTGGTCCTCATTTGGTTCTGGCTGCACTCAAGAAAGCATACTATCTACAACCATTACAATGCTTCTTAGAAATGATCACCATGTAGAGAATGAACACATTCTCTGGCCTGGGTTGCTGGAAAACATGGACCTGGAGGGAATTATTTAGGACAATGCAGAATGAAATGTTAAGTATATAGGAATACTGAAAACTTAATCATAATATCTTGATGTTTTAAGTATCAATCTCTTGGGAATATAATAGTTAATGTCACTGCTGTTAAAAGTTTTTCAGTCAAAGCATATTTGTGGGTTAGGTTTTAAAAAAATTTTTCTGTAAAAAGTTGTCTTATAACTGATTATAATGTACATTGAGTACTGTTCTAGTTTCTCTCTCAACTTTAGGATGACCCTAGACATATTCCAAAATTAAGTATCGAGTTATTTTTTTTTTTCTGGGCCTCCTGGGTGGAATTGTTATTTCAAAGATTTAGGAAAAAAAACCACATTCTTCTTGTAGGTAATCTGGCTCTCTTACAACTGAAACTGATCCACATGTATGTATGCATCCAGATCTGAGAGCACATCCTTGGTGGAGATGGAGATTTAGTTTAAAGGAAAGGATAAGAACATTCTAGAGGGCCAGTAAATAATTGTTCGTTTGTAAAGCTTCAGAACATTGTGGGTGTTTCAAGACTGATGGCATTACTGACTCATCATCAGCAATCTTTAACTATGCTTTCCTTAAGGGATTGCCAGATTTCAATCAATGATACATTTACAAGAAGTATATTATTGGTCACGGCCTGTGGCCATGCAAATGATTTCATATAGAAGACAATGGCATTTTCTTAATCAGATGAAGTAATTTTATAGGTGACTTAAATTTTCTTGAAGATAAATATTATTTCCTTGCTTTGCATTTCTTAGCATTTAGGTAGTATATCCTGCTTTTACTTTCCTGTAATCTCAAAATTGACCTACAAGGAACAACTAATTTTTCCAATTAGCATATAAGCTACTTAAGGTAGAGTTTATTCATCATCTTATACCCAAGGTACTCATACTATAGAGTGATGTTATTAGTACTTGGTGAAGTGAAAGATTTTTAAATATTAGATAAATCATTAAAAATTTTAAAAATAGATTTACTGTTGAGTGAACAGCATAACAATAAAACTTATTTCTGAAGACTGAAGTTTTTTTCTAAGTCTATGCATGTTCTATTCACATAAATGATAAAATTGATTTTGAGATACTATTTTTTTCTTCTAGTTCAGAGGCTAAAAGCAAATCAATTCTCATTTTACTACGAGACTAAAAGGCACAGAAAAGGGATCAGTAAAGCCAACCAGCTACTTACTCTTTGCAGGAAGAGAAGCTCAATAAATGATACTCAATTGATGTGAATTCATTTTGTCCAGAATAAAAAAAAAAAAAAAAAAAAGGCAATGGAAAATCACATTTAAAAAAAAAAACTGTCAATTTTCTTTCATAAAACAAAAATGAATATACCATATCAGGACAGAAGACTATTGAGAGAGAGAGAACATTTAGGTATACAACATGCAGAAAGAAATAAGAATAGTAGTGAAGTTTTGATAAACTTAAAGGCATCAGCAGCTAGTGACATAAGAACCATTTGATAAGTGTGAGTAACTGTGAAAACTAGAAAACAGGCTGGTAAAGATGAGGTTCAGAAAAAAATCTTACACTGTATACTAGATAAGCTTCAAATGGAGCTCCAAATGCACATAAAGGGTGATATCATAAACAGAAGAACGAGGAAGAAATTACCTTTCCAAAAAGGATAGAATCACAGATGATAAAATGGACAATTTTGATTATATAAAATTACAAAGGTTTTACTCAAACAAAACCAATGCATCTAAAAATAAGAAGTGGATTCAAATTTATAAAAATGAGACTATTCTCTAATTTATAAGCCCAAGCAGTTTTCTAAGGAAGAAATGTATACCATATCAACAGCCACTGGGGAAGGAGAGAAGGGAGCATGCTCTAAATACTAATAAAGAAAAGCAAATAAAATGAATTATGCTACCACTTTGCATACATCAGATTTGCAAGCTGATTAAAAAGAAACTGACCATTTTGGAGGGAATGTGGAAAAAATATAAACATTAATAAACTGGTAGTGCAGTTGCAAATTGGTGTAGTGACTCTGGAAAGCAATTTGGAATCATGCCCCTAAAGTTACTAAACTGTACATAACCTTCAATCTATTTCACTGGAGTCCAAAGAAATCATAACAAGAGGAAACAATTCATGGGTACAAAAATATTTACAGAAGCTTCTTTTGCAGTGGGAAAGAATTGGAAGCTAACAGATGTCCATTAAATGGGAAGTGGCTGAACAAATTATGGCATATATATGATGGAACACTATTAGGCAGCTGGGGGAGCACTGGGCTTGGAATCATGAAGACTCAATTTCCTAACTTCAAATCTGACCTCAGACAGTTCCCAGCTGTGAGATCCTGGGCAAGTCATTTAACCCTGGTTTGCCTTACTTTCAATATGTTAGAAGTGAAGAAGGAAATGATAAAACAGCCCAGTATCTCTTTTCCAGAAAACCCCAAATGGAGTCATCAAGAATTTGCCGAAAACAGAAAAACAAGAACAAAGGACAATCAGACTGCATACCCTTTGATCCAGCAGTGTGTCTATTGGTCTGTATCACGAAGAGATCATTAAAAACAGGAAAAGGACCCACATATGCAAAAATGTTTGTAGCAGTCCTTTTTATAGTGGTAAGGAACTGGAAACTTGAATGGTTGGAGAATGGCTATAAGTTATGGTATATGAATGTTATGGAATATTATTCTATAAGAAACGATCCACAGGATGATTTCAGAGAGGCCTGGAGAGAATTACGTGAACTGATAACTAAGGGAAGTTAGCAGAACCAGATCACTGCTATGGCAACAGCAAGATTATACAATGATAAATTCGATTGGAATTGGCCTGAATCACCTCGCTATTATAAAGAGCCAACTCTAATAGTCTTGTGATAGCCATCTGCATTCAGAGAGAGAAAGGACTATGGGGATTTAGCATGGATCACAATATAGTATTTTCAACTTGTTTTTGTTTGCATTTTTTTTCTTTTGACCCGATTTTTCTTGTGCAGCATGAAAATTGTGGAAATATATATAGAACAGTTGCACACGTTTAAACATATATTGGATTACCTGCTGTCTAGGGGAGGGGATGGAAGGAAGAAAGGAAAAAAAAATTGGAACACAAGATTTTGCAAGGGTGAATGTTGAAAACTATGCATGTATTTTGAAAATAAAAAGCTTTATTAAATAAAAAGACACAAATCTTCCCTATCCTTGAAAAATGCTCTCTAAATCCTGAGTACAGATGTATATCACCTCATTTTTCCAGTGACAAAGACGCACCAATATTATTTACATGGAACAAAAGAACCTGAGGCTGAGAGGGTTACTGACTTTTCCCTGTTTATACAATTCCTAAGTATCTGAAGGAGTATTTGAATTCAGGTATTCCTAAGTTCAAATTCAGCCCTTTATATATATATATATATACACATACATATACCTGCTAGAGCTATCTTCCCATCTCTTTTTTCCCTTTATCAGCCACTTTGATCTAATCTCAGATTCCTTACTTGTCTTCCATATTTTATCTGCTGTTCCTATTTTTCTGAAACTCCCATCTCTCCCAGGTAGTCTTTCCAGCCACCACCATAGTTTTAAGCCTTTATTATCACCTTACCTGAACTTTTGCAACAGTTTCCTGATTAATATCCCTGCCTCTGATCTCTAACAACTCAATATCTTTTGCCAAAATGATTTTCCTATAGTCCAGCCTTAACCACAGATGTCACTTTTCTACTCAAACTCATTCCTTTTTGTAATCAAAAACTTTGGCATTCAAAGTCCTTTCAATTTGGTCCCTTTTCTGTCTCCTTGGACACTACTTCTCTTTCCCACAGATTCTGGCCCACCCAAACCAGTCATTTAGTTATCCTACTACATGACATTCCATCTCCTTTCTGTCTTACAGTGACTGAATTCCTATTTTTCTTCAAAACTTAGGTCAAGGCCTACTTCTTCCATACAACTTTCCTCATCTTTTGTCAATCCCCATTCCTAGATCACCCTGTATCTTTTCGAGAAAGTATCCTGTACTTTCCGCATACTTCCATATTTATATGTGATCTCCTTACCATAAGCTCCTTGAAGATAATGCATTGGTTCACATTTGTTTTTATCATTCAATGCCTTGAAGAGTGGCTAACACATAGCAGACATTTGATGAACGTTTGCTGATGGTGCTTTATAAAAATTAATGCTGATGACAAGTTACTATACAACAGCATGTTAAAAAACATTTTTATTTTACAATATGTACAATGAGGAACATATTCAAAAGCATTACCAATCACATTAATGAAGACCATAAATCACAATTTAGTTTGATCTTAGTGTATATAGTCACATTAAAATATAAAGAACATATACAAAAAAAGAGTCAAAGTGTGCATTTTACTAAAACTTGGTATATACATATTCCATTGGAAAATAGCAATCAAAGGTAACTTTGACCAAAACTAAATTCCTGTGATGTGTAGTAACCATTATTTGTATGAGGTAGTAACTAAATTATTTTGGCCATGTGTTAACACTAAATCAAAACAAATATGAAAATGATCATAAGGCCAAAAGAATTAAAAATACAACAGGAAATTTGAACCACTTCACTCTATGGAATGTTATAGTTCTTCAGTGTGATTATATGAAATGTTTAGTGTGGACTCTTTTCAATAATGCTAATTTGATCACTGTGTAGACTATAATTCAAACAATGATTGCAGTGTTATATCATGGTACCGCTATTCTGTGACTCAAACTCATTCCGGAAGGTATTTTTTTTTAAGCAGAGAAGCAATCTTAAAGAATCTTGCTTAAATATAAAAAAGACCAGTTACTACAACAGGTGGTTGATTGGTTTGTTTCACAAAGAAAACAACCAAATAAATTTTTTAAAGGTATTTTGAAGCCCAATGCATAATGACAATGTCACAGCTTACTTTTGTGACTCGATACATCACATATCAATACTTTGTGCAAATATAAACACCAGTGTACTTGCATGAAAATAAAAAACAAGATTATAAAATGATTTCAGCGTTGGTTATAATTTTAAAAGTTACAAGATTTATAGTTGTATTACTAAATTACATAATAAAAATACAATAGTGTTGTTAGATGTGTTCATTGCCAGGATCCTATTTTATAATATTACCACACCCAAAGAGGAGTTCTTAAAATAGTACCCCCAGTTGCATTTTTGCATCAGCCTTTACATCTGTACAGATAAGACACTTGTACATCATAAAAGGACCATTATCTACATCAATTCTTAGTGTATATCATCAGGACTATCAAGTTTCACTGAAAAATACTGCCTCTATGTACAAAGATTACATAATAGTGAATGAAGCACTGGTGTGGTACAATCTGCTAAATACACCATACCACTTAAAACAACATTGCTCCTCCTCTTTGTCCCACGCCACAATAAATTACAGAGTAACTGAAGCTAGGTTACTGTAGCTTTTGTATAGCTTCAAGCATCCACGAATGTTGCAGCAGTAGTGTTCTCTCTCTATGGGTAAGTGTCATGCACAACATTTCTCAGTAACTGTTCTCATGACCCGCCAGGATGTACAAATTGCTATTGGCTGTAGGATTATCAGTTGGCCTACTTTCCAAAACCACGACCCTATAAAATAATGAAAAGAAAACAAAAAGTTATTTTTGAAAGCAGAAATCAGGGGGAAGACTCTTTTATTACAATTAACACTTGCTGACTATGAGCAGAAATTACTCTAAAAGCAATTATTAAAGAGACAGTTTCCTTTGCTGGGAAGCAGCTCTCATCTCAGCATTTGTCTTAAGTCAATGATGTTTTCTTTTGTGTGTGTGTGTGTGTGTGTGTTGTGGGTTAATCTTTGTTTTGTATAAACTGCCCACTAAAAAGATAGTCAACTTTCTATAATCCAGAACATGACCATTTCCATCTCATTTTAACAGCTGACAACTTTTAGAGTGTGATACAAAGCTTAGCAAAGTCTTAATTAGCACATCATGTAAACATTTGAGAAAACACACAACACATTAATTTTTTTTATACCTGTCAGATCCAAGAAGCCTGAAAATCCTTGTACTATCTGAAATTTCTTGTGTTATCTGTACAATTAAAATAGAGAAGGTATTTAAAATTCAAGTTAACAAAATTCAAAGTGATCATTCCATTTATAACTCGTAAGGAAAAAAATTATTATTTCCAAGAATTAAAAGTGTCTCTAGTTGACTGTCAGGTTTACTAAGTCGGCATGGGTAAGTATTAAGCTGGGAAGAACAAGCGATATCTGCGTTATCTGCTATACTGCTATAATTAACAAAAAGCTCATCTTACAATTCTGTGAATTAAGTATGAACTCATCCTGGGTCAGTTCTTCCTATTCAGAGGGATTTATGATTTTACTGATGTGGCGATTTACCATCAGTAAATGGTATGGCCACAACTCTCAATCAGGCAGACCAGTTCATAGGGCTTACTCCAGCATGCTGGGGTTCTGTTTGCTTTCCCTTGACCTAGCAAGGATGCCCAAGGGGTATCTAATTCTCTGATGGTCCTCTCACTCCTTGCTCTGACTATATGACCAGCTCAGTTTTTTAATCATGTATTTTTTTTATTCTCTTCTCTGGTTCTTTTTCATATTTTATTATGTGTTCCATAATAGCAGGTGTCCAATCTACTCATCCCTTCCATTTTGCACTGTACTTTTTAGTAACAATAGAGACAATAACATTCAACATGAGTGAAATCTTGTTGTAATAGTGATATTAATGGGAAAAGTCTGGGATCATTAAGAGAGTTCTGTAATTTCCCAAAGGCAATATGAATTACTTTTATAATATTGGAATATGAAAAGCTATTTATTTTTTGAATAGTAGATCTAAAGACAGTCTCTCTTAACATGCCCAATCACAGAACACTGGTAGATAAAAGAAAGGAAATAAACAGATTAAAAAAAAAATTAGGTACAATAATTCAATTCACCTTAGCTACAGCATGCTGATTATAAGTTAAATATATGCTATAACTAAGAAAAGCTAAAGAAGAAAATGTTTCTTGAAAAATTTATAATTCCCTAAATACTATCTTAAAGCAATTTTAAATGACAAAATTACTACCAAATTCTTTACAATCAGTGTTTGTTAGTCTGGATGGGTGGCCCATTAGTTAATTATCTAACAAAACAGATGCCCAAGAATGAAAACAAACCAAATCAAATTAAAACCCCAAACTCAACAACATATTAACTTGCTGTCCCTTAAATTTGCTGGCCTGATAAAAATTTGTGTGATCCTTAAATTAAAGTTTAACCTGGCTCATAGGCATGTAATTCATCCCAACTCATTATCATCACAAAGTAGGCCAGTGAGGTCATAATAAAAGGGTTCACTCAAGAAAAGAAGTACTTTTTGTTGATTTCTTTTGCTTAAATTAAACAGAGAAAATTAGAAAAAAATTAAAAGAAACATGTGAGCATTTAAGATTCTCCATAATTTGACCTATGTTAAAACTTCCTTATAGACAAAAAAGTTCTTTTTTGTCCATTAAGTAGGAACTTGTCCTAGCATTAAACCCTTATATGCATTCCCTCCTGACCCTCAGCCTTTGAAAATAACTAACTTTTATTCAAAATACACTTCAGGTACTACTGAATTATTCCAATTGTGTCTAGCAGTCATCTGCTGCTCTAGAAATTACAATTTGTCCACTCTTTCCACAGCAATGTAAATTTCTTGAAGGTCTAAATCAGTGGTTCTCAAAGTATGGTCTAAAGAATCCTGGGGAATCTCTGAAACCCTTTTAGAGGATCTACAAATTCAAAAATAGTTTTTATTTCCAATATGGTAAATGTCTATAAATATAATCCAGATAAACAAAAATGCTTTGGAGAGATCCTCAATAATTTTTTAATAGGATAAAGATACTGAAAACAAAGGTTTGAGAACCACTGGTCTAGATGGACGATTTCACTTTATATCTCTAGTTCTTGATCCACAAAACTAAAGTTCTTAATAAATATTTGCTTAAATGTTATCTCTTTTCTTTGTTTGCTTATAAAGTCACATTTCCTTAAATATATGAAATGTTTTAAAAAATCAGAATTAGGCTTTCCTTCCCCATAAGATATTATTTTAAATTTGATAACCTTTTTATGACAATTTTACGTTATATCCCCAAACTGAAATGTTACTTACCTCATTTGATCTAAAACTTCTTCCTTGCATTCCATGTTTCCAGAAAGCTAGCACACTGTCTTGTAGGCAAACTAATAGGCAAGAAGAGCTTAATTACTGGCATTGGTACAAAGGTTCAATTGATAAGCACATTTCTATTTTTTTTCTCTTTATTTGCAGCATTTTAATCTGCCATTAACAGGTAGAAGTATTTTAGTAATAGGAGAAAACACATCATTTAAATACGTAAAGAAAGGCTGTATACCCTTAAATCTCTCTGTCACAGTTATTCATGGGGAAGAGATGAGAGAAGAACATAAGAGTAAGAGTATGCAAAGAATGCAATTCACGTACAACTCCTGAAAGTTATATTTGTTTTTTCTGGCATAAGACAGTCAAACAAAATCTCATATAAATAACAATTTTTAGGACTACTTTCCGGTATTAGCCTATCTTTGAAGTTTTTGTCCTTTACTATCTCTTGAACTTAAAAACACCTATGGATATTTCTATAAATGAAAGGATAAAGAAATCAGCAATGGTTAGGAAAAAAAAAAAAAGAAAAAGAAAATCTGAAATAAGCTTGTTGGATGCAGGAGTTTATAATTATTTTTTATCATAAATGCTTTGCTCCATTTAAAATCTAAGCCAGATAAATGTGAGATGCTATTTTGAAAAGAGAAATGAAATACATTTAGTAGATTAAACATGAATTTTGGAAGGGGATTTCTAACCAGATGATTAGGTTCATTCCAATATAAGATTCTCTAACTAATATTTTAGGGGGAAATTTTTCATAGAAGACCATCAAAATTATAAGTTCATTAGTTATAATTCTTTCTGAACAGTGGCAGACATAAAGTTGTTAAAAATTGCAGTTTCTTGGAAGATAAGAAGATTTATGCTATAATCTAAGGACCATACAAGAAAGAATACAATCATGTGCTTGAGCATCAGACACATACATACATATATACATACATACAAATATACACACACACATATAACACACATATACGAGTAATGGGAAGTCAGTGAAAAATCACTATGAACAACCAACACAGAAAGATTATCATTTAAGATAGGAGTTTTAGGATTTAGCTGATCTGTGGGAAAGGGAAGAATGAAGGTTTTCTTTGGGCCATTTCAGTCTTAAGCCCCTACCCCTCAATCTACAGAGTTTGTTGAGGTAGCATGACCATTGTTGCATTACAATACAAAAGTTTAAAGAGTTAGCCAACCCTCTAAAATAAAGTGAGACCAGAATACAGGGAACACTGAATATTAAGATAAAGCATATGAACTTTTTCTAGGATGATAGGAAGAATTATAGTTTTCCATTGTACACATAACATCAAGGGAAAAACCCAATTTATACAGAGTACTAAGAACTATATTCAGAATGCACTTTCAAAAACTTTAACCATTTTGAGTCTAAGAAAAAAAAGAATGTCAAAATATTATATTAAAGATAAAAACATGTTCAATATTTTAAGTATGCCTCTGTGTGTGTATATATATATGTGTATATTTATATTATCCATACCTTTGAGTTTTGTAGACTTATGGGAGAAGACAAGATTTATAAAACAATCAGTTATATATAGGATTTTGTGTTCTCCAAAGTGTTAGGTACATATAATACAATAAATGTGATCATTAAATTAAATTGTAAATTAATTGAATCTTTTCTGTTTTCATTTTAATGCTTCCTTTCATACCGCTGTTGGCACACAGTTGGTTTTATTTGTGTTTTTTTTTTTTTTGGAAGGGGAGATTTTTTTTTTGGAAACCCACCCAAAATAAAACTACTAATATTGGGAACAAGAATTAAAAGTATCTTGGCTTTATAATTTTGCTAACAACCTGAAATAAATCAAACCATTGTGCTGGAATAACAAGTACTGATAATTTGCTGATTATTGAAAGATAGACACAATTCACAACTTTCAGCTGTGACATATTCACAATCAATTACATTTGTAGAGCATTGTTTATGGGCACAATGCAGACGGATAATAAATTTCCACTTGTTTTTACTGCCAAACAGATTTAGATTCTTAAACTGAAGAGAACCTTAGTTCTTTACCGGAAGTGTCAGAAGAGTCAAACACTAAGCAGCATATGTCCTCTAACAGAGTACAGCCCAAAGAGTAAAATGTAATTGGGAAACATTTAATAAAACAAATAAAAATACAACAAAACATTTTATCTAAAAAGTAAATCAATATGTGGCCCAAAGGGATCATTATGTATGAAATAGTGACCCAGTTTCTGTTTGACAGCATTGATCTAGTCTATCCATTCTCCCCTCAGCTATATATTTAGATATTTTTTTTATTTTACATCATTTTATTTTAGAATATTCTCTTCCCACAAGAGCCATCCCTTGTAATAAAGAAGTTCAGCAAAACTGTGCAATGTCCTATTTTCAAGGTCTTGTACTTTTGTAAAGAAGAGAGATGAACATTGTCCTGCAGGGATAAGTCTGATCATTATAATTACTTAGGTTTTTCTTGTGCCCAAGGAAACTTCACATTGGTGTGTTCAGTTCAGCTATCATCTACTACCCCCAAATTTTCTGAATTCCCCAATTCCACTGTCCTCTCTTACATATCACATTCCCACAGCACATGGTAAACTACTAGAGGGCAGAAGCTACTTGGTTTTTAAATTTAATCCCCAGAAACTAACAATAACATGTTGTTTGCACATAGTAGGTACTTAAAAGTAAGAATTATGTGGTGTAGACCAGTGATTCTCAAATTTTTTTTTTTATTAAAAAGGACTTCTTTTTAGGTCAAAAAATTTTGTAGACTCCCATGTTAGTAACTGGGTTATCAGCATCCATCTAATGAGAAAATTCATTCTGACAAAAATGAGAAAGCTTGATGTACACTTGTGGCTCCCCAAGAGCCTACAGTTTATCAGCTATAGATTTAAAAGAATCCATGCCACAGAGTGATATAGATGAGTGCTATTATTAAACTCAAATAGAACTGGATCCTAGCAGGCTCATGTTGACTAATAAAATCTCAAATTAACATAATTTATATAATGATGTATTTTTATTTATTTTTGTTAAACATTTCCCAATTACATTTTACTCTGGTTTGAGCTAAGGCTAGTTAGGAAAGTTTGACACCTCTGTATAGAATGCAAAAGCTATAGTTTAGAGAAGAAGAGAAACATTTTAATGTTTATATGATACAAAGAAATATTTAAATAAATATTCCTTCTTTAAAAATTAAATCTGCATGATCACTGTAGTGATAAAATATTGTACAAAAGTGGAACATCAAAGTCTTGAGGATCATAAGTGACACAAACACATTAAGAAACTCCAAATATAGGATCAATCACCAAAGGACCATCAACTGAGACTACTTAGTTTATCCTTTCCATTTATCAGACAAAGAGACTAAGACCTGTCAAGTGTCAGAGGTGGGAACAGAATCTAGGTCCTTTCACTCCTTAGTTTCACTACCACGCAAAAATCCTCTGTGTGGTTATTAGGAAAAAGTTTCAAAATATATTTTTACATGACATAATCAAATTGTATAGAATTCACTAACTTAACTAGTTTTATAATACTATGAAAAATGATCTAAACAAATTAATGACTTATAAAAGGTTTTGTATTGACCTCTCTTCTACATCTTGTTGTAACAGTTTGTTCACTAAGCCCTTAGTTACATCTAACAATTACTGTGAAATGTAATAATGAGAACATTTTTTAGATGTAGAAGGAAGGAGCATAGATCTGTATTTTCAGCAATATAGGGAACTTCAATTATGGAAACTTTCTCCTTTGATGCAGATTGGTCTTAAGCTACTTGCCCAAGGTCACACAACCAGTATGGGTCCAAGACATATCTTAATCCCATATCTCCCTGACATAAAGATAAATCCCTTACTCATTATGCTTGGCTGCACTGGAAGTGATTATTTGAACATATTTGAAATATATCCTACTCTAAATTATAGCATGAAAATTAATTTTTGCTTACCTATAGACTCAATCTGGAAATCAAAGGTGAGTTCTGATGACAACTTTCTGCTAGATTTTAATCTGCCTTGTAGATTTACTATTTTAATGCAACCTAGAGAAAAAGAGAAAAAAAAATTGACTTAATATTGAGATAAATAAGCAGTATTATTAAAATATGAGGTTTAAAACGAATCACTTAAAAACGAAACAAACAAACAAAAAAATCACTCACAATCCAAGCATACAAGAATGGTATCTCTCTCAAGTTGGGTTACATGTATAACACTTGTCTGTGGTGTATCTACAATAAAAGAAGAGATTTATATACAATTAGATTAATTTTTAAATCAAGGAAATATTCATTCACTTTTGAAAACTCAGTACTTTTAAGATTATCCTCATTTATAAGAATATAGTTTTTTAACAGCTTGCTTGAAATAAGCATAGCTTAAAAGGGCCAATGTGAAATTTGGTATCAGAGAATTCAATTTCTAAACTGTGGCTATCACTTCCTTCTTTTGAATTTTGGGAGGTGACAAATAGGCTAATGTGAAAAAGAAATGGGTTTTTATTCTCAACAGTCCAGTCTATTCATACTACTCTCTTCTAGTCACTAGTAATTTAGGGTTTAGGGTTAATTTACAGTCAAATTAAATGGCCTGTCTTTAATCTTCATTCTTTTCTGGCTTCTTTAGAGTCTTGACACAACTGATCACTTCCAACCTTCTTGATACTTTGTTCTCCCTTGTCTTCCATTTTTTCTTTTTCTATCATAAATTTAACAAACATAAACATGTTCCACATAAAGGACAACAGAAAAAGAGGACTGCCTATGAAACTGTGAATCTCTATTACATAAAGATTTTTAAAATAAAAATTATTTATGCAATGTGATACAATATTTTTCTGCTCTGTGGATGCCGTTTTCTTCTTTCCCTGGCTTGTGTGACACTATCATCCATTAAGAGCTTCCTTGCTCTCTCTGAGAACTACTGCCCTCAGTCTACTCCTTAAATACATGTTTCAAAAGGCAGTCTTTTGTTCTCTTCTCTATTGTTTCTCCTGTTGGCAATTTCATCTATTCCATGGTTTCCATGATAATTTCTATGCAGATGACAATGTCATTTTCCTACTCTCTTCCTAGAACTCCAGTTCTGAATTTCTAAATAACTGATATTTCTGGTTTGAAGTTTAATTGATTCCAAAACTAAACTTATTTAGTCTTTGCTTTAAACTTTTATTTTGGTTGATGACATCATCTTTCTTGTTACCCAAGTTTTGATTTTCCCCTTTCCTTTACCATCTTAAACCCAATAATATTGCAGGTCCCCTTAATTCTTTCTCCACAATATATCTCACAACCATTTCCCTTCTATTGCCAATACTCTTAATTCATAACCTCATTCCCTTTGACTCAGGTTGTTATGACAGTCTAATAGATCATCTTGCTCTAGTTTCTTACATCTAATCAATTCTTTAGACTATCATCCTGAGTAATCTTTATAAAAATAAATATGCATTCTTATTGTTTTTTGTTATAAAATGTGCTATTTCTTTACTTCCTTTCCTCCCAGAGATCAAAAAAAAAAAAAAAAAATCTGAAAAACTGACTACAATGAAAAAAAAAAAATGACATTATATGCAATACTCCACACTCATGGATTCACCTCTGCAGGAAATGTTCTCATATTTTTTGAGATATAAATATTTCTCAACATATATATATACATTTTGCCAAGATTGTACTTTGTAATTTTGAAGCATTCATTTCTTATTTTAATTTGTATTTTTATAGTAGTCATTATATATTTATATTTTAGTTGCCATTGTGTTCAGTTTTCTTGGGTTTATTTCACTTTGTATCATCAAATCCATGGAGGACCTCCCATACTTCTCTATACGCATCATGTTCATCCTTTTCTCCCAGCATAGCAATATTATATTACATTTATGTATTTCATCTGTGCATCTATGCACAGTTCTTATGAAGTTAACACATGGCTTCAGAAAAGGGGAAAAAGCAGTTTAAATATAATGAAGCAGCTACCAGAGCCTTGTACACAGTGGTAGAGTTGCATGCTGAATTGATGTAAAAAAATTTTGTACAATAAAGTCTAAATATATATAATATATATGTACTTTTTCTTTAACATTTTGCTATTCTTGTAGTGGATTAACTTCATCTAATATGACTATTACTATGGTATGGTGATCTCTTCTTTTTTTCTATAATATGATGGTTCTTTCTGTGAGCAGGTTTCTTGGGAGGTTTTCTGGAGGCAGTCTTAGTTTCAATTCCAAGTAATAATCACTCCAAATGCAGCCAGGAGTTAAAATCCAATCTTTTATTGTCTCTTCCAAAATAGCCCAGTTAGCTTTCTTTGGTTGCGAGAGCTCTTGTTGCTTTTGCCTCTTCCAGCTTCTGCCTCTAGGTCAAATCCGCCTCCTGGCAATCTTCCAAACTGACTGACTTCTGGCTTTCAATCTTTTTCAACTAACTCCTCCTGACTGAGCTCAGCTCTTTTTATGCTCTTTTAGAGGTGTAAACTCAAAGGTTGATTCCTCCTCCGAGTGTGGGATAATGGGAGGTGTGAATTCACAAAGTTACAAAGTTAACTTTGTGAATTTCCGGAACTTGTGAACTCCAATGTGTGAGCTCTAATGTGTAAACTCTCTTAAAGGTGTGAGCTCTAATATGTAAACTCTTAAAAGATGTAAAGACAAGCATTGTTTCTATCAACCCTAATGACTTAATACTTTGTAAGGATTCTAACACTATGGCAATAATGATTGTGGGTATGACAACTCTTATCTGCAAACTCCTGAGTTGGTAGTCTTCTCTTCTTCAAAGTATCTTATATTTATTTACTTGTGTATTTTTTGAATTAATGTAGGCTCCTTTAGGGCAGGGAATCTTTTGTTTTGATACCTCCAATGTTTAACACAGTTTCTAGTACATTTTAGGTATTTAATAAATATTTGGTGAAAAGGGCTGAAAATGTTTTTGCCTAATTCTCAAGGAGATTTTTAGTGAATGGAAAAAAAAAATTTCTCTACCTTGCTCATTCCAGTGGCTCCTGCTATCTATCACATTAAGCCCCGACTCTTCTGTCTAAAATTCAAAGCCCTCTAAAATAGAGTTACAACATATCTTTCTAGACCTTTATCTCTATTGAACCATTTAGGAAAGTTCAACTGTGATTCCATGCTTTTGGAGGAATCATAGGGTACTCTCCCCTCAGGTTAGATTCATTTTTCTTTATTTTCTGATATTCATTTAAAATAGATGTCTGTAAGATTATCTAAAGGATCCTTTTTATCATTAATATGTTCCATGTTGGTTTTTATATATGTGCTCAAAGTTTTTGACTAAGATTTCTACCTCTAGATGTGATGGTTGGTAATTTTAACCTTTCCTCCTCCCCCCTTAGAAAAAAGTACTATTTACTTTCTCACTTGTTGTTGGAGGATAATCATTTCTCAGAGAATATAATCCTATTTCTCATTATTCTTTTTTATAGACAATAACTGCAAGGAAATGGGATTACTCTGTTATCTCAAAATATATTACTTTCTTGATTCAGTCCTTTTGCTCATGACTTTTCTTCTTTCTGACTTCTTCACCCCAAGGGCCATCTCAATGACAATCTTTTTCCTGAAGTTTTTTCTGTTTCTTCTAATTAGAAGCAATTTCTTTGCAAATACAAATGCGACCTTCTCATATAGCTCTTTCTACAATATGCCTTATTTTAGTTAATTTTAGTATTTATTTTATGTCCTAGTTGAATGAACATTCTTTGAGGTAGGGAAAAGAATCCCAAAGTCTTCCTGCACAGAATAGGAGTACATAATTAAAATTCACAATTACGGAATGGAGTCCTCTCCATCAGGTACTATGGAAAAAGTGTGATCAGAAGACCTAGGTTTCTATTTCCATTAGAGTCTTTTGCTACCTGTATGGCCTGAGGCAAGGTACACCTCTTCCCTTTTGGGGCCTATTTTTTTTTTAAACATTTGTTAAATGAGGAGGCTAACCTCTTAAGTTCTATACCCTTATTTCACAAAGGAACTAATTTAGAAAAGTAAAAAAATGGAAATAAATTGAACAAAGGTTCAATTTGCAGAAATTAAAAATGGGCTATTCAGTTGCAATGAAACAATGCTTTAAAAGGCTATAGAAAAACATTTTTTTTTTAAAGTATGAGATTTCAATTTAAATGACTGATTTATCAACAAATTCTTGTTGCCCATAATGTACAAAGCAACTATAACTAAGTTTAGCAACAACATGAAGATTCCATTACTTTAGAAAGTAAAAGTAAAGTTTAATTAAAATTTCATTAATTTCAAGTTGGCAAATGTGGGCATGAAGTAGGATAAAATTTATCAACTTTACTAAGAAAGGGTTCTAATAAATTAATTTCACCAAGGAATGTTGGAATTAGATAAAAACATCCTGTTTTTAAAACATTTTCAAAGTGGGGCAGCTACGTGCTACAGTGGATAGAGCACCAGTCCAGTAGTCAGGAGGACCTGAGTTGAAATCTGGCCTCAGACACTTAATACTTCCTCTCTGTGTGACTCTGGGCAAGTCACTTAACCCTAACTGCCTCAGCAAAAACAAAACAAAACAAAAAAACCAAACACACTTTCAAAGTACTTCCTAAGTATTCATTTACTCATAATTTGTAAATTTATTACAAATAAAAATTCCATTCCATAAAAGTAATTTCTCTAAGGAATTCTATGCTACATTATCTTTAGAGTCTAGTTTCAATTACAATATACATTTCAAATAACAAATTACATTTTTAAAAATTCTGTTCTGGTAATTCAGACTAGCCAGCTAATTAGTCCAAGACTGATATATACACAGCTTTTTAAAACTGTTCTTTTGTCTAATATACTTAGAGACCTTAGAAGATAAAACAGCAATAAAAACAACAACAACAACAACATTCTTGAGATGGAATTCTGATTAAGATGGCTAAGTCAACTGGGGTTCCCTAGGTAAAGGCATGTTCTTTTTTTGTGCCTTTTTTTCATTACATTATCTTAATAGTTTGAGTTAATACTGACAAAATTTGGTATTATTAGACGTACTTTTTCAGATACCAATCTTCTTTCATAGGATTATATTAACATCAACAAATACCATTCAAAACAGAATTTTAAAGGCATGAATGTTTTAAAAGGAAAAACAGAAAATATTCTCCAACATGAAAGTGAAATATTATGCATGTCCTGATCTCAGTGGAAAAGCCTCTGATCCTGAATCCAGTGGAAAAGTCTCCTCAACCCAGAAATTAGGGTGAGTACAACAAAGAAATTTTGTTAAAAGAGTTAGGATTATATTATAGGATCCTGTCAGGATCCTGAGGATAAAAAAACTTTTATGTGTTATATTTAATTGCTGTGTTTTTAAAAACATCATTTTTCTTATTGACTATACTAGAATAGTATATATAGGTTGTATTCATTTTATGTAAAAGGTGTTCATAAAAATTATATAGAAATGAAGATAAAATTTTTTTAAAAATTCATCAGAAGAACTTTAGAAGTATTATAGTATGGGGCAGCTAGATGGCACAGTAGATAGAGCACAAGGCCTGAAGTCAGGAGGACCTGAGTTCAAATACAGCCTCAGACACTTAATGCTTCCTGGCTGTATAATCCTGGGCAAATCACTTAACCCCAATTGCCTCAGAGGGGAATTTATTTATTTATTTATTTATTTTGGCCTGTGGATCTCTTGTTTAAATGGGGAAAAAAATGACTAACACTTTGCAATTTAGCTGTTACTTAAATCTACATTTTCTTTTTTGCATAATTTGTGTAAAATGTATAACAGATACATATTACAAATCTATCAGAAAGAAGGAAATTAATAAAAACTAAATGTACCAACCTGATTCTGTAAACCATGAAGAGGTAGAATTTGGGTTGACAGTCTCAAACCGAACCACCTGGTTGAAATCTCTTCCTCTACTAACACCAACACAAACTAGAGGGTATTCCTGTTCAGGCACTACCAGCATTTCAAACATTCTAAGTGGACAAGGTATAGGAAAATCTATGTGCTAGAGGAAAAAACAAAAATACTGTTAAACGCAATAAAATATTCTTATTAGTCATAAATAAGAAAACTTTGTTGCTGAGATAAAGTAAGTAAAATGGTATTCCAAGAGTTGTTTGCTCAAATGTTTTTGAAGAGAGAAGGTTCTGCTCTAGAAGCTCAACTCCATACCTGCCTTTACCCATGCCCTCACGTCATTCTTCCAACAGTGCCATCTTTAAATATAATGGAAATGAACATGATACCAGTAAAGGTAGACAACACACACCACAGCAAATTGGAAAGAACACTGGACCAGGGAGTGAGATTATCTGGATTCAGGCACTGGTTTCCTAGCTGTGTAAACCCCTTTCCAGGTCTCAAGTTTCTTTGTAACATGAAGGCAATATTATTATCAAGAATATGGAAATTGATTGTTGTGAGGAAAAGGAGCTAATGCACGTTCAAGTGCCTTGAAAATTATAAAGTTCTTGATGCTAAGTGAAATGAGCAGAACCAGGAGATCATTATATACTTCAACAATGATACTGTATGAGAATGTATTCTGATGGAAGTGGATTTCCTTGACAAAGAGAAGATCTAACTCAGTTTCAATCGATCAATGATGGACAGAAGCAGCTACACCCAAAGAAAGAACACTGGGAAATGAATGCAAACTGTTTGCATTTTTGTTCTTCTTCCTGGGTTATTTTTACCTTCTGAATCCAATTCTCCCTGTGCAACAAGAGAACTGTTTGGTTCTGCACACATATATTGTATCTAGGATATACTGTGACATATTTAACATATATAGGATTGCTTGCCATCTAGGGGTGGGGGGTGGAGGGAGAGAGGGGAAAAATCGGAACAGAAGTGAGTGCAAGGGATAATGTTGTAAAAATTACCCTGGCATGGGTTCTGTCAGTAAAAAGTTATAATAATAATAATAATAATAAAAAAAACACCCAAGGAAAATTACCCATGTGTATGTTTTGTAAATAAAAAGCTTTAAATTAAAAAAAAAACAAAACTTCAAATTTTACGTGGAAATATCCTTTATAATTTCATTTGAAATATATGCAATACTGTTTAAGATTGTCTTTGGATAGATTTTCTAAGTATAACAATAATATTAATAATAAATCCATTTATTTAAAAAGAAGTTTTGAAGCACTGGGGGATAGAGTCAGGAGGGGGCCATACATACCAGTCATCTATGACCTTGATAAAGAAGGCATCTATTTATGAAGCATTGCATATATGATTCCTGGTCATTCAGCTAGGGTATGGCAATCCCAGAGAGGTGGGGTATAATAGCAGCCTTTTTTGTTATTTTATTTTGATTGTTGTCCAATTGAAAGTTATTTGTATTGAACTAATACATATTGTTAGTGGCTGTTATTAATAAATAAACACATTGTTAAGAGTTCAAAAAAAAAAAAAAAAAAAGAAAATCATAAAGTTCTGTACAACTTTAAGGCTTCCTTCCTATAATTTATAATCTGGCCTAGGGAAGGGTTTATATATTTTCAGCTGGGAAGGGACAGAAAGAAGCTGTCCTATGAGAAATTTTTCTTACATAAATGGCAAGAACAGTTTTGCATAATATGAAAATTATCTATTAAAAAACACCCCTTAGATTTCATTATAAAGAAATTCCAGTCCAAGAGAAGTATTATATATATCATAATAATGGATTTAAAATTCATAAAACTGCTTTCTCCTTTGCACAATTCATCTCAAGATTACTAATCAACCGTTTCATGACAAGAAATAAAAACCTCAAGCATTTACAAGACTGAAAACAAGGGTAAGGTAACACTTTAAACAGAAGATACTAGATGGTTCAGTGGAAAGACTACTAGGATTGCAGTCAGGAAGACCTGAATTCAAATCCAGCTTCAGACACTTTTTAGTTGCATGACCTGGAGCAAATCCCTTAACATCAGTTTGCCTCGAAGGCAATTAATAGGCTTCATGGCTAGACTGTTAGGCCAGGAGCTAGGAAGACCTGGCACAACTCTAGCCTTAGATAATTACTAGCTAAGTGGCTGTAGGCAAATCACTTAATCTCAATTTACCTAAATCCAGGGTAAAAGGAAATGGCAAACTACTCCAGTCTCTTTGCCAAGAAAGATTTAATGTATTGGTGTGTTGTGGTCCAAGCTTCAGACACAACTGAACAACAAGATTTTTAGTATCAAGACCATGTGAAACAGTGTTATAAAGAAGTCATTTCAAAGGTGAAGTCATAACAACCAAGATATAAAACAATAAGGAAATAATTATTAAAATATTATTATAATATATTTTGGAAATTTCAATGACTATTTCATTTGGCATCAACATGAACAATTCATACCCTTGACATTGTGAATACTTATCCAATTATTAAACCAAGATGTATAGGATAAAATGTACTAAAGAATATTCAGTACTTAAAAGATGTGGAAAACTCAAACTAATTTTTTTTAGGAAAATTTGTGGATTGCTCCATGGCAAATAAACATTCTTCTCTTTTTATTTTTGCTGTGGCAATTGGGGTTAAGTGACTTGCCCAGGGTCACACAGCTAGGAAGTGTTAAGTGTCTGAGGCTAGATTTGAACTCAGGTTTTTCTAACTTCAAGGCTGGCCCTCCATTCATTGTGCGTTCTAGTTGTCCCTCCCCTCAAGATAATTTTCTATTATTTTGGGTAAAAGACAACTCTGCAAGGGACCCTATTATGATGTCCTAAATCACATAAAAACCAGCTCAGTTTTCTGGATTTGTTCTTATGCTTCAATAGCTGTAATACAACTCATTTTTGCTTTTTTCATCACCTTTTAAAACTTTCACATAAAACTTCTCTAGTCTCTCTAAGAATATTCTTCATTAGGACAATTTAATTTTCAAAAACAGAAAGGTTTTCATCAATTTGCATACCATTTAAAATAATCAAATAGCACAAGATAACTAGGAAGAGAGATATGTTGTGAATTTTATGATATAAATTTAATAAAAATTGAACTATTATTCTTTTTGTATTATGAATTATACAGGTTAGTCTTTTATGCTTACCTTAATTAACATAAACTTCTGCATTGGTTCAACCCATTCTAACAGAACAATGCTAGTTTGAAGTGCCCCACAAAGGTATTTATGGCCAGTGTAAGGATTTCTCACTGTAGAGACAAGAGTTACAAATAATTTGTTATTGTTTATGTATGGAATTAAATAAATATAAAGTTCACTGTAAATTACCTTAATCCAAGGCTTAAAAGTAAAATTAAAAGTTACTTGCCAATAAAATTTCTTATTAGAAATTTGGAAAGAACTTCAAGTATCCAAGCAAACAGAAAGGACCACACTGAAGATCAAGTATTGAAGTTGAAGCTTTAGCCACACAGGAAGAAGATGGGATTTATTTGGGAAAAAGCAAAAGAAAAAGGGGATGACAAAATGACTGAACAACACCGAGGAACATTTCCTCCCATCATTTTCTTGTATTAGTTAGAAGGAGACCTTAGAAGTTATCTGGTTTAAGAGGCAGTTAGATGGCATAGAATATAGAACACTGGTCCTGTAGTCAGGAGGATCTGGGTTCTAATGTAGCTTCAGACACGTAACACTTACTAGCTGTGTGACTCCAGGCAAGTCATTTAATATCAACTGCCTTGCCAAAAAAAAAAAAAAAAACAACTGAGGAAAACACTAAATAGCTAACTAAATAAATAACTAAAAGTTATTTAATCCAACACATTCCATATACAAATATTCCATTTATTTGTATGGAATATACACACATTCCATATACAGATAGCTTTTTCAAATGAAGGAAAACCGTGTTACAAAGCATTCCTTTACTGAGAAAATCGAAGCCATATTTATCATACACATATAAAATTCCTTCATCAACATCCCCTATACACTCTTTTTTGCCCTGCTCTTGGAGCCACACCAAAAATCCTCTAACTTGTGGTCTTTATTTAGTCTTCTCCATGGCTGGTCTAATCAATTACCCCTTTCTTTCTAATATTCAATTTCTATTTATCTATATTATATTTCTATTTTTTCTATTTATCTATTTATTCCTTGATATGTATTAAATAGGTACAGATCTCCTTCATGCTTAAAAATCTTTACCTGACTCAACCCAAGCTATAATCTTACATCTCTCCTCCCTTTCACAGTAATCCACCCTTCTAAAAGACACTGTCTACACTTATCACTGCTACTTCTTCCCATACTACTCACTTTACAACTTGGCTTCTGACCCTAAAATTAATTTGAAAAACACTCTCCTAGGTAACTGACAATCAAAAAAAAGTGGTCTTTTCTCAGTCCTAGCTCTTTTTTCACTTGACACTATTGGCCACTCTCCTAAATACAATCTCATTCCCAAACCTTCATGATGTTGCTCTCTCCTACTCTTTTCTTGACTAATACTTTTCTTTCTCCTTTGCTGAATCATCATTTCTATCAAACCTCCTAACAATTAGTATACTTCAGGTTTCAGTCTTGAACGCTTGTCTCTTTCTTTCACACACATTTCATCTCTTGGTAGTCCTGAGAGGACAACCAAACTCTTACAGTGAACTGTCTGAGGGCAAGGATTGCCTCAGATAAGGATAGAAAATGAAACTCATCATGCTCTAGTCAGCTTGACCAAACAGAATGGCCCTACTCCAGTGATTTTAGTACTTACCAACACAACATTTCTGACACCACTTGGTTTCAGGAATTTTTGCAGATACAGCAAATTTCCTAAAAGAGAAACAGAAGTGGCTAATGCAAGCCATGCTCCACATAGCTATCCAAGTCATTCTTCTAACCTGCAGGTTCGATTATATGTCATCACTGTACTCTATTAACTCCAATAATTCCTATTAATTTATAGGCCTACCTCTTTTTGAGAGGAGGTGGCACTTATAGGACTTTACAATTTGGCCTCCACCTACCTACCTTTGGGAGGCTTATTTCATGTGTATATACTCTAGGACCCAGTATTTTATTTGATCCTGATAGTAGCCTTTTAGAGTAGGTATTCATGGACTTCTCCCATTTTGTCTTTGAAGAAACTAAGACAAATGGGTTAACTAATGCAAGGTGACCTGGGCAGAGGCACCAAGAAAGCTCTCATACTGAAGGATACCAGGAAACACTTCACTCAGGAGTCAGAAGGGAAAAATCGGAAGTTTTGATGAGAAAGGAGTGCAAAGGCCTTTCAGGAAGAGGGAGGAAAAGGAAGAAGGGACAGCGTGCAGTAAGGAAGGGAGATGAAGCATCACGAGTGAAAAACAGCAGAAAAGCACTTCGTATACTTCAGCTTGCTTGAATCTCTCACACACATATGTAATGCTTTGAATTACGGATAACAAATTTTGCTACATTATTTCCCAAGCTACTGGCAAATTTAATGAAGGAATAGATGCAAACTAATCTATACTTTTGTATCTAATCCAGTTTTTGGTGAACAAGACTATACCTATGTTGGCCAACAGTTAAGTATGCCTCGATTCTGGAAATAAGCTTTAGGGAATAAAACTGAACTGGCACAAAAATCACTGGTAAATAATGTTAAAAGTTAGTGATAATGCAATGTTTTAAAGAACTAAAGCTATCTAGTGTGCAAATGAGAAACTAAAAATTACTATTTAATTTGTTATGTATTACTGGCCTTTGTCCATGGGCTTCTGACCCCACTGAAACTATCTTCCTTAAGACTACTAATGACTCTTTATTATGAAATCCATTAGGTTTTCTTAGTTCTCCACTACCTTGATTTTTTTTTTTTTTTTTTTTTTTTGCTCATTCCCATTAGTTGCCTCCTGATATTTCTCCTTGCTTTTGTTGCTAAACTCCTTAGGAACAATATTTACAACAGGTACCTCCACTTCCATTCTTCTCACTGTCTTAATTCTACAATCTGGTTTTTCCACCTACCAATTAACCAAACTATTCTCTCCAAAATTAATGAGTCCTTTTTCTCAATTGTTCTTTCTGACCTCTCTGCAGCCTCTGATGCTGTTACGCTTTTCCCTGTGATACTCTCTAGGGTTTCATGACATGTTCTTTTCTATGTTCTCTTTTTACCCATCTGTCTGTTCCTTTTCATTCTCCTTTGCTGGATCTTCCTCCAGGGAATGCCTGCTAATTAGGGGGTTCCCACAAGGCTTTGTTCTGGGTCCTTGTCTCTTTTCAGTATTCATGTATTCAGTATTGATGTTATTATCAGCTCCCATGATTTCAATGATTTCATTATGCTGATGATTCTCAAATCTCCTAACTTCTCGGCAGACTTCTAATCTAGCATTACTAGCTGCTTTCAAATAGGGTATCTCAGCGACATCTTAAACACATGTTTAAAATTGAACTCAGTTTCTGTCCCCCACACCCTTTCCTCTTCCTATCATCCCTAATACTATGAAGGATACAATCATTCCTCAGATTGTAAACTCTTTGAGGGCAGGGACTGTCTTCTGCCTCTTTTGGCATTCTAAATGCTTCCCAGTACCTAACATGTGTTATCTTTGACTTCTCACTTCCCACATCCAAGAAGCTGTCAAGCTGTTTTTTTTTTTTTTTTTCCCTTCATAACATCTCTCAGATTTGCCCCATGCTCTCCTCCACTAGACTGCCACCAAGCCGGTGCTGTCTTTAATCCCTCACAAGTGAACTACGGCAATAGGATACTGGTTGGTCTTCCCCCACTTCATACCATCATGCCCTCAGTTTTTCTTAACACAAGGGCTGATGTCCCTTCATCAGACTCCAGCAGCTCCTTATTGTCTCCAGGATCAAATGCAAAATGTTGTTTGGCATTTTGAGTCCTTAACCGACTCCCCTTCTACCTTTCCAGTCTCCTTATCCCTTACTCCTTGGCACAGACTCTTTGATCTAGTGACTTTGGCCTCCTTGTGCCTCATGAATAAGACATTCCATACCCTTGGCCCTGGGAATTTTTACTGGCTGTCCCCCAAGCCAAGAATGTTCTCTCTTCTCAGTTCTGTTCTTGGCTTTCCTGTATTACTTCAAGTTTCAGACAAAATCTCACCCTCTATACATAGGAAGACTTTTTCTATCCCCATTATAACACTAGTGTCTTCCCTCTATTAGTTCCAATTTATCCTGTTATACATCTTGTTTATATATAATTGTATCATCATCTCCATTAGTTCATGAGCTCTTGAGAGTAGGAATTCTTTTGCTTTTCTTTGTATCCCTATGATAAATACCGTGTTTGGCACACTGTAGGCACTTAACATAAATTTGTCAATGGACAGTTGGGTTTAGCATTACAGACCATCCCTTCTCCTTACTGGAAATTCACTTCACACTCAGCTTTCATGGTGTTTCTTCTGTCTCAATGTCCTTTGAAGGCTTCATCACACTCAACCTTTTGACTGTGGATGTATTACTCTCAAGCCTCTCTCTTGGTTCCTCTTTTATTTCATCCCTTTCTACATTTTCTCTCCCTTGGAGAAATCACTGACCCTCCCAGATTTGAAATGATCATATCTATGCTTTGAAATGCTTTAAGAAAATAAATAGTAGCATCTCATAAACTATTCAAAACTACTGTTTAATTTTATTTGCTCTCGTGTTTGCAGGGGATTAATTTTCCTTCTGAAGGTTACTTTAGCTCTGATCTTGGAATGATGATAAATTGGTGCATTATTGTTTTCTTTGATCCTTTTAGAAATTCCTCAATTTCAAAAATATCAATGTAGTAATGTAAGATTTATACAGTGTTGCCTAATAGGATTTATTTAGTATTTCTCCTGAAAAACATCCAGCCCAGCCCTTTGCCCCTTACATTGATCAGTACTCATTCTTTTTGTAGTTCTGCTACTCTAGGTCCAAGGTGCCACTGAGAAACAATACACTTTACCTCTTGGATTAGGATGCTATCCAGAAAAAGAAAAATACTCTAGACACACACCTCTTAAATAGTAATGTTTCTTTAATAGTAACTTTTCCTTTCACTTTATGGGGAAAGACTGATCCTCCTTCTGACTTCTCCTACCCCCAATCTTAGTCACATCTCTATAATGATTTTATTCTTTTCTCCTACAAATACTCTTCTTACTGATAAGATTATATGAGTACCCAGGGTCACTAAATCATATATTTGTTAAACTGCAATTTGAACCACATTGCTTTTTTTGGTTTCTATTTGGATAGATGAAATGTATTACTATGTTATTTTTGTTGTAAATTACTATGTTATTTTTGTATCATCTGCTCCCCTCTGATTCTTAACATCCTTCATTTATCCAACTTTCTATTCTGTTTTTTTTCTTTTTTGGTTACATAAAATATATTGATACAATTATAGGAAATAAGGGTAGATTCAGTCCATGGAACACTGATTCAGTTCTTTTATCTTCCCTTCTTTTGCTCTTGAAAATTCCTCTTTTCATCCTTTAATGATTTCTCATTATTCTGTGACTCCCTTGTCAAGAAGAAGAGCACAAACCTCAGGGAAATAAATCTCAATATTTATTCTTTTAATAATAATAACTGCACATAATTACTGGGCATATTTGTAAAATGAATAATCTATTCATTTCTATTTTGTCAAGGAATGACTAAAATGTTTCTTTTTTAATTGAATAATGATTTTATTTCTTCGATGATTAGGCTCAGGTTTGTAAAACGTATGAATTCTAGATTGTAGTTCCTTTGCTTTTTGTACTGTTAGTGAATTCTCTTTTCTCACGAATCTGGAAGAATGTTTTATTATTCAAATCTGCTTCTGCTTTACATTTGAAGGCTTTTCTCTTGCCTGCTTGCAAAGTTGTTTGTTATTCAAATTATTAATATTAACTGTTAAAAATTTTTTCTAGTTTTAACTTTGGGTTTTCCAATGGATATGATCTGTAGATTCTCTCAATCAGTACTTTATTGTTTACATCCAAAATTTTGTAAATTTTCCTTATGCCATTCTTTGTAATATTTTATACAAGTTTGAAACGTTTTGAGCTCTCATTTTTCTGAGATCTCTATGATGTTCAAGTTATCTGTCTGCATCCTATCTTCAAGATCAGTCATGTTTATAGAGAATTCATGTGCAATTTCTAATGTTGATGCTTTTTCCTTTGACTTCTGACTAAGTTTCTCTACTTCAGCATTTTAAAATTCGGTATTTTCTTTTTTTCTTTCCTAGAACTTATTTCTTTAGATACATATCTATACCAGACATTTGATTTTTCTTATCCTATTGCTTGTCTTTTGCAATTCCATACTGATTTTGCTTTCAACTTGAATTCATTCAAACTTTCTTTTTATAATTATTTAATTTTTATTGAATATTTTTTGAGTTATGTTACCTAGGGAATAATAAAAAATTCTTCCTTTTATCAGATAACACTGGTTCATTTTCCTTCATATTATAACAGTTAAGAGAAAGGACTACTGGTACAGTAGTTGACAAGAGAGTAATAGAGTTAAGTGAGTTACTCAGATTCAGAACCCAATATGTGTTAAAGGTGGGATTTGAAGATATATCTTTCTGGCTTTAAAGCCAAGTTTTGAAAGTCTACTATATTGGGGATTAGTAAACTACAGCGTATGGGTCAAATCTACACTAATGCAGTAGGCTGAATCTGGCCCTTGGGTCAGTGTGCCAATTCCTATACTATGCCAGGTTACCCCTCTCACATATAACTTCAATTTCTATCTTTGAAGTTTTACTATTTTTTTTTCAAATAATATTTTCTGTTAGATATATTTGCTTGACAATTAGGCTTTTATTCATTCAAACTACATTTCATATGCCCCATTATTTGCTTTTGGAATTCTTCTCAATCCTTTTTATTGCTACACAGACTCTTCCGAGTCTAAATTGCTGGGTGGCCCCAGAATTCTCATGACACGGTATATAAGTGTCAGCTGGACTTGGATTCATTTTCTAAATAACAGTGGGATCTCCAGTATCCTATTTTTTAGGCCTGATGTTCATTTTCTTGTAGTATTCACTTTTAGACTCCTTGACGTCACTCATTCCTATACACTGTTCCCTTTCTGTCACGTGGCTGGTCAGAACCAGTGACTGCTATTGCTTTTGGGGATGGAGATTCAGACTAAGCCACTGCCATGGGGGAATCCTTGTATCCAGAGTCTGAGTCACAAGCTTTTCTGTTTCTGGGGCTTACTGGGCATTGAATGGGACCTTTACATATTAAAATTCCATGTCATTAATTTATATGCTTTTTATTTTATCAATGGTTTTGTATTCTTTTGATGAATTAAGCTGCAATTCTGATCTAGTATATGATTCTTTTGATCTTTTGCAATTTGAGATGCTGGGAGAGAAAAAAAAATATGTATAACATTTCTAACTTCTTGCTGATCACATGATCTCTCAAGAGTAGTGGAAAAGTCAACATGCCCCCAAAAGTTTGAAATATAGTTCCTTCAAAATTTAATCTCCTTTTCCACTTCCTGATTTCTCTCTAGGACACACCACTCTACTTTCAGTTGCCTAAGTATGCATTCTTACAATCTTTTTGTCTCTTTTCCTTACCCTAAGGTTGGTGCCTTCAAACCCCTTATCTAGGACCAGGATGATCACCTTAGCACTAGTCTTCATTATCTTTCCAGTGACCTCAAAATTGGTCTCCCTGCCTCACATCTCTTCCCTCTCCAATTTAACCTTCACATGACTGCTAGATTTTGATTTCTAAAAGCGGTTTTTACCATATCAATCCCTGCTCAACAAATTCTAGTGACTCACTTTACCTTTAGGAGAAAAGGAATTCCATTTGGCTTTTTAAACACTAGGCAATCAGAATCAAACAGATTTAGACTCCTTTTATATTATAGTGTTTTCTCTTCATTAAAGTCATGTTTGCCTATTTACTATTCCCCATGTGACTTTTCATCTGCATTAGTATCTTTCCAAAGATGATCTCTCATTACTGATACGTTTTCTCTTTTCATCTCTACCTATCTAGCTTCCTGTCAAGAATTCCTCATCTTTTCCTTACTCCAGTAGTTTAGTGACTCCCTCATTCTAGGTGGAAAAATTGAGTATATTTTATATTTGCTTATTTATATACACAGTCATTTTCTCACATCTCCACTCCCTTTCCAAAGGAAAGGAAGATTCTTGAAGCTAGATACTGTACTTTTCTTTTGCATTTCTAGCACACCTGACCCCACACCTTACACTTTGGCTATTAAATGCCTATTAAGTTGAACTGAATTTGGAAAGGTTCATGACCAAGTTGGAGAAAGGGTAAGGAATTTTTTTGACCAGAGGAATTCCTGAGAACTGTGGTATAGAGACAAGTTGTGTTTTGTGCTGGCAGAAAGACTATGCATAAAAATAAAATTGTTAAGAATAAGCAATACTAATTTTAAAAATAAAAATAATAAATTCCCATAAATTATTGGTTAATATAGTACTTTATTTTCCTTTGATTAAAAAAAAAAAAGGAAAACTACTAACAAGATAGAAAACCTTTAAACCTAAAAAAAAAAAAAAAAAAATTGACTTGTACAAAAACAAGAAAATAGAAAAGGAAAAACAGAAATAAAGTCAAAAAAGAGAATGAGTCTAAGTCAGTGTAGGGAGACTGGGAAAGGCAAAACAGAATACAAAAGTTTCTATTGATCAAATCATGGAGTTTTTGAGTACAAAACTGATGCTTTGGTATTGAGCCACCTTATGCAGAGACCCATCTAAAAGGGATTAATAACATATTATGTCTATGTCTAAACAAACACATGAATTCTTGTTATACACTCACCTGGGCAATATTCTGTCAGGGAGTTTGTGTGCTGGAATAGCAACAGGTAATTTTTGCATTTGTCTTGCATAATCAAAAAGTCCTGGTAAATTATGGGAATAAAGCTGAGATGCTTTACCTGAAGAAAAAAAAGTACATGTAAAATAAAGCTTCAGATACAAGAATGAATAATACCATTTTCTCTAATATTTTTAACAAAGCTAACACTTTAAAATATAAAAAACTTACCAGATATTGATAGTAAGCAATTATTCATTACATATAACCACGTACATCTTCGGGGAAATAGCTGGTAAGAAAAATGAAAGGATTTTACAAAGGGCTATACAAATAACATTTTAGAAAATACATTTTTATTGAGGACATAGCTTTTTCAAATCAATGAGACAACTTCAAAAATTTTTAAAAAGGTATAACCTATGACATATTTATATCAATTAATTTTTGAACTACTGAGATTAGTTAATACAGAACCAGAGAAAAATAGTGCTCAATCAATCAGCAAGTATTTATTAAGTACCCTGTGCCAGGAAGTGGGGATACAAGTACAAAGAAGCAAACGAAGCCTATTTATTTATATTCTAACAGAGAGATTAGTACATATAAAAACATAAAGCATAAACAAGTTTATAAGTACAATTACATACAAAATAGCCAAATACGTGATAATATAGGAAGTAAAATATTAAAATTTCAAGGGAATCGGGAAAGATTTCATGTAGATGGCACCTGAACATAAGGGAAGAGAAGTTCTATGAGGGAAGTAAGAACAGAGCCCCTTCCAGGTAAGTGGGATAGCAAAGGCAAAAGTATGGAGAAGGAAAACAGTGTCTTAAGGACAGAAAAACAGCTAGTTTGTATGACAAAATGTAAGAAGGGGAGGTTAGAAAGATAGGTTGGGGACAAGTTGTACATGACTTTACAAATTAAACAGAAGCATAAAATTAATGTGATAACTAAAAAATTAAACTTTAATATATATATATATATATATATATATATATATATATATATATATATATATCAAGTTTATATCAGAAAATTGTACTTGTCTTAATCAAAAATGAAATTAAAATTTTTGCTGATCTAATACTCATGGAATCAAAATCAATTTCCAATAGTAATTCATTATCAAGATCTAAGAATGCTGTGGTGAGCATGGAATGCATGAAAGTAGCAGGGAAAGTAATATCTCTAGTGGGTAAGAGAAAAACACTTATGAACACTCACAAAGCATATCATATTCATTTAAATAAAACATTATATGCCATATTGTGATGAATATATGCTTAGTTCCTATTTTTAAAGAAATTATTGTTAACTTTTGCTTTAAAAAAATCAATATATTTAAATTTTCTCTTCACTCTGAAAAGAAAAAAAAAAAGGGCAGTGCCTTCCCTCTTTCTTTTTAGGACAATTTTGAACATCCAAATGTTGTTGTTATTCTTCTCATTTACACTGCTGCAATTGTCCATGTTGTTTTCCTAGTTATGCTCACTTGATACTGCTCTAATTCCTGTATCTTTGTGGGTGGTCAACAACAGTGGGACCCTTTATAGAAATGGATGTCTGGAAGAAGGGCAGGTATGTTGGGGACAATCAGTCCATCAATGTGAAGTGCCAGATGCTAGGTTAAACAACAGAGATTTAAGTACATAGAATGAAAAAAATCTCTACCTTTAGGGAACTTACATTATTAATTATGGCATAAAAGAAAGCTAATGAATACAAATATATATAAATATACTTAAATACAAGGTAATCGTGAGGGAGGCACTAGCATTTTGGGACAGCAAGAAAGGCTTCCTGCCAAAGAAAGTGCCTGAGCAGCGTCTTAAAGGAAGAGGGAGACTCAGAGATGGAGTTAAGGGAGCACAGGAGCACATTCCAGGTAGAGGGAGACAGCCAGACAGGGTCAAGGCACTGAAATGAGAGGTTAGTTTGGTTGGATCAGAGTATAAGAGGGAAAGTAAAACCCTCAATAACTTTATGTAGAGCATCTCTCAGAGGCAAAAGGCTGCCACTGGAGTTTGCCAGAGGTGTCACATGATCACATATCCATTTAGGGAAAATTACTTTGGAAACAGTGTATAGAATGGACTGGAATGTTAGGAGACAAAGTCTAGAAATCAACTAGGAGGTTGTTGCAATAATCTAAGAAAGTGGTACTGAGGATGTGAAATAAACTGGTAATAAATGAATGGAAAGACGTGGAATGACAAGGTCTGTTAGAAGTGGAATGACAAGGTCTGTTTTAGACTTGAGTTGAAGCTATCTATAGGATACTCAATTCCTCTCTTCTTTCCAGGTGTTTCTGAAGTTTACTCTCTGCTGGTTTTTCTCCCATCTCTCTGATAGCTCCTTTTCTGAATTTTCCTTCAGAACATGCCCTCTTATCAGCAGGGTTCTGATAGAGGGTTTCAAATGGGATTTTTTTTTTTTTTTTTTTGAGAGGCAACAAGTGGGAATAAGCGACTTGCTCAGGGTCACACAGCTAGTAAGTATTAAGGATCTGAGGCCATATTTGAACTCAGGACCTCCTGATTCCAGGGTTCTATCCACCAAGCCATCTAGCTGCCTCTTGATATAGGGTTCAGAATCCTAAAGGTTCTGTTCTTTTTTTCTATTTCCACATTACTTCATCTGGTGACCTCAAAAGTTCCATATATTTAATTATCATCTCTATGCTAATGATTTTCACATCTACTCATCTTGCCCCAACTTATCTGCTGACTGAGAATTTCACATCTCCAACTGCCTTTCAGATCTCCAACTGGATGCTTAATAAGCATCTTAAACTCATTATGTTCAAAATAAAACTCATTATCTTTCTTCCCAAACCTTCCCTATTACTGTAGAGGACAACATCACCTTCTGAGTCCCTTAGACTTGCAACCTAGGAAATCATCCTGGATTCTTCACTACTTTTCACCTCTCACACCCAAGCTGAGACAAGGCCTACTGGTTTTATTTTTTCAATATTTTCCAAATATGCCCCCATCTCTCCTCTGGCAGTACCACAATGCTCTGGCAGGCCCTCAGCACACCTTGTGTGCTATTGCAGAAGCCTGCTTCTGGGTCTGACTATGCCAAGGATCATCCATTCAGTCAGTGAATGGATTTTCCCAAAAGCCAGTGATTTGGTCAGCAATGGCTTCCTATTGCCTGTAGGAGCAAACAAAATGCTATCTGACATTCAAATTCTTCATGACTTTGCCCCGTCCATCTTTCTAGTCTTCTTACACCTTATTGTCAATGACACTGGGCTCCTGGTGGATAAATGACCAAGACACTCCCATATCTTACTCTGCCAATTTTTTCTTGCTGACTCCCATGCCTGGAATAATCTCCTTCCTCATCTCTGTCTCCTGATGTCCTTTAAGTCCCAATTCACTGAGGAAGAAAAAGTTTAGAATTTTAAGTGAAATAATGAAAAAATAAATAGTAATGAGGGAGGAACTAGCACGGACAAGAACTAGTGGACAAATTTGAGCAGACTGGCAGAAATTCAGTTTAGACCATGCTGTATTGCATGATAAGTTGAAAATGAATATGTGACCTGAATATTAAAGAGGCAAAGAAAGAAAAGAAGGTAAAAGAAACAAGCACTTATAAAAGGCCATTATGATCACCATTTTATATCTGAAGAAATTAAGGCTAACAGGTTAAGTGTCTGCCTAGGACTAAAAAAGTGTTTGAAGCCAGATTTGAACTCAGGTCTCCGTGATTCTAGATCCAGTGCTATACCTAACCTCTGGGTCACATATCTGCTTAGAAAGGCAGGAAAGAAGAAATTGGAAGAGCAAGCAATATGGAGAGGGAAAGGAACCAGATCAGGTACTTCCTGAGAAGAGAATCCTTAAAATCGATTACAACATAAAATAGAAGAATTTTGATTTTGAAATTGAAAAGTTTTAGCACGAACAAAATCAAATTAGGATAAAAAAAGTTAAGAAAATGACAACTAGCACTGATAAAGATCTGAAATCCAAGATGCAGTAGGTAATAGATAAAAATATATAGAATCACTATCCATTTCCAGTGGACAAGTGATTGAAGTTGTTCTCAAAAGAACAGCAAATTCTTAATAGCCATATAAAAGCTTGCTCCAAAACACAAATAAGAAAAATAAAAATCATAATAACTCTTAGGTATTACCTCCTATATGGAGCAGATAATAAGGAGAACCATGAAAACAATCAATACAATGACAACAGTATCAATCTAAAGAACAACAACAATAAAGTTATGAAATGCTGTGTAAATTATAACAACCATATTTTAACCCAAAGAAGAGGGGAGAAAATTGACTTCTGTTTTCTTTTCAGAAGTTGGGGAGGATGGGGAGGAAACAATGGCTATACTGTGAGGTTCAGCAAATTTGTTAGTTTTGATCAACTATCTTTTCTTTACTTTTTAATTATTTAAGTGACATCTCTGAGAATAACAGAAGGCAGATAGACTGAGAAATGAAGATGATGTAAAAATAAAGGATAAATCAAGAGAATTTTTAAAAAATTGTACAAAGGAAACAATAATCACAAGAACTACTTTTCAGAGTATAATAACTTTACTGAGATAGTCTAAGAAATGTACTAAATGTACTAAAATGTCAAGCAGCAGCTGCTCTAATCAACTCCTTGAAACATAAATTAGGAACGTCAGTAATGGAGGAAAAAACAATGTCATGATAAACAAGACAATTCTATCAGATGAGTAGGCAAACAGTAGATAAGTATTCATTATGTTGCCTCAGTCTACTCGATTTACCTTTGTCCTCGTTACCTTAATCATCCTTCTCCCTTTTTCAGAAAACACTCTCCACTGCTCCAGTTCTACTCTGCTGCCTCCTCACAGTAGGGAGGTAACTCTGTGGTCCTTGAAGAATGCACCAACAGAGCTGAAACGCTGACAAGTCCTACCAAGCTATGACAAGAATTCCTTGATAGCAAAGACTGTTTTGTTTTCCTCTCTGAGTCTCCAGCACCTAATGCAAAGCTTGACACACTGTAGGTGCTCAATGCTTTTTTTCAAGTGAGGTAAAACAAAATGACTAACCTGTTCCATTGATGTCTCATGTAGCTCATTAAGGTTCAAGGTATATATCCCTTCCTCAGCACCAAATATCAAATACTGATCTGCAATAAGATGAAAAAACAAAAATAATCTGCTACAGAGATCAATTTATATAAATACAAAACTCTTTTTAAAGATGTCTACATACTAAAAACAGAAACAATTCAACACCTTTGTTTCCCCTATTTTTTAGGTGAAAACATCAGTATTATTATTAATTAGTAGTGATTTACATTCAATAAATCCACTGTTTTATTTTAACCCAAACTAGAAGTTACAAGCCTCAGTTTGGTAAGAATACTGATAATAATGTCCCAAATGAAATATTTACAAACCTGTATTTTAAAATTGCTTGAATCAAATAGCTTCATTTTCTAATTGTATTTCACTCTATAGTTTGAAAAAAAAAATAAATCCCAAAGAAAATAAGTAAATAAAAATTTTTCATTAAATTCCATTATGATAACTCAAAATAATATGGAATTACTTGTTTCTTTAAAAAAATTTTTTTTCATCAGAAATCTACCATCTCTCCCTCCTACCCTTCCAAACCCACCAAAAACAGACAAAGCATTTGTTACAAGCACATATATATTTAAGCAAAACAAATTCCTGCATTGGCCACTGTCAAAAAGAAAAAAAGTTTTATTCTGTATTCTGTCCTCCTCCTCTCTTGTTAGAAAGTGGATAGCATGTTTCAATTATAAGTCCTCTGGAATCATATTTGATCATTACTCTGAGGAGCATTGTTAAGTATTTCAAATTTGTTGCTTTTACAATATTGTCATTGTATAAACTGTTCTGGATCTGCTCACTGCAAATCAGTTCACTCAAGTCTTTTCACATTTTTCTGAACTTTTCAAATCATCTTTTTCTTTTAAGCACAATAGTATCACATCACATTTATAGAGCATAACTTTTAAGCTCCTCCTGAAATACTGGCACCAATGAAAATCCCTAAGACTGTAAAAAGCCTTCATTCACATCCATTTTGGAGGAAGCAAGGGAAATTATGGAGTTTCTGTGGTTCTGACAATTAAAAAAAAAAAAGGAACACTATTAAGGTGAAGACGCTAAAAAACATTTTTTTGGAAGGATTATTTTTACTTCTAAGCAATACTACTGTCTCCCATCCTTCAAACTCCCCTCTTTGTCTAGATTTTAACTCCTTTGTGTAGGGGAGCTTTTACACAGGCAAGTAACTTTCTGCAACAAGTATTTGAAATTACTATTAAAAAAATGTACAATCAAGAGTCCTGAACATGTACTGTAGAACTTTTGGGATGTTTCCCTTGAACTTGGACTGCTTATCATCTTCACTATTTCAGTTTTTAAATACTGGGTCAAATGTCAAAGAACAAACATAATCCCCACCAAATATAACCATGCCAATCTCCCTCTTTTTTGGGCAATTATCACCTCATACTCTTTGACAAAGAAAAAAAGACATAAGCAGTCCATTTGGACAATGGAGGGCCCAGATTTGTCATACTCTTGTTGATACCCATCTGCTGGAAGCCAGAGAGAGGCCAGGATGGAAGTTTCTGTGCAGACAGTGTAGCTGCCTTCGGACGGGCAGTAACAGTGATTTTCACTATGCTTGGGGATGGGACTCTAATCTCCATCTGCACCAATGCCCAGGGACACAAATGCTTATGGATGTCAGCATCACATTTCATGATTGAATTATTAGTTTCATAGATTCCACAGGATTCCATGCTTTAGATTGCTGGAAAAGAGTTCCCAAATTTCTTGTTGCCAATGGTGATACACCATCAGTGAGCTTTTCTTCCTTTTTCAGAGAACAGTCATGGGCATTGCTAATTGCAGCTAAATTAAAAGGATGCTCACAGATTCTTACTGAAGAAAAAAATAAGTGGGAGGTGGGAGATGACAGATTTTATTATACAGCTAAGTCACAATCAATTTAATGAGAACTATGAAATGATACAAGGCCACATTTAAGGAAAGCCCAAATTTAGTTAATTGATTCACTGAGGGCTAGTTGAGGATTTTTAACAATTATGTCATTGATCTATATTTGACTATCATCCCATGTGCATACCATATTACAAGAGTTGTATGTGTAATTAAGAAAAAAAATAAAATGGATACATGGAAGAATACTTCAGATGGGAACAATCCCGGCTTCCAAAATATACTTATAAAATAAGACAAAACTAAATGGTATTAAGATAGTCAAGAGTATTTCATACTCTGAAATAGGATGAAATATTGGCTGTCTGAATGTTCAGTACAGAATATTACAAAACACACAAGCAAAATAAAATAAAAACATGAAGTTGCACCAGCTTTCTGTGTTTTTCAAACAACTACAAGGAACAGAAATGTGATGAGTAATAGAAATGGAGTGTCTTTAGCCATATGGATTGAAGACTGTTATAAAAAATGTCTTCCTCTTTGGAAAGCAGCTATTCACTTAAAATCTTCAAATTTATTTAAGTAACATGAAAGAAAATAGAAGTGAAGTAGACATTGCTGTAGATACAGCAGTGAAGTAGATACATTTGCTACAAAAGTTGCTTTGATAGCTTCAAAAATCAAGTTCAAGTACATAGTATAAAAATTATCAGAAAACTGGCCACTTAGGATGAAGTTGCAGCAGGTAAATATTCTGATGTTTTGAAGAAAATAATCAAGGAAACTATACGCACTGATCAAATTTTTAATGTGGATGAAACAAACTTATTCTGGTAAAGGATGCCTTTCAGAACTCAGCCAGGATTTCAAGGATTGTTCAATACTTTTATTGAGAAGCAATACAGAAGGGTACTCTAAATTAAAACTAATAATTACCTATAGGTCTCAAAATTCCTATGGTCTGAGAAGCTACAACCACTTAATGCTATCAGTTCCTTAGTATCAAATAAGGACAGATTAGTGATTAGAACTGCTTCTACTAAAGACTAGTTTTTAAGTTATTTTAGACCAGATACTGAAAAACAGCGCAAGGACAACAAGATCCTATTTAACATCCCAGGTTATCCAACTATACTTGGTTCACCATGTGACAATAATGAAACACAAATTTACCCAAAGAAGGTCTCTATATCTACCAGCACATTGCATGAAGATTTAAAGAAAAGTAAGATAATGTGGTCTATGATGCTAAAATATTTTAAATAACAATGCTTTCATTACATCATTTGTGGAGGTCTATCTTTTCATATGGTATTTAAGCAATTTCTGTTTTTAATTTATGTTTACTTTTTGCAACTATTTTGTGACTTTCTAATAAGCTTGAATAAAAAAATACATTTTTGTGGAGTCAAGAATGCTGATTAGAAACAGTTAAACTTTATCAACAACCCTACTCTCTCCTAACAACTGTAAAATAATGCCTCAAATCAAACTTTGGACCAGGAGAGTCAACAAAATGTTAGGGTCATTTTGCTCCACCCTAAGAAAACATACAAGGTTTGCGACATTAGGGTAGAAACTGATCTGGAACTTACACATGTGATGGTAGCAACACTGGCTGAAGCAGTTTTGGGAGCTCTCAGCCAAGATAAAGGGATTAGACAACCCGATCAGAAAGAACTGACTGGGGACTCTTATGTTGGCACTGGGTGCGGCAACTCTACTGCCCATACCCAGTTCTGGGGCTCAGTTCTAGAGTGGAGAGGAGTTCTGGGAATTGGACACAAGAGAGCAGTGGCCTTTCTGGTCACTTTTTAAAGACCAGTATAGACCAGGAGAACAATAATCATATCTTACCCAGTATCATACCACCTAAGAAACAACCAATATTAGCTTTGAAAGCAACAGCACAAAAAAAATCTAAAGCTTGAAATAGTGTCTCCCCATATCCAAGTAAGCAGAATTCAACTTTTAACATAATGTTCAAAGGGAAGAAATAAACTGGAAAAAAAAAGCAAATAACAACAAAACTGACCACAGAAAGCTATTGTGGTAGCAGGGAAGACAAAGTCTAAACTTAGGAGACAACAATATGAAAACAGCTATAAACAAAACCTCACAGAAAAATCTTAATTGGACACACATCCAATAAAAATTTCTGAAAAGTAAGAAAGAGATTAAGAGTAGTACAGGAGGGGAAGCTAGTTGGTGTAGTGGATAAAACACCAGCACTTAAGTCAAAAGGACCTGAATTCAAATCTGACCTCAAACACTTAACACTTTCTAGCTGTGTGACCCGAACTGCCTCTGGGGGTGGAGGGGGATGATAGAGGAAAAACATGGGGTGGGATGGAAATGAGAGTGATACAAGAAAACTGTAAAAACAGAATTAACAACTTGGCAAAACACACACACACAGACACACAACTTAAGAAAATAACTCCATAAAAAATAGAATTGGCCTAATGGAAAAAAAAAAAATTCAGTAAAGAAAGAAGCTAATTAATTACTCCATGAAAGAATGTGAAATATTTCACTGGAAAAACAACAGACTTGAAAAATACATTGAGGAGAGATAAATAAATAATCATTGGACTACCTGAAAGCCCTGACCAAAGAAAAAGCTAGACATTATACTTCAAAAAATTATCAAGACAAACTGTCTGATAGCAAAATAGAAATTGAAACAATGCACTTATAGTCTCCTAAAAAAGATCACTAAATGAAAATTCTTTGGAATATTAATGCAAAACTCCATGCCTCCCAGGTCAAGGAGAAAATATTGCAAACATCCATTAAAAAAAATCTCGAATATCATGAAGCTACAATTAGGATCACACAAGATTTAGCAGCTTCCATATTAAAAGAGCAGAGGCCTTGGAATGACATTCTAGAAGGCAAAGGAACTAGGAGTACAATTAAGAGCATATCTAGCAAAACTGGGTATAAATTCTTTAGGGGGAAAATGGATATTAAATGAAACAGAGGGCTTTCAAACATTCCTGATGAAAAAATCACAGCTGAGTAGAAAATTTGGCACAAGACTCAAGAGAAGCATAAAAAGATAAATATGAAGAATAATCCTAAGAGTCCCAGTAAAATTAAACTTTTTACATTCCTACATGGGAAGATAAGACATGTTGTTCCTAAGAACTTTTTCTTTTTTTCCTGAGGCAACTGGGGGTAAGTGACTTGCTCAAGGTCATACAGCTAGGATGTGTGTTAAGTGTCTGAGGCTAGATTTGAACTCAGGTCCTCCTGATTTCAGGACTGGTACTCTATCCACTATGCCACTTAGCAACCCTGAACTTTTTCTTTATCAGGGAAGATTAAGGTAGTTTACATAGACAAAGAGCATGGATGTGAACTGATTATGCTGGAATGATCTCAAAAAAAAAAAAAAAAAAAAAAATGAAGGGGTGAAAAAAAAGGAATGCATTAGAAGAAGAGGAAGGGAGTAGAATAGGGAAGATTTTTTTCTCAAAAAAGTACTCAGAAAAAAGCTTTTAAGTGGAAGGGAATGATCAATGCTTGAACCTCATTCTTACTGAAATTGGTTCAAGGAGGGAAGAATATATATATAAACATTTAATTGTGTATAATTGTAGAGCTTCATAGGAAAAGAGGAGAGGAAGAGAAGAATGGGAGTATGGGGGGAAGATAAAAGGGAAGGTAGAATAAGGGAAGCAGCAGTTAGAAGCAAAACAGACTTTTTAGGAAGGACAGGGATAAAAAGAAACAATTGAAGAAAATGGGACTGTAAGAACACTATGAAGATAAATGGATTGAGTTCACCCATAAAATGGAAGTGGATAGCAGAATCGATTAGAAACCAGAATTCAACAATATGTCTTTATAAGAGACATCCTTGACATAGTTACAATAAACATCTGGAACAGAATTTAATATGTTTCAGTGAAATTAAAAAAAAAAAAAAGGCTGGGGTATCAATCAATGATCTCTCAGAGAAAGCAAAAATAAAAGTAGACCTAATTAAAAAAGATAATCAGAGAAACTGTGTTCTATTAAAAGATACTATAGAAATTAGGATTTTTGCAGCAAGTTTATCTGATAAAGCCCTCACTTCTCAAAATATATACTCAAAATATAGTCAAAATATGACTATAGAACTGAGTCAAATTTAATTAGAAGGCAGTGTTCAGAAGAAGAAATCAATGCAAGATGAGTGCTTTCAGAATAACATGGCAAAACCTATACGAACTAATGTGCAAAGTAAGGTGAGAAGAATTGGGAGATTAATTGTGCACAGACAATAACAACAATGCCTAAGGATTATCTATGAAAGAATTAGTTGCTGTGATCAATTCAATGACACAAGACAATTCCAAAGGACTCATGATGAAAAAATGCTATTCACCTCCAGAAACAATCTGTGAATTTTGAGTACAAACCAAAGTATGATCTTCTGCCTTTATTTTTCTTGCTTTTTGTGGAAATATGGCTAAATGGAAACAAGTTTTGCATGATTTCACATGTATAATTGTTATCATATTGTTTGCTTTCTCAGTGATTAGGTGAGTGGTTGGAAGGAGAAAACTTGAAAATCAAAATTTTAGAAGAAAAAAAGGCTAAAAATAAATAATAAATTTGAAAAAAATATTTTTAAAAATATACTTATTTTATATCTTTTGCTCTTTTATTATAAAGGATATAAGATATAAAATGGGCAAACAATTCAAAATAGCATGTGGGCTACTTTAGGTTGCCAAGCCAAACAATTAATGTATTTGACTACCACCATTAAACTACTAACTAAAAACTGGATGCCTGCCAGGACACAAATCTTAAAGAGTTTGGTCACAAGGTCTACTGAGATGGTTACATAGTATAAGAAAAAGTAGTAATAACAACTGATACATATAGTTTATAATTTTAACATTAAGATGATCTTCATTATTTTAATTTGAATGAAAGGCAATATTAACAAGACTTTTTATCTTTGGTCATACATTGACAAGGTGAATAAAACTGAATGGCTTGAATGTCTCAACTAAAATGTTATCCCTGCATGACAAATACACATAGTATTTACCTCTTGTGTCTGGGTTTATCCATGATGTTGCACAGTGAATTTTCAAGGGGCACCCATTAAAAACTTTTGAAAAACAAGCACCCATCTGAAAAAGTAAAACAGAGCCAGTATGCTTAAAAAACTAAGCAAAAGGTTGACATGGTTAATTTTTATTTTTTAAAAAAGGCATCTAGAATTTTTGGTAATTCTTCAAACAATCTTTCTAATTGTAAAGCCAATATATAAAAAGTTCTAATGGTTGAAGATTTAAATATGTTAGAAAATAAGGAAAGAAAAAAACAAACATGAAATATTTTTTATTCTTCTGATTTTCTGAATAAATATGACTAAAGAAGCTTTCCCTTTTGATAATTTGTTTATGTATGATATTAACTCAATAACAAATATGAAAAGCATTATAATATTCTAGGATAATAATAAAATTGAAAAAGTCAGAAAGGTAAAGCTTTTTTTCCTATTTTGCTTGTAAAATTATTCTGATGGCTGAAAATGTTAGGAAAATGAAAAGCAATAAAACTGAATATAACTTCTTTCTCCCAGAGTCTCATGAGAAATGTGTCTTTCTAGCAGTTTTCCTGTACAAAATATATCCCAAATTTTTTTTCTTTCTAGAAAGCTTCCCCAAGGACATTTTATAGAATTTGCATTAGATTAAAGTTCTTCAAACTTTGTGATTCTTAAGAAATATCCAGCAAAAATTTTGTCATTTAAATTTTGCCTTATGTTAAGTCAAGAATCCAATAAAATATCAACTGAAAAATTCTATTTTGATCACAATCAACATTTATTTTATAGACCATTTCTCAATTTAATTTCTCATAATAACTGTTAAGAATGTGGGTAAATTTGATCAGATAAAAGTCTTTATTCCAAAGTTATACTAAGTTAAAAGAATAACTTTTGACATACTAGGCATTATACTGCTACATCAAGGCAAGTAAATAAGGTAAGAGACACCGGAGACAGGACAAATACTTTTCTTCAATACTAGTAACTAAATGAAGGATTTTGTCCCAGCTAAATACCTGAAATAGTTTAACTAAAATTTCACTTTACTCAGATACAACTAATAAACAATATTTCCAAGGAATTAAAATTTTTTTAAGTAGAATTATTACAAAGTAGTAGAAGGAAATCATTTTCAAAAAGTGAAACTTTTGCTATGTTGTAGAAATCACCTAATTTAAATAATATTAATTATATTTTAAGGTAGTGGAGGGAAAGACCTGAGACTTTACTGATAAAGGAAATTCTAAGGGTGTAGGTCAGCACTTCCTTTGTAATTCACAGTTCAAGATGCTAAATGACTTATCCAGTGCCCTATAGCCAGTATGTGTCAGCAAAAACTGACCACAGGTCTTCCTAACCATTACACTAGCTTTCTATCAATTCCATAAGGTTGGCTCTTGTTAAGATAACTGAAAAAAATAATTAGAAATAAGTTAAGGTAACATTTACCCTTGAAGATGAAATAAATATATATATGGCATATTTAAAAAGTGAATGTAAAAATAAAAAGTAATAGCTTAAAAAAGTCAATGCTAGCTCTGAATTAAAGTAATCACTGCCATGTCACACAAGCATGACTTGAAATAGATTAATATTCTACTTACATGTCTTAAGACATGCTAAGATCAGCATTTATCTTACTTGGTTAATTATGTCAGGATTAAATATGGAGTGCTTAAAAGATCTGTCTATACTAATTATATTTCTGGTCACCTTAACAGCACATTTTGGTAGCACATTATTCATCCTTAAACGTGTTTGAGTGTGCATGTATTTATGCATTTATGTAAGGTATTTTGGTAAGAGAGTAATTAATTCTTTGGATTTCTATATATATGTACTGAGACTATGGTATTGGGAGGCAAAACAGCAAACTATGACTAGTCTCTTTGAAGCATTAAAGATTCTACAGTTTATAACAGGATTTCCAGTTAGAAAGGATTCTGAAGATGATGTGCTGAACTCCTTTGCTTCTGTAAATGAGGAAAATGAGGGCCAAAAAGGTTAAGTACTTTGAATAGTCACATTGTTAATAACAATTAATAGTGCTGGGATTTGAACGCTGGGTCTCTGATTCCATGTCTACTTCTCAAGAATGAGTAGAGGCTGTAGATAGTAGAATGGTGAATAATAGGTACAGAAAAAAAGCCTATGGGTAAAGTGTTTGTATTATTTTGAAAAGCTATGTACAAATTATACGCAAACTAATGTTTTAAAATACATGTTATTCACATACTTTAATATAATTTAACATGTATTGGTCTACCTGCCATATAGAGGAGGAAGTGGGGGGAAGGAGGGGAAAAGTTGGAATAGAAGGTTTTCAGGGGTCAATCCTGAAAAATTACCCATGCATATATCTTGCAAATAAAAAGCTATAACTAAATAATTAAAAAAATGATAATATACATATTAATCGCAATATTTGAAAGGCTAATATTAAAATTCCAGAAAATGTTTATTAATGTTTAAATAATTTATGTTTAAGGTGGGGAGGTAAGTCCTGGGGGTACTAAAACAAAAATGAAAAAGGCCCAGCCTTGGAAAATCAATGAAGATTCTAAGTATAAGTACAACAGGAACAAATTAAATAAAAAGAATAAGGAATTTAAAGAGAATGAAGGTGTTAACAAAAGCTAGAAGGAAAAAGGCACTGATGTGTTTATAGATTTAATACATATTTTGCTAATTCTGAATTTCTAATATTTTACACTGTGGCTACAGAAATATTTTTCAAATAGGCAAATAATATACCCACTGATTCAAATGAGTATCAATGATCTCATTTTCCTGTTTTGTTTAATAACTTACCTTTTCACCATTTAGTACTTACATGCACTTTAGGTGTTGGAGGAAGACCATTGCTAATAGGTTTCTAGAAAAAGAAATGCATTAGACAAATTATAATTATAGACTTTATAAAAAGATTATCTTAATTTCAAGGTTAAAGTAAAAAAATTATGAATAAACTCCAAGGAACAGAATTAAAAACTGTACTATAATTAGAAAATATTTGAAATGCAAGTAATCCCAATAGAGTGAAATCCAAAAGGTACAATCAGATTAAGGTCATGTGAAAAGAATAAATTGTAGACAAAGTACTAATTTATATAAAGCAATTTATTTGACATATTTTTCAAATACTAGCCTGAAACAAATTTTTTCTTTTCCGGTAAGGTATTTTAAAGATAAATTCCTTCATGTATGTTCTTAATTGGTATTACTGTCAACTCCTGATGATAGTTCTCTATTACCATTACGCAATAAACAGTATTCCTTAAATTGAGGTTCCTAGTAGTATTGTATTATATTATCTATTTTTGCATAACTAAAATGTTAAGTTATGTGTTTCTCAAAATGTGTAGCAGTTACAACCAGTGTAATCTAATTAAAGAATATTACAAGTGCAGAATAATTTTTTGTTGTTATGGATTCTCTTTTGAAATTAGACTGGATTTTTAATCTACAGTTTTTTTTTGAGCGGGGGGGGATTCATAAATAACTAAAAGATGCATGATCCTCATTAGGAAAACCATATCTTTTTTTAATATAAAAAGATGAGCTTTCTGCTAATGGTAGAACAAGTCTACTATTATTTTAAATTTTTCCCTGTAAATGTGCATGCTGTATAAAACTATACATAAAATACCCAGTATTCAAATTTTAAAAATTCTAAAACCTCTCTTAGATGTTACAGTGTTTGACAATAAAGTGAAAGTTTGCTTAGAAAAAAAGCTATAAGGGGCAGCTAGGTGGCTCAGTGGTTGGAGCACCAGCTCTGAAAACAAGAGGACCCCAGTTCAAATGTGGCAAAACACTTAAAGCCTCCTAGCTGTGTGACCTCAGCAAGTCACTTAACCCCAATTGCCTCAGGAAAAAAAAGAAGAAAAGAAAGAAAAGAAAAAAGCACATAGAACAAAATCCTTACTTACCATACATGCTATCATACATTTTAGATTAAAAGTCTGTGAAAAACACACTCCTCCCTTCCTCCCTCCCCCTTTTTCCTCTCCATCCCTCCCCCCCTCCTTAGGCTAATATTAATATTAAGGGGAAAAAAAAAGAACTAAGTAAGGATGAAGAGTTTAGGAAATAGTTTCTAACTTATCTACTTGAAATGAAATATCTGAAAAAGTTAAGTACAACCTAGAGAGTTATTTTGCCTACAACCATTCAATCTCCGCTAAAATGTGAACTCAAGAGATGTTAGAATGATATGAGAATTAATAATCAAATTAATCAAGGATTTCTTCCTTTCTCTATTTGTAACCACTTAATTTTTGAATTAATCACTTCGAGAGCAGGCCGAGCTGAGTTGAATAGGTCTCCAATCTTTAAAAACTGTTTAAGACTTAGAATGATTATAAAAAGATCTCATAATAATATACTGCTTTCAAACTTAAAGACTGTTAACATTTCTTACTCAGCTTAGAGCAGGGAGTAATGAGAACTAATGATTTTATAACATCTCTTCTTTTTAAAAAGCAGGGACTTAAGTATAATTGCACGACATGTGTGTGCTTACTGATGAGAATGTTCTAATATGATAAAAATATCACTTTAACTAGTATATACAAAATTAAATGGAATCTTTTCTTAACTTAATTTCATTGGGATCTTCTCTATAAGAAGTAATAATTTATTTTTCTCCTCAGCAACTGATGGACATCAATATATAGCTGGGGTTTTCTTTCCAAATATTAAAAACTTTTTATATTTACAGGACATAACAAAAATATTCTATTAGAGCATTTTAACACATAAAATATAAATAGCTAACAGTTTGCTTTTTCCCCTAGTGACCTACGATAGAAACGTTTATCTTCATTTTTCCCTGTTCACTCAGATTTTCTCTTAAAATTAACAATGATGCCACTAACTCTGTACTGGACTGTCCAGGATAATTAGACTGTATTACAATATAGTAGTGACTATATTAGTCCAGTTAAGTAGACTGGGGGAAATACTGTAGCTTGCCTTATCCTTAATGGGGGATGGGGCCTTTTGTATTCATTTTTTACTGATACTAATAGTTACTGATTTAAAAAGTTTTACTTAATAAAAAAAGAAGTGCTCCTATATACTGAGAAGCTCAAATTTTATAATGTATTCTAGAATATCAAGTATTAAATTGAGTCACTTCACATCTCAGCATGACCATAATAGTGTACAAATAGAGTTTACAAGTAATACCTACTGGTACATCTTTCTTTTCTTTCCTTGAAAGGTTTGTGCCTTTATTTTCATTCTGCTGCTGGTATAATGAACCACTTCGTTCACCATTCAGCTGGAAGGAGTTCAGTCCATTACCTTAAATAAGACATGTTTAATTTCAACAAAATGCATATTTATGAGTATTGATGTACATTAAAGAATTTCCAAATTTTTTTTAAAGATGATTTTTCATATTGAGAAGAAATGAGCTTTTTTGAAATGAAAAGTATGTTCACCATTTTTTCCTTTTCATATTTCCTTAATATTTTCTTATAGAATAACATTTAAAGTAGATAAACAAAAATTATTCACTAATTTTAAAATGTTACAAAAAGAAATCTTAAAGAGAAATTAAAAAAAAAACAAAAAACAAAAACAAAAACCTCCAAACTGAGAATTTTAATTGTGGACATTTTCAATAAAATGCTACCATTTGTGTGAGAAAAAGCAGGAAAAGATGGATATACCATTTCCTAGCTCTTGTCCCTAAATTATATTCAGATTCAATTTCTCAATAGTTAAGATCCATTTTTTCCTTCCCCCAAGTCTTATGTTCAGTGTTGCTAGATTTTACTTAGCTTTTTCCCTTAATACCTAAAGCAGCAGGCTTCTGTGGGGGTAACCGGGGAGGTGGTGGTCTGGGTGGAACTTGTGATGGCTTTGCTGGACTCTCAGGCACAGGACATCTCTTGATTGTTCCTTGATTATCATCCTCAGTGGCAGGGTTTTCCTGTGGTATGTAGATGGATTTAGGCTGAAATGATACATAAAAGTTGTAAGGATACAGCAGTTAAATAAAATTATTTTCCTGAAGGAAAGAGCTTAATTTAACTTATCTAATAAAACATGTCTTTTGAAAGCTAAACCCTCTGTGAAGACAAATCATCATTCTTTATTGATATCAGAAACTCAATCAGCTAAAATAATTTAAAAAGAGATAAACACAAGTTTAAATTTTCCTATTCAAGTTCTTGGATAAATCAGATAAATGAAAACAGTTAAACAGTACTATGCTAAGCAAAAGAGCAAATGTATTTTTGAAAATTTTAGAGTGCTATGCTTGACAAAAGTCATTCACTTTTAAGTCAATAGTATCATCTTTCTAAATAAATGGTAGAATATCTTTTAAAATTTAATTAATGTCCGCATTTGCATCATGGAACTGCCTTTGGCAGTCAGGTGAGACCCATGCATGACTTCTTAAAACAAACATTTAAATGCTTAAAACAAAACACACCCAAGGTGACAAAGGAAAGCAATGATAATGGCACATTCACAAAATTTAAAAATGTCTAAAAAACACCAAATAAATGGATACCAAGTTAAGAAAATTCTAGTCTATAGTCAAATACCATGGAGTCACAGTCAGAATAGCATAAGATTTAGCAGTTCCTACATTAAAAGATCAGAAGATTTGGGATGTAATAGTTTTAGAGGGCAAAAAAGCTAGGATTACCCTAGAATCATCTATTCAGCAAAAGTGAGTATATATTCTTCAGGGGAAAAAAAATGAATATTCAATGAAATAGAAGCATTTCTGATGAAAAGAACAAAGCTACATAGAAAATCTGACTTTCAAATATAAGACTCAAGAAATGAATAAAAAGGTAAACAGGAAAGAGAAATCATAAGGATTCTCAATAAAATTAAACTGTTCATACATATTTCTACACGAAAAAATGATACCTGCAACTTTTAAAAAACATTAATTAGGTCAGTTAAAAGGCGTAGACATCTAAAAAGGACACAGGTCTGAGTTCAGTATGATGGGATGATTATCTAAAAAACTAAAACTAAGAAGTGAGAAAGAGGAATGCATTGGGAGAGGGGGAAAGGGAGAGTTAAAATGGAGTATATTATTTGACATAACAGACCTTTTACCTTGGAGAAGATGAGGGAGGTGGCAGGGTACACTTGAAATAGGCTCAAAAGGGAATACTACAAAACACATCTTATTATATAGGGAAAGTAAGAAGAGAAGGGGATAGGAAATGGTTTAACAGAAGGCAGGGCAGATTAGGGAATTAAAGTCAGAAACAAAACACTTGAAAATAGACAGGCTGAAAGGTGAGCGAAAGATAAATGAGGGAAATAGAATGGAGGAAAATACATAATAATTATAATTGTTAAAAAAATTTACATGAAATTTCTCTGAGAAAGGCCCATTTTCAAACATAAAGAGAAAGGAGTCAAATTTATAGAAATAAGTCATTCCTCAAATGATAAATTGCCAAAGGATATGAATAGGCTGTTTTCAGAATTAAGTATTTAAAATATTTAAAGCTATCTATAGTCATGAAAAAAAAATGTTTTAAATAACAATTTTTTAGAAAATGCAAATTAAAACAACTCTTGGTTATTATTTCCCTACACCTATTAGACTGGCTAATATAACAGAAAAGGAACATAACGATGTAGAAAAACTAAGACACTAATGTATTATCAGCAAACTTGTTTACTGACTTTTGAGTAGAACAATTTAGAACCATGCCCAAAGAGATATAAGACCATGCATACCCTTTGACCAATCAATATTACTAGGAGGTCTGCACACCAAAGAATTAACGAAATAAAAAGGAAAAGAACCTATGTGTACAAAAATAGTAGCTCTTTTAATGGAAGAACTAAAAATTGAGGGGTATGTCCATCAATTGAGGAATGGCTGAACAACTCATATACGACTAATAGAATACTACTGTGCTATAATGATGAGCAGAATGCTCTCAGAAAAAAAACTGTAAAGATATATAAACTGATGCAGAATAAAATGAGCAGAACCAAGACAATAGCAACAGAAGATGATGAGTACTCATTTCCTCTGACATTAATTGTAAATGACTTTGTTATTCTTAGCAATATAATGACCCAAGACATGAAGGACTTATAACAAAAAATGCTATCAATCTCCAGGAAAAAAAAAAAAAAAAAAAAGACAAAAAAACAGATGGAATGTGCAGATCGAAGCATGCTTTAAAAAAAAAACAACTTTATTTTTCTTTGGTATTTTTGTCTGTTTTCTTTCATAACATGACTAACATGGAAATATGTTTTGCATGGCTATATATGTATAATCTATACTTGCCTTTTTAATAAGATGGGAAGGAAAAGGAGAAAATTTGGAAATCAAAAAAAATTTTAAGGAGAATACTGAAAATGTTTTTATATATTATTAGAGAAAAATAAAATAGAACTTAAACATTTTAAAAAGACAAAACTTTTTTACATATCTCAAAAATTTAATCATGAAAAGAAACTTTCTTACCTTTGGTGGTAAAGGGGGTGGAACCTTTGCTTTCATAGTTGAACTAAAAAATAGTAAATCATAAAATTAAAACTCTCATAGAAAGTTTTGGAAGTGAAATATTACTAGATACATTTTTTCAAGCCTAAAGGAATAGTCTAAGTTTCTCATTTTTAAATCAGTACAAAAAAGTGATGAATACTTTTTCAGATCCTTAAGATTTTTCTATTTCTGAGTGAAATGTTAGTTTGAAAGCTACAGAGAAGATATGCTTTCATTATTTTTTTGATACTATGCCATATTAAAATTGGAAAAGAAAATTATTATACTTCCTAAATAATAGTTAAAAGGATAGTCAATATAAAAAATCAAGCAAAAAATTTGAAACAGATATAGCTATGTATAGCAACATGATATTTGAGAGAATGTTATATTATAAAATGAGTTCCTATCATTTCTAGCATGAAATAACAAGGCTGAAAAACTTATAAAAACTTCATGTGGATTCAACTGAAGCACTTGCACTTAAAAGGAATTTACTTTTTAAAAAGAATATTGAATTCTATGGAATTTTAAGTGAGAAGGGACCTTAGAAGATTATCCATCCAATTCAATAATGATCTTCACCAAAACCCCGATTTAATGCCTTTGTCTGGCATAAAGCATGCTGCCCTGATTCTTCAAGGATTGTCAAAGGATCTATCAAAGTACAAAGGCTGTGAATTTGGGACTAGCTATGAATAATGTCTGATGTTCAAGAATCAAGCACAGATTAGTTTGGAGAGGGCTATCGCTATAATGAATGGAACATGATGATTGTTTTGACCATAGCAGATTCTTTAAAAGCATCTACTAAATAAGTTTGTGATAGGATCTGACAGTGGAAGGAATGTTCAAAACAGTGAAATTAAGAGATTCTTGAAGTACTGAAATATCCTAAAATAAATCTTTTCCCATTTCCGCACATATGCATAAAATAAGGTTTCCTAAAAGGCTCTGTGTACCTTTAGGGCATTAAAGCTGTATAAATATGAATGTGTATGTGTATAAAATATGGATATATCCTTTATTTAAAATATTTCCACATATTGTTTAAACGACTAATTTCATAACTGCCAGTGTGGAAACTAAACTCTTTCTAAAAATGCAGACTGGTACAACTTGTTCATAATCTGTAATGCAGTTAAGAAGTTAAATTACCTATATGTGATAATAGTTAGCAAACACAGGACTGTAATGTCAAGTTGCCTTTTTCATGTTCTTCTCATTTTCTCTCTACATAAAGTAGGTCCTTAACAGATACTTGTTCAACTGAGTCATGTTTAATAACAAAACTTAAACTTTTAATCTTAAGAGAATAAAGCTATCAAATCAGCAACTGAGATTAATAAGACAATTTAATAGAAAACTTTTCTTTAAAATATGAGCAATGAACAATTATGGAAAAAAGGGGGAAAAATTATGGAAAAAAGGGGAAAATTTTGAAAATTACACTTATTATATACAATATTTAATCCAACATGAAAAATTTCCCCCTCTCACTATGAATGGCATACAAGATAAATTCTAAGGACTTACTGTTTAGATTCATCATCATCTCCTTCTTCATCTTCTAAATGTGCCACATGTCCCCTAAAGAGATTACAAAAATAAAATGGCTAAAAGGATTTCACTGATGAGAAGAGAATTCTCTAATTATACTGTAAAGACTACTTCTGTTAAGAATTTTACCCTTTCTAGCTTAGCCTTGGGCTAAGAAAAAAAAATTTTTTTGGAGGGGTGGGGGGGGTGGAATGTTGGGGAGGTTGGAGGAAGGGGAGAGAGAACAGAGAGGCAAACTTAAAACTGCTAATGCAGCATGGAAAAGTATATAAAAATTTAAAAAATAGTACATATAAAAATTACCTCTGATGTAATTCTTCTTCAACAGACTTTAAAAGACTCCTTTGAAAAATTAAAACAAAAATATTTAGGAAATATATATAATCATAAGAATAAAACTTTATCATTTATCATTTGATATATACAAAAATAGTATCATTTATATTTAAACAGTTCCAACAATATATTATAAAGTTATATGCATTTGTCCTCTTTAAGCACATTTAATGATGGATTACCAATAACTTTCCTGGCTAGATACTTCAAACATCATAAAGATGATTAAAAAAAAGAGATTTTCATACTCAAAGAAAAAAATTTTTTTTAAAGAGAAGACATTTAATAAGCAAAGTCACAGTTAAGAATGACAAAAATTAATTTCAGGCTTATATTCAGAAATGTTCAAGCCTGCTACTGAGAAAAGAATTAATCTGATTCATATTTTCTCTTTTTCAAAATATGGAATATAACATTTTTCAAAAGTCATGCTCCCAGACAATCCTATAAAATGAAACGTTGGACCTCTCTGCAAAAGCATGCATGCATGTGATGTGAATACATGAATGTAGCAGCACTTTGCTCTCACAGAAGACAAAGTTACTTACCTGTAGAAACTGTTCTCCAGGGGTGTACTGGCAAACAAATTTACACTTTGGGAAGTTTGAGCCTGAATTAGACCAAATGGAAGGATACTACATTTAGGCCCATTTCAAAGATTTTTTTGTTGTCAGGAGAGGAACAGGAAAACCAAAGCCTTCCAAAGATCACTCATTACTCTTCAATGCAAGATCCTTTATAACAAGGATTCTTAACCTAAGCCCTTGAAATTATTTTTAAAATTTATAACTTTATTTCATTACAACTTTCCTTTATAATTCTATAGATTTAATTTCATTAATTTAAAAACATAATTCTGAGAGTGCTTCCCAAGTTTCACCTGACTAGCCAAAGGGGCCCATGACACAAAAAGAACCTTGCTACAATGAAATGAGTAAATAATCCATTTCTTCTATAATAACCCAAATATGCTTTCTAGAATAGAAGGAGCAGAAACCAATAAGAGTTTATTTCCTGATTTGTCCTATAAGAAAATTATGACAAACATACTGTATTTTCTCTAAAGGATTAAACAAATTCCTATTATATGCTAAGCACTGTAGGTAGACAGAAATAAAGCAGTCTCTGCCCTCATGGAATTTACATTACATCAAGAGATATATAAAATATACTTGAGAGAAACAAGGTTAATTTTTTTTTTTAATGGAGAGAAAAAGGCCAGTTAGAAAAGGTTTTTGATGGACAAGGTAGAACTTCTTCTGAAAGGTACTGGGAGGAGTTAAAAGCGAATGGGAGGTGGAAATACACTGTAACCATGGAACATGGGAGAAAGTCGTGTCATAGGAAAAGAAAGACAAAAAAGGCCAATAGTGTTGGAACTTTGAGTATGTGCGGGTTAATGTATAATCAAGCTGGAAAGATATATTGCAGCCAGGTTGCAAAGGACAGTATTATTTTAGTAAACTTTTGTTTCATGTGTTTAGTGAACTCTCTCAGAATTGTTGAAAATTAAATGACAGAGTTTATAAACGTCAGTGGAAGAGAATCTCGTTTAGAGGCACCTTTGAGATCATATATTCCTAACTCTTTTACAGATTAGTAAACCAAAATAGCAGTTAATTAATATTTTCAATAGATAAAGTAATATGCTAACACCTTCAAACAATAGGTGATGCAGACAGACAAGCCCTAGTTATTTTACTTTGTAAGAGAATAAACTGAGACGTTGAAATTAAACAGAATTTCATAATTCACAATGCTCTTCAATACTATAGCTAATACAAGGCTAGTAACCAAGAGGAAGCACCCCTTCAAGTACTTTTTGAGATTTTGGTCACTGAAATCTATACATGACTATACAAAGAAGCTACGACACTGTCAGTATGGGTAATTCCCAGTTTGGACATTCCCTCCTTCAAGTACAAAGCAACTCAGCTAAGAAATTGGGAGGAGACCAACACATATAGAATTAAGAGACGTGCAGATTTACAGTTACTAAAGCATATGAAGTGTCTTTCTGATTTCAAGTCCAGTACCTCATCCACTAACCAGCTCTAATCTGACCATCTAAAAATAGAACAAAAATTTGTTCTGGGGTCATTAATTAATATGCCTATGATGGAATTTCAGGTAAAAGCTAGTTAGCAGAGGATTTTTATCCTAGAATCTTGAATTAACAAAAAGAAAAATAGAGGCTTTTTCTGTCATCAAATACTTAGAATTCTTGCTAGTACATAAGACTGAGGATAAGAGACAACAGAGGAGCTAGAGTACTGTAACATTCTCTTATGTTACTTACTAGTCCTCTGAGAAGTGGAAAAAAGAGACCAGCCAGTTATTTGAAATATTATAAAATTTTTTTTAAAAAATGTTAAGATTTGGACAACTTTTCTCCACTGGGTTGTGGAAGTCAAGATTTCTTGATTCTATTAAGTCAAGAGTAGGGATTGTCTTTACCTTTCTTTGTATCCTTAGCACTTAGCACATGCCTGGTGTGTAGTAAGTACTCACTAACTGCTTGTTGAGTGAATGACTGATTTTTAAAAAGTCTATGATATGAGTGTTCCAATGCCAAGATTAATAAAACTATTTGCTGGCATATTTCATATTTTGTGAGCATAAGGTACAGGTTAGCAGAAATAACCAGACAATATTTAAGATTCTTTTCCTAACAAAATCAATAATTTTCACTTATTTTTGATATATTTGGCCTTCCATGGTTTTTATTTAGAAAGCTCTGATTCTAAAATTTAACAAGATTATTAATTTTCACTTATTTGGTATATATTTGGCCTTCCATGGTTTTTATTTAGAAAGCTCCGATTCTAGAATTTTGAAACAAAAGCAAAACAGGCAAGTAATTAAATACATATAACTCCTTAAATTAGGGGTGGGGAACAACTGGTTTAAGAGCCATATAAGGCCCTTGAAATCATTTGCTAAGGTAATAGCAGGTGATGATGAAATGAAAGTTAGGCACAACAACCACCTCAGTTATAGAACTGAGTTCTGTAAGTTGATAATTTTGTGTAGCCCATGAATGATGTTATAAATAGCCAAAACAATGCTGACAGAAAAAAAGTCCATTTCCCCTAATTGTCCCTCCACCCCTTAGTTTGAGTAAGAAAGAAGAGAAATTGTGGCCCTGATGACTGGAGCCTGGAACCCAAGAGTACCAAATTTTGAAATGTATTTCAATCCTAATCCATGTCAAAACCACCATGGTCCTTTCAATCACCCAAGAGCACTTCAGAATAACTGTGTTCCCAATAATAGAAAAGAGTTTTTTAAGATAATTATTAGATTTATTAACACTTTTTTTTCCCTTCTTAAACTTTCTCTAACTTGAGTTCTCCTTCTTTGTCCACCAACCTCTGGTTGGGTTTGGTTCTTAAAATGAAGTTAGCAAGAATAACCTTCCATTAAGTAGCCAGAGGAATTTAATTCTGTCATCCACTTCAGAGATAAAATGCCAAAGATGAGATGCTCGGAAAGAACATCCTCAGAAAAACAGAAACAAAAATAACTACATTGTAGTTCTAATTAGGTACTTCCTGCCTGGTCTACACTAAGTAGTAGTACCCACAAGTGGAAATCTGTCTGCCTGAATACCTATGGAGAGAACAGGAAATACTTTTGAGTTTTAAAACACTGCCCAGTCACAAGAACAAAGCAGACACAAGTAAATACAATAAAGAGGAGTGCTACATCCATGCTCATGTCACATGTATGGAATATGCTTGTACACAAAACATAGCCAAAAGACGCAACTTTTGGCCAACCTACCTTGCCAGTGAATCGTTATATAGAGTACAATTCCTTAAGCAGTGATCCAATTAATCAAAAAATGAAGGTTGTAAAAATTATTAACTTTTTTTTTGCCTAGTCAAAATAAATTACTCTGTAAATAATTTTAATTATCACAATCAGATTGGAAAGTCATTTCTTTTTTAAAGGCAATATACGTCATTTGCTGATATTGCATTTTTTCTGTACTTCTGAAAGTTTTTATTATTTTGTAAGTTATTCATTAAAACAGAAAAATGAACTGAACAATTTTATCAAATTATTTGTCTTCAATTGATATTTATGTTTAGATTTGATCAAAAGGACAATCTCAAGTTTAGACCAAACCCTAAGACAGTTGGATTTTATACATGATACCAAATAGGACTTTTCTGACTTCTAACAAGCTAAAACCAACTTGAAATAATAATTGCATTCTATTTTTATATAATGAAATTTTTGTATATTTGCTAATTTAAGAAATATTTTTACAAAATAATTTTGTTTAAATAAAAGTTAATTAAGTTGGAAGCTATATTAAAGGAATTAAAGTTTATGTTCCAGAGAACTCACGTCTACATGGGGAAGGATGACAAGTTTGGTATAATTAAATGATCTTCAATTAAGGCATGATTTTTAGTTAGAGTCCAAAAAACCCATTAGTATTCAGAAGCTACTTTCCAACTATTTTAAAACACAGAAATAGGAGAAATAATGAATATTAAATATAAGTATTAACTAATTTTTAAAAATTTAAATTATTTTCACTTCTACCACGATCTAAAGATTAATGAAATATGTTGACAACTGAAATCTTAAGTATTTAAATGATCACATTCATGAAATATGAATATTTATAATTTACAAATTATACTAACTAGGAAATTGTAGTTTGTGACATAAAACTTGAACCAGCAATTAAAACAATCAAAGAAAAACATTAAATTGGCTAAAAACACACATATTTGAAAAATATAATATACTTGAAAATATTAACTATTCCTTTTGGAGAAGACCTTTCCAAAGACAGGATGGAATATTTCTTGTTGACTTAGAAAACAATGAATCCAAGCACATACCTGATGTTAATGCATAAGTATAAAAATAAAAAATGCAAATAGAGATTTAAGATTTGAGAAGCACTTCTAGGGCTGATCCTGGGGCCAGACAGTCCAAGTATTGTAATCTCTATTTTACCAAGGAGGAAACACAAGTTCAAAGAGGTTCTTGCCTTGGCATCAATAAGTTTCAGAACTGGAAATCAAACCCAAATCTCTTATTTCTAAGGTCATGTTCTCCTTTCCCACCCTTAAAATAAAGTGTTGCCTTTTGGAAATCAAAGGAGCAATGGTAAAGCAAATGATTATAAAATACTCTTTAAATTATTTCAAGATACCACTAATAGAAGACATTTTAAAGGGGAAATGTTCCAGGACAGAAATAGGAAGGTGTACAAATAAAACACAAATTTGACTAAAAAAAAAAAAAAAAAAAAAAACCCACAAAAAACTTTTGTGGAGTAATTTAAACCTGTTTAAATTTTTTTCTGTTAGATTCTGAAATAGACTATAAACATGTAGAAGAGAAATTATTTTAATAATTTCTGAGGGATGAACCAAATATAATTATAAATTAAAATATGCACATTACCTAAGTAATGAACATAATGAAAATATCAGGAATTAACAGTATCTGTTAAAAGAATGGAGTCGATTAGTTTTTTGAGTCCTCAGTTTCTAGAGTTTAATAAACATTTTTTGATTGATACAGAAAAAAATTTAAGCAACACTTGTTACCCATACTCCTTTATGGTTTGAACTATGGTATAATCTAGAATCTGTCTGAGGCAGTTATTAGGTGAAATATAATTTCACCATCACACTTTTTTCCTGTGGATTATATTTATGCAAGTAATATCCTAATAAAATTCTATTTTTTAGGTTAATTCAAGTTATAATTTTTATTCCATTAGTGAGCTAAAGCATATAACAGCCCAAAGACTGTTCAGGAAAAACTGGAAAAAAGAAGTGTATGTTAGAATGGAGTTTCATATTTTACTTCATAATAGTTAAGAGCTGGAAATTTTCTAAATACTTTTCTTCAAATTCTTCTTGAATTTATCCACCTATATATAAAAATTGTCATTATTATTATTAGCACAATATAAATCAATATTTAAAAATACTCTATTATAGAATATAACTATAACTTTGTTTTGATTATTATAATAAAGATAATTTAAATAACCCTCAATTTTGAGTTAATAAAAACTTTACTTACTTATTTCCACCTAAAAAATAACTGCTTTGGTGTCCTTGTCCATATTCCAGCTGAAGATCCTAATTTTACAAAGTAAAACATTTGGTAAAACGAAAAAGCAACAGCAAAAACCAGGAGTCAATTATGTAATTATACATTATCTCAAAGAATGAAATTACAGATAAAAGAAATTTTTATTGGTTATGTATTTAAAGTTGTATTATTTTCAAAGACATATAGTAAAAGAACTCTAAGAGTGCTAAGATTACATGGACTGCCTGCCATTTAAATAAAATTCCATGTCTAAATCTGATCATTAAAATAATAAAAAATGAAATTGTGTTAAAAACTTCATTTATTAGGCACAATAATGGAGAACAGTTTTGTTTTGGTTTGGTTTGAAAGATAAAACATAAGATGTGCTTTTGTATTACCTTTCTTTAATTTCCCTTGGGTTAAAAAAAAATAGCAAATTAAATAAAGCTGCACCTTTGAAAATTTGAACTTAATACATGCTAGAAGAATTGTACATGTTTAACATATATTATATTACTTACTGTCTAAGGAAGGGGGTGGTGGAATGGAAGGAGAAAAATTTGGAATATGGGGTTTTGCAGGGGGTGAATGATGAAAATTACCTCTGCATGTATTTTGAAAATAAAAAAACTATTATTAAAAAAAAATAAACTTATACAAGAATTAAGCCTATAAAATGTTTAGTTTTTCAGTATTTTATAGAAGCAAACTAATTATTAATGGACAAATCATTACTAATTACAATTGAATACTAAAGACCTTTTCAATTATTCTGAAAACATTCCATAATTTTAAATCATAAGTTATGTTGACATTAACTATAGAACTAAATATATAGTACAGATATCTTATTAATGCTCAAAAGATTTATGCCTGACATTAATGATATTGAAATTATCAGTGTAAGTCACTTTGACTACATCTTTGTGGATTATAGGTTTCGAGCTGTAGAAGAGTAAAAAAAAATCAAACAATTCAAACACAAGCATTTGATCAGAAACTAAAATATGGGTTTTTTATAACAATGGAGGGCATATGAAAAGATGCCTTTTTTCACAGATAAACCTACAGTTCCTCTCTACACTATAGTTCAAAAAGTGTTGTGGCACAGAGCTGAATATTAACCTTTTAATTTCCTCAGGATAATTTGCATTTATAGGTTTTTTTTTTTTTAATGAATTTAGTTCCAATTCAGTATGATATAAACTGTTGTCTAACATTATCTTTCTTGTTCAATAAATTTTGTTATTTTGGCCTAGAAGGATATATAAATACAATTCTCTACCACAAACACTTTTAGTCCATGAAAATAGCTAGAATAATTTATTTTTACATTTCACAGAAGTGAAAAATCTCTATAAAATTTGTTTTCTGAAATGTCAAAAAGCTTTTAGTAAAATTGAAAACAAAAATATTGCTTTAGAACAAAACTTAAATTTATTTCCTTTCCTTTTCTTTTTTAGGAGAAAGAATAAGTGGGTACTCCCCATAATACTGCAATTTATTACCAGAAAGAAAAAAAAGAAAATAAAACATTGCATAGTTGTAAAGTTCATATGAAATTCGAATGAAAAACAAGGCCCATTTTACTTACTCTAATGGTATTTCTTAAAAGGATAAAATCAAAATGTTATCCCAGCACATGCAAACAATTACAAAAATAATATTAATTGCATATTGTATTCAGAATCCTCTTGTTAACTTTTAGCCCTTTATTTTTTGATACATTTATTTACAATTTTACTGTAATTTTCTTTTTTTTTTTTAATTTCATATTAATATTATTATCACAAGAAGCCCTGATGGATACAATTCTAACCCTAGATACTTTTTTTAAAAAATATAGCAGATAATGAAGACCTTCTTACTGAGATAATATGACAAAAACTGCAAAATTCCATAAAGATTTTTATTTCTAGCTCAGCTAGTCATCATAACCCCAAGACTATATTCTTTTCACATTAACAGAAATAAACAAAAACTAAACAGAAACACCATAATTTCTGTTGCATTAGTACCAACTGAGACAATATTTCTAAGAGAGGTGTTAAGATCATCTGATTATGTTAATAATAAAAATTTGATGGCAATGAAAAAAATTTGTCAAAAGGGGTTAGTGACCTTTGAGGAAAAAAAGGAAAAAAGTAGACTTGAAATCACTTAAGCGGGACTTCAATTAATTAATCAGGCAGAATTTAGAATGACTGGAAAGATGCATATGCCAGTGAAGACATTTTTATGTCAGGTCTTTAGATACAGAGAAATATCCAAAATGGGCCAAACATTAAGCAAGCTATAGATGAAATATTCTTATATTAAGAATAACTTACTTAGCTTATCATTTCATTTAGATAGCACTTCACAGACACAATAAAGAAGAAATAAACATGACAGAGATAAGTGAATTGAGGGTACAACAGCTCTTAATGATAATAATACTAATGTTTTTCTTTTCTTTTCTTTTTGTGCTGAGGCATTTGGGATTAAGTGACTTTCCCAAGGTCACACAGCTAGGAAATGTTAAGTATCTGAGGCCAGCTCTGAACTCAAGTCCTCTTGACTTTAGGGCTGGTGCTTTATCCACTGCACCATCTAGCTTTCAAAAAAAAAAAAATTTTTTTTTTTTTTTTTTTTTAAAGATAAAGGACTTGAAACTGCCTATGTAATAAAAAGAACTCTGGGATATTTGTTTGAAATTAAATAAAAAGAAAAACAAACCAACAACTCTGCTACCTTAAAATTCTTGAAGAAAATAACAATTCATTTAAATAATATTAAGGATTTGTAATCTAATTGGTACATATACTTCCTCCACCATGCATGGCACAAAATCTATGCATTAGATGATACCCTACTTGAGTTTCTGTAGCTTAAAAAAAAATCTCGCAACTATCTGGTAGAGTACCTGCTAATGTCATGTGGGCCAGGACCCTATATTGACAAAATTAGCTAGAAGTGGGAATCAGATAATGATTTGCTAACGAATGGCTACTTTTGGCTGCATTAAGAATTAAAATAAATTAACAAACAGGGAGGACATGAAGACATTACTGGGCTAAAATTTACCTAATCTTAGAAAGAAAAGTATTTAAAAAGATCCACTTTAAAGGAACAGAAGGTCAAAACTTAAATGATTTGACAGATAATATCCCAAACTAGGAAGATACATGAAAGAAAAATGAGGTAATAAAAAAAAAAAAAGAATTGGAACAAAAAAGAAAGGTATTTGCAATGGGATAATGGAAACAGAAAGTATGAGTTCTATCAAAGTAGCTATACAATGGTAGAAATCTTCCAGAATGATGTAAAGTCTAAATGCAGTAAGTAAGGTAAAACAGTCTAAAAATATGAAACAAATATTTTTAACAAAGGAGCAAGTAGAAGGTGTAGTAGATACAGCATTGGTCCTTAAGTAATTAGGACCCGAGTTTAAATCCAAAACTCAGATCCTTCACACATACTAGCTGTGTGACCCTGCAAAAGTCACTTAACCCCAATTCACTCTCTCCCTTTCCCCCAAAAATACCTTAGCAAAAAATAGTTCAATATGAGAGGAAAACAGTAGGAAGGCTAAGCAATGTTTTGCTATAATATTTGAAAAAATTGTAGTTTGAATAAAGATTTTCTCAAGATAATCAAAGAAAAGATAAACATTCAATTTGACAAAAAAAAAAAAACAAACAAGTAAAGATTTATTTATTATAGGAAACAATTAGGTAAAAAAACAACTTGAATCACAGACTGCTAAAAATGAACCTACCTACAGGTTGAATTAAGTGAAAAACTGAATTTTTAACAATGTTAGAAAACTCTGTGAAGCAAAAGATGAACTAATCAAATTTTTAACCATTAGAGTGTGGAGAGCATTTCCTATTTCTACCTTTAAAAATGAAATTTGGGGGCAGCTAGGTGGCACAGTGGATAGAGCACCAGCCCTGAAGTCAGGAGTACCTAAGTTCAAATCTGGCCTCAGACACTTAATTAACACTTCCTAGCTGTGTGACCCTAGGCAAGTCGCTTAACCTCAATTGTCTCAGCAAAAATAACAACAAAAAAAAAAGAAATCTAGCAGGTTAAATGTTTCATAAAATAAAAAAAATTTAGAACATTCCTTGAAATTTCAAAGTTAGTGTTTTCTTAATAAGTAGGCAGGAAAGATTGATTATCTTATGTTAATTTTATAACAACATGCCCCAAATAATAGTACAATTAAATTTGGCATTCTTGATGATTTAAGAGAATAAGCTGTCCTGTATGAGGTCTTTTATGTGGAAGTCATTCAATGCTGACTAATTATATATTATCATACTAGGTAAACATCAAAAAAACTTGGGACAAGATATGGTGACTTTTCAATTTAAATATGGATAAAAGCACTCTGCAAGGTGCTTTCTTCATTTTTGAGAATAACGTGAAGTATAAATACTACCTGTTGTTTAAAAATCTGATAGAATTCTAAAAAATTCTAAATACTTAAAGAACTCTGGCTTTTTCTTTAATAGTTCCTTTAGAGCTTTAACTATTACCTTTTCTGAGACTGAGTCATTTAACCTCTCTATCTGATCTTTTGACAGTTTTGGTATCTTATAATTTTAAAGATAATCCTCTACCTCTTTTGTATTCTCAGTTATATTAGCATATAAATTAGCACAAATAATACACTTATCAAGATAACTACAACAATGTAAATGGAAAATAAATAACTTCACATTAAAAAACATTGGAAGTAATATAACAAAATTATAAAGATAAAGTAGGAAAAGTATAGACGATACTTCTAATAAACCCCTTCATGGAGGTGGAAGATCCACAAGTATACACATTAAACATGTTTTCATGTTCTTTCTTTTCATAAATGATTGTGTCTTGATTAGTTATGCTCTTTTTTTAAAAAAACAAATAAACAGCTAAACTTTCCACAGTTTCCTAAACCTCAAAACAATGAGTAAAGATTAGATAATCTTTACTATGCCGACCACTGTGAAATTCTATGAAATCACTAAAATTAGATATTTGAATCAAGTTTTAAGTGTTTCAAGATGTTACCCCTGCTTTTCTGGCCCACCCTCACTTTCCTTTCTGAATTCTCTACTGCTGGCTGTCTGTGTAACACAGTGTGGTACTTGACTCTTGTCTTGTGCTATATTCATATATATTTAAATCCTATTTCCCCCTACAGGACTCTGAATTCCTTACAATATCTAGCACAGTCAAAGCATATACAAAGTACTTGATAGATTCTTGTTAAATTGAACTGAATTAATAAAAACTTTATTTTAGGTCCAAAAGACAGAAACATATAAGATACCAAAATGGGATCTTGAAATGAGACACTTTTTTTTTTTTTTAAAAACAGAAAGGTCAAGGATAGAGAGAGGCGGCCTTACACTTAATATGATGCCACCATATTTGTTACATTTGATTTTAATGTTTCCTTTAAATATTCATATGCTCTTACTACCAATGGCTTCAATGATAAAAACAGTAGGATAATACAGTGTGGGCCTAAGAAAACTGAGCGTGATCCAATAATTCTTTAAAAAAAATTAACCAGAATTTAATCAAATTAACCAAAAAAACCAAAATTAATTTCTAATATATACATATATTATTCTTTAAACTACATGAAAAATGTTCTGTATTAAAACAAAGAAGAGATATCCAAAAGGAATATATATGACTTCCCATATTAACTTTTGATTCTGATTACAAATGATAAATATTAGGGTAAATACTGAGTCTTTTCATAAAAACAGTAACAAGTTATCCACAGAAAAAATTATTTCTGGTTAAACAAAAATTTTTTGCCTTTAATATATGGTAGTTTGCTAATGCTAAATAAAATAAACTAATGAAAATAATGAACATGGTACAACTGGACAAAATGTAAGTGCTTTGTAAAGAAAATATAAGACAAAACCAACTCTGACAAAGAAAATCAGAAGATGAGAAATACCAGATTAGATCTTGCAGTGTAGTATATTTCTTCTGAACTGTCCAAAAAATCGTCACTGTCGGGCTGTTTAGCAGACAGAGACCAAGAAACCCAGGTTATTTACACTTAGAACAAAAGCCACAAATACACAAAGGGAAATTTTCACAAGTTGGATAAGTCCTGCCAACATAATTTTGTTAAGGCAAATGCAAAGTTATATTAAAAAGCTTAAGAAAAAGCATCTACAATAAACTTTGCATGATAATATTAAATTTTAGTTTAGGGTTTGAATACATATAATGACAAGGGTAGGTAGGGAAAAGCAAAATGAACAAAGCTGCCTTAACAAAATACAATTAGCATTTGTCAATTTCATTTCAATTTTCTCAGTACCTCCCACCTCTACTTATTCTTCCCATGTATCATAAAATAATTTTCCTTTAATCTTCCCTTCCTATGGATTCCCAAATCAGATAATTTCCATGAGAAAACTAACAATTCCTTCCATTGGCTGAAAAAAACTGACCAAGTAGGTTTAATTATTAATAAGAGATTTGCCCCCTTGGTCTTTATGATTCCTTAAATTAATTAGATTTAATTTATATTTAAGATAAATTTTAAAGCTGGACATACAAAAGCTTTACTGGAAGTTTTTAAAGGAATTATAATATTTAAAAGGTAAAGTTTTAACACCTCCCTCCCCCTCTTGGGGATTTTAGTCCCCAAGAGACTAAAATCATCTGAATTATTTTAAGCAATTTCCCTATCAAGAATGTATCTAGTATTACTAAATACTTTAAGAAAGGCAGATTTTTTTTGATCAACAGGACCTCTGATTTCATAAGTATAGGAAATTATTGTTAAAAAAATTCTTCAAAAATCAGCAACTGGCCTGCCATTAAGACTTGTAATTTAAAAACTAAGTGGAGGCCCTAAAGTGACTAGCACATGGTCACAAAGCCAGTACATCAGAGTAAAGATGAGAAAAATCAGTCATTAAATTTGTGTTAAGAACAGTTAAGTTTAGTACTCTGATCATATACTGTACTTTATTAAAGTTTATAAAGTGACCTATGAACTTGAAGACAGATTATTTAATTTAAAAATGTGCTCTTTACTGGGACAACATTCTAATTTAAACCCTTGATAAGTTAGAAAAATATACCTTAATGTACACACGCAAAAAAAATCCAGACACAAAAAATTGAAACATATAAATAGGAAAAAAAAATAAAAGGGTCAAATTAAAAAAAAGTTTAAACAAAGAATATTGAAATTACCATTAAAGTTATTCCACTAGTTTATTAGTGATGTATGAGTCCAGATGACCTATAATTGATAATCAATCTCATTAACAGATTTGACAATTTTCAAAACTGCTTACCTTACACTTCCCAAATGCTTTAAAAAATATTATCAACACTTTTCTCCCTTGCTGAATAGTACTGATGTCACAAAGGTTAAATAAACAAATATATATATATATATATATATATATATATATTTCTCAGAGCTAAGAATAACAGCTTATATTACTTACCAGCTCATGATGTGGCTCTGTCTCCTTCCTTAAGGGTGGATCAAATTTTACTTGACCAACTATCAAAAGAAGAAACAAAAAAACTTGCTAAAAAAAATCTTATGAGCAATTGGATGGACTTATTAGCTGTGTAACCCCAGAAAAAGTCACTTAAGACCTCCCTCCCCCCCCAAAAGGACAGCTATACTTTTATTACTCAGTGATAAAAGATGCTACATACATTTCTGATAATGTCCTACTAGCCTAATGTTAATAAAAAACAAAATTTTCTTACAAACGAAGAAAACTTAACTGCCATTTCTGTAGATCTTACAAATTTCCTTTGCAGAACTGACAATTTTTTAAAATAATAAATAACTACAGGACTCTTTAAAGCCAGAATATCACTTGCAGCTTCATCATAGCTGTTTCTCACTACTAGCAATCCAGGCAACATAATCACCCAATACATCTTAATTTTGGCTTTAGATAGGACAAAGCACAATCGAGCAGAGTTCAACTATTCAATTCATCCAACATTTAAATGACTAAATCTTGAGTATAAGGCATTGTGTTAGCACAGGAAATGCAAAGACAGTCACAAAAATAATCATGGGCCCTTAAGGAGTTTACATTCCACCAATGATATACAATACATATGGAGAGTACATCTAGTACAAACAAAGTAAGTTCAAGAGGGATTGTGTATCCTGAAAGAATATCAGTTCTGGAGTTTGAGGACATGGGTTCAAATCTCAATTTCAATTCTCAGGACAGAAGTAGTAAAGTTCAGCCATGTAAGCTCATATTTGACCACGTTATCCCTACTGAAAAAACTCCCATGGCTCCTTGGAGCTTCCTAGAGCAAATATACAGTGTTCCCATCACACCTAACTCTCCCCCCTCCCCCCTCCAGTCTTTTTACACCTTACTCCTTGACACACATACTCTTTGACATAGTGACTCCTGGCTATTCCATAAATAAGACACTTGATTCTCCACATTTTCTCTGGCTGTCTGCTAGGCCTGGTATGCTCTCCATCCTTACTTCTGCTTAATAATTTCTTTTTTAAGTCCGAACTAAAATCTCACTTTTTACCAGAAACCTCCAATCCCTCTTTAATTCAAAGCATTTTGAATCTTTAAAGTACTTCCTTTTTATCTTGCTATATAAAGCAAGTTGCTACATATGTTTACTTTCATGTCCTTTGAGTAAGCTCCCTCCCCCTTTTGCCTTATTGTGTATTCTCAGTACTCAGCAGTGTCTGGTATAAATTCTGGCACCCAGTAGGCACGTAAAGTTTGATTGAGTGACCTTAGACCCATCACTTAACCTACCAGGTCCTCAGATAACTCATCTGTAAAATGAGGTTAGACTAGATAGGCTTTCAGTCCCTTCCAGCTCTAAATCTATGATGCAGAGATGATGATCCACCAAGTGAAGACAAGTGTGGGGATCAAGAAAGGCTTTCCATAGTAGTAGCATCTTGGCTGTATTTCAATTCTAGAAGATAAAGGGTAAAAAAGGAGTTATATTCTAGACAAGGAGAATGACCTGGGCAAAGACCTAGAGAAACAAAGCGGGCCAGTGACAGATTGCACGCTTTGCCTGCTGTCTACTGCATGGATGCATCAGAGGTAGACTAGACTCCTGGTCTTCTGGAATGCACTGTGGCCCTCTGTCTACTACCTTGCACCATCTCTCATTCTGTAGCCATACCAGTATTAGAGGGCAGGGACTGTCTTTTACTTATTTGTAAGTATAAGATTTACAAGATCTACAAATTATTAGATAGTGGGGTGAGGGAGAGTCAGGAAGTGAGGTTATAATACCAAGTTATGAATCTGGGAGGCTAGGTGGTACTCTCAATAGAAATGGGAAAGTTTAGTGGAGATAGGTTTGGAGAAAAAGATGAATTGTTTATACTGAATCTGAGATATTGACAGGATACTAAATTTGAAGTGTCAGATTTTCAGTTGTCAATGTAAAATGGAACCCAGAAAAAACAATGGAGAAATAGTGAAAAGACATATTTAAATCTATAAATCTATGAGTCATGTATGTAGAGATGATAGTTAAATTCATGGGAACTGATGAAGTCACCAAGAAAAATAATGTTGCAAGAAACAAATGAGAAATAATACTTGTCAAGCATTTATAAACCTTGGAAAACTGTTTAGAAAACAAAGAGATGGTGGTACTATTAATATGATTAGGGAAGTCAAGAAGAAAAGAAGATTTTGAGGAAAAGAAAACTTCAGTTATGAACACATTGCATATAAGATGCTGGTTTGACATCCAGATGGAGAAATTTCTCTTAAGTAATGTAATTTGTTTTTAAAGGAGTGTTTTTTAACACTCCTTTAAAATATTCAAGACAAAGTTTAACAGAAGTGGGGACATAACATAAGAATCAAGATAAAATTAAATAAACACTTTATTACAACCATATTGTTTTCAAGGTAGAAAATAGATACTGGGTATTTGGGAGAGAAAAAAAGTCTTTCATATTCTCTAATACATTCATTAGGGATTTTTTGTAGGTAGAGATAATCTGGCTACCAATACAAATAAACTATGCTCCTGTAATTAAGTATTTGTTCAGAGATGCTGTTACCAAAAAACTCATCACCATACAGCCAACTAGATAATGGGTTTTCTGATCTTGTTTGAATCTAGGATGTTTTTTTTTTCCCCCCTGAGGCAATTGGGGTTAAGGACTTGCCCAGGGTCACACGGCTAGGAAGTGTTCAGTGTCTGAGGCTGGATTTGAACTCAGGTCCTCCTGACAGAGCTGGTACTCTATTGATTGGGCCATCTAGCTGCCTCAATGATTGATTATTTTAAGACATTCATTTCTCCTTTTATACTACTTCACTTGGTAATTTCATCACCTCTCATAGATTTAGTTACATTTCTTTGCTGATGAATCTCGAATCTATCTATCCTTCTCTAAGTTCTTTACTGATTTCCCATATCCAACTGCCTTTTAGACATCTTAAACCAAACATGTCCAAACCCAAACTCATTCTTTTTCACCTAAACTGTACTTCCCCCATCATCTCTTACTTTATTATTATTTAAAAGGCAACAGCATTTTCTTAGGCTTCAGGCTTGAAACTTAGATGTTATCCCCAACTATTCACAAATTCTCATCTAATCCATATCTAATCTGTTGATTTTATCTTTGCAACATATCTCAATTATGTTTCCTTCTCTCCTCGGCCATTCTGGAACAGATTCTTGTCATCTCATGCCTGGATTACTGCAATACCTACTAGTGCTAGTGGGCTGCCTGCCTCAAATCTTTCTCCACTCCAATTCAACCTCCATTCAGTCACCCATGTGATTTTCCTAAAGTGCAGGCCCAAACTTGCCAATGAACTTTAGTGGCTGTTTTCTATCACTTGCAAGATAAATCCTCTGTATGACATTCAAAAGTCTTTTATAAACTAGCTTCCTTCTTCTTTTCCAGTTCACTTATATTTTATTCCAATAAATCCTCTTCTCTCCAGTGGCAATAGTTCCCCTGCCATTTCACCAGTAAGACACTTAAGAAATAAGTCTTGAAAATAGATTAGATACAGAGGCAGTAGTAAGGGAACTTCATACAAATGAAAGGTACAATAGAAACAACAATTATTACTCCTATACTGTTGTTTTAAAAGCTATCACATCAAGAAATGATTTCAAGTAGTGATATAGATTGTTAATAGTGGTAAATGCTACCACATGCTCTAGTAAAAAAGGCTTTTTATCCCCCAGTCCCTCAGCCCAAAACAGCAAAACACAACACTCAGGAAGGCTGTAATAAAGTAATACATTTTTAATAAATCAGTTAGGATGTAAACTCCTTGAGCCTAATAACTATCAATGACTTTTATCTTTGTATCCTGGATGCCTTGTTTATAATTACTGCTTAACATCTGTTGAAATCAAGTAAATGAACTCAAATATCAGCATTTTGAAAATGTTGAATTCTCAGAGCGAGGAAAAAAATCATATAAAAGTAGTATTTTTTCTTTCCAAATTCATAGTAAACAAGCTTGGAGAAGAAAAATAAAAACAAATAGAGAAAAACATAAAAACAAGTGCCAGTCTAACTTTCAATACTTGAAAATTTTCTTTCCTGTGTTATACTATTGTGTTATAAATGCTTACAGTTTATCTCAGAGCGTGTCTTTTCTTCTCTCACATTTCTACTTGTTGAATGTATTCTGTGAGGCACAACAACCAGAGGCTAGGAAAGAGGAAAAAAAATGAACAAAAACAGAGCTTTTGATAACAAGCAATACAGACTAGTCTATACATTTCCCTAAATTTGGAATAATTCTTAATTTTAAGTGAAAATACAGATGACATAACAATTTAATAAATGTTTAAAATACATAACCCATAAATTTATGTAATAGGAAACACAAAAATCACAATTCGTAATACTTAGATGGCTTAAACCATCATTTGCTTTAAATAGAAAGTGATATTTTTTCAAGTTGTTTAAAATCAATATTAAAATAAATACGATAGTATATTTTGCACACATATGCCCATTTGTTACATATGTATATATATACACACATATTTATAACAACTTTAAGAAATTAAATACTTCCTACAAAAAAGATAAAAAATTAACTATTCATTTAGGATCTCCTAGTGTTGAATCCAAGAAGATAATCAGGAAGTACAATGGGAATGTTATATAATAGATAATAATTTGTGCCATTTATATATAAGAATTTACAAAGAACTTTATATCATTTCATTTTATCTTTAAGGTAACCTTATAAGACTGGTAGTATCTATTTTAAAGATATAGAAATTCAAGATCCAAGGAAGTAAAAGTAACAATGTTGATAAATACTTACACTACATTTGAACTCAGGTTTTCTGATTTTGAAGCCAGCAAAGGTAATTAAACATTTTAAATAGTTTATTGCCATTCATTCTCTCCTATAAGCATGTTTGACCATATCAGTTTTCAAGGATTATAACAATCCCCTACTTAAGAATGTTCAATGGTTCCCCGATGCTTAAGAGATTAAATAGCAATCTTCCCAAACTTGTTCCTATCTATTTTTTCTTCCCTCCTATAGCTAGAATTCAATTTCACATTCCCTTTCTTCCTATATATTTCAGTTAAAATTCTGACTACTTGGCACTATAATGAAGGTGGTAATGTAAATACAAGGAGAGGAGATAGGCTTTGTACTCAAGGACTTTACGTCCTACTCATTGGATACAACACACTCCTCTACAAAGCTTCCTTTAGCACCTTGCCTTGGTTCAGATCCCTTATTGACTTTTCTTTGTATTTATGCTATTTCAGTCAAAAGCAAAAAACGTTTGTTAAGGGTCTGAGTGTTGGGCACTACAGTGAAGGTGGCCATACAAATACAATATACTCACTGATAAGCAAAGGTGCATATGAAATGAATAATTTTTTGGTGGGGCTAAACTAACAACAAAAGAAATCAATAAAAGCTTCTTGAAGGAAGTGGCACTTGAACTATGCTTTTAAAAGTTGGAAGTGATCCTATGATCCCATGAAATTCAGAAAGAACTGACAACTGCTCAAGTTCAACATCTTGTTCTCAATGACTAAATAATAAAAGGGACTAATTTACCAAAGAAGATATAAAATTTGCAATTTATTAACTGGGAAAAAATAGTTTAATTTCAATAAATATCAAAAATACGAAATTTCAAGCAACTCAAATAGCACATCCCAATCATCAAACAAAAATGACAGTGGCCTCCCCTTTAAAAAAAAAAAAAAAATCTACATCCTTGGGCTGTTGTAAAGATCAAACAAGAAAATAACTGTAAAGAGTTCTGTACAGTGTCTGACATATATAATATTACTGTTAAACTGCCAAAGGAATAACTGTTATAGAATTACGTAAGATAACAATGAAATTCAAACAGTGAAAAGGGGTCAAGAATATGACAGGAAAATGTTGGGACTAAAGTCAATTTAATTACTAAAATGATCTGGATCTAGTTAATGAAAAGTAGATCAGTGAAACAGATTAGAAAAGAAGCTTATTTATTCTGAAGTCTAGTGTATGCTTAAAAACATAAGTAAACTATTTTGGAAAGAATTCTTTATTCAAACAGTTTGAAAAAACTTAATGGATTTAGACAGTATTTTATACTTTATGTGCTATAACTTATAAATGTATACATAAGAAAATAAAGGGGGATTGGGGCAACTAGGTGGCACAATGGATAAAGCACCAGCCCTGAAGTCAAAAGGACCCAAATTCAAATCTGCCCTCAGACATTTAACACTTCCTAGCTGTGTGACCCTGGACAAGTCATTTAGCACCAATTGCCTTAGCAAAAAAGAAAATAAAGGGGGATGGAAGGTTACATTCATTGTACATGACTACAGATGAAGAAGCATTTGTAATCAGCTATAGGATGGAGATTAATCTAAAAGACAAGATAGAATTTCAATTATTTTATATAGTTTATTAAATTTTATAAAATATATTAACTTGATAGAATCTATTACTTAAGAGAATTTTATAGTTATGTTTTTGCATAAATAAAATTAATGGACCTAGAATAAAGTCATAAGAAAATCTTTTTTTCCTATATAGAATAGTTATCTCTAATAATAGTGTCCAAAATCAAAATAATCAGAAAAATACATATCAACACAATCAAAATAGCAAAGATGATAAAAGAATAAAAAATTAAATATTGGTGAGTCTATAGGAAAACAGTCAAGCCAATTTACTCTTCTAACTGAGCTATCCAACCATTATAAAACACAATGATATAGATTCAAAACTCATTGGATAGCCAGACTCAAAGAAAATTTCTAATGTTCAATGTCAATAAAACATAAAGTTTCCAATGGAATATTCTAGAGATATGTGCTCGGTCCTTTGCTGTTTAACATTTTTATCAAGGTCTTAGATAAAGAAATAGATGATATGCCCACCAAATTTGCAGATGACAACAAGTTGAGGGGTAAAGGAGTGGTGGAGAAAGCTTACTCAGTGGCAGAATCAGCATCCCAAGGAATGACGGGTTAGAGCACTGAGATGAATTCATTAAGATGATATTTAATAGGGAAAAAAATCAATTTCAAAAGTGTATGACAAGGAAAGCACTGATAGCTGGTGGTTGTTCTGAAAAAGGACTTTATTATAAGAGCTGTATAATCTACAGAACTATAACAGTCCTCCTATAAGCTGCACTTGTCATATTCCACTTGATAGTTTGCGTTTTTGTCTGGGTGACATGGTCTAAAGACTAAACAAACGAGCTGGAGGGTATCCAGGAGGTTCACCAGGATGGTGAAGGGACTTGAGTTCATGTCATATAAAGAAAGTTAAAGAAATTGGGATTAGGCTGGAGGAGAGTCTAGGGGAAGGAGGAAGCAATCGTAATTCTCTTCAGGTATCTGAAGGGTTGTCATGTGGAAGAGAGATTAGACATATCATTAGACTTCAGAGGGTGGAACCAGAAGCAATGGGTACAAGGTGCAAAAAGTCCAATTCTAGCTCAATTTCATACAAAACTCTCAATTAGAATGCTTCCAAGTAGAATGGGATGTTTGGGAAAGGGAGTGAATTTCCTCTACTTGAAGGTTTTTAAGCAGAGACTAGATGACTATGTTATCATTCATATAATCATTGTGGTACACAGATTAAATAGATGCGATGATTCAGTAGTATATGCCAATTGCTATTCCAGGTGCTGAAGACAAAAGATAAAAAATGCAACAGTTCTGGCCTCAAGGAGCTAGCTTATATTTCAATGGCGGAGACAACATGTCTATATAAAAATGTATAAAATATAATTTAGTGAGGGTGGGCAGGGAAGGGAAAATAACAGGGAAGTGGAACAACATTTTTTCCACATTTGCACGAAAAAAAAAAAAAATTTAAATTTGAGATGAAAAAGTTACTGTTCTCTATAACCAGAGTGCAAGTACAAGGAAGAGATTGGAGATGGAATGAAGAACAGATAGAAAGTTTTTCTGACTGGACCACAGAGCAAGGGAGGAGAAAGAACAAAATAGAATGGGTTGGAAAGGGAAGGTTTCAGTTTAAGATTTGAAGCGTTTTTTACAAGTTAAACCGAAAAGATAACACTCAATCAGAGAAATAATAGATAACCACTGGGATTTACCAAATATGTGAGTGAAATGGTCAGGCCTCCACTTGAGTAAAAATACTCTGGCAACTGTGTGAATAAAAGAATGTCAGATGAAAAGGTTTGAGACCAATTATATCATTATTTCAATAGCTGAAGTAAGAAATAAAGCTTGAATTTGGGTGGTAGACATAGATACAAGAGAAAAGAGACTCAAAAGCTACTGTGGATCTCTATGGAGGGATGAGGAAGAGAGAAATTGATGGAGAGTGGAATTTCCTTCTTCTGCATAATGCCCAGGTTTCCAAGAAAAAAGTAGTGAAATGGAACCTCTCATCTGAGGTTGGAGTTTCTATCTCCTGCTACTATTATGTCCTACCAGATCTCCAGCCTCCTTTGAGAAGAGGAATAGTATTTCCCCCCAGTGATTAACATTCACACATGGTCTGTCATACGCTACACATTTGACATTTTAAATATCTCTACATCATCATCCAAACACAACAGATTGCCCTTTCTGTTATATTCACTGTGCAGCTCTCTTTGTCTACTGACTCTTTCCTTACTACCTAAAAACATGTTCATGTCTCTTCCATCCCCCATCCTCCAAAAACACCACTACCACTACCAGCACTCCCCTTCATTTGATCATTCCCTCCTGGGCAACTATCATGCTATATCTCTTCTGTCTCTTGTGGCCAAACTTTTTGAAAATATAGTCTAAAATAGGTTTTCCCACTTCCTTTCTTCTCACTCTCTTAAGTCCCTACATTCTAGTATAAGACTTTACCATTCCACAAAAATTGCTCTTTCCAAAATTAGCAATGATCTGATTCCCAAATCCAATAACCTTTTCTCAATTTTTTGACCTCTCTATAGCTCTATATCAACAATGTCTGAGCTTATAATTACTCTTTTCTCTCTCCGTTTCAAGACACCACTTTCTCCTGGTTCGCCTACTTATCAAACGTGCTCCTTCTCAATCCTCTTTGATGGATCTTCAACTATCATATAATCATATGTAATTCTATAAAGTCTTTTCAGGATCCTTTTCTCTTCTTGTATGCCATTTCACTTTCTAAAGTCATTAGAGCTCCAATGTATTTAATTATCATCTCTATGCTGATACTTTTTAAAATCTACCCATTCTATCCCAATTTCTCTGCTAACTTCCAGTCTTGTACTTCTAATTCTCTGTCACACATTTCAAATTAAATGTAATGTAGATATTTTAAGCTCAACATATCCAAAACTGAACTCATTACCTTTCCTACCCAAACAGTTCTTTCCTCCTAACTTTGTTATTGTAAAGAGGCATATCATCCTCCAAGACCTCAGGCTTGAAACTTAAATGTTATTTTTGACTAAACTTCCTTCCCCATATTCATTATGTTGCCTATTAATTTTTCCCAAATACAATCTTTCCCTTGATACTGGCCACTCTAAGTGCATACCCTCATCACTTCATACTTGGATTCTTGCAATAATAGCTTGCTGGTGGATCTACCCGCCTCAACTCTCTCCCAAAATAATCCATTCTCCACTCAAACTACCAAAGTAATATTTCCAAAGTGCAGATCTGACCATGTCACCTCCCTTTATTCCATAAATCCCAGTGGCTCCCCAGAACCTCAATTACAAAATCCTATTTGGTGTTGAAAGTCTTTAATAATTTAATTCCTCTCCTACCTCCAATACCTTTCAATTCTTCTTATAGTTCTTTTGTTATCGGTCTTTAACAACTAAGGCATCCCACTTTTTTTCTAACTATTTCTAATGATTAGGGTGCTCTTTCTCTTCATTTCTGCTTACTGAAATCCCAACTAAAATCTCACCTTCTTCAGGAAATCATTCCAGTTATAATTTCCTTTCTCTAGCCTGTATATAACTTGTTTGTACAAATGTATATGGTTGTTTTCTTCTCCCTTAGCTCATGAGCTCATTAAGGGCAGGTTATTTTTTGTATCCTCCATGCTTAACAGAGTGGTTGAGGGGAATAAGAGGAGAATAAGCATTTATATCAAGTGCTAGGCACTGTGCTAATTAAAATTTTACAAATATATCATTTGATCCCCATGACAATTCTGAGAACTGTTATCTACATTTTATAGTTGAGGAAATTAAGACAAGCAAAGGTTGAATGACTTGCCTATATACACCCAGCTAGTATTTGTGGCCAAATCTGAATCTTGAGTATTTCTGACTTTAGGTCACCTAGCTATATAAAGGCCTGTATGTAAGTAGCTCACTGGTATAATTAGCTTAATTAGCTGCCCCATTGTGAAAATGACAAGATACAGCAAATGATTGAATTTGTTAAGTGAAAATAAATGTGAAGTTGAATAAAAAACCAAGATTGTGAACATGGATGACTAGAATGCTCTTAACCCAATTAGTTAGGTTTATAAAGAGGTGAGGTATGGATTGTATGTCAATACAATATACAATCTATGTCAATAGATTCTAATAATTGTATACCTAAGTTCATCCATTGCAAATCCACTGTCAAAACAAGGAGAACAAGAGGGCCCCTTGGTCAGAAATTTGCTTGTAAAATCTTACATTAGACAGAATATAAGTCTAAACAGAAATACTTAACAATATAAACAGTTTGAATGAGACCTAGCACTCTATCCTCTCTACTATCTAGCTGCTCAAGCTTTGATAGAGAAAACTATTTTTCTTTAGGCACATTTCAGTTCTTACATGCATTATCTTGTAGCTATCATACAATCTATAGTTGTAAACTTCTAGAATGATAAGAGGATAAAATAATTCTATCCTAACTAAGGAAGTTTAAATATATTTTTTCCTCAATAGAAATTTGCCAAATTCAATTTACTTCTCTCCTTTGTTTAAAAAAAAAAAAACACAGATCTTAAAATAATTAATTTTAAGAGAAGAAGAGAAGAGCCAAGTAGTAAAAATGAAAGTTACACTGAAGAATAACAGATAACCATGGAAAAGTCTCAAAAACCACAGTTTTTCTCTCACTATGATTATCTCGAGGAAACCCCATATTTGAGGCTATCTTAGGAAGATCACTTGAAGGAATTTTGAAGGGGTACCTGGTCCAGATACCTCCTTTTATTTGTCTGAAGACTGAGGCTCAGAGAGGCTCACTGACTTGCCCGAAGTCACACTGGTGGTGAGCATCCAAGTTAGGATTGGATCCCACATCTTTTGACCAAAGAGTTTTCCCCACTAGACTCCATTGTCCATACAAGGAATAACATAGCTCATCTGCACATAGAAAACACTCTGGAGAACTGGGGAGAGTACTACAGTGACTCTTGCTGTGGTTTGCACTATCAAAAACTGAGACCATCTAGCATGGTCTATGAAGCCACTGGCTTCCGTTAGTTATTGTTGATTAAAAGTAGATACCTGCTTTATGTATCTATCAACTGCATCAACTACTATAGCTAACAATTACTCTGACCCGGGTCATGATAGGGAATAGGCAATTATTTTCAGTGTCACTGTTACTAGGAGCGTTGGCTGTGAGATTTTCTCTAAGCACTGAACTTATTCTCTAACACATGGACATTACACATTCTGCATAAGCCCAGTGAGGATCTTGTGGAGTTCTTTCATCCTGAACAATGAATTTCAGCTACTGCTCCTCCTGCCCAAAAGAATGACACTTCCCAAGTGTTTTAAGAAGTAGACTAGAAATGGGAGAATGAGACTTTTTTTGCAAAAGAAAAGTATAAAGTCTATTTCCAAGTCTGGCAGGAACACAGGTTATTTGGCTCTTTTTAAAAAAGAGGATTCCTAATTTGGTTTCTTCATTTAAATCATTGCTTTATCAAAAAATAATGATTTTACTGGATCATCATGGTCTTCTAAGGGAATGGTAGTGTTATACAAGTCTGTCTTATTTATAGCTAAGGTAACCCGAGATTCAATACAGTTAGGAGACTTGTCCAAAGAAAGTAATAGGTAGAAAGGACAGGATTTCAATCAGGGAATCTGAGTCTAAAAACAGTACTTTTTTTCTTTTAACCTTTTCTGCAGTGACTTTCAGTAAACTTCTCCCTAGAGAAGCAATACTGATGGGTTATCTAGTATTCTCTAAGAGTAATTTATTTAGACTAAATCCTACAACTGATAATCTTTTTATTTTTTTTTTATTCACTGTTTTATTTATTGATTACTTCAGCCTAATTTTGAATAAGCATTTAAAGTATTACCTACATACTATATATGCAAAAAATTGTTTTAAATATCAGTAATTTTTAATGGAGGAAGAAATACGTATCTTCTTTTATGGGAGGAAATGGGTGGAAAGACAGAATGAACACTGAGTGGGGAGTAAAACAATCTTACCTCAGGATCATCATCATCAAAGTCATGGTAAGTGGTATGATCTGGATTATTAACTTTGTCCAAAAGTTCAATAGCCAATGATCGGGTTAAAGGCTGTGTTACAAAGGGGTGCTATGGGATAAAAGGAAATAGGATAAAATATTAAAAACGTAAATGGGTGATGTTTTTACCTAAAGATATAAATATTCAGAAAAGAAAATACCTGCAGTAACTTTTCAGCTGTTGGCCTTTTTTTTGGATTTTTGGTAAGTGCCATTTTCACAAAATGATGAAAACTATTTGACCTAATAAATGAAACAATATTATGAGCATTTATAGTTAAAAACTGACAAAAGTAGACATTTAAGTGACTATCAAGAAAATGCTTACCATTTCATTTTGTCCTTTAGCTTCGGTGGCTGAAAGTTGCTTTTTGTCATCAAGAACAATGCTCTAAAAAAAAAAAATCACTAATAAATTAATTAGCCAATAATTTAAATTATTTTTAATATATTTCATATTGTTATATGAATTGGCTATGAAAATTGCAGTTTAATTATTTACAATTTGGGAAAACCAAGTTACAGAAATAATCTGTGAATTATAAATACTTTTGCAAAATTCTCATTTAAAAGTAATGAAGGAAGGAAGAGAGGGGGTAGAGAGAGAAGGAAGAAGATGATTAACCTCATTGGATGCAAATCAAACATGGGAGGCTGGAGTTCTGCAAGCTCTATTGCAGTTATTCCCACTGCCCACAGGTCACATAGCTGGTTGTATCCACCTTTTCTTTCCACTGCAGCTACTTCAGGAGCCATCCTGAGGAACAATAAATGTTTACATCATATTTTCTTCCCCAGATTAAAAAAAAATACTTAAGATCTTTTAGAAATATTTTTTTCTCTTTAAATTTGATATACTTTGTTTTACAGATCTAATTTCTATATTCAATCAATTTACATGATGCCCAAATCATGATTTTATTAGGTCAGCTAAAAGAAAAATTTATTTATTCTAGCTGTTTGGCATCAAGACAACACATAGTTGAATGATTAAATGTTTCCATTATTAATCATTAGAATTATTAACTTGGGGCCAGGCACAATTGATGACACTGATTTGGATAAATCACCTGCATATAGTTTAATTGTTGTCAAGTTTTAATATGGTTTATTTTTTCTTTCTTTTTTTTGCTGAGGCAATTGGGGTTAAGTGATTTGCCCAGGGTCACACAGTTAGGAAGTATTAAGCATCTGAGACCAGATTTGAAATCAGGCCCTCCTGACTTCAAAGCTGGTGCTCTATCCACTGCATCACCTAGCTGTCCCATAATATGGTTTCTTTATCTAAATTAGAATAAGTTTGTTCCTTTCAAGTTTGATACAATTTTTTTAACTATACCTCTATTTAGTTTTTATAACTAAAGACACACACATATATTTTCGTCCATTTATATTAATGATATTTTTTTTCCCCTTCCTTCTTAATGGCAGGTTGGAGGATAGAATTGGCAATTGGAAATGAAAGAAAATTGAATAAAAAAATTTATCTGATCACAAACAAATTTAGGTACTGTTCTTTACAGACAAAAAGTTGCTCAGTCACCAATTTTATAACAAAAAATAATGAAATTTCTATTCCTACAACTTTTCCATTTCAAAGTGGCATTTTAAATAGGGTAAATATTCTTATAATTTAAATAATTTAATTTTAAGCATCTTTAGAAACCATGCTTCCCTAAAGAGATTTTTCCTACTTGTATGACTTTGTATCAAATCATACTATTTGTATGATGACAGAAACTCCACTATCAGAAATTCACTCTTTTCCACTTGGAGAGAATAAAAACCTCCCCAAACCCCTACTAATTAAGCATGTGATTCTATTACTTATAGAATTATCTTTTTAAAACAACAGACACATGCTATGTTCACTTCTTTTTTCTGTTTTTTTTTTTTTTTAACCTCTCCCAGGGTTTTTCCCTTTTGCTTTAATATTTCTCTTCCAACATAATTCATAAAGCAACGTATATATTAAAAATAAATAAAATGAAAAAAAAAAAGTACCAAAGAGGCACTAAACAAATGGTTGTTGATTGGCTGACTTGAATATAACGTGAAGACCTGAAGTTATTTAAAAGAACAAAAGAATCTAACAAATTAACAACTTCATAAGGAATTCTTGTTTGTTCAATTGTGGCTGACTGTTCAGTTGTGATTAAGATTTTCTTATTGAAGATACTGGAGTCATTTGCCACATTCTTTTTCTAATTCACTGTCTGAGGCAGGATTTGAACTCACAAAAATGAGTGCTCCTGATTCCCAGCCCAATAATCTATCTACTGCACCACCTAGTTGCCTTTATTTAAAATATACCAAAATTTAATTCTGTAATTTTAATTTGGCCTAATTGAATTACTGTAAAAGTTAAAAAGCATCCCTGATAAATAGGAAAAAAAATCTCCTTTGTCAAGAGAAAAAGGTTTTAAGAAGGCAAATTAAAAACAATAAACTACGTTATTATAATTTAATAGGTTCAGATAAGAAAAAGGAGTTTGAATTAAAATTCTCAACTCCCTTAAAATTCTAAAACCTATGATTAATTAAATTTAAGAACAAGTGCAATTACTTCGTTCCTGAAGTCAGGGGAACCTTGGACAAGCAGTCTAAAAGATCAACATTATCTACAAATAGCATTTACTATGCTGCTAGACTTTTGCAGGATACTATCCTTGGGACATAGATACAAGAATGGGGAAGCTTTCAATTTGTAATTAAACTGGAGAGACAGCGTATACAGAGTTATCACCCATTCCCCAATAATGAATGCCAAATGTAAAAAATGTTAAATTATGATGGAACTACCGGTGGGACCTTTTCAAACAATATCTCCTTAGACCTTTACAAGAATCCAATGAAATCAACATTACAATTATCACCTTCATTTTTACAGATGACAAAAGCTTAAATAAATTGCTCTTCTCTTGCCTCACTTGGCCCATATGGGGTGTATAGATACTAAGACCTACAAGAGCTTAGAGAACAGAGAAAGGCAGGAGGGAGTGTAGCAACCCTGGGAATGGTTTCTGCCAGAGATGGGACCAAACGAGGGGAGAGGTTGGGGATGGTCTTATAAAAAGGGTAAAGCTTAAGTAGAATATCTATGGTATACCAATGAGGCATGATAAAGGAGAGGGTTCTTTAGGGAGGTCCTGGAGGAAAGAATGCATTCTGGAAATAATGAGCAGGTTAGTTTATTTGAAGAGGATAGTTCTCAAATTAGAATACTGGAGGATAAGGCTGAAAAGACTAATGAGGATCAAATTTTTCAAATTAATGCTATGGAAGTTAAGATTTGTTTCAGTAGAAAATAGAATGTCACTCAGAAGAAAAATTGTAATTTGATAAAGGGTAAAAGAGCAGATTAGAGACATAGATATGATATGATGGGGGCCCAGAGTTAATTAGTGATAGCATGAGATTGTAAAGGAAGTACCAGATGAGAAATGATCAAATTCTGACAGAATATTTCTAGTAACAGAAACATTTTTCTAGAGTTCCTTTTTATGAATTAATAAAACTCCAATGCCTGTATTTGTCAATTGTGGGGAGTATTTCTGCCTCACATGCTTAGGGAAAAAAAAGTCATATCTGTTTATTTTTTCTGATTCAGCAGGAAAATGTTTTATAAAGCAACCTCAAATATAATTCTAATATCAAAATTAAATTAAAACAAAATTACCAATATGGTGTGCCAATGAAAGATTTCCGTTTGGCAATTGTAGCTGTTATTTGTGCAGAGACTCCAAAATCGGCTATTTTTAAAAGAGGGAGAAAAATTGTCAATAAATGGAATCGGTTTTACAAGGAAAATTTTTCAAATGCAAAATATAAATGTAAATCTAAATCTCAATGCAAAAAAAAAAAAAAAAAAGAACAATTTTGAGGCATGCTTTTTAATTAAACAGAAACCTGGTAGGCTAAACTTATTCATGATTTTTGTTATTTAAGCAAATATTACAGAACATCAAATCTATATATAATAGAGATTTTGTCATTTAATCTCACATGAACTAAATTTCTATGGAGATTGACGTCATTATGATATCAAAGGGAATTTCACATACATAAGTCAAAGTTGGGAGGTTTATCATATAATGCATTATTCCATTAGATTGTTACTGGGAAAAAAATTCTTTATAGCATTTTTAGTAGGAATTAAAATTTTCTAAATAAAAGGATCTAAGAATCCTGGAAACATAACCTTAAAGTTAAATATTAGATCCTTTTCCCCCAGTCCTCTCTAGCTATAGGCAGAATCAATTAAGTCACCAGGGACACAATAATAATAAATAAATAATAAATAATAAAAAACACAAGTAAGCTGTCCAAAGAGAGTAGAAATTCTCACAATATAACCCAGTACTATTATTAGGAGTTATGTAAGATTTTATTTTTCAAACCATAATTTTGAATTCTATGCTCTATGTTGCCTTATTTCCATAATAAGACAAACAAAATTACATATAATATGTTGCCATGATCCAGATGCATCTATTCATAAAAATTAGAATGATAATAAAATATGTACATTATTAACTAATCACAACTAACTTTATAGAACAAATAAGATGAATTGGTTGAATATTATTTGATTTTTTTCTTTACTCTAACTTTACTTGTAAGTACATATCCATCTTATCTGAAATAACGATATCTAGCTTAGTATTATTAAAAATCACAGTTATTACATTGATAAATCATTCCATCTCAGAGGTTTGTAAATGAAGCAATTCAGGTTGTTAATTCCCTTATATAACTTATAAAATGAAATTCATGAAATCACCATCTTAGAAGCACTTTTAAACTAAGTCAACACAATTAATAGTTTGAAATTTCATTCAACATAAGGAACATCTACTGCTGCTCAGTTCTGTTGTTTGTTTTGGGAGATAGAGGTTGCATCTAAAGTGGAGTACTCCTCTCAAAATACTGCTAAAAACAATATCCTCAAAGTAAGAAACAAGTCAAGCCTGATCCCAGAAGTAAATAAGCAGATTATGAAGTGCATTGAAGGAAGAAAACAAGGTAAATACTATATACATAATAATCCAACAACATAGTGTAGTGAATCAGGAAAACCTGGCAGACATATGCCCTAAAAAATCCTTCCTCTTAGTGCCTCAGTTTCTTAATCTGTAAAATAAAGGGCTAGACTTGATGATTGCTAGGGTTCTTTTTAGCTCTAACTCTATGAAGTAAATCCTAAATATCTACTGAGTGACTAACATGTCTTTAGACATGCTCTAAATATATCTCAATATTAGCATTTCACATATAATGTCTACGTGGATCCTTACAACAATCTGGAAAGGTAGATAAGGTGATATTACACACATTTAAAGATGGAGAAGTAAGGAGAGCTTATTTGCTGATTTACCTTGGTATCCAAAGAACCCAGACATCTTAGTATTTTTTCACTATATTAATGATGTATCTTTTTTATTTCTACTTTCTCAAATTCCTAAGCTTAAGTAGAGGTTTAACATCTTTTTCCCTCTTATCAAAAATAAGTACATTTGATGTAGTAAAATGAGTTATTTAAAACTTTCCTTACATATCTTCTTTCTATATGAAACTAAAGAATTTCCACAGTAGAAAATAATTGAAATCATAATTAACAAAACATTAATACTGTAAGACATAAAAATTTTACTAATATTAAATATTGTTTTACCTGTAAAAAAAAAAAGTCTAATTTTACAAAAAACCCATTATATTCTGATATAGAATCTACAAATGCACAAAATTTCAAATTACTTACCTAACTTCACATGGCCATTATCTGTTAATAGAATATTTGCTCCCTTCAAAGTGAGAAAATGTTAGTTAAAATTATGCAACTTGTACTCACTTTATTAACAAATGCACTAATGGTTAAATTTTAAAAAATATATTTAAAATGCTGACATGTTAAGTCTCAAAAAGTCTCTGTGCTCAAATTTTAACTTATAGAGAATTCATTATGAACCAGTAAGTTTATAGCCAAATTTAACCTTTCATATAGTCTCATTTTTTTTAACGAGAGATTCTACTTCAGCACTTTAAAAAACTGATATTAGTATACGTTAATATTCAAGTCTTTTATTAATTTGGGATATTATCATTTTTCTATTAATAAATTCTTCCACTAATATGCCAATAGAAGATTACTTGAATCATCGTTGCAGTGAATTCACCTTCCTACTTAGGAAAGTAACCCAAATAAAATGTGTTTACTTGATGGAACCTCAGCAAGAAGACACATTAAGTAGTGGGCACCAACAAGGGCATTTTGCTTCCCCTATTGACATGATTTACCTTTGGCTGTTTGTTCCTCAGTGAAGATGAGATATACTATTTTTTAAAAAATGAGTGCTACAGAATCATAGGCAGTTATTTTATAGGATTTATGTAAAACCTGTTAGTAATAAGAAGAGAAAGTTAGAGGTAAAAAAAGGTTCTCTAACAGGATTCTTTCCAGTTGAGGGTCTGTTGGGATTAGTGCAGACCTAAGAATTACATTCAATTCAAAATAGCTTATTAGGCACCTACTATGTGCCAAGCATTCTGTCAGATTTAGGGGAAAGATAAAAAGCAAGAAAGAAAAGGAAAAGAAACCAAGAAAATAGTAAGAGGAAAAAAAAAAACCCAACACACAAATGTAAGGGGAAAAGATGTGTCAGGATAAGAGAGATAGTGTAACAGGAGAAATTATCTGAGAAGTCAAAGGACAAGATCCAGACCACAGACTGCTGACCACAAAGGCACAGTAACTACAGGACAGTTTGTCATTAAGTCAAATGAAAGCCATAAGAAAATGGGTATTTGGGTAATCCTCAAATCACTCATTTTGATGTTCTATCAATAGAACTTCATTAATGTATTAAGAGTTTTCTTTAATGTAAAAATATGAAAATTTCATAAAACCTAATTTTAAGGACATAAGAATCTTAAAGACTATGAATGAAGACAAATTAACTCAAAGACTATTTACCAGAAACAAGTATAGATAAACTCAACCATAGCAACATCATTAATTAGTTATTGATTAGTGATGGATGCTACTCACACAAAATAATTTTTTTACCAGTAACACTTCTTTTTCAATGGCAAACAGGAAAATACTAAGACAATTCTGCATAATAAGTTTTACCAAGAGAAAAACTTTTCTTTTTTTTTTAAATAGAGAAGACTTAAGACAAAATTATAATAAAACACACACCTTTATATCTCGGTGCATTTTTCCTTTACTGTGTAGGTAATACAATCCCTGAAGGTTCAAAGAAAAAAGACATTTATAACAGAAAGCAAATCTGATACTCAGATTTAAAAGTACTATCCTTTACTTATAATGTTACAAGTTTAGGTCAAATCTACAATATGGTCCTCTGAATTTATTTTAAAGGCAGAATCAAAGATATGATAAATTCAAAATATTAATAAATTCACCCAGCAGAGAAAAATACAATAAGAAGTGAGCAATTTCTCAAAATAGTTAAGAAATAAATAGTATTGATATAATATTTCTCACCATGATAATTGGCAAGTTTTCTATTTGAAAATAAAAGAAGGTTAGGTTAAACATAGAATGTATAATAACAGAAATACTTTCTGAAAGAACCTAAACAGTCTACTTCTAAGTTACATTTGAATTCTTATATTTTTATTGAAAAAAGAGATGTTCCCTCAAAAAAGATACATTTAACTGTACTATGAAAAACCAAAGTATATTCTTTGGTATACTAATTTACTAAGCTCCAACGATATGAATCAGATGATACTCCTTTTTGTGAAAAAATACGGAATTCTTTTAAATCAATATTTCAACTACCTGTAGTGTTTCTCTGCTAACATAGGCAATCTGCTGTTCTGATAGAGGTCCAGTCACTGAAATGGAGGAGAAAAAAGTGTCAAAATCTTACAAGTTTAAATCAATAAACAATCAAATCATACTTGACAGCCAGTTACCTTTTCAAGATTCCCAATTTTATAGTTTACTGATATGGTTTTCTTTTTTCCCTTCAATTTTCTAGTTGGTTTCATTAAATATGGAATAGAGGATTGTATATTGAAAGGGGAATTGGAGGAGTTTTTAATCAGTTTATTATTTGGAGCAAATTAGAGCTGATCTATGAATAACCAGCCAACATCTACTTCAACTGTCATATGTTACAAAATTTTAAGTAAGGTTATTTGCAGCATTTCAGTCCAATGAAAGAAAACTATTTACTCCATTTAATCCATTCATGATAGGAAAAGATTTATAGGCTTGAAAACAAACTAACATAATTTCTCTGAATTTAGAACCACCGTATTTGAAGCTTAAAAAATGGATCTTTTAAGTGACATAATAGATAGAGGGAAAAACTAAGCATTTTTAATGCGACAACTTTTATTGGTATAACACTAACTCAAAATGAATTAATAATCCTCAATATTTGTTGGCATTCTGAATCAGCATCAAGATTAATTAAATATTCTGGGATACTCGGGTAAATATTACAAAATACACTTTTAAAAAAGACTGCAGCTTAAGGCAAGAGATTTACTGAAGCACACATTTTATTGAAAGTAATAATAATACAGATTTTAACAAATCTGAATTTGTTTTTCAGGCCCTCAATTATATAGTATCCCTATCTTTCTCTCACCTTCATTTTAGCATTGCTCCTCTCATATAATCTCTAACTCAGCAATTTTCACATATACTATACTTCCCCCAACTTGTTTCTTGGTACATGCTATTCCCAACATATTCTTTCTTCTCTCTGCAGTTCCAAATATTAACTATTTGTCAAAGCCTAGCTTAAGTTATATCTCCTCCACAAAGCCTTCTAAGAATAATTTGGTGACATGGTACACCAAACTCATCTTGTCATTCTCTTATTTCATTTACTTTTAAGGTAATGTCAAAAGCTGTTTACTCTGCCTACTATGTGTAATCTTGTTTGGAATGTATAGAGGCAAATAAGAAATGCACTCAATAAGTTTATAATCCAAGCAAGCATATAAATAACCATAATATAAAAGAGAAAAATATAAATATATAAAATATGCTAAGTAGTATGAGATCACTTCCAATATGAAGGCATTAAGGAAAGCTTCCTAAAGCATAGGATATGATCTGAGTTGGGTCTTAAAGGATAGGTAGGGTTTCAAGAGGCAGAAATTATGGGGGGAGAGAGAGAGAGAGAAAAAGAGAGAGAGAGAGAGAGAGAGAGAGAGAGAGAGAGAGAGAGAGAGAGAGAGAGAGAGAGAGAGAGAGAATAGAACATATTAAACACAAATGTAGCTGAGCAAAAAAGGACACATTTATAGATCAGTGACTATCTGTATTTGACTATGATTTAGAATACTTAAAGGGAAATAATGACATAAAACTTTAAAAGTGGGTTGTAATGCCTTAAATGCTAAATCAATGAACATGAATGAACTTTATTCTACAGGTAACCAACAAACCCTTAATATTTTTGAGTAAAATGGCATAATCATATTTATGCATTAAGAATATTAATAAAGCAGCAGTGTAGATCATTTGGAAGAATAAAAAATGGGCCAGGTATGTATTGGAAAGTGAGGAAGGTAATTCTAACAAGGAAGGCCTGGACAGGGATGCCAGTGTAAATCAGAGATACTTCTGAGATAAAAAGAACAAAGCCTGATATCGCATTTAGGGACAAACTTGTGAGAGGAAGAACAAAAGATGATGTTGAGATTTTGAGCCAATGATTAGGAGAACTGAATTACAAACAAATCAGGAGAGATATTCAGAGGAAGTATAGTAAATTTCACTTTGGATATGCTGCATTAAATATGATAACTTATATTTATATAGTATTTTACAAAGTACAATAATATTTCTTAGAGACAGACCTAAACAGTTAAGTAATGTGAGCATTATTATTCACACTATATAAATGAGGAAACTGAGGCACAGGGAGATGAAATAGTTTTACCTATTAAATGGTGAGGCTAAGAATGAATCCCAGTGCTCTATTATACTGTGCTATCTTTCTATTATACTCTATTGTCTGTTCAGGTGGCAAAAAGGAGTTATATTTAACCTGTCCTCGCCAAAATCAGAGGCAGAGACAATCCCCCAAACTTTGTATTCCTCATTGTCAAACAGATGTTCATCCCTTTGAAGCTAGGTAGTGCACTTCCTTGCACAGGAGAAAGAATAAATTTTTACTCTTATGTTTTTTCTAATGAAACATGACAACCTGGCACTGTGGATTTATTGTACTATAATATAAAGGATTTATATTATTAATCTATGAACTGCTCACAGACATTTAAATAGTAACCTATGGAAGTAACATAAAGCAACTTTTTCTTGCCAAATTATTTTCATTGCAATGACATTATAAATAAAAGTCTATTCATCTTTTAAAAAATATATATGAATTCTGACTTACCATGATATATGTCCTGCAAAGAACCACCTCCACAAAACTCCATGCAAATCCATAGTTTATCTCGCCTATTAGTGAAAAAGCATGCATTTATAATTTTCTTATGGCTATATTTATCTATGGTAAGGTAAAAGATATCTTAGTTATTTTACAATAAAATGCAATCTACATTAAAACTTTCATTTAATCTCTAGAATTTAATGACTTACTTTAATAATGTATCTATAATTCAAAACAAAATAATTTTACTATGGATAAATCAATTTTTTTTTTTTTTGGCTGAGGTAATTGGGGTGAAGTAACTTGTCCAGAGTTATATAGCTAGGAAGTGTTAAGTGTCTGAGGTCACTCCTGACTTCAGGGCTGGTGCTCTATCCACTGTGCTTTAAATCAATTTAAAAAATAAAAATAAAAGCCTTAACTTTCTAGATGTAAAACTTCTTACATGTAAAAAAACTTTTAGATGTTAAAAGCCAAACCAACATATTTTCTTGCCTTTTGCTATCACCCTACTGTGCTATCTTTGACTTAATTCTGATCTAGGAAGAAACATTTGGAGTAATTTTAAAAAGCTGTCATTAACTTCTATAACAAAATGGAGGTTCCCCTTTCATTATATAAAGTTTTACATGTAAACACCTCACTCATTTGTCTGACAGTAGACAATAATCTTCAAAGCATGTCAAGTATTTCCAGATTCTAAAATGACTAACTCTGCAAAAGCATCATTGTATGGTTGTAGTCTGGGCCCCCTAGAATTTTAGAAGGTAATCTTGTAATCTTCATCCATGGAAAGAGCATCCTAATCAACAATATTACCAATCTCTGAAATAACAGAATGGCCATCATTTTAAGGAAGATGTAAATAATAGTGATGAAAAAGCCTGCCATCTCTGGGAGAAAACCCATCAAGTAATAAGTCAGAAAAGGAAAAAAAAAAAATGACTTCATCTGGTAGATCTAAATTGGAATAATAATAATCCAGTAACACGCAAAATACCTTTTTCACAAACAGTGTTTTAAATGTTTACTATTTATGTGGTTATTTCTAAGCAAAATTTCTGTACTCAGTTCCATTCTTACCCAAAGTCAGGGCAAGAGAATAAGAAGAAATCTGCTAGCAAAGACTTACTCCAGACTTTAGTGTACATATATATGTAGAACATATCCTTTTATGAGTAAGGTTATCAAAAAAGAGCTAGAATGTCCCATAAAGTACAATGCTAGATTCCCTAAACTTGCATTTCAGAAAACCGCTGGCCAGCGAAATTAATAGTAGTTTTTTGATCTCTAATCTAGAACTTGCTTCAAACATAATGTATTACTTTACTTTGTAAAAATCAAGAGTGAAATAAAATAAATTATTACATTGACCATGTCTATCTCTAGTTCATCACCCCTGCAGAGGCAGAATGTAAATCTCATTATCATCAGAACCTTTGAAGTCTAACAATGTTGTTTTCCTCTACATTACTGTAATCACCATGAAAATTGTTCTTCTGGTTATTTTGTTCTCTATCAGTTCCCAAAAATCCTTTCCAAGTCTCTCTGAATTTCTCATATTTGCCTCTTTTTAAAATAATAATTATTTTATTTTCAGTTTATGAAATAAAATAGCATTTCCATTACAGAGTATAGAACTTGCTATTCCTTTAAAGATATAATAGAATTATCACGCAAATTTCTTTTTTTTTCTTCCCTCCTCCCACCGTAGAAATGGCTACCATTACACACACACACACACATGTGTGTGTATGTGTTTGTGCATGAATTATTCCATACATACCTCTATCAGTTCTTTCTCTGGAGGTAACTAGCATCTTTCTTCATATGTCTTTTATTATTAATTTTGGTGTTTATAACAGTCAAAATGATTTATTTGCTCAAAGTTGTCTTTAAAACAGTATTGTTGCTACAATATACAACTTTCTCTTGGTTCTGCTCACAAGTCTTTCTGTGTTTTTCTAAGATGACCGAGCTCATTATTTCTTACTGCAAAGCAGGATTATTCACAATCATCTATCACAACTTATTTGGTCATCCCTCAATTGATGGGTATCCCTGCAATGGTTATTTTCAATTCTTTGCCACTACTGCTATAAATATTTTAGAAAATACATGGTCTTTTCTTTTTTTTCCCCAATCACCTTTGCAAATAGAACTATATGTGGTATAGCTGGGTCAAAGTGTTTAGGCAGTTTAGTTATGGGTATAATTTTAGATTGCTCTCCAAAATGAATGGATCAGTTCACAACTCCATCAACAATAAACCAATTTTTCCACATTCCCTTCACTTCTTAGAGAGCACAAACATTACATTACATTCTTCCTTAGAACATATAACATAACTTCCTTAGAAATTTCTCAACTAATGGCTACATACTTTGTTTCCTATTCTTTGCTACCCAAAAAAGCTGCTATAAATCTTTTTATACAAATACATCTTTTCCCTCTAGAAATCTTTGATTTCTTTGATACATAATAGCAGGCATAGATGAAGTCAAAAAGAATATGCTTTTTAGTAACTTTCAAGTATTAATTAAAAATCATTTCTCTAACAATGTATTAATGACCTGTGCTCCTGTACTTGCTTTAAAATTTGCAATTTCTTCTTTGTCAATTTGACAAATAAATGACTTTGTCTATTTTACTTATTATGATTATCAGGATCTCTTTTAAAATAATACTTGTGAAACATGACCTCTTACACTTTCCACTAAATGTGACTTTTTACATTTAGACCATTTATCCACATGGACCTTAGCAAGGCATATGGTGTAAGATTTGCACTAAGACTACTTTGCCCAGACTGCTTTCAAATTTTCTGAGCACTTTTTGTCCTTGAGTTTCTGAATACTACACTATTATCAACAACTTTCTGGGTCAACTCAGGCTGTTCAATGTCTAACTTTTCTATATTTCAAATGTTTTCCTTGATATTAATTCCTGATGAGTTGTTTCCACAGATATATTAATAATTCCTTGGTATTTTAACTAATACAGTGCTAAATCTGCAAATGAATCTGGCAGATTATGGCATGGAGAATTGAAAACTATTTTGGAGGTCATTTAATACAACTTCTATACAAAAGGAACCCCACTAAAACATACTTGACAATTGGGGTCCAGTTTCCAAAGAGGGAAAACCCATATTCTCCGAGGGCAATAATGGCAAGTTTTTCCTGACACTGAGTCTGAATTCTCAACTTCCCTTCAGCGTTCCTCGTTCTGTTTTTCTGGAGTCAAGCAAAACAAGTCCAATTATCTCTCTCCATGTGACAACCCTTTAAATACTTGACACTAGCTGTTATATTCCTTCCCACCTTCTCAGGCTAACCAGAACTAGCTTCAGATGATTTTCATTTTAAAGAATCCACAATCGTTCACTACCTTGGTAGCCTTCCTCTGGACATTCACCAGTTTACTGACATCTTTCTTAAGAGATGCCACACCAAACAAAATACAAAACTTTGGATGAAATATAACAAGGCAAAAATATACAAGAGCACCACATACCTTCTTCCAGCTTAACCTTTTCCTTTCTCCTTCCATTTTCCTCTCCCCAATGAGTGCTGATTTGCATATCTATTTATCTAGCCCTGAATCTCTGTACTCACATCTCCAACTGCTTATTAGACATCTTACTAACATGGGAAATCTCAGACACCAAACTCGGCATATTCCAAAAAGGACCCGTTACTTTTCCTCCCAACGGGTTCTTGAATGTGATATGTCCAACAGGTTCTTGAATGTGGCATGTCCCTAACACTATTGAGAGTTCCACTGCCCTCTTAGATGCCCTAACACCAAAGCCAGGCATCTTCTTAACTATTTTTCATCCCCCAACCTCTACCTTGTAGCTTCCATCTTCTACAAAAAGCTTTTCACGATGCCCCTTAATTCCAGTTCCTTCCTTTCTGGTGGTGGGACACACCAGCAATATGTCCCATTATGTCCTTTCTGTACATAAATATTGTCAGGCTGCCTTCCCCGTGGGATTGTGAGCTTCCTGAAAACAGGAGCAACTTTTTACCACTCTTTTAAAATCCAAAACTTAGTAGGTAATAAATGCTTAATGACTGACTAAGACTTGGCTATCTCTGGATTTTCTGGTCAACCATCCCAGCATTGGCTGAACTTTCAAGTCACACTTCTACCTAATTACCCTCCCCGCGCCCTCCCCCCACCCCCCACTTCCCCATCTCTTCCAAATTCACTGGTTGTGGTAGTCTCTTCCTTGATTTTCCTCAGATAAGACCTTCCATCTCTCAAGTTGATATATTTTAACTGGCTAGTCCCCAGGTATGTGATTTTCTCCCTCCTCATCTATACCACCTTGGCTTCCTTGCCTTCCATAAATTTTCAACTAAAACCCCACCTTTTATAAGAAGCCTTTCCCAATCCTCAATACCAGTGTGTTTCACTTTTCTCCAAATTTTTTTGTATATAGCTTGTTTGTATATAGCTATCTGAGTATTGTCTTCCCCTTGAGAAAAAGGCTTTTTGTCTTTCTTTCTATCATCACCACATAACACAGTGGCTGGCTGGCACTAAATGAATATTTGTTGATTTGATTATTAAATTCCTATCTCTAAAGCTATGTTGCACCTCTTAATACAGTCCAAGTGTGCATTATTTTTTTTGACTGCAACATCATACTGATAACTCACATAAAGCCACATAAATAACATTGCCTGCTTGCCATCTGGGGGAGGAGGTATAGGGAGGGGGGAAGGGGTGGAGGGAGGGAGGGAGGGAGGGGAAAAATTGGAACAGAAGTGAGCATAAGAGATAATGTTGTAAAAAATTACCCTGGCATGGGTTCTGTCAATAAAAAGTTATTAAAAAAAAATAACACTGCCACTTTTTCTAAATAATTGTTGTCTATCTATGCCTTTTCCATCTTTTGTCCTACTTAATTTTTTAATTTTATTGAATTTCTTTAGATCCATCAAAATGTTCTATCAAGATCTTCTTAGTCATTTACTGTATTAGCTATCCCAACCAACTAGTGTCACCAATAAATTGGATGAATATAATATCAATACCTTTATTCAAATCATTAATAAAAATGATAAATGTCACAGGATCCTTCTCAGATCCCTGGGATACTCCACTGAAGATCTTCTGTCACACTGAGAATGAATCATTAACAAATGTTCTTTGAGCCTGGCCATTCAACCAGTTCCAAATCCATATGATTAAATTGCTTTCACACACATACAACCATACCTTCCCCTCAAGAATAGTAATTTAAGAAGATACTATCGAGGAGATGGCTCTCATGCAGTTTCCCTTACTACTTTAGTGATCTTGTCCAAAAAACTCTCCCAAAAAACAAAAATACAAGTGAAGGTAGTTTCTTATTACCTATTCTTGATGAAGCCATGTTGGCACTTTTCAATTACTCACTTCCTTTCTGCCTAGTTGTCAAACATTTCTTTTGTTTATTTGTTATTTAATTTCTCTAGAGATCACCATCAAACACACTGGTCTCTAATCTGTAAACTCTGTTCCCTTCCTATTTTTAAAAAATCAAGTCAATTAATCAACAGCCATTAAGATTCTACTATGTGCCAGATACTCTGCTAAACACTGGGATTACCTCATCCCCCCAAAAAGACAAAAGTTAGTTCCTGACTATAAGAAACTTACACTCTAATAGGGGTAATAACAAATACATACAAATATAAAAGGAAAGGCAAAGAGGAGTAGAGAAAGGGCTTCTATAGAAGATAGGACTTAATAGACTAATAAAGACAGAGAGATCAGCAGTCACAGTGGAAGAGAGAGAGCATTCCAGTCATGGAGGATGGCCAGAGATCAGAGCTGAAAGAAGTATCTTCTTGTTTGTAAAACCTGCAGGAGATCATATCAGAGAGTAAATATAAAAAGACTGAAGATCTCTGAACACCAAACAAAGGTCAAGATTTGCCTTTTTCTAATCTTGTGATACTTCTCCCAACTTCCATGATCTGATCTGCCTTAGTAATCAAACCTGCAATCTTTTGAACTAAAGGATCTAATTTTTCTGGGCCAGTTGGATTGAATCCTTGAAGTCTGCAAAACACTTTACTTTTTTGGGTCATTTTTGTTTCGTCATTTCTAGTATAAGGTATCATTTATTTTGGCAGAGCAAGGAGCAACAAAATCAGAAATGAATGGCTTGGCCATCATTGTTTTGTCAATTATCACATTAACATCCAAAGGAAAGGGCCCTATCCCTTCTTAGAGTCCATGTTTTTTCTTTCAAGATGTTTTTTAATGAACAAATTTGGTTTTCATTCCTTCCCATTCCTGCTCTTCCCCTTATCCAACACAGTGGGGGAAAAAATAAAAATAAAAACAAAATGTATTATAAATTTGAATAATCATGCAAAATAAATATGTCCTTTGGCTATATTTTTTTAAAAAGTCCCTTTCTGCATATTACTCCATGATCTTCTGGCAGGAGGCAGGTAGCATTCCTCATCATTGGTCCTCTGGAATTATGTCTGGTTATTGAGTTGCTCACAATTCTTACAACTTTCAAAATTGTTTATTTTTACAGTTGTTGAATTACTATATTACTGCATCTGCTTACATCATCAATTCAGACAAAACTTCCAAATTACTTCTAAAAGTGTCACCTTTTATTATTTCTTCTAGTCCATTAATATTCCAAACATTCATGTATCACAATTTGTTCAGTCATTTCCCAATTAATGGCAATTTTCTCTCCTTTCATTTCTAGTTCTTTGCTACTACAAAAAGAACTTCTATAAATACTTTTGCATGAGTCCTTTTTTTTCTTTTATCTCTTTGGACTTTAAGTCTAAGAGTGATATCATTGAGTCAAAAGATAAACAGTTTGGTGACATATACAATGATTTCATTACAATGGTTCACCTGTAATATTAGGTAGCAAAAACTTCCATCTGTCCAACATTTAAATATGAGAACAACTTAGGAGCCCGTCCAAGAGGTACAAAGGGTTTGTGGCTGCCTCATGTGGCCATCATGTAGCACTGTTTTTATCAGACATTATGATCTGTAGAAATTACTTCTCGGAGACTAAAGTACAGAGGAAGAAGGGAATAATGAATTTTAACCCAGAGGCACTTGAGAGAAAATAAACAAACATGTAAGGATATAGGATATGAAATAGAAAATAAAATTCAGAAAAGAATGGAAAGGGGAAAAAAAAACAAAACAAAAATCAGATGTCCATCTAATAGAACACAATTCAACAATGTGGTGAGGAATATAACAAAGTATTATTTCACTCTAAGAAAAAAAAAAAAAGCAACAAACATGAAGAATACAAGGAAGCTAAGGAAAACCTTATGTGAATGGAGGCAAAGTGAAATATGGAAAACTAGGAATACAATATGAACAATTTAAGAATATAAATAAAAAAAAAAAAACAGGAAGCTGAAATGTTATAATTACAAAGTTTGGTCCAGAAAAAAAAAAAAAAAAACTATACCTCCCTCCTTTCTTTGAAGAGGGGGGGAACTATAGAAACTGAATCCTGCATAAACTATTGAATTTAATTATATACTAATTAGTTTTGCTTATTAACTGATTGCTCCCACCCCCCCTTTTTAAAGAATGGCTTTCTGTAATGCAAATTAAGACAACTCTGAGGTATCACTTCACACCTCTCAGATAGGCTAAGTTGAAAGGAAAAGATAATAATAAATTGTTGGAAGGAGATGTAGGAAAATTGAGACACTAATATAGAATTGTGATATGATCCCACCATAAAGAGCAATTTGAAACTATGTCCAAAGAGCTACAAAACTGTACATATCCTTTAATCCAGCAATACCACTACTGGGTTTATCTACCAAAGAGATCATAAAAGAGGGAAAAGGATCCACATGTGTAAAAATGTTTGTAGTAGTCCTTCCTATAGTCCTAAAGAACTAGAAATTAAGTGAATGCCAATTAGGTGGGGATGGCTGAATAAGTTATAACATATGAATGTAATGGGATATCATTGTTCTATAAGAAATGATGACGAGGATCATTTCAGAAAAGCCTCAAAAGACTTACATGAGCTAATGCTGAGTGAAGTGAGCAGAACCAGGAGAACATTGTACATTTTAACAGCAAGATTATGTGATAATCAACTGTGATGCATTTGGCTCTTCTCAGCAATGTGGTGATTCAAGACAATTCCAATACACTTGGTATGGTAAATGTCATCTGCCATCCAGAGAGAGAACGATGGAGACAAAATATGAAGCATTTTCACTTTTTTTGATTACTTTTTCCTTCTCATGTTTTTTTTTTGGTCTAATTTTTCTTGTACAACATAATGTGGTTTTAAAAGATTGCACATATTTAACCTGTTATCAGATTGCTTGTTGTCTTAGTAAGAGAGGGAGGGAGAAAAATTTGGAACACAAAGTCTTACAAAATCAAATGTTGAAAACTATTTTTACATGTACTTGGAAAAATAAAATATTATTGAGCAAAACCCAAAAATGTAATTGGCATATATTTAATGAAATAAATAAAACACAATAGACTATTTAAAAAAAAAAAAAGAATGGCTTTCTGTATGGGGGAAGAAAAAAAGCAGATATGCTCAAAAATAATGATTATCAAGTTTATTATACCATAATCTTTATTTTTTATTCTTCACCTAATATAACATTTTTTTAAAAATTGAAAACAAATATTATACCTGAGATAGCTGCCAAAATAAGCAACAATGTTTGTATGTTTACAGTCTTTCATCATAATAATTTCTTGCTGTACAACTGCAAAGTCTTCTCCTGAAAAAGAAAAAGATGAATATTCAGTAGTTCATCAAAATAAGTTTTAAATTTCTATCAACTTCTATAATATGTTCATTTTGTTTTTTTTAAAATGACAGCTTAGTCATGATAATTATCAGTCATGGTACAATCATGACTATATAAGTTAGGGGAAATTAGTATGTGCCAAGGGAAGCTCTGAATATGAATTAGCTAGACAGAAAGATAATTATTCCACCTTAAAGATAACACTGGGCATAGACAATTTTATGATAATAAACAATGGTCTCTTAAAAGATGAAATATAAAATTTGTTTGCTAGAGAAGTAGCATAAATTATAGCTCTTTGGGGTCTATACGCAATCAAGAAGCCTAAACTTGTGGAGAAGGGTTGCCAGATGGCCTGAGTATACAATGCCTTGTCCTTGTTTCAATTGGGTTGGGATGCAAAACAGTCCAGTATCCGAGTTTCATTTTGTCAATACTCAGTCTCTTCTCCCTACTCCCTCATGCCTAATTATGCCCTGTATTCTCTACAGTAAAATCTGGCAATCCTATAGCAGTATCACATGCTGTAGCTCCTGAATGAACACTTGTAACAGGAACAAGAAAACTGAGGAGAATGTAATTCTGTGCAATTATACGGTACTTTAAAGGATAGGAAAACATGGAATCCACACTAAATGGAGTAGCTTTATTGATTTTAAAAGCTCTTTTAAGTCTAAAAGTAGCTTGATTAAATATATATAGAAATGATTAGTATTATTAATAGTAGAAATTAAGTAGTTGAAATTAGTAGTAGGAAAAAAAGAGACCCTCAGTTTCAACTTCTCAAATAAATACTCAAACCATTAATTAATAGGTCAGTGTTCAGGATTAAAGGTCTATTTAGCTTTGGCTACTTCTTGCTATGTATGGTACTTCAAATTGGAATAATGCAATCATGTTCTACAAACCAGTACCTGAGTCTATCTAACAGACTGAGGATATGGGGGGCAGGGCTGAAGAATAAGGGGATAAGGAATGTGTATAGTAGGAGAAGTCTCCCTTTGAGGTGCCATCAATATCTGTTATAAGGAATAGAATAAAATAAGCATAGTATCTCAAGTTCTTGCTTGTAGAGAGACAGAACTTTGGAGAAGTATGCTTGAAACAAGGTGTTAACTCAATGGAATTGATGAGATGATGGCTCTCTAGTTCACATATATACTTAGTATGGTTATGTAATGGTTCTCTAATCAGTATGCTGTAATAATGTAATTACAATAATGTATATAAGGGCTAAGAAGGACTGGAAATGAGACATTCTATCTTTAACCAGCCTCCTGGTGGCTCTCCTGCCTCCTGCACTCTCTGCACTAAGATCAAGGCTGGTCCAGAGGGCCTCCAGTAAGCTAGCCTAGACATTACACTTACTCCCTGCCTAATGTAGGGATTCCAAACAAGTTCTTCTTCAAAGAAGTTAACCTTCAGTTAACTAGTTGAAGATAATATTCCTCATTGCTCAAGAGAACAAAATGTAATTGAGTCAATATCCCTTACGGTTTCTATGGCCTATCTCTAAAGATTTCCAGATGCCTGCACACTAAGTATCAGTTCTTGGGAAAAATCACATTACAATATCCTTCATATCTTTTACTGCTATCCCTTTAGACCACAAAACGTAAGACTCTCAAATTTGGAAGAGATCTCAGAGGACCTCTACTTCAAATCACCTCTGAATCAGGCTCTTCTACTCAAGATACACACAAAAAAACTATCTAGCTCTTACTTGAAGACTTCAAGTGAGAAGGAAGCTACTCTTGTTGAAGCATCCTATTTCACTTTTACACAGCTCGAATTGTTAGCAAGTAGTTTTGTTTTTTAAATATTAATCCCAAATCTAAATCCTTAACATTAGGGCAAATAATGTCTAAGTTAGATATTAGAATGTCTTACTTGGTATTAGTAATCACATGATTACTAGTTATCTTTGTTCTTATATTTCTCAATGAGTCTTATAGAATTTTATATTTGCAAGGAAGTTATCTTGTAAGAGGACAGCTCTTCTGATTATATATATATATATATAATATATGAACAGGCAGAAGAAAGAAATCAAAACTATCAAGTCATATCTGAAAAGGCTCTAATCACTAATCATTAGAGGAATGCTAATTAAAACAACTCTAAGGTACCACTTCACACCTATCATGGGATTGGTTAAATGACAAAAAAGAAAACCAACAAATGCTGGAGGGGATATGGAAAAACAAACAGTAATAGTCAACTAATCTAACCATTCTGGAGAAAGATTTGGAATGACAGCTTCTAAAAAATTATGTATTTGACCCAAAGTTATTTTTAGATCTGTATCCTAAAAAGATAAAAGAAAAGGGGGCAAATACCTAAATGTACAAAAATATTTATAATGGAATACTGGAGAAACTGAGGCAAGATAGAGATTAGAGAGTTTTTAATATTTTATTTGGATTTCTGAGAGGGAGAGAGAGTCTGGAGGCAGAGCAGAATCCATTCTGCCTCCAGGGCTGAATTAGACTCTTTTCTCAAAGAATCCAGCATTGAATGTGAGATTACAATGATTTTTATATATGTGGCTCTAAGCAATCAGGGTAGACAAAGGGGTGGAGTCAGAACACAGAGCAGGAATTTCCAAGAAGGGACCATCAATCTAGGGTCACAGGGTGGGGGGGTGAGGACCATATATTCTGATAAACTGGGAGTAGTTAGAGACAGAAAGTGTGAAACTCAGAAATAGAGGATTATCAATTAGGTATCTGAGATAGGATATCTGGAGTTTTATCTTTTGGAATGCCAGGGTGATCAGATCTCTACAGCCCTAATCATCTCAGTCCTAATGATCAGGAAGGGGAGGGGGGGGGGGGTTGCAACCAGGGGAATTGAGGCAGAAAAATTTAGGGAAACTGAGGGGGGACAATAAACTGAAACTGTGGCACAACAATAGTTGTTTTTTATGGTGGTATAGAATTGGAAATTGAAGAGATGCCTAAAGAAGTTGTGAAATATTATTATAATGCAATACTACTATGTTATAAGAAATGATGAGCAGAAAAAGCCTAGGAAGACTTATATGAACTGATGAAAAGTGAAGTTGATGCAGGTTGTGGTCCTGATATTCTGCTGGGCAATGTTCTCTTTTGTTTTGCTTTATTTTGTTTTGTATTTCTTTTTATATCCCTTTCTTTTTCTTATTGTTTTTTCAAATAAATTAAATTTAAAAATAAAAAAGGGAAAAAAAATTGTTTTAACGTGTAATTTGAAAAAGGAAATGCTATTTAAAAGGGGAAAAAAAAAACTATTTTAATTGTTAACTTTCGGTTTTCCAAGTCTTCATTTCTAAATATATTCATTGTCTTTCTTTCCCTACCAGAAGTCAGCACTAAAAACCAAAAAGGGGGTGGGGAGTTGAGGGGTGGAAGAACCACTAAAAAAAATTCAATTACATCAACCATATCTATAATATCGTACATGTTTCCATAACCTCTGCAAAAAAAATAAAAAATAAAAAAAAAATAAATAATTCAACTCTTCTCTAGGATTAGGCTATCTTCATTATAATTACATATCAGTCACTGACATATTATTTTCTTGATTCTGCTTACTCAGTTCATAACCATTCTCCTGTAGTTCTCCGAGTTCCTACTATTCATAATCTGAGGGAATATTATAATCATAGCATAATTTGTTTTGTCTAGTCATTCTCCATTCTCTATTCAGTAAACATTTAATTTGTTTCTAGTTCTTTACTACCAAAAAAAGCCCCCCAAAATGCTATGAATATTTTAATGTATGAAATTTTTCTTTTCTTTCTTTTTTTTGTTTTTGGCTTAGGAGTTAGCATATGCTTCACAAAAGGATTTACGAATTTCCCTACAAACCTTTCACTAATATTTTTATTCTTTAAAATTTTTTCCAAATTGTTGGGTATAAATTGAAACTTCAAAATTGTGATTTTCATTTCTTATATAATAATGATTTGGAGCAATATTCAGAATGTAATTAACAGTTTGGAGTATAGTTTATTCTTATATATGTGTTAATTCTCTAAACATTTTGGATATCACACTTTATCAAAGATAGTTAATGTGAATATTTTTCTCAGCTGATACTTCTCTCCCTTTTTATTCTAGCAATATTGATTATATTCATTTAAAAGATTTTGCATTTTATGTATTCAAAAAATTTTTTTTCTTCTGTGCTCTTGAACACACTATCAAAAAACAATGAATACCTGAGGAAATAAAGTGATGATCTCAAAAAAGCCATGCTCAATTCATGAATAACAAGAATAGCAAGTCATGTCAGACTAATTCTTTTTGAAAAGGTTACATTAAACTGGTAAGATAGAGGGGAGGCTGTAGGTATATCATACCCCTATCTAGATATGATATATCTAGATTTTAGTACAGAGTTTGTTTTGGGGAAAAAATATGGAGAAGTAGGCAAGACAACAGTACACCTAAATGGATTTCAAAATGGCTGAATGATTAGAGTTAAAAAAGTAGTCAAGGTTCAAATCAATATGGAAAGACATTTCTAGTTTAGAGATGAGGATTTTTTGATGACTAGAGTTGTAAAAATAAAACAAACAGAATTTTAAGTCATTAAATGCCAATAAAAAATGGTAATATTTGACTATGTATCCCAAGTAGAATACTCTTATTCAAACTTCTCTCTCTTCCAAACTTATCACTATCTCTGAAAGTCATCCAGATTTAAAAACATGTTAGAACATTTTTATTTTTCCCTACCCCCAAATATAGTCAGTCAATCACCCTGGTCTTATACATTGCACCTCTACAATTCTCACTTCTCTCATTGCTACCGCGTAGCAGCAGCAGATCTCATTGCTTCTTGTCCAGACAACTACATTGGTCTTCCCTAGACAAACATATTCTCCATTCCAAATAATCATTCTCACTGAGATTTACGTCCTCTGGTATGATACTATGTCCCAAATTATCCTTTCTGATACTGGTTGCATCTTCTTTTATCTCTCTTCTCTCCCCCTATCCCACTCCACTAATCCTGGAGATAGTTATGATGCTCTTTATCCCCTACTGCCACCACTAAACAATTAAGTGAATTTCATCAAGCTAGATTTATCATCCAATCATCTGGTAACTAGTATATACCGACCACTCATACTCTCTCTTTATACAATGAGTTTAATGCCTGGCTCATTCCACTCCAACTCTTGTTCTCACACAAAGGTAACATAAAAGTGTAATTACCATTTAGATCTATGGATAAGGATTAATGAGTAAACAAGAGATACAGAAAATCACAGAGGTCAAAACTGATATTTGATGACAAAAATTAAATAACTTTTTGATCAAGATCAATGCAACTAATAGGAAACCACTTAATTGAGAAAATAAAAATTTCATTTATATAAAGAATGAATTCCAATTTATGAAAGGAACTATTCTTCAAATGGTAAATGGTCAAAAATATAAACAGGAATGTCTCAAGACTTTAAAAAATTTGTTATTTTTAATATTCCATATTACCAATAATTAAAGAAATGAAAATTTCAAAACTCTGAGATTCTACTTAACATCTAATAAAATGGAAAAGTACTCTCTACTCCAATCCCATCCCCACATGATAAACACTGGAGAGGCTGCAGGAAGACAGGCACATTGATGCAAAGCTGATGGAAATATGAATTGATCCAGCCACTCAGGAAAGAAATTTGACCTATACCCCTATATTCACAAAAGTGTCCAAAGCATTTGATTCCATAAAACCATTACCAGGCCTAGACTCCAAAGAAATCTAGGAAAGATCCTAAATATATAAAAATAATTTAAAGTAGCACTTTTGTGGAAGCAAAGCATCAGAAACTAAAGAGGTACCCACCTATTGAGGAATAACTGAATAAATTATAGTACAGGAATGTATTTGAATATTGTTGTACTATATGAAATGACAAAAGGGGATGGTTTCAGAAAAACCTAATATGACTTCAGAGGACCAATAAATAATTAAGAATATGAACAAGATTAACTCCTGAAAGAGAGGCAATAGACTAAAAATATGTAGAATAAGAGAGGTACTTTTGGACATGGTTTCTATAGGAATGTTTTACTTGACTATGCATATTTATTACAAGGATTATTGTTATTGTTGTTCTTCCTGTTCTCTCACTCCCTTCTCCCCCTTCCTTCACTTCTTTCCCCTATACTGTCTCACTCTCCTTCTCCTTCCTCTTCCTCCAGAATTATACTTCCCAGAATCATTTGGAATTATTTTATGAAAACATGTTGGGCTATGCATCTCAGAGTTGTACAAACTGCAGTCACATCTACCCTTCTTTATGCCTCTTCTCTACATAGGAGATCTCACATAGACAGTAGCAAGAAAATTATTTTAATTAAATGGCTAAGTAAATGTCATTTATCTTTTAACTAGTTTACTTGCATTGGTATCATTCAAAATAATTTCTAAGATCCATATTATTACTGTAGAAACAATGAACAGAATTAACAGTAATTCAGTAATATATGGCTGAGTTCCCAGAGCTGTGATTCTCTCAAACAAACCTCAATTATTATTTCAAAGTGCCAAAGTACAATGAAATAAACAAGATCCAACTGTTAAATTTTGAATAAGAAATGTGGTTTATATAATTACAATAAACAATTAAAAATATTTCTTCTAAAACTATCATCATATCCCTACCATCTTCAAACTAACCTTCAATTATTTTTTTGTTTCCAGAAAAAGCTTCAAATTCTAACAGCACATAAATGACAAAAAACACTGGAATTCATATAAGAAAGAATTAAATGGGAATAATTTTAGGCAGGAGCCACAAAGCAAGAAAGAAAAAGCCCCCAAAGCTCAATTGCTTTCTAGGCAATGTCAAGAGTACCAAGAATGCCTCCAAGCATATTGGGTTTGACTGCCTTTTTGAAGGATTTCGAAAATCATACTGATTGAAAAGTTATAAGTTATGTTGCACTGGAGAACAGTCATATTAATGAGATAAAACATGTATGGAAATACCTAGGAGCCTTTCTGAATTCTAAAATAGTGCAAATTTTATGTGTGATTCTTTATCTACTAGATTTTACCTAATTTCCCATGATCAAAAAATACTCCTGATTGGTGTGTTTATTTTATAAACTTTAAGTGTGTTCTGAATTTATTGTTTCATTTAATTTCAGTCGACTCTTCAGAGTTTTCTTAGTAAGTCAAGTCATCTGCAAAAGGAGATAATATTGCTTCCCTCTTTGCCTATGTTTATTCTTCCATTTTTTTGGTGTCTTATTGCTATAGTTAATATTTCTGGCCTCATGTTAACCAGTTCTGTCAATAATGGGCACCAATAGTTTGTTTCTGGCTTTAATAGAAACATTTCTAGCTTTTTGTTAATATACTTATTGTTTGTTCTTGAATTTAATTAAATAAGATATTATATTATTGATGATGATCATTTATTTCTATGCTTTCTAATGTCTTTTCAAGAGAAATGGGTGTTAGCTTTTGTCAAAAAGCCTTTTTACTACCTATTGGGATATTTGTATCCATTAAAAAAAAATTTTTTTTTTTGCATTTTGCGAATGATTTTAGATTTAAAAAATTAATGGCTTTTGTTTTCACAACTGATCATCCTTTTAATCCTGATAACTGATAATGCCAGTTATCAGGACATTTGAGCTTTTAGCCTGAAATTTTATCTTAGGATCTGGAATTAATAAAAATTAGAAGCCAACACCAGAGAAAGTATAATGTTGCTACTTAGTACTTAGCAAACCATTTTGTTAAAATGAACATTAAAAAAATTATCATGAACACTAAATTTTATGTTTAAAACTATTAGCAGCTAAGGAGACTTTCCCTCTTAATGTAACCAGAAGAACTAAAGATGACAAGATAACAGTATTTGTCTAGCACACAGATTATTGTTTGAAGCCTATATGAACATATAGATATAACTAAACCATAAAGGGTAATATGTGAATAATAAGAGCATTTTCCTCATAGACTGTTGTGAGAATTAAACAAATAATATTTGTAGAGCACCTAGCGCTGAGCCTGGCACATATCAGCTGCTTAAAAAATGACTGTTCACTTTCCTGCCAGAATTTTTAACATTCTTATTGCTCCTCCAAAATGGAAGATGAATATCAGTATCATTTTTTAAAAGTCCCTTTCTGGACTATTGGCATAAAAGCTAGTGAACAATGCCAGTGGCAAATTTTGGACACTTATGTTACCTCACTCATTAGAATCAAACTTCCTGGTAGACAGGAACTACTATTTTTCCTTTGTATTCCCACAGCTCTGATTGTGCTTGGCAAATGATAATCACTAAATGTCTAAAGATTGATTGAAACAGAAAAAGAGAAAAAAACAAAACAAAAAACAAGAGCTCTTCTTGAAAGCAGAGACCAGGACCACTGTGAAGAAGGGAGAAAATGAGGTCACAAGAATTTTAGAACTCATTAAGAGGAAAGGGTAAGGGGGTAAGAGTAAAGAAGACACATCAAAGGTCCAGGGTGATGATATATATATATCAAGATGAAAAGACAAGGAAGGATAGGGCAATTAACAAAAGACTTCTGGACTTCTGTGTCAAAAATTTCTCATTATGTCCTCATTACCCCTCTCGTGAAATAATATACCTGGGAACAATATTTCTTATAAGAATCTTCAACAGCAAAGTAAAAAGGTAAAGAAAGGTGGAAAATAAATTAATAGAGACAAATGTGACTGTTAAGAAGAAAGAATGAAGCTTCAATCAGTATGCCCAAACCAGTAAGGGGGTCATAATGAGAAAAAAGAATGAACATTGAAAACTGTTAGAATCCTAGTGTCAACTCAACTTGAAACAAGGTGAAAACTCAAGGGTGATGTCAGGGTCCTGGTGTTAACTCAATAGAATTGATACAGTGCTTGTTGGTTCACACCTTAGAGCAAATCCTTGCAGTGTGATGGTTGCTAATACTGATGATAGACAATAATGCTTGTGTTCACACCTTTAGAGAGCTCATAGAAGCATGAAATATTTAAGTACTTGTTGGAGTTCACACAGTTTAGTAACAGATATCCGAATTTACACCTCCCTTAAGCCCTGCCTCCAGAAGGAAGAGTTAACCTTTGGGAGATCATATATATAGAGGAAGCTCTTAGAGCTAAAAAAAAAGACTTACTCCGGAACATTGACTGGGGTTGGAGAGGAGCACTCTGGGAGGAAGCGCACAAGCCCTCTCTTGGAGGCAAGAGAGATTCATTGCATCTTCCACCTTGGTGCTGGCTGGAGGCTGAAGAAAGCAGAGGCAGAAGCAAAGGACAAAGCTGCAAGAGCTCTTAGAACCAAGCAGAGAGATAGGCCTCTGAGCTAACCGGGCTACATTGAAGGACACAATAAAAGATCTGAACTTTTATCAGCTGGTTGCGATTTTGGAGTAATTATTTACTTGTAACTGAAACCAAAGCTGCCTACAGAAAACCTCCCGGAGAAACCAATCTCTCTCCCAGAGAGAACTCTTATATTTTAAAGAACAAAAACACCAACAGAAAACGTAAGGGAAGAGGGGCAGAAGACAAGGATCAGAATAATATAAACAACAACAACAAAAACCCCTCAAAGATTAAGTTCTAGCTTTAAAAAGACTAATAGTGGACTACAACAAAAATAAATAAATAAATAAATGAATCAGGGAAGTCAGTCAATTCTTAAAGAAATTAATTCAGACTACTCTATGGAAGGAAAAATACCTAAATTGAAAGCTTAAATACTTTGTCTACATAATGAGAAGATGGGACCTCAGTGGAAAAGAACCTGATGTTGAGAAGATTGAAGTCATAAGGAGAAGGGGATAGCAGAGGATGACTTGGATTGTGTCATGAAAGCAATGAACATGAACTTTGGCAGACTTTGGAAAAGGTCATAGAGTGGAACATAAGTGAACAACAACAAATAAATAAAATGAAGACTATGCTCTCTTTCTGGGCATCGAGGTGGTACAGTGGATAAAGCACTGGGCTTGGAGTCTGGAAGACTCGTTCCCGAGTTCAAATCTGGCTGTTAATACTTCCTAGCTATGTGACCCTGGGGGCAAATCCTGTTTGCCTCAGTTTCTGTAAAAGGAGCTAGAGAAGGAAAGGCAAAATATTCCAATATTTCTGCCAAGAAAACATCCAAAATGGGACATAACTGAAAAACAACAAAAACACAATAGAAAGACAGGAAGGCTGAGTTCTTCAAATTGAAGAGGAAGATAGTTCTTGCTCATATTTTAAAGGGAAAAAAGACACAGAGAGTAGGTTTTAACTACAAGTCGGTCCATTGGTCCTTAAGACATAATACCAAACTAGATGGCAATCTATCTCCTTTAGTGTTCTTTCCATTGATAAAATCATATCCATTTCTAATAGTGAATCATTTGATAGTACCAAAGGCTTTTTTTCCCCTGGATTTTCAGGAGCTGTGGCCATGGAGAAGGTGGGAACTACAGAAAAAAAAGTTGCCAGATTCCATCTTTATAGGGAAAGATTCTTGGGACAATGGCCAAGGGAACCGAATATGGTGGTGTTGTTTGGTTTTTGTGGATAGTGGGTATTCCCAGGGTCTTTAGGAAGGTTCTGGGTTGTCAGTGGCAGTTGGTAAATAGGTAGAGAGCACTTTCTCTACAAAGACTGTTCTCTTGGAAAATAATTGGGGAAAACTTGGGAAAATAATAAGGCACACTGTGATAAAAGCAAACCTAGGTGGACACTTCTATTCTCAGGGCTTCTGGAATCAGAATCATATGCTAGAGGAAGTATTGGTTGAAGTGATTGATGACAGCAGTTTACTAGCCTGGCAAATGCTACATCCTGGGGTATAAAAGGGCAAATGTCAGAATTCTTGGATATGCTGGTTACCTTTCCTCAACTTTTTTTTTTCTTTGCAATAAGGGATGATACTCTTGATGGGGAAAAGACAATACAAAACGATGAATGAAAATTTATTTTTAAAAAGAAAATCAAGGCAAACTAGTCTGACATTTGAAGAGAATCATGACACCTAGGCTTGATAAGAATTGTTAAAATGTCCTTACAACTACCCTGGTAGTTGCTATTATTATGCCCACTTTACCACTGAGAAAACTTAGGTAGACCAAGGTTAAAAGACTTGTCCAGGGTCATATGGCTCCCTTGAGTATCTGAGGCCAAATGTGAACCCAGGTCTTCCCAACACCAGTGGAACACTCTTTCTCCTGTACCATCCTAACTATCTCTAAGTAAATACAGGATAATGTGTTACAAAGTAAATGGAAAGTAAGGTAGGGGTTGGCCCTGGAATTAGAGGCTAGAGGATCTGAAGGGATTGGGCACTGGGGTTCAGACTTAGGAGTAGGAATATCATGTGAGAGGGAGAGCATAGTAAAAAGAATGGTCAAGGAGAGTCGTGGACAATCAGACAGACTGCAGAGGGCTTTAAATCATTCCAAAGACACAAGGGAGACACTGGAGCTTTCTGAACAGAGGAGTGACCTGGTCAGGTCTGGGTTTCAGGCATATCACTAAGGGTCTCCATATTGAGAAGGACAAGCCTTTCGGGAAGGAGACCAGACTCCTACAATGGTCTAGCCGAATGAGGATAAGAAGGGACCCAATGTGCTTCTGTGTGAGTAGAGGGGAAAGATACAAGAGATGTTCTGGAGGAAGAATCATTAATATCTGAAATTGATTGAAGGGGCAGGGGTCAATAACAAGAGAAAGTCTGGGTCCAGAGAAATGAAAGAAGGATAACACTCTGGACATTAACTAGAAGTTCAGAAGAAAGGTAGATTTGAGGACAGGTGTTGAGGAGAGTACAGAATGAATTTTAGTTTGGAATTTTGAATCTGAGGTTAACTATGACATTTGCAAATAAAAGCATCTAATAGCTAATTGGTTATAAGGGACAAAAAACTCAGGAGAAAAGCCTGGAGACTGTAGAAATCTGGGGGTCATTTTGCATAGAGAGAACTAAACCTATGGGAAACGCGAAAATGACTGTGACACAAGCTTGTTAGGGCACCCCACAGGGAGGGTACAGAATCTCGATGGCATCCAACAAACTGAAAAGGAACAGATAGAAAGCAACCAGGAGAGGGCTGTGTCATCACAATCCAAGGGGAACTATCTGGGAGGTCACCAGGATCAAACATAAGTTAAGCAGGATAAGGTCTGAGAAGCAGCCATTAAACTTGCCAAATATGATATTACTGTTTTTTTTTTTTTTTGTTTTGTTTTTGGAGGGGAGAGAAGAGGAAAAAAAAAAATGTGTTTAATAATAAATGGGAAAAATAACTGAAGACATAAAAACAATTTTTCTAAAAATATAAAAAAAAATTTTTTCTGGGAGAGTTACAAGTTTTTCTCCCCTCTAAAGACATAAATCAAATATATAATGAAATATAATGAAAATGTATATGAAATATATATATGATGAATATAATTAAATATAATGAAATTAAATACAATAAAAAAAATGAAAAAGAGGAAGATTCTGGGAAGATGGCAGAATAGGTCAGAGAACTCCAAACTGTCCAGATTTTCCCCCAAAATCAAAATTGTGCCTTAGGGTGAACTAGGGCAGAACAGGGGTCTTCCTAGGACAACAGGAGAAGATCTCTACAAAGATCTTTTTCCTTACAATATATATATATATATATTTTTTTTTTGTTGTGTGTTACACACACACACACACACACACACACACACACACACACACACACACACACACACACAGATACCCAGAGCTGCTAACTAATGGGAAACCTGGTTCAGGAGATACAAACCTATTGTCTTTTTTTCTTCTCTATCCCATTCTATGTTTCCATCTTCCTTTTTCTGATTCCTCTTTCCTCTCCATTCAAATCTCTCTGAGCTCAAAACTCAAAACAAATTCTTTCCCCTAGTGGCAAAGAAGGGTGATCCTAATTCCTTTCTTAAAGATGATCTCCTGAAATATCCACTTTCCTATATCCTGAACAGAGTTTTATTTCTTTTAAAGCAAGCATCTTATCTTAATCTTTCTCCCCTTTGTGAGATCTCTTCACTATGCTGTCTTTCACTTTCTGCTGGCTATTCCCAGATCCCAATCCTTTCTCTGTCAACTTCCTCTTAATACTTTAGTCTTATTCTCTCATCATTCCCAAAAGTAGGGAGAGAAACTTCTACTTTTCCTCTCAGCTATTAACAAATCATTCTCTTTCCTCCCCCTCTCTATTCTATTTCTCTGTATTACCACAAAATTTTAACATTGACTTGCAGTGAGACAAGATCCTCTTTCCTTGAGAAATTAATTCATTTCTTCCAGTTACTCCGCTATCTATTTTCATCTACTAATTCTGGATCTTGACCATTGAATAAGTAGTAACTTAACTAAGAGATTAGTTGGCTTCATACAATGTCTTGCATCATTTCCCAGACAACCTGGGACATATTAAACATTTGATATAATTTGATATGTATTTGTTAGTCTTCAAATGTTCTCAAGAATCGTAGTCATTGTATTTACAAATCTCTTTATAATTTAAAACCAGACAACCTCAGTCCTATCTGACAACTCTTCACTCTAGAAATAATGAATAAATCAATATTACCACTACATCTCTTTCGGGTATGTCAATAGTCTGCTCTATAGCTCCACTTACCATTCCTATGACTGGACAAATTTAACATTCCTGGATGACATTCACTATATATGCAGTTTCCTTTTATTAGAATATAAACTCTTTGTGGAAAGGGATTGGTCACACTTTTGTCTTTGTATACTCAAAACCTTGTTATAACAAACACTCCACAAATAATCATTCATACTCTTTCATTTTCTCTATTATACCGTTGGATCATGATCTTTGTTGGCCAATGAAACTTTGTGATCTCTCAAACAATGTGTAAGATTTACATTTCTTTTAAGAAGATATAAGAATTTGAAGAATACCTGTATTTAGATAAATGTCTTAGGCCAACTGAAAACAAATGTTTTACTTCTCGGTCTTTCATTACTATCTGAAAGTATTTAACGTTTTAATGATGTTAGTTGGCATGTTGAATTTAGGGTTAGGGTTCTGATTCTTCTGAGGAATAATCTGAATTATTCATTTATATTGAAAGTCAAATTATTTCTTTTATGCTTAAACTCAGCTTTGCAAAATCAAACTGGATGAAAATTTTCTCTGGTCTTTAAAATATTCCAAATTATTTTTTAAAAATAAAAATGGAATAACATTGTTTTGCTTTGAATATAAAGAAATTTTCCTTCTTGCCTGTAAAATTTATTTTGTAAATCTAAAATGTGACCTCACTGTTTCTTGATGAATTAATTTGGGTTTTCCTTATGTTGTAGTTCTGTGACTCCCCTAAAATTTGTATCTTATTTGCTTCTGATTTTCCTGGGAAATTTTTCTGTATGATTATTTGATACTATTAAGGTTACTTTTAAAAAATTATTTTCTGGAACACATATCTCTTCACTTCCTATCTTTAAGAACAGTGAATCTTCTCCATATTGCTTTTCTATGTTCTTATAAACTTAAAAAAAAAATGTTTATTGTTTCTTCTTTTTCCATTGCATTTTTGCATTCTCATTCTGTAGTATTTTTTTCTTTTTTTTTTTGGAGAAATTTACTGGCAAAGAGTAGATCTTTCTCTAATCTCTTTTTTACAGCTCTACTTCAGGTGCTCATTTCTTTTACATTTTGACTTAAATCTCTGTATGATATTCTGGAACAAAAAACAGGAAAAACATATTATGCTGCTTAGGACTACATGATCATAGCATATTGTTGCCATCAGGTGGTAGCATACTAAAATTACAATGAAAGCAACAAACCTGAAGTCTGGGAAATCCAAAAATTCCTTTTAAATTTTTTGTTGCAAGTTCCAAGGGCTTAACATATTAAACATCTGATATAATTTGATATATATTTGTTAGTCTCCACATGTCCTTAAGAATTAGTCATTATATTTACAAATCTCTTTACAATTTAAAAACAGGCTTCATCACAACCCTGAGTAGTAAAGATATTAGTCTCATTTTTCAAAGGAATATATCAAAAGACAAACAAGATAAGATAAAGGAAAAGATTAATCTGCAGTACTATAAATTCTTTTAACACATAAGTTTAGTTTTTTTGGTGAAAATATTTAAAAAAGACAAATTAACTTCTAAAATCAAAACTGTGACTGTCATTTAACAATAACACAGGTTATAGAAAATTTAGAAATTGGCAAAATTACAAATGGAAAATTCCAAATAACCTACTTATGAATATGAAGTAGTTTGAAGTAGAACTAACTTTGTATAGCTTCTAAAATGAAAAACCTAATATCTGACTACTAATGAAAAAGGCAACAAAGAAAAAAGAAAACATTTTAACAATGGGGTTAAGTGACTTGCTTAGGGTCACACAGCTAGGATGCTAAGTGGAGGGTTGAGATCAAATTTGAACTCAGGTCCTCCTGACTTCAGTGCTTGTGCTCTATCCACACTGCACCACCTAGTTGCCCAACATTTGTGTATATGATCACAACTTGTCAATAATATACAACCAGTTCACAGGAAAGAAAAAAAATCTAATAATCCTAGATAACTGTTAAACCTTTGAAACTAATCAAATAATAATCACAGCAAAAGCTAGCATTAATATGGCACATTAATGTTTGCACAGCTCTTTCCATGTTATCTCATTTGACACAATAATCCCATGACACAGGTGCTATTGTTATATACCTTTTTTTTTTTTTTTTTTTTTTTTGTTATATACCTTTTAAAGATAAGAAATGTAGCCAAATGACACAGTGGATAAAGGGCCAGCCTAGAGTCCAGCCTTACTTACTAGCTGTGAACCTGGCAAGTCTCTTAATTCTGCCTACCTCAGTTTCTTCAACTATAAAATGAGTAGAGAAGCAAGTGGCAAACCACTCTGGTTTCTTTGACCAGAAAATCTCAAATGAAGTTACAAAAAGTTGGACCTGTGTGAAAAATGAATGAACAACAAAAGAGATGAGAAAAATGAGGCTGAGAAGTGAAGGGACTCGCGTCCCTTCTCTTATAGGAGTCTGATGCAGAATTCCAACTCAAGATCTTACAGACAATAATTTATTCAGTGCACCACCACTTGAAAAGTAATAAAGATGCAACAACGATTTTGGATGAACCACTAGATATACAAAGTCAGTAACAGGACCTGTGATTTCACTGACTAGGGAAATCTGGGTGTCTAAATTTCAACCCTCCAAACACATAGAGACAAATGTGACAGAGGGGTGGGATGGGGAAGATTGGGAAGTTGAGAAGAGAGGGGTGTATCAGAGAGCTGTCAGAACCATTGAAAGCTTCAGTTATTCTTTTCTGTCCATCCAATCAGCATAGGTCAGAAGCAAGACTTAAGTGTCCAGGTCTCCCTACCTCAGAAAAATCTTCCATCCACTATGCTGCCATGCTACAATGAGAAGAGCCTCCATATTTAATCAACAAATGCTTTAACAAAGAAGCATATATAAAAGAATGTGGAAATATGCATTGTTCAGCAGCAAGAAAATATAAAGACTAAAAGGTTCAGCCCTGGAAATAAATATACTATGAAATATTCAATCACTTCCTCTATGCTGGTTCATTCCCTATTGCCTACAAACATGCCCACGTATTACATCATGCTGAAAAAACCACCACTTGATCCTTTTATCACTGATATCGCCCTCTATTTGATTGCTCTTTGTGATTAAACTCAAAAAAGCTATTTACAATACTATATATTCCTTCTATCTCTACTCTCTCCCTTTTCCCTGCATTATATTCCCTGTCCCATCTCTTCTACCATTCTGTCCCCTAGTCCAGTTCCAGCCCCTCCCTTCCTTTCTTTCTTCTCTTCCCTTCTCCTAACCCCATACAAGTTAGCTTTCCATTCCACCAAAAATACTCTCTCCAAACTGACTAGAAATACAAACCAAATGTGTTTTGTTCAGTCTTCATTTTGTCACTGCAGCCTCTGATATTGCTGCTTACCTTCTCCTCCTTTATTTTCTCTAAGTTGTAGGGAAATCACTCTCCAGATTTTCCTTCTACCTAAATGACCTCTCCTCAATCTTCTTTGCCGGATCCCCTCCTAAATTACACCATTAATTGTAAGTGTCCCAAGGATTTAATTACCTTCTCTATGACAATCCTAAAATCTACCTCTTCTTTTCTAACCTCTTTGTTGACATCCAATCTCACATCTTGAACTGGATGAAGGTCTAGCAGACACATCTAAAACAGAACTCATCTTTCCTCCTACACTCTCTTTCCCTCCCTGCCTTCCCCAGTGTTGATGAAGGTAACCCCAGACTCCCATCCCTTAGGTTCTCAATCCAGGAATCATCCTCAGCTCCCGATTATCTTTCACTCCCATAGCCAATCTCTTTCAAAGACTTTTATTTCCATTTTGCAACATTTCTTGAATATGCCCCCTTCTTTCTTGATACTATTAACACACTGATACAAAGCCTTCATCTCACACCTGGATTACTACAAGAGACTGCTAGTAGGTCTGCCTGCCTCAAGTCACTCCCACTCCAATCCATTCAGCTTCTATAATTTGATAAATTCCCGTGGCTTCCTTTCACTCTCTTCTTGGTATTCAAGTTCCTTCATAGGAGCAGCGAGGTAGCACAGTGGGCAGAACACTGACCCTGAAATCAGAAGGACCCTTGTTCAAATTTAACCTTCGACACTTACTAGCTGTGTGACACAACCCACAATTGCTTCCCCCACCCAAAAAGAAAAGCCCTTCATAACGTAGCCTCCCCTAACTTTGCAGTCTTCCTGACACATTCTCTTTGACCCATGATACTGGCATTTCAAGAAAAGACAATCCATCTTTCAACTATAACCACTTTCTAAGGTTGTCTTCTATGTTCTCCATCTCTGCATATTATGCAATCCCTCTCAATTTGAGCATCTTCCCTCTGTTAATTATTTCCTATTTTTATAATATTGTTTGTGGTTTTTTGTTTGCATGCAGTTTCTCCCATTAAATTGTGAGCGCCTAGCAAACAGGGCCTGGCTTTGCAGCTTCTTGTATTCTTAGTGCTTAACAGAATAAGATTATTACATAGTATGTGCTTACTAAATGTTTACTGATTAATTGAAAAGGAAAAAAAATAACCTAAAAATCACCCACAAACCCAAGAAGGAAATTCAATCAAAAATCTAGAGCATTAGTAGATCAAATCAATCGAAAAGATATAAAAATTATGCGGAAAGATGAGTCATAAGACATAAAAAGCCTGCAAATATCTAAGTAAATATTGAAAGTTAAAGGAAACCAAAATGATAAAACCCAGGAGAATCTCTGTGGATTCCCAAGATAGCAAGCAACCACAGCAGGATGTTCCAGAATGGTTCAAAGAGACATATTACAACCTTGAAAGAAGAATTTTGATGAGAACAAAATACATAATTTATGGTCAGAACAGCAGAAAAAATTAACAGCATAAGAAAATCTGAATTTTCGGTGGCAAATAGAAGCAAAATAAAGACTACTAAGAGACTGGAAATACAAATTATACTGAAATGATGGACAATCTTGAGGAGAAAGGAAAAACAAAAATGTTCAAAGAACATGATTTCTATATAAGCCAAACACATTGCATCTCAAAGAACTGCAAGACCTCAGAAGAACTAGTCAAAAAAAAAAACAAAAACAAAAAACAAAAAACCTGACTACAACAATGAAAGGCTCAATACAAGAAAACTGCCTAAACTTGTGCATACAGACAAGGAATCATCGATCAGGCTGCCAGATGGTACAGTAGGGAGAATGCTGAGCTTGGGTCCCAGAAGAGTTCAAATTGGCAATGAGACACTTAACAGCTATATGACCCCTGGATCATTCCTCAGTTTCCTCATCTGTAAAATGGAGGTGGCAATAGCACCTTTCAACGTTATTTTAAGGATCATATGAGGTATTTGTAAAGCACTTAACATTCTGTCTAGCATAGAGTAAGCACTATATAAATCCTTCCTTTCAACAATCAAAAGAATAAACAAAGCATCTCCAGCAAACTAAAGAAAATCTACCTATAATGCTTCAAATTCCAAGGCACATAGTGTTTAAATTTTAAAATTCCAATTATAAATAATAAATTTAGCAAGCATTCAGGAAATAGACCAAAGAAAAACAAATTTGAATAACAGCAAAACTATTCTATACCTACTAGAAAGAGAAAGGCAAATAACTATAATTACTAAACAAAATAAAAATAACAAAATATGTGGAGATTCTAGAAACTATTAAAAGTAACAAAAGAATAAAAAACTAGAAAGAAAGAGAGTCCTATAGGGTTTAAAAAAAAAAAAAACTCATTAAGAGATTTCTTTCAAAAGTCCACAAGGACATGAAGATGAAAGGAAAATGTAGATACAGAAGAGGGGAAGGTAGAAGAGCAGGCCTGAATCAACATGAAACAATCCCAGCTACTGCCCTTGCTGGAGAAATATATTTTGTAAAGCTAAATTACAGAATGAAAGAGAACATAATGTATAATGTAACCTAGTCAAGTACAAGGTAAACAAAGAAGGGAAAATAATTTTTATGGTCTTTCAGTAGGAAGGGGGGCTCCAGGAAAATGAGTGAAGCAGCAAAAGACAAGAAACTAAGAGAAAGAATGGGGGACCATCTCTAATCAATAGAGTAAGGGCTGAAATCCTGTGGAGGGAAAGAAATCTCACCATAAATTTAACCAGCAAGGATTTGATGCCCTGGGACACCAGCCCCTTGCTTCAAGAAAAAAATCAGAGCTTTTGAGGGCACACAGATTGGTGAGGGCATATGGATCCTGAGAGCAGATTTCATGACATATGGAAGAGAAAATGATCATAAGTAGAATAGGAAGTAGAAATGGACCAAACAATCAGGGACATGAAAAAAACAACACATATTTATTTATATACCACTTTACCAATTTGCAAAGTGCTTTGCAAACATGATCTCATTTTATTTTCACAATATGCTAAAGAGATGGGGGCTACTTAGCACAATAATATCCCCATTTTGCAAATTAAAAAAAAAAAAAAAAAAGAGGCTTCAAGAATATTGTTAAATGACTTGCCCAGGATCACATAGCTAGTAAGTATGTGAGACTGGATTTGAACTGAGGTCTTCCTGTCCAGTGCCCTATTCCAGAGATTCTTAAATTTTTTACATTTGCATTCCAGATATATAGGTATGTAAAACAGATATGCAAATCAAACATTTACCAATTTAATAAATTACAAAGAAAACTATTTTAGTTTTTTTTTTAATTAAAGCTTTTTATTTTTTGAAACATGTGTGGACAATTCTTCAGCATTAGCCCTTGCAAAAACCTTTTGTTCCAATTTTCCCCTTCTTTCCCCATGCCCTGCCCTAAATGGCAAGTAGTCTAATAAATAGGTTAATAGGTAGAAATATATGCTAAACATGGTAGAAATATATGCTAAATCCAATATGTGCATTCATAAGAAAATTATTTTAAAGCAATTCTTTGATATATATATATATATATATATATATATAAATAATTTTATCATTAAAGATGAAAGCAAATTTGCATAGTGAGATGGATGTGCTTCTTTATTTTTTACATAAAGAATTAACTCTTAGCTGAATATTTGATATCTTTTACTGTTGCCAAATTTTTTGTGACCTCCACATTCAGTTACATAACCCTATATGGGATTGCAACCAACAGTTTAATAAACTGCTCTAATCTACTACAACCACATAGCATCATTACTGGGAAAAAAGCAAAGAAATACTGAACTAGGGAAAAAAATTGTTTTAAAAACAAGACTTTTTCTGTCAGGAAGCAATTTAGGATAGTTGAAAGCAAATGCAATTTCATAAATGAAATTCAAGCCAATCTCATTCTCCTATTTAATTTTGGGACTAACTCATTGCCTAACTCCAGTGCCTATCCGAGATATTAGTAATGATGATCAACTTAAGGGATTGCTGATCAAGTTTGCAAATAAGCATTCATTTATCCATTTAATTTTTTTTTTTTTGGTATTGTTAAGCCAATCTTTATTAAGGAGGTAGGGATCCCACTGCGGAGACTTTGTATCTCTCGTGGTTGACAAAATCAAAATAAGGTCATTTACAAACAGAAATATCTAAAGGACTGTTATGCCAAAGTTCCCTTTTAATGGGGTGACCAGTTCCTCCAATTGTCCCATTTCATAATTCTGCCTTAGGTTATAACCGTCCCCTCTTAATGTTTGAGATAAAGGTTTTATAGACATTCCATAATGTTTGACAAGATAAAGGTTTATCCATTTCAGATGTCATTAGAATATCAGTAATATCATTGTTCTTGTTATTCCATAAAAAGCTTGCTGCCCCGATACTCGGGGCTAGGCTCTTTGAGATGATAGTCTCATCTAGCCCTGGGATCAACATGGATGCATTGGTCCCAGTATTTCTCTCCATTTAATAAATTATTGAATTGGTCTCTAATCTCTGTCTTGCTCAGTTTCTTCGGCATTACAGGACCTCACCATCTATAAGGAATTCCTTATGGGAACAGCTAAATAGCACAGCGAATCTCTGTGACTCTAGGCAAATCAATTAAGCCAAATGCTTGGGGAAGGAGGGGAATAAAGGAAGGGGAAAAGGGATCACCCTTCAACTTGATCTGCCTCTGGAAAATATATTAAGTGAACAAGTTACCTTATTTCTGCTTAGCCTGAAGTTGCTAATCATAAAGAGTGCTAAAGAATATTATCTCTATGATGCATCTGTCAAGGAATCAATAGGATTTTAAATATAATTCCTGCCCTTATACCTACTCTCCAAGGATATGCCTATGTAAAAAAGAGATAGGTTTGTAGATTAGACATTAGATGATTCTATATCCATGACATACCATGAAATAAACATATCCTAAATAAAAAATCTTTAATAACAAATTTATCCTATTACTTAGATAAAGATAATATTGATCTTTTATTAGATGGAAAACAATAAAAAATATAAGGGTCTATAATCAACTTAAAAAATGAATTCCCAAACAGTATCATTCACAGAAAACACTAAAGGAATAGAAGACAATGCAGCGTCTAAGAATTCAAATTCTAGGAATTTAACATGGCAATCAACTCTTCTCAAAACACAAAAATTTTCTTGTGTTTCCTAAAGAAAAATCATCCAATTCCCCTCTCATAATATCTAATTTCATTTTTTCTCTATCTTCCACTTAACTTCTGTAATAAGTTATTTTATCAAAAATGGAGGGAGAGAAGAATTGCTTACTGACCTCTACCAGTTTTTTTTCCCCTTATTTTAACATTTTATTTAACATTTAAAATGTTAATAAAAATATATGACTGGACAACATGTGAGAATTTAGCTAACTGAAAACTATCCAAATATGATGTTCAAGTCAAGAAATTTTATGAAGCCTTCTGATGTCAGTTATTTTATTTTATTTTATTTTATTTTACTATTCTTAACATATAAGCAATTTTCAACTCAATTTAATGAATACTAAATCTCTGAGCCAGGTATTAGTCTCTTAAGTTTACCAATAATGTGTTGAATAGAAGCATAACCTTCAATTTCCATTAAAACAAAAAACTGTGTAACCGATAAACTAATCGTATGAACAAATTATGATAGTAAAAATCTTAAAAACGCCAACTACTACAGATCTGTTTTATCCAGCTACAAAAGGGGAAAAAAAAAGAAATCGGACTTTCATAAGGAATGAAATTTAGTCTGGGAAAGTTTAGTAAAGCATATTTATGAATCTGGAGGATAATAAAGAAAATCAAAAAAAAAAAAAAAAAAGGACCAAACTAGCAGCTATATAGAGTCTAAGAGCTCCAAAAATTACTAAACTAGGAGGAAGTAAATTCTGGTAATTAACTGTTGGAATCCTTACAAAGTGTTAACTCATTAGAGTTGATAGAGACAATAATTATCTAATTTAGCATGGTTCAGTATGATTGATCTGATCCTACGAGGAGATGTTATGAGCCAGAACTTGAAACAAGGTACTAAGTGGAATTGAGGAGACAATGGTTAAATCTAGTTTAGCATTGATTTAATCCTATAACAAATAATGGTTTCCCAGTGATATAATGATTGGTGTATACTCAGTATACAGCATATAAGCAAGAAGCTCTCAGGGCCAAAGAGCACTCTGGGAGATACAGAAGCCCACAAGCCCACTCTCAGAGGCAAAGTCAGATTCATTCCATCTTCCACCTTTGTGCTGGCTGGAGACTGAAGAAAGCAGAGGCAAAGGACAAGCTGCAAGAGCTCTTGGAACTAAGCAGAGAGATAGGCCTCTAAGAAAGCTAACCAGGCCCAAGCAAAGAGATAAGAAATAAACGTTTGGATTTTATCAGCTAGCTGTATTTGGAATGATTATTACTCAGAACTTAAACTAAGGCTGCCTCCACAAAATCTCCCCAAGAAACCTGTTCCCAGAGAGAACCATTATATATTATACAAAAGAAAAAGAACACCACAATTAACTAAGGGAAAATGAGATACTGAATATGCTACACATTTTGTGATGGGTTTAACTTTGTTGGAAAAAATTGGTTAAAGGGCATCCTAGTTAAGAATTTACTCCTCATATAGGTGTTATATTTCATCTGTTTCATAACTTCTATCTATCCCAGAGCTAATCATCTCACAAACATATACCTTTCGAAGAATGTGCAATCTAAAAATATATTATTATAAGGGGAAATTTCATATCTCTAGAGGCCTACTTGCATAAAATAGAGAAAGAGAAGGTCAATGAATTGGGCTTACAACTAAAAATGCTAGAAAAGGAACAAATTAAAACCCCCCAGTCAAACACTAAACTTGAAATTCTAAAAATAAAAGGAGAGATCAATAAAATTGAAAGTAAAAAAACTATTGAGTTAATTAATAAAACTAAGAGTTGGTTCTATGAAAAAACCAACAAAATAGACAAACCCTTAGTAAATCTGATTAAAAAAAGGAAAGAGGAAAATCAAATTGTTAGTCTTAAAAATGAAAAGGAAGAACTTGCCACTAACGAAGAGGAAATTAGAGCAATAATTGGGAATTACTTTGCCCAACTTTATGCCAATAAATTCAACAACCTAAATGAAATAGAAGAATACCTTCAAAAACATAGCTTGCCCAGATTAACAGAGGAAGAAGTAAAATTAAAAGTCCCTCAAAAGAAATAGGAAAACATTAACAATCCCTGAAAAAATCCCCAGGACCAGATGGTTTAGTGAATTTTACCAAACATTTAAAGAACAATTAACTCCAATGCTATATAAACTATTTGAAAAAATAGGAATTGAAGGAGACCTACCAAACCCTTTTTACGACACAAACATGGTACTAATACCTAAACCAGGTAGGCTGAAAAGAGAAAGAAAATTATAACAATGAATACGCTAAAATCTTAAATAAAAATATTAGCAAAAAGATTACAGAAAATCATCCCCAGGATAATACACATGACCAAGTAGGTTTATACCAGGAATGCAGGGCTGGTTCAAATTAGGAAAACTATTGATAACTACTATATCAAAACCAAACTAAAAAACCATATGATCATCTAACAATAGAAAAAGCATTTGATAAAATCCATCCATTCCTAATAAAAAACTTGAGAGTATAGGAAAAATGGGCTTTTTTAAAATAGTCAGGAGCATATATTTAAAACCACGAACATCATATGCAATGGGAAAAGTAGAACCTTTCCAGTAAGATCTGGGAGGCAAGGTTGCCCCTTCACCTTATTATTCAATATTGTAAAGAAACACTCCCCTGCAATAAGAGTCAGAAAGAGATTAAATGAATTATAATAGGCAAATAGGAAACCAAACTATCACTCTTTGCAGATGATAGATGGTATACTTAGAGGACCCGAGATTCTACTAAAAAAGCTATTAGAAATAATTCATAACTTTTAGAAAGTTGCAGAATATAAATAACCCATAAATCCTCAGCATTTTTATACATCACCAAAAATCCAACAGTAAGGATAAAAGAAATTCCATTCAAAATAACTTACAGCATAAAATATTTGGAAACCACATCAAAGAAAAGCCGGGAATTATATGGCAAAATTACAAAAACTTTCCACAAATAAAGTGATTAAATAATTGAAAAATATTAACTGCCTTTGATAAAAAGGAATATAATAAAGATGAAATACTCCCTAAACTAATCTATTTATTTATTAAAAAATCAGACTTCAAGAAAATATTTAATGATCTAGAAAAAATAAAAAAAATTCATAGGAATAATAAAAGGAGAATCTCAAGGGAATTAATGAAAAAAAAAATCAAATAAAGGTGGCCTAGCTGTACCGACCTAAAACAATTATGAGCAGTCACCAAAACCATTTGTATTAGCTAAGAAATAGATTATTGATCAGGCAGGTTAGGTTATAAGACAGAATAGTCAACTACAGCAATCTATTTTGACAAACCCAAAAGATCCTGGATAAAATTCATTATCTGACAAAAACTGCTGGGATAACTAAATTAGTATGGCAGAATGTAAAGCATGGACCCACTTAACACCGTATACCAAATAAAATCAAAATGGGTCCATGATTTAAACATAAAAAACAGATTATAAATAAATTAGAGGAACATGCTATTTATCTCTCAGACCTTGGGGAGGAAGAAATCTGTCACCAAAGATGAACTAGAGACCATTATTGATCACAAAATGAAAATTTTGATTACATCAAATTAAAAAAGCTTCTGTACAAACAAAACTAATAAACAAGATTAGAAGGGAAGCAACAAACTGGGAAAACATCTTCACAGTTAAAGGTTCTAAAAAAGGCCTATTTCAAAAAATATGAAAATTGACTCTAATTTAGAAGAAACCAAGCCATTCTCAATTGATAAATGGTCAAGGAATGAACAGACAATTTTCAGATGAGAAATTAAACTATTACCCTCAAACTATTTGCATTTTGCTTTTCTTAAGTTATTTTACCTTCTGAATCCAATTCTCCTTCAACAAGAAACTTTGTTCTCACACATATTTTTTCTAGGATATACTCGACATATTCAACATATATAGGACTGCTTGCCATCTAGGGGAAGGGGTGGAGGGAGAGAGGGGAAAAATCGGAATAGAATGAAGTTTAAGGGAAATTTTATACCCTAAAGGGTAATTGTAAAAAATTACCCTGCCATGGGTTCTGTCAATAAAAATTTATTATAATATTATTATAATAATAAAATAAAATAAATAAAATATATTATTAATATTTGGGACGGGAGTGATCTTAAGAGGAATGGAAGAAGTATCACCACACAGACTTTGTTACATCAATTGACACCTGATTTTAGCAATAGGGAGACTGGCTTATCCACATCCTTCCATCAACTCTCCAGAAGATCTACCCAAGATATTAGACATTTCATAATAAGAATGACAGAGTAATGTAATGGAGAAAGAACCTGCTCAGATCTGGGACAACTTGGGTTCAAGTCCCACTGCTGACATATAATGATTGTGTGACTCTGGGTTAAGTCCCTTAACCTCTTTTAGTGCTTACAGGCAACTAAAATGGTCCATTGCAGAGAAGGTGCCAACCTACATTGGAAGAGGGAATTAGGTTCTATGTAATCCACTCCCTATAACCTGTCCCTACAACAATCAAATCATCATTTGTCATCCCTTGCTCATGTATAATGAATCACCTACCTCCTTTACTGGTCATAAATACTTTTAATGCTTAACGCAACAATTACCAAAACCAAGTTAAAATAACCAACATAACTGTAGCTTACTTACACCCTTTGTGTTATCTTTTCACTGTCCTTTGGTAATTTGTAATTGTGGCGTTCCAGGATTCAGAGCTGCCTAGTTATCACCAGGAAAATATTGGTAGTAAAAGATTAGTGTTTGGGGTAGAGATTAGGATCACTGAAAGTGCTACGTGATTACCCTAACGTACTCTAGCTCATTTTGTTCTGCAGTACCTAATTATATACATTGATTAATTATTTTAATAGACTGGGCAATCTAAATTCTTTGTTCACTTTTTTTTTTCATGAATTTTAGACTAATCATTTTGTATAGTTATGAATCTCACAGAGGTGGCTCTATGGTGCACTGTTGCTCAAACCAATTAGTGCGAAATCATGTGGCTTCAGAAACTTAGTTCCCCATTTGTTTTTTTCACAAGGTGGTCAGAAAAAGCAATATAAAAACACATTCAAGAAATTTTGAATTGGTTGTATGACATGGGAGACACTTGCACAGGAACTCCCAGCATGGTGTGCCCCTTATCAGAGAAGGTGCTGTGCTCTCTAAGCAAAGCAGAAATGAATTACTCCAAAAGAAACGTGAGATATACAAAATTAGAGAATCCACCACAAATGTTCATGGGGACTATTTTGTGACCGACCTATGGCAGAGCATTCTGAGCTCATATTGGTCTGATCAACCACAGTCAGATGCACTGTTAACTTGACTCTAACACAGTGATTTCATTTTGGTCCTTTTTGAGTACAAAGGACAACCACCAACCAATGCCCATCTGTAAAATGGACTGGAGAAAAAAATGGCAAACCACTCCAGTATCTCTGCCAAGAAAAGCCTAAATGGGGTCACAAAGATTCGGACACAACTGAAAAACAACTGAACATCAAAACCTCAGTAAATATCAAGCTGGTAATAAATGTTTTCTTTGTAACCTCCTCACCACCTTTTTCCCCCATGATCATTAATAATTAATAATTAAATTTCATTTTTCCATTCCTTTAGGATCTTTTCTGTGATACTGATATATTGAAAACAGATTCCTGAATATCTTTAAATTTGTGTTAAATTTATGTTATGGTATGTTAAATGTATGTTAAATTTATATAACATACAATTCTATTTCTGGCGCTTTTGTGTATATTTCCCTTAAAGTGTTTTTTATTCATTGCTTTTGAAGAGTCACATTATGCTTTAATTGGTTATTTTATAAAAGTCCTGTTTTCTTTAAGGCTTGTGGAAAGACCAATTTTATACTTTGGTAATCTAAAGAGTATAGGAGAGGTCTGAAGTCAAAAATTTGAAAATCATTAATACAGATCACTCTAATAGAATGAATACAACTAAGACATTCAACCAAACATATACAAAGGATTAATTTTTGACATGCCTTTAGAAAAGAAAAACAAAGGAAAAATGACCCTATGACACTACTACCACCGCTGCTGCTGATGCTGCAGTTACTACTACTTCTGTGACTTTTCAGATAATGCTACTATTTTCAAGACACACTATACACTGTGCTACTAGATGCCAGGGAAGAAAAGGAATATATCATCTTAAAGAAGGATCTGCTATGTTTCACATCCACCAAGAAAACTACTTAAGGAAAAATATCACTGATCATCTTTCTTTTCGTGGCAATCTCCAAACCATCCCCCCCCAAAAAACCCAAACAATTCTTATAACAAATAAACAGTTAACTCAAACAAATCCACACACCTAGTATGTGAAAAATGGGTGTGTCTCATTCTTTATTTTGAATCTTTCATCCTTATGTCAAAAGGTATGTAACATGCTACTGCATCAGTCCTCCAAAGTTGTGGTTGGCCACTGCATTCATTGGAATGTTAAAAAGTTTTTCCAAGTTGTTTTCTAATGATAAACATCTAGCCAAGTTCCTCTGAAACCATCCCTTTCATGACACAGTAACATTCCATTTCATTCATACCATTATTTTTTTTACCTGTTCCCCATTTCTCTCCTGCAGCAAAAAGTGATACTATAAATATTTTTGTACACATGAGTCATTTCCTTCTTACTTTAATCTCTCTTTAATTCTTTGGATTAAATAATAATCTTCCTACTAGTAGCATTGTTGGGTCAAAAGGTATAATAATTTAGTGAATTTTGCATGCAATTCAAAATTTGCTTTTGAGAATAGATTGACCAATTCACAGCTCCACTAACAGTGAGCTCATATTTTTATACCTCCACTAACAGCGAGCTTGTATTCCCCACAGCTCTCACCAACAAATGCCACTTTCATTATATGTTGATTTCTATCTACTTCAATCTAATTTTCAAAGAATTTGTTACTTTAGTTAATTTTTGCATATCTCTACTCACTTGCTTATCCTATTATTCTTTCCTCCCAGAAGAGGGGCTCTTCTAAGACAAAGATAAAACTCATGGATAGATTCTTCAGAGGGTCTATAAACTTAAACGGTGAGAAAAATTCATCATTTCTTTTGCCTCTTTTTATATTCCCAGCACTAAATACAGGTGCCTGGTACATAGTAGGCATTCAAAGTGTATTGACTGACAGGTCTATGCTAGAACACTTCCATGTGCTGTACTTCCAGGTTAGGACTTTCTGTTTGGAACCTTCCCTTGCTGAAACCTAGACTGTCAATTTGGATCTATTGGCGTTTCTTCTTGGATTTCTTAATCATTTCTAAATTTGTTATTCTATTTCTTAATTTTGATGGAATAGCTATTAGAGAGCTGGAATTTTCTGCTTCTTTTTACACTCCACTATCTTGAAGAGAACTCTCTGGCATACTACTTCTAATAAGATTCTATGCTTTCTCTGCCATGACAGAGATAGAGCTATTCAAGACCTTAATACAAAGATGGCAATAATTTCTAGTGGTTTAGATTGAGATAACATTAGTTAAAATGCCTAGTTGCATGAAATGTGAGTCAAGGCCATAAACCCAGTATGCTAGTTTGGCAATTTTCCATATCTTGGAAATCCCCACTTAACCCTAACTGTATTTTAATAGTAAAATTACATTTCATCATTTATTTATTTGCCCTATTCCAAGAAATGAATGACATTTGAGTAATGATAATCACCCAATCAAGATGGTTCCTTCCCTTTTAAGGGCCAAAACTATATTCTAGCTGATACTATCCATATACTCTGTCTCTCATCTATCTCTCACATATCACTTTGGAATGGAGGTCAGTCTACTTCACATTTTGGACTGCTTTATTCATATCTACTCAGATGAAGAGTCACCTTTCCAAATCACATCATACCTAATTCAATGTGTGGACAGAAATAAACTCTGAAATAGGATCTGTACCATCATGAGGAGACTGGGCTGCCTTACTTTATACTATAAAATGTTTTAAAACAACTATATCTACCTATTTCACATATCTTTATCAGACCAGAAGGTCACAGTTTTAGTTAAAAGTTCTATTCCAACTTTTTTCATTTTTTATATATGAGTAAAATTAGTGTAAGAGCTGTTAAGTAATTTTCCCCAGGCGACACGGGTACCAAGTGGTAAAGCTGGGATCTCTTGAATAATAGGTAAGTTCCTTATTTCCCCCTGTTTATCCACAGTTCCAAATATCAGTTACTAGCATGGTGACTCATAGCATATATCATATATACCTTTCAAGTAATCACAGTGGCATTCAAACAGTGGGCTGAATGTTATCAAATTCTTGCAAAGTCCTGGAAAACCTTAGCCAATCTGGGTACCTACTCGCAATATTTACACTACCAGACTTTTGAAAAAACTGGGGAAAAGAGCAATGGATCAATGATTCTTTTCCTTATCAAACCAGCTGCTTACTTTCCTCATTTCATATTGATCTTTCTGTGAATCACTGATCTTTTGCTATGATAGTCTCATAGGAATCCACACCCCACACCATCACTGTTTGTGGATGAGAATACAATATGTATGATAACCCAAATTAAAGTAACCTAAGACTGGAAGAGATACAGATCTGAGGAAAGAACAAGGAAGCCAGGTCATAATGTACACAGCCCAGAACCAGTACTAGTCTCCAACCAAGAGCACCCCACAAATCATGGTCTTCATAGCTAGGAAGACAATCAAAGACCTTTTGTAGGTTTCCAATTCTATGGGAAAGGCTAGGTGAGTAAAAGGAAATGTAATTCAAGTGGAAGGAATATTAATATGCTTCTAACAAAAAAAAAACTCTACTAGTATCTAGAAATCTGTCAAAAGTATTATCTTTCTGTATGTTCTAGCTTCTTAATCTTCAAAATGATCTTTCAAACTTTGAATTTTCTCATCTTTTAAACTCTCTTATCAGGGAAACTAGATATATGAAGATACATGGGTATATAACCATGGCCTAGTCTTCAGAAAACCCACAATTCCCTATTTTTCATTTTCATATTCTCTCAATTAAAAATCCACTCCCAAGGAGTACTAATTGTCCATCCCCTTCATCTCAAGAATTCCCTAATTATGTTGCAAGTCAAATTTATATCACACAGCATATAATAATAATTTCATATAAACCTAATTGAAGTAAAAGGAAATGTAAATGTAGGTAGAAACATTTCACAAAGATTCATAGTCAACAATCTCCAGAAAAACACCATATTCTAGAATATAGGAAACTTTACCTGGTTCCAATTTTATTACTTTAATTGCTGCCAGTTCACCAGTGTTAACATTTCGAGCCTAAGAAAGAAGGAAAAAAAAGTTTTAAAGTTTTATTTAAAGGTCATTTTGAACATTTTAAAGTTTTATTTAAAGGATATGTTAGGTTAACATTTGATTCTTTAACAATATGTCATATTATGATAATTTACATTTTAAAATATAATAGTAAAAATGTGAAATTCTTTGCTAATTTAATTTATTCATGGTTTAAATTTGCTCCTTTAGCATGACAGTAAGACCAGTTTGGATATATTTCAACTAAATAACTAGGCCCTAAAACAGAATCCTATATGAAAAAAGTTCTCATATATGAATGAAAATATTTATTACAGTGCTTTTAGGAATACCAAAAAAAATAATTAAAAAAACAAAGTAGGTGTTTATATTAATGAGGGAATAGCTAAACAAATTATGGCACAAAAACGTGGCAAGGTGCTACTTTAGTATGAAAAATAATGGATAAGAAGAATTCAGAAAAATATAGGGAGAGAAACTGACACATAAGCAATAAGCACACTATAGAAGAACAAAATGAAATTTAGCGTTAAAAAGTGTGATACTGAATGGAATATTAGCATATCAGAAGGTAAATATGAAGATCAGATAGATGCCCGAAATGAACAGATACAAACTGTAATAAGCAGAACCAGGAAAATAACTACACATGACCAGGTGAAGAGAAAAAAGTACAATTACAACAAAAAGAAACTGAATGATATGTGATTATAATGACTCCCTTCACCGCAAAGATATACAACTGTGGGTGTGGAATATGCATGTGGTGAATATTTTAGCATGTTTTTGCTGGGTAGGGTGAAAGAGCTACATCTGAAAATAAATATGATGTAAAAACAAAAATAATCTTTTTTTTTTTTAAAGAAAAAGGATTCTAGAAAGTGACTAACTGTTGGATGAATGTTAAGTCACAACAGGTATCTTGGTTGCACCTTATTAAATATATATGTTCTAGCAATTACCTAGAAAGTTTATTTTCAAAAGACAGTATGAGGATTTATTAATCATCCATTATGTAGCAGACACTGTGCTAACCACTGGAAATACCAAGAAAAGTCAAAAAACAGTCCCTGTTCATAGTCTAATGAGAGACAAACGATATGTAAACAAAAGATTGAAGGGATAAATTAAAAATTAAAAAAAATTAAAAATAACGAAAGAGGAAAAACACTAGTATTGAAGGGGATCAGAAAAGGCTTCTTGCAGAAGGTCTGATTTTTAACTGAGAAATTAAGAAAGTCAGAAAAGCCAGAAGGCAGAAGTGAGGAGGAAAAGAAAGGATTCCAGGCACTGAGCACAAGCAATGAAAATTTCTAGTCAGAAGATGAGTGTCTTGTGTGAGGAAAAGCAAGTAGGGCATAGATACTGAATCACAGAGTCCGTAGAAAGGAGTAAGGTATAAGAGGAAAAAAAAAAAAAAAAAAAAAAAAGGCCAAAGAACTCATGTTAAGAACTCCTGCCCTAGGAAAATATTGTATCTGAAATCTGGTAGAATAAAGCAAGACTTTATCCTGAGCCCTTTAAAAGTGCAATGAGATCCTGCCAGAATAAGTAATAAGAGTATTCATAGCACAAGTGCTAATAGAGTATGTATAACTTAAATAGTTCACAAATAGAAAGATTATACATACAAAATTTTAGAGCTGAAGCATAGCTGACCACAGGAGGGCACAATCTGCTAGTCACAAACATGATTAAATTCGATGTCTCACAAGGGTTTTTGTAGTCAAGATTCGCTAAAAATAAATTCAACTTCTTTTAACAATCATGCATAAAATATAACTGCCAAAAGGTAAAGGATATTTAATCGATATTTAATATATAGTCTGTGCTTTTTTAAAAATGCACTTGTGGTTTTATATATAAAATGCTCCCAATGAGAAAATTCCTCCACCGAAGCGGCTCCAAACATACACTGCAATTCAGCCTTGAAGAGTTTCAAGGACTTGTCTAAAATCATACAGCCTGTAAGAATTAAAGGTAAGACTTCAACCCCAGTCTTACAAACTCTAGGGCACAGTTTATAAAAGACTCACTTGTAAAATGTTAAGAACTAAAAACAAGTTAAACATCCGTCAGTCCAGCCTCATGATTCTAAGATTCCTAAGGTCACATTTCATTAAGGCATAGAATGTTCCTATTGTTCCAAATTGGTTCTTTGAACTGAAGTTAAATCTCTTAATCCCCCTGGGCAGTATTTTTCTCATTTGTAAAATTAGGGGTATTGGATGACCAGGCTTCTGTAATGCCTTCTAGTTCTAGATCTATGAACTGTAAGAATCTGTCAGGATTTGAATCTAAAGTTGATAAATTTGTGTAATTTTTATCACACTACAATAATTTCTACTTGTAAAACAAAATAATTCAAAAGACTCTTCAGTTTGAAATTTGTCAGTAAACCTCAATTTCCGTTAGCATAACACAAAAGACATGCATTTTAAAAACCAATTCTTCAATTATTGTTCTATAAAAAAGTCAGGAGGATAATTTCAGAGAAGTCTGGAGAGATTTACATGAACTGATGCTGAGTGAAGTGAGTAGAACCAAGAGAATATTGTACACAGCAACAGCAAGATTATAGGATGATTAATTCTGATGAACGTGGCTCTTTTCAACAATGAGATTATTCAGACCACTTCCAATGGTCTTGTGATGAAGAGAGGCATCTGCACCCAGAGACAGGACTTATGGGTACTGAGCATAAATCTCAACATAGTATTTTCACTCTTTTTGTTGTTTGCTTGCATTTTGTTTTCTTTCTCATTTTTTTCCTTTTTGATCTAATTTTTCTTGTGCTGCATGATAATTGTGGAAATATGTATAGAAGACTTACACATGTTTAATATATACTAGATTACTTGCCATCTAGGGGAGAGGATGAGAGGGAGGGAGAAAAAAATTTGGAACACAAGGTTTAACAAGGGGACACGTTGAAAATTATCTATGCGTACGTTTTGTAAATAAAAAGCTTTAAAATCAATTCTTCAGAGTCAACTGAAAAAGCATTCAACTAAAATGATACTTTTTATTTTTTTGCCTTTTCAACTCTGAAATATTTTCCAGCATATGACTTAGCTGGCAGCATATTAGCTCATCACAAAGGAAAATATTCCAGACTACTCTTCAAGATGCTTTGTGTGGGGGGAAAAAAAAAATGTCTGGTATATGTGCAGCTTCATTTTGGACCTTTAAGCAAACCAATAAGTCAACTTCAAACTTTTGAGTGTCTACCCTCCCCTCATAAAAACTGATTTTTAATCATTATGATTTGATATCTTGGCCTTCTTAGAAGAACTACATTCTGCAGTTTCTAACTGATTCAGTGGCCAAGGTTTCATAAAGAAAATTAATATTATTTAAAATTTTTAGGTTGGATTATTCTCTTATGGAGTCTCCTGCTTAAAGGTAATTATAATGTTCGGGCTAGCTTTCTGGAAGTCCTCTGGACAGGCCTGGGTCTCAGCAGGATGACATCATGAGAATGGTCAGGAATAGAGTCCAAAGTCTTTATTGTCTCCTTCACAGTCCGTGTCTGTCAGTCTCTGTTTCCAGCAGTCTGACCCAGTCTCAACCAGTCTCACTCTGAGTCTGCCTTTGTTCCCAGCTCTCTCAGCCCTTAAATACCCTATTACAATTACATCAACTGTAGAACTATTACATCACCATGCTAAGTACTAAGTATATGTAAACTAGACAACCATTATCTCATCAATTCCACTGAGTAAACAACTTCCTGCAAGTATCCTTGTTTCAAGTATATTTCTCCAGAATTACAGCCCTCTACAGATAATTGTTCTTAAGAATGCAAACTAGAAATATGATAGCTGCAAAATACTGCTGTTGTATAGTTCCTAAAAAAATTCTAGGACTCTAGCATTGACTACAAGCAGACAAAAAACAAAAACCTGGGGCTAACTGCCCTTCCCTAAAAAGTTAAAGTCCCTAAGATGATAAATCCATCTTCTCATTAAATTATCCTCATTAATCTACTTCTATGACAGGAAGAGAGAGGTACAATGACTTTGATGACAATATATATTTTTAGTTGTGTTACCAATGGCCAAGAGAATTCAAGTATGTGCCAGGGAAACTTGACAGAATGGCACATTACTAGTATGTTACTAGTATATATACCGGTATCGTACTTTTTAGTTTCCCAACATTATGTGTTATCTGAGTGACCCTGAGAGTTGAGAGTATAGAGATTCAAGTCTGGTCATAGTTTAAAAGATCTTCCAAAGACTTTAATTTCCAGGCCTGCTTCAGGCTTCTTAATCTAGTCTGCCATACAAATTGGAGTTAGTATTTTCTGAGGTGATTTTATGCTGGAGAAAGACTGCTAGGATATCATCTGCTGGCCACAAATAAAAATTTTAAATGTGGTGCCAAAGTAGGTGCCCAAAAAGCAATTGTTAAAAAAACTAATTTGAAAAATTACTATTCTAGGTACTAATCTAGTAAATAAGAAAATAAAATCTAGTAAATAAGAAAAGTTGATCATTTATTACCTATTTAGTGAACTGCTAACCTTATCTTTTAAGGTGTTATAAAAGTTTCTCTATGAATCTGTGAATTCATCCACATAGATAGCAACCCATCTACATACTCTCTTCCCTGTGTGCCTCTTTTAAGTATTCTCCCTCCAGAGAGTCTGCCCAACATGCTTCAAGTCTACTAGAATTCTTGATGTCAAGTGAATGCCACATGAACACAGAGTTGCTCATCAATGCCCTCTCAAGACATGATTCATCCAACTCCTTTTCCAGTCATACATCTCTCTAGTGGAAAGATGGTCTCTCTGTGGAATAAATATATTAATAGAAATTCTGTGTTCTCTGGGAATTTACAAATAGAAAATAAGCAATGAAAAGAATATGAATGAAATGAGATAGTACCTTTATGACTCAATATTAAAATATTAAGGACTAGCATTCATATAGTGTTTTAAGATTTGCAAATTGATTTATAAATGTCTCATTTGATCTGCAAAACAATCTGGAGAAGTTGGTGCTGTTATCCTATATTATAGATGAGGACACTGGTGGGAACAATGTTTAGATAATTTGCCTAATATCAAACAGCCAATTAGTCTCCATTTCTGGATTTTAACTGACCTTCCTGACTCCAGGTCTAAATGTTTTATGCACTACAGTTGAGTGAGCAATGGAATTCTCTAGTTTTCTCTGGTGCTGCAAATTAAGGTATGATGCCATTGAAAGCACAACGAGTTTTAAAAAACCTTCACATACTGTGTATAAGATTTTTGTCATCATTTCAGAGAACTCACTTCAAAATCATTTATCCTCCAAAAGTTTTACATTTAAATAGGTATTTATTTTAGTGATATCTTATTTTTCCTAGACATATATAGATCAATTAAAAGTCTGCAGATTTAAATAGAATAATGTCATACTGATGCTATATATATATATATATATATATATATTATCATTTCAGAGAACTCACTTCAAAATCATTTATCCTCCAAATATGTATTGATGGTGTGAGCATCCTCCACGTAGAGCCCTTTGGTGACTGGAAAATGATAACAAGTTGTCATATCTTTTTATATTGTTCACATAATATAATCCAATATATGAATGGATGGAAAGATATTTTCTCTATTATTTTTGTACTTAAGATTCATACCCTTGCCTGAAGAAAGAAAAACTTCTGATGCTAAACAACAGTGGAGACTACACTAAGGAACCAGGATATTTGACATGCTTACCAATGCTGCTTTGTTGAGTTAAGCCAAGGACAAGATATATTATGTTAATCAAAGAACAAAATGCTAATGCAAAAGTGACTTCTTAAATCTGTTTATCATTCATACAATCAATAACCAAATCTCTTTATAAGCATTAAGAGATATTTATATAATTTTAAATGATTCTTGTGCCTAGAATTCTGTAAGAAGTATAAAATCAAGAGGCATGGAGATAATTATCAACTCAGGAGAGATATTATCTTCTGAGAAAGATCTGTCTTCTAAGAAAGACAGATTCTATAGGATTTGTAAAAATCCCTATCTAAGAACAAATTTTTAAAAACTTACTTTGAAATAGCAGTCCAAGTAAAACTGACATGTACTTGGTTTGTGGTTCGCTAGCTGTTAGTAATCTAGATACTGTGTAAACCGCTAACAAATCAAAAGGCATGTAAATTCAATGAAGGAACTTTGCTGGAAGGGAAAGATTACTTCTATCTTTTGAATTTGTAAATAATTTGATACTAATCAAAAGATTTTGTAGCTACAAATTTTTTACTTAGTTTTATGAGCAATAAAGACCAAAAAAGTAGCTGACATCAGACTTTATCAAGAAAGCAAGTTCCAGGGGCAGCTATTTGGTGAGCACCAGCCCTGAAGTCAGGAGGATCTGAGTTCAAATATGACCTCAGACACTTAATACTTAGCTGTGTGACCCTGGGCAAGTCACTTAACCCCAATTACTCAGCCAAAAAAAAAAAAAAAAAAAAACAAGTTGTAGAAGTATTGTTGAATATATTAATCTAATATCTGAATTATAAGCATTATACTCTGTGTTTAAGGACATACTCATGTCACATTTTGGAACTATTTCACTAGAAAAGTTAACATTAAAAATGTTCCTTTCTGTAGCTCTTGACTTATCCAGAACATCTCATCCCCTGAGGTTTACTTAACTGAAAATCCAATTAGATCATTTAACATACCACCTGATTATCATAAAACAGCATTAAGTACAAACATCAATATCAAAGAGTGCTACTATGAATTCCAGATACTCTAGATCACAGCTCTATAAATCCAAGACAACCAAACAAAGAATAATTCTAATCATGCCATTAAAAAATTTTTTTTTGATTATCCTTTTATGCTTCTCATCAGTGCTTCTTGTCCCAGTGTGATCTCTAGGTGGTACTAAAGCTGATACAAAAATTCACAGGTAAGGAGTTGAATTAGGCTATAAAATCTATTGGCTCATTGCTTGTCTTTGTCTTGTTATGACTAGAAATTTCACAAATGTGAAGTTATACAAATAATCCTAATTCTCCACCATTTTTATCGCAAAAATAAAATAAGGCCTTGTTTACTAAAAATTACTGGGTCAATAAAGTGTGCAAAATGTGTAAATGCCTTCTTTACTATTTCTATGAAAAATCTAAAAATCCAAATGTGATTTACTGTGAAGGTTGCTAGCAAATTATACTACAAATAAAAAGTAAACAATATATCTGAAATATTCTTCTTTCCATTTAATAAAACAGGGTTTTTTTTGGGAGGGTTAGGGAATATACATTATCAATTCCTTTTAAGAGCATTTCCTAGAGTGGCCAGTCAAGATGGTACAGCAGTGGGAAGAAATACAGTTGAGATCTACCCCTACCTGCCAAAATTGAGAAAAGATCAAAGTCCTGATTAGTAAATATGAACCAAAAATAAAAATAAAAAACCCAGTCCTGGTGGGATGTTTAAAATCTGAATAAATGAGAAACTACAAGAAATCTAGAAATAGGAAAGGACTATAATGAGATCTGGATGATTTTCTAGTCACTGAGATATGAAGGGCATGTTGTTTATTATTTATTTTCAAAGAGGACCAATGACAGCACAGGGTAGAAGTTGGGGTTTAGAGTGCTTGGCTATGCTGATGGAAAACTCTACCACCAGTTAGGCACAAGTAGCCCATTATAAGACCTGGAAGGGAGACCTCTCTGGGTCTGCCCAACTCCTGTTCCTTTACACTCTTGAAGTACATGTTCTCTAATGTGGAAGGTCCCAGTGGTTCCTCTATCTCACAAACGACACTCAAGTTCAGAGAATCCTTATATCCCTTCTTGGGACACAGTAGGAGCGTTTGTTTTGTGAGTTCTCCATAAAACAGTCTTCTACGTGACTGTGATTTGGGCATTTGGAGCCACACTAGCAGCACTAGAGTTTGAGTAGACATTCAACTCAGATTGGTTTGAGAGAGCTGCCTTCAGGATCCAGTACTTTATCTTGACAGATGATCTTCAGATGGAAGAAGGCCAGCCTAGCCCCTGTAAACCTTCCTCAGGACACACTGTGCCCAACAGGAAATGGAAGGCAAGAAGAACTTTTGTGTGGTGAGCTCACTTGAGGACGCTAGCTGTGAGACTAGAGAGGAAGGTTTTTATTTAAGCTAGGATGAAGAAAAAGTAGAGGACTAGCTGACTTCCAAGGTTCCTTCTACATTTCAGTCTATGATCTATAAATTATTACCTATAACCACACAATAGTCTCATAATTATATTTTTCATTAATTAGAATAAGAGTTTGCACTTAAAAAAATCACTATGTTAGTTCTGAAAACAATTTTAAGGTTTGTGTTTTCTTTACAACTCAACAGAAGATTTTATTGTTATTCTTATTTTGACAATTCAAAAAATGTTACTTCACAGGACACAAACACAACAATTGAAGTTAGTTCTTAGTTCTTAAATAAATAACATTTCTTCAATTAAAAGATTCTACTATCTCATATGAAAATTCACCACTGTTCCTAATCTTTCTATTACTATTCAGGGCACTACCATCCTCCCAATCTAAACTCACCAAGCTGACAACCTTGGTGTTATCCTCAAATTTTTCTAACCAATCTATTGCAAGTACTTTTGATCTCCTTTTAGAGCACCTCTCATTGATGCTCTCTTCTCTCTTTTGACACTGATATCACCTAGGTCTAGGCTTTCATCACTTAATAACTAAACTTAATATAATCACCTTCTTTTGCATTTCCCATCTCAAAGCTCTTCCTCTTTTAATCCTTCCTCCACTCAGATATCAAGTAGACAAAGGCAGATCTGATCTTATCACCTTCCATCAATTTAATAAATTCTAGCGGCTCCCTTACAACTTCCAGGATCCAACAGAAAATCCTGTTTGGTCATTTAAAGTGCTTTACAAAGCGCTTTCCAGATGGACCTAATGACTGGCCTTTTCCTTGTTATCTTCACACAAGGCACTAATTTCATCTCCAAACTACACCATTTACATTCTCTGTTTCTCCCATACCTAAAATTCTCTTTCTCCTTACTCTTATCTCCTAACTTCTCTGGCTTCCTCCAAGTTTCATCTAAAATACTACCTTATGCAAAAAGCTTTTCTTGGTTTTCCTTAATGTTAATGTCATGTCTCTGAAATGTCACCTCAATTATCCTGTGTATATCTTATTTGTAGCTAGCTATTGCACATTTTCTTTCCCAATTATCAGATTTTAGTTCCTTGGGGGCCAGAATTGTTTTTAACACTTCTTTATAACCTGAACATTTAGCACAGTACCTCCCTATATGATAGATGCTTAATAAATGCTTGCCCCACTCCCCCAGGTCTTTGAGCTCAATAATTTTTAAAGGGGGATAGTCTGAGACAGATGAAAGAGAAAGACAACATATACTCTGCCTGTGAAAGCCTGTGAGAGGACAGCAGTACAGACTGTAAAAATGACAAAAGTTCACCAACAAGAGAACATGGAGAGGCAAATATCAAATCTTTGAAGAACAGAACAAAAAAACCCTACAAGACATTAACAGTTTTACTCTGAGGGAACCCTCAGTTCCCTTCCCCATCCCAATTTACATAAAAGACATTTTTGTGGTATTTTTTTAAAAGAAATTTAAGCTGTTTCTTTGGCCTGATTTTTGTTTCATCTTAAAAAAAAATCCATGATCAATCATGAAGGCTTATACATATTTGCATATGCAGTATGCACATATACACACATATCCAAGGAATGGAAGAATCCAAACACATAAAATGTAACTAGGCTCCATATCTAAATACTGTCTGAATTTGAAAATTTTAAAAAAATAACTGGGAATTCTGAGCTGTTATAATTTTATTAATATCTTTAGTCTTATACAAAAAATTCCATTGGGAATTTTTTTGGGGGGCGGGGGGGGGGGGGGGGGGGGGGGGAGAAGCCGAGGAGACAAGGGAGAAGGAAGTGAGAAAGGTTGCCCTTGAGCAGGAAAGAGAAAAATCTATTCTGAAAAGATTTAACTTTTCTTCCTTCTTCTATTGGGGTTCTCCAAGAATGAGTGCTCAGTCTATTTTGCTTCCCAATACACTTACGTTACATATGTCCATATAGTATGGGATATGTGTTGGAATACAATTCTCTTTCTATTGAGAGGGGTCTCAGACAGTGAATGTCCAGTCTCCTCTGGCTCAGGATACCTACTAGTTATGTAAATGCATGTATGAGTATAATATATAGTATGTCGTAAAGGAAACTACAAGCAAAAGTCTTGAATTTAAGTTCCTAACCTTGCTACTGTGTGACTTTGGTAAAATCACATGACTTTCTTAGAATTTGTGCTCCTCTACTAAATCATGTTTGAGATTGAAGGTAAGCTGATCTTTTAAGGATCATTTCAGATGTAACTATTCCTGGCTCTATAAATCTATTTCTCTGTCTAAAAAGTATCATTTCCAGGCAGCAAATCTTATAAGCTTCTGCAGATAAGGTACTTAAATAAATGAATTCAGAGCAAGGGAGTTTCAAGTGGGATTAACTAAAATTTGCAGACCTGGGGTAATAAAGCAAATGTAAAATCATCTTTCATTACAATTATTTTTTTCTGGTTATACATGTACATTCATTTAAAAAAAATTCCTATGATCATGTTGGGAGAGAGAAATCAGAACAAAAGGGAAAAACCGGAGAAAAAGGGAAAAAAAAGTGAATACAGAATATGTTGATTTATATTCAGTCTCCATAGTTCTCTCACTGGATGCAGATGGTGTTTTAGTTTACTGGGATTGCCTTGGACTGAACTGCTGAGAAGATCTAAGTTCTTCACTTGATCACACAATCTTGCTGTTTTTATGTATAATATACTCCTGGTTCTGCATGTTTCTCTCAATATTGGTTCATGTAAATCTTTTCAGGTCTTTCTAAAATCAATGTTCATCATTTTTGAACAGAACAATAATATTCGATTACTTTCATATACTATAACTTATTTAGCCATTCCCCAACTGATGAGCATCTACTCATTTTCCAATTCTTTGCCACCACAAAAAGAGCTGCTAGAAACAACAAATGTAAAATCTTAACCCAAATCACAGAGAAGGGAGAAAGAAATAAAAGGCTCAAAGCCCAAGGGAACCTGCATTACCTACTAGAACGCCTACTCTCTGTAAGGGAGGAAAAAAAAGACACTGGAAACAGTAGGAAAGTAAGAAACCTGTCATGATTGGGTCCATTTTACTTAACTCCCTAATCCCTAAAAAAAAAAAGCAGGTAGGTGAATCAGCAGTTTCAGTATAAAGACAACTCATTTTAGAAAATGTAACTATTCAATTGGCAAATGAAAAGTGAGCTTGCTAATCCTAAGGAGTTTGGCCTGAGGAAAGCTGAGTCACTCACTGGCTGGCCAAGGACAGAGACAGACATGCCAAGCAGATAGCTACTGAACTAAATTTCTGAGGGGGGGAAAAAAAAACCAAGATAATTTTGTTTATATACAGTGCTAACAAGTTATTCTGTTCTGATCACAAGATGTTATGTTTACAAAAAGTTTGTTCGGAATGAACTCTAATATTCTGATACCTATTAAAGACAATTTTGTTAATGTACAAAATTGTATTTTCTCAATAAGTGTTCTAATATTGCTGAGAAGTGTAGTTTGAGTTCCCCCTTTCTTCCTCTGGTTTGGAGGTACTGCCTGATGCCATAAATTGGAAGTGTATCACTAACCAAGTGTAGGAAGCATGCAGTTTTTATTTCTGCCTCCAGATAGCTCCTTAGGCCTTCTCCTCTATGATTTAAAAGGTACCAAATAAAGGTGCACTATTTTTCAAGCAATTACCAGCTGGTCTTATTCTTTTGTTAACCTCTCAAGTCCCAGAAGTGAAAGAGATGGATACACATCATTTCCTTTACATTTTGGCCAAACCAGTTTACCAAACCAAGATCCCATTTCCTGTTCCCAAGCCTTTGCACAACCAGTTCTGCATTCTTCCTTTTCCACAACAACTAAATACTAGACGGTTATTGTACTTGGAACTGGGAAGATTTGACTTTGAATCTTGTTTCAGACTTTTATTACTTGTGTGACCTAGGACAAGTTACTTAATCTCTTCCCAGCCTTGATATCTTCATCTATAAAATGGGAGTAATATCTTTATTCTCAAAGAACACATTTTAATAGAGGGGAGATAATATATAAAGAAACATTCTGAGTTTTGAGATAGAAAGGTACTTAGATTGCAGTAGCACAAGGTTATTATGAGGATCAAATGAGATAATATATAAAACCCTTAATAAGCCTTAAAGTGTTTAAAAAAAAAAAAAAAAAAAAGCTAGTTTGTTACTATTATCTCCTGAAGCAACTTCAGCTAAATAGGACAAATCTTAAATTCAAAGAAGGAAATGTTCCATTACAAAACAATCGAGTGTGAAACTATGAGAAAACCTATGTTTTTCAAGCAAGTGTACAAAGTTCTGTTGACTTTATCTTCATGAGAAAAGCAACCGACTATTCTGATAAAAGAAAAATATTATAAAAATGCTTCCCTTAAAGGAAAAAAAAAAAATGGAAGAGAACAACTTTGGATACAACAATAATTACAAAGTATAAAATCAGCAATCACTATTATCTCAACTTGGCACATAATTTTTTTCATTCTATATATAATCAAATGTTTTTCACCATTACTTTCAATCCTTATAAAATGACCTAAAATTGGAACAAATTAATAATGGGTATCCCTAATATTAAACAGTGCAGGACAGTTGGAAGAAAAACCCAACTAAAGAATAGACTCCAGAAAAATAACTAACCTCTATTTATTGATCAAATGATAGTTTCCTCAGAAAATTCAAAAGAATCAGACCCCAAAAATTCCAAATTGAGAAGTAATACTTTCAGTAAAGATGAGATATAAAATAAAAATACAAATATCCACAACACTTGTATATAGCAATAATAATATCCAGCAAGAAATAATAGAAAGGGAAATTTTATTCATGATAACTTTAATTCTGATTAATGAAATTAAAAAACGTTTACAAAGAAAAAATTAATTTAAGTAGGATAAGAGAAGATGCAATTAACATGGGAAAGTAGTGTAGAAAAATCTTCTATCAAATATTTCAGGGAGCAGCTAGGTGGCACAATGAATAGAGCACCGGTCCTGAAGTCAGGAGGACCCGAGTTCAAATTTGATCTCAGACATTAATTAACATTTCCTCGCTGTGTGACCCTGCACAAGTCACTTAACCACAATTGCCTCAGCCAAAAAAAAATTTTTTAGGTAAGAATCTGATATCTAAGCTATAAAGGAAACTAAGAGAAGACCAAAAGCAACATTCCAAAAGATAAGTGGTCAAAAATAGGAATAGTTCTTTAAAAAAAAAATTACAACTTACTAACAACTTACAGGAAACACTATTCCAAATCATTTACTAAGAGAAATAAACGCACATCAAGACAAGGCTGGAACACCACTTGACAAAACAAATTAGCAAAGTTGACCAAGGAATAAGTTACTTTTGGATAATTTGCAGGGAAAAGATAGTCAAATTCAAGCACCACTGCAAAGCTATGAATTCATTCAACAATTCAGGAAAGTCATAAGATCTCTCCTCTAATCCAGATATCCTGCTAATAGACATATACAGAGGCCAATTTCTCCTTGTAAAAGCCAAAATAGGACAGCACTGGTTTAATAGTAAAGAATCAGAAAAACATCCTACTGATGAACAAGTTGCTACACGTGAATGTAATAGAAAATCACTTCAAGGAAAGAAACAGTGAATAAAGAAAAGCACAGGAAGAGTTGTATGAACTGAAGAGAAGGGGGAGGTAGGGAGGGAGGTGGGTGGGACCAGACATATCTAATAAATTAATGCAAATAGAAAGAATGAGAACATAAAACTAAAAAATAAATGTAGGGAAATAATGTTAAATGTTGTTTCGCCAAAGAAAAGATAAATCATTTTATCCTTTCTCTACCCTTTAAATTAAGGACTATTGCTTTTGATTTTTTTGGATTGCTTTACTAAACTGTTCCGTCTCCCTCTTTTTATTATAAGATATAACCTATTACAGGGTGATAAGGCATCCATTAGGAAATATAGGTGACATTAAAACAAAAGATATGAATACTTTTTTTTAATGCTAAAAGTGTTACTACAACTGAGGGGGAAGATAATAATAACCAAAGTATTGTCTCAGGACGGAGAGGATAAAATAAATTCAAAGTAAAGCTACTTAATTCTCATTTTACTTCTATCTTCTCTGCCCAACAAATTTTTATTTCTGATGCCCTATTGCCAATTCATAGGCAATCCTAAATTCTTGAAGATTTTGTCTGTGGAGCACAAATTGTACCATGCTAGAAATGCTACAAAGACTATTTCAGCAACAGTCTGTTAATTTCTCCTAAAAAGTTTTTGTTTTATCCTTTACTCATATTAATTATTCCACCAATTACTAAGGTAGCAAAGAAAGCAGTTAACCAGATGCATCTTTTTATGCAGGGATGTTTAACAATAATTGAAATGGCAGAATTTAGTATACAGTGAAGAATACACTGAAACTATTGGTTTGTAGTCCTGTTTTGATAGTAGTTCAATAAATGGTTAAAAGACTAAACTGGCATCACAAACTAATCATGTAGCGGTGCTGATGAACTGTCAACCCACCAACAGGGGATAGTTGTCAAGAGAGTACTTATTAAATCCTCATGAATGAAATTCTGAGAAAGCAATAGCTCTTAATGATACATCTGGACTACTAAAATCAGTCACAAGGTAAATAGATCAATGGGAACAAGGAACAGACAACCTCATAAAAGAATTGGCAGGACATTTTAAAATATCTCATTCTTTCTCTTGCTTGAAAGGGAGCAATCTTTACTTAGTTGTCTATCATACCTTTTTGAGACATTCTAGCCAATATAAATATATGAAGATTGGAGATAGTATTTTTTTGAATAACTTGAAGACCACCAGAATAACTGGATTATAGTGTCCGTAAAGGGAGACAAGAATAAGAATAGAAAAGTAGGAAGGTGTGAAATTATGAAGACCTTTAACTGAAAAAGGAGGTTATGTTTTATTCTGGAGGTAATAGGAAGTCACCTAAGAAGTCCTGAGTTGACATTGTCAGACTTCTGCATTGAAGCATTCTGGCAGCTAAGTGGAGCTAAGCAAGAGGAAAGGAGAATAATTAGAAGGCTGTTGGAATAGTCCTAGAAAGAAGTGATAAGGGCCTGTACTACAATTGTGGCTATGTTAAATGAGATTTTTGTAAAGATAGAAATGTCAAAATCTGGCAATGCAATGGATAAATTGGATGAAAAACAGGGAGGAGCTGAAGATAAAAACCAATATTGGTGGGCCCGGATGACTGGGAGGATGGTGGTAACCTTGACAATAATAGGAAAGTTATCTTCTACAGCAGCTTTTCCAAACCTTTTCATCTCTCCTCAAAATCCCTTACCTTCTCAGCTTAGAACTTTGCCTTATAAATCACTGAAGAATTTTGTCAGAAATGATTTTAGTGAAAACTGGCTTTAACTGGTTTTCATTTTTATAAGAGAAAGCTAACTGGATGAAGATGGGGGTTGGGTTTTAGTATATCCAGAAACGATTGCAATATAATACAGGGAGTGAATAAAATGTTATTTTTAATAATTAATAAAAAAAAAAACTACATCCCAGAGTTTTGAACATTCTCCTTCTGGCAGTGGGGAAGAGGGGTAAAGGAGGATGTTGTTCAGTCATGATCCCATTTGGTAAAGACACTGGTGTAATTTGCCATTTCCTTCTCCAACTCATTTTACAGAGTGAAGTGATTTGTCCATTTCACTTAACTGCTAGTAATATGTCTGAGGACAGATGAATTTGGAAAGATGAGTTTTCTTAACTCCAGGCTGAACTCTATGCCCTCTGTACCACCTAGCTGTTCCAAGAGGGTACACTGGCACAAATCAGAGTCAATAGTGATTTTCAAGAGTAGTAAACAGTATCAGTAATGGTCATTAGAACACTGAGAAAAAAGATACATGAGTCAGCTACGTGGTGCAGTGGATAGAGTACCAGCCCTGAAGAGGGACCTGAATTCAAATCTAGCCCTAGACACTTAACACTTCCTAGCTGTGTCTGACCCTGGGCAAATCAGTTAACCCCAATTGTCTCAGCAAAAAAAGAAAGAAAGAAAGAGAGAGAGAGAGAGAGAATATATAAGAAACCTTTGCCCCAAGGATATGAACAGACAATTCTCAGACTAAGAAATTGAAACTATTTCTAGCCATATGAAAAGATGCTTCAAGACACTATTGATCAGAGAAATGCAAATTAAGACAACTCTGAGATACCACTATACACCTGTCAGATTGGCTAGAATGACAGGGAAAGATAATGCAGAATGTTAGAGGAGATGTGGGAAAACAGGAACACTAATACATTGTTGGTGGAATTGTGAATACATCCAGCCATTCTGGAGAACGATTTGGAACTATGCTCAAAAAGTTATCAAACTGTGCATACCCTTTGATCCAGCAGTGTTACTACTGGGCTTTTATCCCAAAGAGATCATAAAGAAGGGAAAGGGACCCACATGTGCAAAAATGTTTGTGGCAGCCCTCTTTGTAGTGGCCAGAAACTGGAAACTGAGTGGATGCCCATCAGTTGGAGAATGGCTGAATAAATTGTGGTATATGAGTATTATGGAATATTATGGCTCGGTAAGAAATGATTAACAGGACGATTTCAGATAGGCCTGGAGAGACTTACACGAACTGATGTTGAGTGAAACGAGCAGGGCCAAGAGAGCATTATATACTTCAACAACAATACTATATGATGATCAATTCTGATGGACCTGACCCTCTTCAGCAATGAGATGAACCAAATCAGCTCCAATAGAGCAGTAATGAACTGAACCAGTTACACCCAGCAAAAGAATTCTGGGAGATGACTAAGAACCATTCCATTGAATTCCCAATCCCTATATTTTTGCCTGCTGGCATTTTGGAATTCCTACACAGGCTAATTATACAATATTTCAGAGTCAAATTCTTTTTATACAGCAAAATAACGGGTTTGGTCATGTATACTTATTTTGTATTTAATTTATACTTTAATATATTTAACATCTACTGGTCCATCCTGCCATCTAGGGGAGGGGGTGGGGGGAAGGAGGGGGAAAATTGGAACAAAAGGTTTGGCAATTGTCAATGCTGTAAAATTACCCATGCATATAATTTGTAAATAAAAAGCTATTTAAAAAAAAAAAAAAAAGAAACCTTTGCCCCATGAACCAAAGAGTGTAAATTTTTCCCAGTACAATAATCATGCTTTAGCCATCTAAGTATTATGGAGTCCATAATTATGCTCAATAAGTATTTCCTGAATGTACATCAAACATTAATTTGAAAGACTGTTTTGCTGGCACAACCAAAAAAGTAATGTATTAATTATTAGAAAATTTCCCAAATGAAATTATATTATTTGACTAAAATACCCAATGTATATTTATTATGGAAAAATAGATGAGTAGTTCTAAAATGCCACTCCATTCCAGCTTACCTTTAAATGTTTATTTTCTGTGTTAATTATTTTTGAATACTGAGATGAAAATAGATATATTTTGAACTCTGAAATTCAAATAAAGTAAAATAAATGAATTTAAAGTTTTCTTCAATGAGTGATAGGGACCTAGATCTGTGATTTCAACTCTAAGAGGAACTCCCTTCTCTGCAATGTATATAGTCATTAAGAATCGCCTAGAAGGGGCAACTAGATAGCACAGTGGATAGAGCACCAGACCTGAAGTCAGGAGGACCTGAGTTCAAATGTGACCTCAGACACTTAATACTTCCTAGCTGTGTGACCCGGGGCAAGTCACTTAGCCTCAACTGTCTAAGCAAAAAAAAAAAAAAAAAAAAAAAGTTGCCTAGAGCATTCGCAGATTAAATGACTTAACCCAAACCCAAATGTGTTCAATAAAGAACTTTTATCAAGCCATTCTCCAATTGATAAATGGTCAAAGGATTTGAACAATTTTCAGATGACGAAATTGAAACTATTTCCACTAATATGAAAGAGTGTTACAAATCACTCAGAGAAATGCAAATTAAGACCACTCTGAGATACCACTTACACACCTGTCAGATTGGCTAAGATGACAGGAAAAGAGTGACGAATGTTGGAGGGGATGTGGGAAAACAGGGACACTGATGCATTGTTGGTGGAATTGTGAATGGATCCAGCCATTCTGGAGAGCAATTTGGAATTATGCTCAAAAAGTTATTAAACTGTGCATACCCTTTGATCCAGCAGTGTTACTACTGGGCTTATATCCCAAAGAGATCATAAAGAAGGGAAAGGGACCCACATGTGCCAAAATGTTTGTGGCAGCCCTGTTTGTAGTGTCCACAAACTGGAAAATGAAGGGATGCCCATCAATTGGAGAATGGTTGGGCAAATTGTGGTATATGAATGTTATGGAATATTATTATTGTTCTGTAAGAAATGACCAGCAGGATGAATACAGAGAGGCTTGGAGAGACTTACATGAACTGATGCTGAGTGAAATCAGCAGAACCAGGAGATCATTATATACCTCAATAACGATACTGTATAAGGATGTATTCTGAAGGAAGTGGATTTCTTCAACAAAGAGAAGATCTAATTCAGTTCCAATTGATCAATGATAAACAGAATCAGCTACACTCAAGAGAAGGAACACTGGGAAATGAATGTGGACTACTTGAATTTTTGGTTTTTTTCCCAGGTTATTTTTACCTTCTGAATCGGATTTTTCTTATGCAACAAGAGAACTGTATGGATCTGCACACATATATTGTATCTAAGATATACTTTAACATGTTTAACATGTATGAGACTGCCTGTTAGGGGCAAGAGTGGAAGGAGGGAAGGGAAAAGTCAGAACAGAAGTGAGTAAGGGACAATGTTGTAAAAATTACCCATGCATAATGTACTGTCAATAAAAACTATAATTAAAAAAAATTCAACTTTTAATATATTTTAACATCTCCAGTTGAACGAGTACCATGCTACATCCTCTTCACTAATACAGGATCGTGATTCCTTTAAGGTCATAGATACTCTTGGAAAGTTACTGTGAGCTCAAATAAAATCCATCATTATGAAGTCAACCTAAAGATAAAGTTTTCTGAACTTAAGTAGACTGGTCCCTCAGCCAAGAAATATTATTTATCTATTAAGAAAGCTCTTAACCTACCTTTTCCAGCTTGGTGGAAGGTGTTTTTTAATTCAATATCCACATATCCCTTACAAGGGAATTCATGAATTTGGGCAGAAAAAAATTACATCTTGATTTTTACTAACATCTAAATGTTATTTTAACAAGTAATTTTTAAAATTTTTTTTAAAATTTATTTATTTTTTAATAGCCTTTTATTTACAGGATATATGAATGGGTAACTTTACAGCATTAACAATTGCCAAACCTCTTGTTCCAATTTTTCACCTCTTACCCCCCCCACCCCCTCCCCTAGATGGCAGGATGACCAGTAGATGTTAAATATATTAAAATATAAATTAGATACACAATAAGTATACATGACCAAAACGTTATTTTGCTGTACAAAAAGAATCAGACTCTGAAATATTGTACAATTAGCTTGTGAAGGAAATCAAAAATGCAGGTGTGCATAAATATAGGGATTGGGAATTTCAATGTAATGGTTTTTAGTCATCTCCCAGAGTTCTTTTTCTGGGCATAGCTAGTTCAGTTCATTACTGCTCCATTAGAAATGATTTGGTTGATCTCGTTGCTGAGGATGGCCTGGTCCATCAGAACTGGTCATCATATAGTATTGTTGTTGAAGTATATAATGATCTCCTGGTCCTGCTCATTTCACTCAGCATCAGTTCGTGTAAGTCTCTCCAGGCCTTTCTGAAATTATCCTGTTGGTCTTTAACAAGTAATTTTAACAGGTCAATTATTAAAAAAAACAACAACAAAACACTGCGCTATTCTGATAAAATGTCTAAAGATTTCACCAAATTATCAAAAGGGTACATGTCACCTAACATGGTAAAAATCCTCTCTCCAAAGACCGCCTGAAAATACAGGGTCATCAAACTACTTTCAGGGAGGTGGGATCTTTAGTGCCTCAGAGAGTTTACAATAAAATACTGAGCAGCAGGCTATGATACAAATATTTGAAATCTCAGATCTAGAGGGTTTAAATCACAGTTTAATAATCTATGGTCTATCTTAATCTATGTTCCCTTAACAACATACAGGAAAAAATTAAAGTTCTTGTGGAATATTAACTAATGTGGTCACCTTCTTAAGCAAACATGCTGAAAAAAGAGAGCTTCTTTGTTGTTGTTTTTAAATTCTAAAATCAACTACTGGTATTACTATTGATTGGTCCACAGAATCTGGCCATTCTTTCCCAGATTTAGACAATTAATTCTTCAAAAACCCAGTCAGTCATTAAGCATTTATTAAGTGACTACTACATGCTAGCCACTGTCCTAAGTGTTGAGAATATTAAAAAAAAAAAAATCTATTGGGGAGACAGAAGGCAAACAAATAAGCTATATCAGGATAATTAGGAAATAATCAAAAGAGGAAAGGCCCTACAGCTAAAAGATAGGGAAAGACTTCCTGTAGATGATGGGATTTTAGTTGGAGTTTGATGACTATAGTGCTAATATTTTAATAGAGGAAAAAAACAGTTGTTCCTTCAGAATCTTCATGACTTCAAAAGTAACAGAAAGTTAAATTTTTTTAAAAATCGCTTACAGGGTAGAAAAAGAAGAGAAGGTAAAAGACACATACTAGTGCAGGGAGGTGAAACACTAATTCTCTGTTAGCCCCTTGTTCAGGCTGATTCAATTTAGTAGAGAGAATGATTACTTGGCTGCATGCCTTTGTGAAGAGTAGAGTTAGCATGAGAGTTTTGGAGGAGATTTTTTTTTTTTTTGCTTTTGCTTTAAGAGATGATCCATACATCTCTAAACACTCCTAAGGACTAACTCCAGGGAGAAAAAGAAGAGTCTTTGGGAAGTGGAAGGTATGTTGAAGAACTGGTGCTTCAACAAGTTTGCCTCTGAAAAAAATTTCAGAGAATTCCCTCCTGGGTAAAGATGGGGATCTCAGTTGAAATGAGACCTCATTCCTAGTGGGAGAGTTCATTCACTTTGTGTACTTTCTGATGTATTTTAATCTGCAGATTCTCTCTTGATTTCTGTTCACTATTTTCTTGGATAATACAAGTCCACTCCTTCATTACTTAATGTTCAACCAGTAGTTGGTGGGAAGAAGAAGCAAGCTTGTGGGCATAATTTAGGGGTTAGTGCTTCCTCTTTAAAGGATACCAAGGAAAGTATTTGAACCTAAAAATAGTTCCCCTAGACCAGCATATGGTTGATATGGTAGCCAGAATTCTAGTCTGGTAACCCCTCTTAGGGGAGAAATGAGGAGAGCCTCACTCCTTCGTCCCCCACAGGAATCCATCAGTCTCCTGAGAGACCACTCCTGAGAGTGGTCAAAACACCAGCATTTCTACGAGTACTCCCTCCGGAACTTCATTAAGCAATTCATATGTACATGAATGGTCAAGACATATACTCTATGTTTCATAAATGGAGAAGAATATCTACGAACAAATGGAGGAATGGATAGGAAAGGCAGGCAGCTTTTCTCTTAGCTGAAATACAAAAGTGGGTTGAAAATATGTTTGCCACAGAAACAATGTTGCCACATTGACTCAACAGGAAATAAGTGGATTGCAGAGCAGGTAAAAGGGAAAATAGAATAATAACCCAAGTGGGAATAGCACCCCTTCCAACCCCACCCAACACAAACACCAAGCTTGCTGAAAAGACTGATTAAAAGAAAAAAAAAAAAAAAAAAGACCTAGAATCTAAGGTGGTGCCTATTAAAGGGGGAAACAATGAAAAATGTATATGAATGTAAAAATATTTTTAAAGGTAAGATGACAAGATGATTATTCCCCAAAGCACCACAGTTTTGTGCACTTTACTATTACCTCTGACATACAGTAGCCTGCTAGGTGGCGCTACGTACACAGAACACCAAGTCTAAAGTCAGACTCCTCTTCCTGAGTTCAAATCTGACTTCAGACACTTAGTAGGAGTGAGATCCTGGGCAAGTCACTTCATCCTATTTGCCTCCAAATTCTCATCTATAAAATGAGATGGAGAAAAAAAATAGCAAACCCCTATCATGTTTGCCAAGAAAATCCCAATGGGGTCATAACAACAAGAACATCCACTAGATGCCGGGGTTACAAAGGCAAAAACAAAGAAAAAAACAAAAACCCTGCCCTCAAAAAGCTGCCATTCTATTGGGTGCTGAGTGTGGAAATCAACACAAACATAAGTCAATACAAAATATCTCCAAAGTAAAGATATACATATGGCAGGAGTAGAGAAATTAATCATTGAGAGAGTTGAGAAAGGTTACCATCTGGTAATGGTGCTTGAGCTAAGCCTAGAAGAAATCTAGAGTCTAAAAGGCAGAAGTGACAAGAGACACTTCAATCATGGGAGATCACCTGGGAAACAGAAGAAATTAGGAACTAATGAGGGATATCTCATGAAGCACTAAAGGGTTTGCAATCTGTATTGGTAGAGAAAGTAACCACAATGATGAAATCACAAACCCACCTCCCTCCCTTCTTAACTTCCCCATTACTATCAAGGATAATGAGTATAAATAAGATCCTCTTCCTGATTACCCACATTAATAACCTATGTGTCACCCTACTCTCCCTCTCATCCTCCATAATCCTTGTCAAATTTAAAAATTGTCATTTTTACTTCCATAATATCTTTCAGACAACATTTCCTTCTCTCAGGATACTGCAAGCAGCCTGATACACACCCTCATCACTTCATGGCTGGGCTATTTCAATAGCCTCAAGTCTCTCCTAACTCCAAGTCATCCTCTTACTCTGCTATCAAATTGATTTTCCTAAAATACAGATCTGACCATATCACCCCCTACTCAATAAATTCTAATAGTTCCCATTGGTCTCCAGGATAAAATATAAAATCTTTGTTGGTCAAAGCCTTTCACAATATGCCACACTTCTTACACCTTGCACACCTCTCCCCTCCCCCCTCCTCCACACATACATAATCTTCAATCCAGTGATAATGGTCTCCCTGCTATGCCTTAAACATGATCCTCCATCTTCCAATTGCTGTCTCCCATGCCTGGAATGCTATTCTTCCTCATCTATGAGGTAAGCACCTTAGTGATTCTTTCTCCCCTTCCCACATGTCTCCTAGACTGCTTCTAGTCCAGCCCTACCAGCCATCACCAAGGAGAGCTATCCCTTGGAGATATGATCTGGCAACTGTCTCTGCAGGTGTTGCAACTCAACCTCCCTCAGAAGCCACAGTTTCTAATCTAAATATCAGGGAAAAAAAATCTCACCATCAAAATTCTTGCTATTATAAATGGTTCAATGTCAAAAAAAAAAAAAAAAAAAAGATGGAATTTTATTTATTGCCAATGATAATGTACATTAATGTATTAACATTTGCACTATAAGAATTAATAGTGGATTTTTCATCATTTTTGCATGTGAAACTTCCAACATTTGTATGTCTGCCCTCCACCCATTAGAATGAGAACCCCTAGAATTGGAATTGTTGTTCTTTTCCATTTGTATCTCAAGTGTTCAGTGCAGAGTTTTTCTGAGTGAGTGCCTAATACTTTTTATTCATTTATACAAAGTTTAGCACCCTAAAAGTGGTGAGACAGTTTTATAAGATAGAAAAGCATATGGCATGGGCATGTTGGTGTGTGGCTGAAATAGAATAGAGAAGGTAGCCATAAGAGTTTTTGAGATAATTAAAAATGAGAGTCTAATATAACAATCTTCACAACTGAAAACTCTCTACTGGGATTAGACCAGATCTTGCTTTTTTCTCTGAGTTACACCTTTAGGTTATGCATATAGCAGATATCTTATAGGCAGATATAGGCAATGTACACCTTTTGTTTCTTCTTACTGAATACACAATTATCAACAATAATAAAAGACGTGCATAAATTATTTACAATATTTTGACTATGAATAAGATCACAGCCACAAATACCTCAGATATGTACTATAACAGCAGCACTTTTTTTAAACTTCTGATTTATTTTACCATTTAGTTCACTTAGAATACTGATAAAAATCAATAATTCACTTCACATTTCCTTATAAAGTCTCAGAAAATGTTATTGTTGTCTCTTTTCTTGCTCCTTTCGATAGCCATCACAAGCAACATTCCTTTCAGAATTAAATGGTAAATTTCAAATTCTTCACAGAATCGTTTGTAATGTTTCTTCATAAAATAGCCAAAATAATTCCAACAAGAAGCAAACTTTTCATCTTCTCTCCAATTTCCTCCACATATTCCCTATATTCTCTCTCCAACACTATAGGGAGAAAGAAGCATCTCAGAAAGACTCCTAACTATAAGTCCAGAATTCTGCCATATTATATTTGGCTCTGAAAGATACTAACAGCTTCTTGAGTCTCTTTCAGCTAGCTTGAATACTAAATCCTAGTCTATTCAATCTAAACATTTACTAAGTATATAGATTAAGTATAAAACATTGCTGATCTCCACTTAGGTCCTCTAAGGTCTAACCAAGAAAAGATCTCTAACAATTGACAAAATCCCCAAAAAGCCATTGAACAGAGTAGACTATTAATCCCTTCCTCTTTTCTTATGAAAATAGCAAGGGAGAGAGAGGAGAGGATTGAGATGGGGGAGTCCATGAAGTCATACCATAAACTTGTCTTACATTTGAAAGAATGAATAGAAAATTCATTAAGCTTTTGCTTTTTATAATGCATTATCAGGGATACAATCAGAAAAAAGATAGTCCCAGCTTTTAAGGAACTCACATTAATTAAACAACTGCATTATGCTCACATTCTAATTAAACGATTATATGTACACTACTTGTCTACAATAGTTAGAAATTTTAATGATTAAAGACAGGAATACTTTTTTAAAAGTCTTCTAATCCTTTTACATTATTAAAAAAAAAAATTCTTGAAGATGTAAAAGCTTAGCTTAGAAGGTTTTTAGGAATTCTTAGCCATCAGGTGTTTACAATTTGTTTACCAACTAATTTATAAAAACCTGAATATTTCAGAAGTTGTGTGCTAGTGGATAAAGCACAGGAAAAACTGCTACTTCAGACCCTTTGTGATACTGGATGAGTCATAACTTTTTGGGGAGGTTCCTTTCTGTAAAATGAAGGAGTTGGATTCAATGATCTCTAAGGTCCATCTATCTCTAAATATTTGACACAGTGAACCTTTTCTCACTAGTTTTCCTCTCTATGAAATGACAGCCAGTACTAAGGCCCAAACTCCTTGAAATTTTTCTAGAAAAGGAGTTACTGTTTAAAAGTCATATTTCTCAAATAGTATTTAAAGTATAGTTTCATTTTCTTGAACTGAGGCAAAACAAAACAGGTTTCAGAATAACACTCTCATTTCCTATTTTATTTCAAAACCAACTGACCTACTAAGTGAATAGTTTTGTTATCTTCTACCATGTCATAAGACCTTGACTTTTATAACCCTTCATGTTAAGCCAATGACAATTTGGGAAAGAAGGGAAAGGACGCTCTCTTCTCCAAGACATACTAACAGATGAGTTTTTTCATTTGTAATTATTTAACTTTACATCTTATGTTTTTTGTTCTGGATTTCTGACTTCATAGGTTTGAGGAACCCCTAGAGAGAAACCTTTCACTACCAATGTAGACTAGTAGTCGCTAGCACAGGTTAGGTACCTGGCCTTTGACTATCAAGAGGACTATTCTACCATGATATTACACTGCTTTTCTTATGTTACTGGGTTAAAACTGGCATACAGGATTAAGAGTTATAAAAGGAGATGAGGATGTTTGGATGATCAGGGTAAGAATGAGGTGTACAGGAACATGATATAATACAAGACAATACAATATTTAAATCTTTCCCCAAGAAAGCATACTAGCCTATATGTTAAGTTACTTTTATGGATTCTAGCTCTCTCCAATCTTTAGTTGTTAGCTGATGAGAAAAAGTTCTGAATTTGGATGACATGAATTCACATGCACTAACACTTATTACTTATAAGGGAAATGGTCTCTCCAATTCCCAGACTCTGTCTTTGAAGTTGTGATATGCTACCTACCTTTGGCACGTTGTTATAAGTAACATACAACAAACTGTAAGGAACTGTGGAAACTCGGACTATAATGATAATGATGATGACATTGTCTGGTAATAATAGTTAACTATCAAACTTGGTTGAAAGTAAAAATGGGAAACACATTAAATAAGTAAAATTTCAGTACAAAACAGTACAAAAAATAAGACATTCCCTTCAATATTAGCCTTGAAAATACTTTCATATATCATGTCTAAGGAAGAAAAGTAGAGAAAATAATGAATTAAATTGCTGACTTATAGGACCTATCAGCAAGGGAAAGAAAAAACATGAAGAGGATAAAGAGAGAGAGGCCAAATAGATACATGTGAAATGAGTGAAGAAAACTCTCTACATGGTTTAGTTTAAACTCTAATCAGCAGTCAGCTGTGTGTGTGTGTGTGTGTGCACTTGTGCACACATAATCTCCTGGAAAACTGTCTTGGGATTTAGAGGTGAAGGATGGGATGGGATGGGGGGGAAGAGAAAAAAAAAGAGAGAAGGAAAAGGGCAGAAGGAAGAGAGCAGAATAGAGAAGTTGCATCTTATTCTAGTACATTTTCAAAACTAATTGCTTTCTAAAATATATTGTTCTCTATCAAACTCTTGGAAAAGAGAGCTAAATCTCTGGTTCTTATTTTTTTTGTTGGTTCAGTTATTTCAGTCATTTCTGGCTCTCTATAACCCCATCTAGAGGTTTCTTGGTAGAGATACTAAAATGGTTTGTCATTTCCTTCTCCAGCTCATTTTATAAATGAGGAAATTAAAGAGTCAAAGTGATTTGTTCAGGGTCACACAGCTAATAAATGTCTGAGGCCAAATTTGAACTCAGGATAAGGAGTCTTTGTAAGTCCAGACCTAGCATTCTACCCACTGTGTTCCCCCTCATAACCTTGCCTCTTTCTTCCTTTCCAGTCTTTTTACATTTTACTCTTCTCCATTTACTCCAAGATCCAACTGACACACTGCTTTCTTATTGTTCAACATAAAAACACTTCCATTCCCAACTCCATTCCTTTTTCCTGGCTAGAATGCTCTACTTTCTCCTCAATTTCCCCTGCTTCCTTTATGATTCAACCTAAATCACACCTTCTAAAAGAGGAATTTTCCATCTTCTTCACTCCCTCTACTGTGAATGCCTTCCCTCTTTCAAACTGGCATAATCCAAGGAGAGGTATAGTCAATCATGCTTCTGGCCAATGCTCTGGTCTGTGAACTACTTCAAGTACTCTTCTCCATCCTAGAAGGATGACCAGTGTATTCCACAGTTCTGGGTCAGAAACTTCAAGGGTCTTCCTTGTCCAGATTTCTTTTTCTTTTTTTTTTTTTTTTTGACAATAAATTAGGTCATCTTTTATCTTGATTTTACCAAGCAGTGCCTCAGACAAACTGAGACCTGGGAAAGATCTTTACTTAGAAAGGCCAAGGTCATCCAGTGCACCCTGGGTCTGGGCCATCACCAGTAGTCTTGACCTATATCTTACCACTGGCCTTCAATGACTCTGGAAGAGAAAAGGAGGCTGATGATGCACAGCTCTGGCTTACTTAAATTACCCTCATGGTATCACTGGTGCTCTTTGAGAATGAAAGATGAATAACAAGATAACAAAGTAATCTCAGAGAGATTAAAACTGCATATACTCATTCTGTATGTACCATTTTTCTTACATGTTTTTTCTCCAATTAAATGTAAACTTCTTAAGGAGAGGGATCATGTTTTTTGCCTTTCTTGGTATCTCCAGCACATAGTACAAGTGCCTGGCACATATTAAGCATTTAATAATTGTTTGTTGACTGACCTAAGTCTTTTTTCCTTTCTTAGTAAAATATGAAACACAACTTTATTCAGTGTTGCTCCCTTAAGGAAAATGAAACAATAACAGGATAGATTGTGAGCACTTGGGAGATTGCATGGCTTCATCATGAATAATTCATATATTAAACTCAATTTCTTTTTAAAACAGAATTTAGATTATCAAGAAAATGTTATAGACTTGGATTTCAACAAGGAATCAGACAAAATCTCTCAGCTATTATTGGGGCACCAGTAATGAGGAAAAATGTGGTCTAAATGATAGAAAAGTCAGATGGCTTTAGAGCTGGTTCAAAGGTTGGCCCCAAGAACAATAATTAACAAATGATATCATTTTTGAGACAGATCTCTAGTAGTGCACACCAGAGATATAAAATGGATCTTATGTAGGTTAATATTTTTATTAGGAACCTAGCTAAAGGTGTAGATTACACAATCATCAGGTATGCATATGACATAAAATTAGAAGAAATACCTTATATATGCTAGATGGAAGAGTCAGGTCAATCAAAGATTTTGACAGACCAGAATAAAAGACTAAACTTAAAAAGATGAAATTAAATGATGATAAACAACTACACCTAAGTTCCAAAATTTAACCTCACAAAAACAATGAAGTACTCAACAAAAACTCATGTGAAAATAATTCAAAGGTTTTAAGGAAGTGAAAGCTCAATGTGAATTATGATGTCAAGTATAGTTATGCTAAATGGATGATGGCCTGGTTCTTCCAAATGTGATATTGTGTTACTTTTATCTAGTACATGAATCCCATCACTTCTAGGAGCATATTTGGCATATTTTTCCTTTGCTTATTCTATAACTGGACCATTTTCAACTCTTAACTTACTAATGAAGATATACACTGTAAACATTAGAGAGCAACATTAAAAATACCAAGACTTCCCCCTGTATGTTCCTATCAAAATTAAAATAGACATTACTACCTTTGAAAAGAAAAGTGAATTTAAAGAAAAACTTACTAGGAAACCAATGCACTTGGTAAAATGTTTTTCTTTACTTCCTAGACAGAAAAACTTAAAGTGTTTTTATTTTAAAACAGCTCAACACATATATACCTTAATCACTATATTAAAATGACACTTTGCTCCCCCACCCTTTATACCCAACAAAATAATTATACTATTTAAAAAAGCACCACTACTCAGGTACTATAAAACTGGGTATAATTTAAGCTCCAAGTATTTATTATGTGGTTTTTTTTTAACTAAAGATTTGGGGTATCTTAAAGCTACCTTTTCATTTTTTACTCAAATACCTAAATACTACACAATCTGATAGAATCAGCTAAAGAAAATGCAAAGAAATATATAATCTTGATGCAAAAAATAGCAATCATGCCCACTAATTAACAAAGAGCTCCAATTTGGGGATTTGGAGGGGTCAGGAGTTTACAAAATATCATGCAACAAGTTATTAGGGAAATTCTGTGGTTGGAAAAAAAAACAACAAACAACATTTTATGTAGTTTTAACAGGTAGGCTCCAGCTGTGTTAACAAATGAATCTAACAGCATTAGCAGAAATTATGAAACCCCAAAAGAATAGCAAGAAAATGACTTTAAACCAGAAATAACCATGAAACAAAACATACCAGTGACTAACTTAATACTTCAAGCTGAGTGACCCTCAAAATGTAAACATTAAATAGTGTATGGCCTGTCTGTTCTTGTGAAAGGTATCATGTTCTTTGTTCAAGGGGGTAGAAGCCCTAAAGCTGACAAGATAAATATCCAGAAAGCTGGATAAGTAAGAAACTCAAGGTCTCCCCTAAGTTTGCAGGCTCTGTACCTTCTATTCATTCTTCATCTATTCTGCTATCTCCAAGGAATTCAAATTGAAAAGAGGGAAAGGAAGGAATCTATAAATCTTTGCATGGGACAGGTTAGGGGTAAAAAACAAGAAAGATAAAACAATAGCCAGAATATTGTTACTTCCACAGGACTGACTTGAATATGGCATCAAAAACAAAACAAAACAAAACAAAAAAACAAAAAACAGTCTAAATGACATACAAGCACTTTGTAAAACCTCTTCATACCATAACTTCCAACAAACACAATTCAATTACCCTTTGAAAAGATGTGACCATAAAGCCCAATAGCTTTCTTTTTCTTTCAATACTATATTGTTTACAACATATTGGTGGCACAAAAGATATCAAAGAAATTGATGTATTATTATTAGAAAAGGATATCTTATTACATGGCTACTCCCCCTCCTCCATACACACCTCATATTGTCAGGAGAACTATAAAAAGATTTCCAGTAAGTGGGATAGAGCCCTATGGAAGACTTATGTGACAACATGAAGAATCATAAGATGAGAAAGTATGAATGGGTTGTGATTCACACCCTGAAGCAAGTACTTATACCTACCCCCTCTTCTGGGGGAGGGGGGGGGGAAGAATATAAAAATGGAATATATAAATGGAATAATGCATGTAAAATATTTTGAAAACCTTAAAGAGACATAGCTGCCATCATCATCATCATCATTTAAGTCTATCTGTACTTCCTTCCCATACAGTCCAAAGAAGCTGTTCCTCCTCTAAACTTGACCCTAACTTTTGTACCAAATGAGGAATACAGCCTCTAATGTCCTCTTCAACTTTTCTCTCTCACTCCACTGGCTCTGTCCCTTCTACCTTCAAAAACATGCTCTAATCTACCTATTTCGTATATTTTTAGATGTTATTTCTATTTGAAAATTTTACCACTATCTCAAAATGAACAGGTTCAAAAGCTAACTCATGACCTTCCCCAGCTAGCATAATTTCCTACCATTATCCAAACTAAAAGTGTTAACTCTAATTAGGTCTTTCCTCAATATCCAAAATAAAACTGCCTATCTTTATTTATATTGTTCTTCCCCCTCTGAATGTCTTCTCTCTCCTAAATCTAATGAATCCTTTAAGTCCATTGGCTGACTTTACTATTCCCTATTTTAGACCTCCCTTACCTTTAACTTCTAGCATTTTAATTTTATATTCTCCCTGTTCAACTAATCCTACAAACTAACGCCAGAATAACTCTCCATAGTCTTGATTTATCAACTCTTTCCAATACATACAATATATTAAGTCTGAAATCCTTAGTACGGCACTCAAGGCAAAGGAAAGAGGAAAGTAATAAGAATTTATATAACACCTGCTATGTGCCAGGCACTGTGCTAAGCACTTAACAATATTTCATTTACTCTCTAAGAACCTTCATGCTGAAAACTATCTTTATGTGTAAATGGTAAAGAATAAAATACAATTAAGTGCAAAAACAGAACCTCCCCAATTCCAGCTCAAACCTAATTTTTCTATTTTCTAATTATAATTAGACTCCAATCAAACAAGGTTACTCAGTGGTTCCTCAAATACAACTTGCACCTTCCCAACTCCATGTTTTATACAAAAATTTCTTCTCTTAGAACATCTTCATATTTATCTCTGCCTCAACCTGTCAAAATTGATTTTTCAAGATACAGCTTAAAGCCAACTTCTCTATCATACTAACCAAAGGAACAGATTCTCCCTGACAAAAAGGAATTTTTTTCCCCTTCCTCTAAACTTCTTTATCACCTAGTAAATTCTCATATATAAAAAGACTATCAGAGTCTGGAAATCAGTCATTGCAATTCAACTGTTGAAGAGATGAGAAAATGAAGGAAGAGAGGTCCAATGACTTTTCCCAAGTATCCTTCTACAAGGTATGAAAATTATGTGCAGTCTATGACTAAGTCAACTAACTTATTGCACAACAATTTCTTAATCTGGAAAAATGAACATATTTATACTACCTGTAATGTAAGATTATGAGAATTAAAGGTGTGTGCATATATAAGTACCTTGCAACCACAAAGACATTTATATATATAATTATATTATATATAAAATATATATTATTAAATATTACATATAAAATACAAACTGTATTTTTCTCTTTTTATATTCCCTATATTCCTAGTTGAATGTTGGGTACAGGCATTTAATAAATCATCAGTGAATTACTGAAGTACACGCATATGCACTGTGCAATTTCTTGATGCAATCAATTAAGGTCAAACCCAATAAGATGCTTCATTATCTTAACTATAATATTTAAGGCAGGCTTCTAAAGCAAGAGTTTCAAACTGATTTTCTTAAACAATTCATTTTTCTTTCAGTTCCCAAATTTGCTTTAATAAAACTATATTCAGTTTTTTTGGGAAAAAAAAGATTAAATCAAATGAAGTTTAAGACTCACTTGTAGCAACTGAGTGGAAAAAATGCTAGATTTGATTATCAGAGGAACCAGGTCTAGACCTTGTTTCTGCCTTTTTTATCCCTCTGAGCCTGAATTTTCTTAGCCATAAAATGAAATGGGAAAGGGTGAGAAAAGGTACTTTCCTCTTCTGGATCTAAGTTCTATGACAATTTACCCTCTGAACCATTACTGCTCTTCTTCCAATATGGCTAAAATATTTTAACCCCTATACTCTAAATGCAATTTAATGTGATTATATGATACACTTCAGAAGTACAGGAACAGAAAAGGGAAAAAGGGCTCAACCTGGGGTTGTGGAGGGGAACTTCCCAGAAAAACCTTCCTCTTGCCAAGGAAAAGTGTCTTCCCTGAAACTTCGGAATATTCAAATGTGAAGTGACTTGCTCAGCCATAGCCAGAAGATGTCAAAGGCAGAACTTGAACACAGGTGACTCTGGTTCAAAAGGCAACTCTCTAGCCCCACACCAGGCTATCTTCCTCCTGGAAAGTCTCTTAAAATTGTTACAGGATAACAGTTGTTATGTGCACAAAGATTTAAGACTAATAAAAAAGCCTTGAAGGCTAGTTTAAGTCAACAAATCTGGGTCTGCATTTTCTCTTTACCTGCAATAGACATAACATCTTTAATTGGTATGAAATACCATGTTACAAAGTTTCTTGAGGCAGTAAAGTATCAATGCAACAATGTTATAAACAAGAAATCTGGTTATGATATACTGAGACTGGTCAAATATAATACTTTTCCCTTAATTATTCCTTTCTCTTTCTCACTGTTGAATTTTTCAAGACATTATTAGCTGCAGATTTATAGAAACATTTTTAAAATAATCTTTTAAATTTCCAAAATGGCAAAGCTTAACTGTTACTAGCATAGAAGATAGAGATTCAAAAGACTTGAAAGCCAGAAGGGGATGGAGAGAAGGGAGTAAGTATTTACATATTGCCTACTAAAAGGGTTTTGGTAGAAAGAGAATGTTTTGGATATGGTGAGTTTAAAATGTTTAATGTAAGATTCATCTAGACAATTCCTGTTTCTTCATCCATAGAGTAAGAATAATAACAGTACCTAACTTACAAACTTATTGTGAGGCTCAAAAAAGAAAATAACTATGTAAACATTAGTAATTGCTAATATTAATACTAATTTTTCCTGGTATCTAACTTTTCAGCACTGAAACACTTTCCATGGTTCTTAAAGAATCAGTTAAGCATGTTTCAAACTGGGTACCAGGGTATAAATACCAAAACATCCTTTTCTATCTTATTTCTCTCCCTATGTCCTTTTGCAGCTTCTTTTGGAATTATGGGCAGGAATTGAGAAACTGACGATGAATTCTAAGTTGCAAATCTGAGCCCCTGGACTGACTGACCACAATGCCTATGGCAAAAATAGGGGAATTTGAAAGAGGGTTGGGATTGGCCAGGCATGTGGGACAAAAAGAGGAATACAACACAAAGTTGACAATGCTTGACAGTGCATCACTGAATAAGTCAACTATAAGAATTAAAAATAAAGCTATGAAAAAAGAAAAGAAAGTTCCAGAGCAAGTGTGAAAGATTAGAAAAGGGAGAAATGGAGAGACTGGAGGTCACAGTAAGGACTGAGAACAGGTTTGGGAGGGATGATGTAGGAAAGAATGAAGGACAGAATGTAGTAGTTGGAAAAAAGGAATTTCAGGGTTATAAATCACAAAAGTGGAATGTTTAAGATGATAGTCAAATAAAGGCTGATCATCACTGCATGTAGTCAAAGTGTAATGAAGATTGTTTATAGGAATTGAGGAGGTTGATAAAATGAAAACTAGAAATTTCAAGGTGATATCAGTATGTATGTTGAAATCCTCAAATCTGAGAGGAAATATGAGAGATTAGAGTGGAGGGAAAAATAGTAAACAAGGTGCTAAATTTCTGGAAAAAGGAGAAGGATGAGAAAATAAAAATTAGAATGGACTTCAAAAAAAGGGGTTTGGTGATGGCCAAAATAGGAATAAACAAATCTCATAATATACAATTCTTCCATTTCAAATAACTTTTCCTCTCTCCTGACCTCACTCACTTTGAACTTCTACTGCACTTCTAAACCACAGAGTTTAGATATAGTGGCTAGAGCACTGGGCCTACAGGGAAGAATTTAAATTCTGCTGCAGACATTTTATTAGCTATGTGACCCTAGGCAAAAACTTTTTCATTCTAGAGTTATAGTGATAATATTTTTAGTGAGAGCATTATAATAAAATATGCTCCATTATTTTGAAAATTTGGGGAGTAATCCGAGTTATTTCCACCTTTTATTATTTTTATTTTGGCAGGGAAGGAGAGCTGTCAAGAGTTAGCCTCCCTACTTCCCTTCAGATTAAAAAACAAAAACAAAAACATACAACTCTTGTGAGAAACAGAAATCATAAATTCTTGTTACTGGTATTTAAGATCTACCACAGCATGGCTTTGACCTGCCTTATCAGCCTTATCTCATACTACATTCCAGCTCACCATCTCTTGCTCTTGTCTAATCCTTTCTCATCTCCATGTCATTGCCTTTCTTCCCCTAATCTCTATTTGTTTAAATTTTTCTGCTTCAAGGTAAAACTAGTGTTTGAAATCTTTCATGAAACTACCTTTGACAGCCTTTAGTTTCTTTCAACCCTTCAAATGATTTCCTCCACCTACCCCACCTCAAAGCACTGAAGCTTCCTTTTTAATTTCTCTCCTTCCCTTTGTGTAATATTTACTAGGATCTATCATTCCCCTCCCCCACTGAATTGCAAGTTCCTTGAGAACAAGACCTGTTATATATTCACAAGTGTATTCATGTGTGTGTATATATATAATATATATAAATAACCATATTTTTGTGTCCATCAAAACTAGTATAGTGTCTTGCACTGACAGATTGTTTGTTAAATGTTTGGGGGTAGGGGAGAAATAAATGAATTTAAGGTTTTTCATGATCTGCCTCTAATCTACCTTTCCATGTTATTTCACTTCTCATATTTTTAGGTTCTAGAAAAGGCAAACCAATTTTTTTTTCCTCTAGTTCTTATCACTGGGTTTTTATAATGCTAACCCATGCACCTAGAACATACTGTTACTCAAGGCACAACCTAAATGTCATTGTCAATGCCTCACCTCTCACCTCTCCCACACAATCTCTTGTCCAAACCCAATACTTATACCTCTATCACATTTTTCACACAGACCCTCCCACTCCAGCCTGCTTTCCTGTGATACCACCACTACTCTGAGATAGGCCTTTATCACTACTCTAAGACTACTACAGAATTCTGCTGCCACAGGTCTCTCCCCACTCTAGTCTATTTCCACTGGGTTTGTCTTCCTAAAGTTCAGATCTAATCATGTCACAGACCCTCTCCTCAACTCTTTACAAATGTCAGTGGTTTTCTTTCACCTTTGGATCAAATATAAAATCTATGGTATTTGGTTTTGAAAGTCCTTCAAGACCCACCCTCCACACACACCCCCTTCCCCACCCCCGCCCATTTTTTGACTTCTTATACCTCCCCCTCCCTAGAATCTGAGATCCAGTGACACCAACTTCCTTGTTCCTCACACAAGGTACCACATCATCTCCTAACTCCAAGCATTTTCGCTGTCTCCCATGCCTAGAAATTTCTTCCTCCTGTTCTCTGCTTCTTAGCTTCACTGGCTTTTCTTCAACTCAACTAAAATCTTCCCTTCTACATGAAACCTTTTTGGAATCCCTTAATGCCACTGCCCTTGCCTCTTGATTATTTCATTCAACCTCTATGTATCTCATACTTGTTTACTGCCTTTTGCCTTTCTTTCTATCCCTAGTGCTTAGAACATTGCAGGTTCTCAATTAATATTTAATGATAGACTCCATTCAGGTTTCTTCCAGGAAGCATTTTCTCATCCCAATCAGAAGTGGCCTTGTCCTCTTAGAAATTCTCATGCCTCAGTTTGACGTTAGCTAAGCACTAAATTGCATTCTAATTTGTATCATCATTATTTGTGTACACACTTTATCAGAGGCAGTCCAATACACAGGAAAGAGTGCTAGACTCAAAAGTCAAGGGAAGCCTACATTTGAATCTCACTTCAAATGCTATTTATAGGACCTCAGGCACAAGTCATTTAATCATAAACATTTGTTGAGCTTACAGTGAGTCAGGCATTGTGCAAAATTCTAGGGATACAAAGAAATCCCCTCCCCCCCAAAAAAAATCAACTGTTTTTTCTATTCACTGGGTTTGCCTCCAAAACATAAGGCCTCAGCTGATGACCAAAAATCTCATCATCATGCAGAATGACTCATTTTAATGCTCAATACCTTTATAACTCTTTCATTGTCTCTCCCCTCTGAAAGGAGAAGCCATAAATTACTCCCCAAAGCCTTCCCTCAACGAAGGCTTAGATGGGAAATTTCATTTTCCATCATCTCTCTGCTTAGTTTTGATTCCATGAAACATCATGCCCCCACTGGGTAACTTTCTGGTGCTCTCCTTTCCCTTCTTTTCATATTTTTTTTATCTTACCCTCCTCCATTAGATTGTAAGCTACTTGAGGGTAAGGCTTGTCTTTCTTTTTCTTGTTGGTATCTCCAGTATTTAAAACAGTGACTGGAACTTAATGGATGCTTCATAAATGTTTAACTGAAAACATTCAAGATATATACAATATAAATAAGAGATAAGTTTTCTGGGCTTTTAGTCTTCTCTCTTGAACAATGGGATTTGGAGAACAGCTATAATACCTACGTTACTGTGTTGTTTCAAAGGACAAATGATATATGAATTTAAGAACTAGTACAAAATTTTATTTGGTACTTAAATGCAGCAGTTTTGTTTTTTTTTTTAAAGGAAACAATACCATTTAGAGACCGACCTCCCTCAATAGTTTTTTTTTTTTTTTTTTTTTTTTTTTTTAATGTTTACCTGTGGCTTCAAAGTTTAAATGTCACTAGGTAGGAGGTTCTAAGACACATGGCATGTTAAGTGATTGGTTTTCATTTCTCAAATCTTAGGAATTTAAATGATAAAGAAAAGGAGATGTTTGGGATAAGCTGCAAAGTGATGGAAAGGATGGAGTGCCAAGCCTGAAGTCTGGAAAACCTTTGTTTAAATACAACTTCAGATGCTTATGAGGTGTATGACCCTGGGAAAGTCATTTAACCACCCTTTGCCTCCATTTCCTCAACTGTAACTGAGGATAATGATAGTACTCACCTCCCTAGGGTTATATAAGCTTCTAATGATATAATAATTGTAAAGCACTAAGCATAGTGCCTGGCTCACAGTAAGCATGGGTTTGACTGTGTGTGTGTGTATATAACACACACACACACAAGCTATTATTATTTGAAATTCAGGTTAAATGAGACATTTTCAAAAATAAATCTGAACCATTCGAGTTCAATGTGAGCTTCTAAATTATAATGTATTATTTGACCTGTTTCATTGAATATTAACTTACTTGAAGAAAGCAAAATGATATATAGCCTAAACTGATGTCACGGCCCAGCATCACTATAACCTATCATATGTCATTACTCATCAGAGCCCCTCAAGCATTTGTTCCTCTTGTTTTTGCATTTAATTCAATAAACATTTATAAAGCACCAAATAAATGCTGAGCTAAGTACAGGGATACAAATAAAGACCTCAAAGAGACTACAATTTAAGGGGAAAAAAATTATACCAAAAGGAAGCTGAGGAGAGGGAGGGGGAGCTGAAATGGGTAAACTATTACTTACAGACATATAACATTATCTACACCTGCATTATTTGGTCTTGGCCTGGGACCTATTGTTGGTCAATCAATGGAGTCAGCTTGTGTGAGTTTAAGGTATGATTCTTAAGAAAGAAATCTAGCTAGTAAACCTCAGATATCTTGGGAGGGTTCAATGATCAAAATAAATAAAAATAAAGAGCATCTGCAGTCGGAGCGAATGTAAATAGCAATCATTTCTGTTTTGGCCAAAAACTCTGAGGGTTTTCCCCTCTCAGATTTACTTTATTTTGATTAGGTGAAAAAAAAAAAAACATTCTTTACCTCAATTGTTACCTAGCCTAAATCACTGAATGGGTGTGGCCTCAGTCAAGCTGAAACCTGTTAAAAAGTTTAGCTTAAAAAAAGGCCAAAATCTCCCACTGCAAGGAGCCATCTCTAGTCGTGCTGATCTATATTTGGCCACTGAACCTAGATGACTCTGGAGGAAAAAGTGAGACAGGTGACCTTACCTAGCCTTCCCTCACTTAAATCCAATTCACCTGCATGTCATGGCATCATTTTCCTACTGTCATGGTCCTCTTTGAGAATGAAGGACAAACAACAAACATTTGACTGTTATAATGACCATTTTTAGTTTTTAAGATATTTTGACTGTAAATCAATGTTATATATAAATAAGAATATTTTCAGACTTCCTTTTGCTAAAGAGCTAAAAATCAGTAAATGATGAAAAAAGTTTGAACTAAATTGTACCACTTCCAAAACTAATAAATTTTATTTTTAAATTATAAGGATTAGAAATTAGAAATATAATTTACAATCTAATTTTCTCTCTGCCATGATTGGAAAGGTAATCCTTGGTTTTACCAGCAGAGAACAAGTTCGGTCATGTCCTCCATCAAGCCAGAAATGTTTTAAGTACAGACAGGTAACACCCAGTCTATCAATGATCAGTTTAAGTTCAGAAACTTCACAAGATCATGGATTCAGAAATGAAAGGCCCTTAGAAGCATTTGAGTCCAACTCTCATTTTACACAAAGGAAAAGCTTAAGTGACTTTCCTAGGCTTATATAGTAAGATTCTAAAGCTGGATTTGAACCCATCATTCTGCCAACAAATCCACTGTCCTGGAGGCCCATGATAAATTTTTTTTTCAGGGCGGACAAATATCAAGTGTTATGTACTAATGGAAACTGAAGATAATCTAAAATACTAAAGTAGTTTAAAACATTATGTATATTTTATCTAACTAAAACTGGAGAAGGATAAGAATAGATTAGGCAATTTTCAAAAAGTTTCAAACACTAATATGATTGATAAAAATAAAAAAAAGAATTAAGCGAAAAAAAGCAATGAATGATGTGGAGCATAAAATATGACTTGAAAACAGTAAGAATAAAACTAGACTCTGAAAAAGTGTCAGGCAGCTCTATTCTTTTTCTTGTTATTTAGTCATGTCCAACTTTCCTCAACCCTGTGGACATAGGACATACTGCCCAAGGAGTTTTCTTGGCAAAGATACAGAAGGGATTTGCCATATCCTTCTCCAGAGAATTAAGGCAAACAGAGATTAGATGACTTGTCTAGGGTCACATAACTAGTGAGAGGATCTGAAGCTGGATTTGAATACAGATCTTCCAGATTCTAGCCTACAGAGTTATTCAGTTGCCTGGCAGCTACAGCTCTATCTGGCTGCTAGGCAATCGGTAAAGACAGGATAAGGCTTAGTGATGCATGGGTTTGACAGTATTTCAGACTGCATTATTTTGCTTCCTATAAGGTTGTTTTTTAATATTCTAGGAGAATTGAAGTTGTTTGAAAATGGCCTCTAAATAATTGAAGAATTATTATGTATTCTATATACAGTTGCTTGAGGTGTTATTTTGTAGGTCTCTAATAAAGGAATTTTAAGAGTTCTATATAGAATATTTTTATTGTGGATTTGAAATGTCTTGATTTCAGAATCAATATTTAACATGACTCAGCATCACTGGTCACCTATTAGAATATAATTTGCTATCTTTGACTTTTATTAAAAAGCAAAATCAAAAATACTTAAACTCAAAACACTAAATTTTCTGACACAAGTAGCCTCAATACCCTTACTGGAAACAAAAAAATTTTCTTGAGGACAAGAACTATCATTTTAAAAAAAAACTTTAGTATTCTTAATACCTAGCAACATGCCTTAAATAAATCTATTTGGTGAGAGAGTAACTATTCTTCACCTTATACTCTTAGACAGCTATGATCTGAGGACACTGAAATCAAGCATCTTGATCACACAGCCAATGTGTCAAAGGGGTCCTTGAACACTGCCTGGCTGGCCAAGGGGCCTCTTCCTTCAATATCTCTAACAAGGATAGCAAGCTCTGTGAGAAAAGAGAATTTCACGGTCCCCAGTACTCAACAAAACATTTTGTGTGGTAGGTACTTAATTACTGAATATATGAACTCAATGAATTCAATTGCTAGAGCATATATTTTAGGATAAAATATGATTTTAAGACCTTGTCTGACTCCATTGTTTGAGAGAGGACAGTAGGGCTTACAGAAGTTTAGAGGCCCCATCCATAGATCTTCTACAAGTATGAATAACATCAGAGATCAGATTTCAACCCAGGGCTTCTGACACTTCAGTTCAGGTGTCACAGTGGATCCTTTCCAGGCCTGAAGTCAGGAAAATCCAACCTCAAATCCACTCTCTGACATTTACTAGTTATGTGACACTGTGCAACCCACTTCTTTGCCTCAGTTTGCTCTTCTGTAAAATGAGTTGGAGAAGGAAAAGGCAAACCACTCCAGTATCTGCCAAGAAAACTCCAAATGGGGTCATGAAAAAGTCCAAGACTACTGAAACAATTAAACAACTTAACTCAACACTCAGAAATACAATTTTGTAAACAATATTTTAACAGATACATGCTAAGTTGTTAAATTTCAAAATCAGAACTAAACTGACCCTAATTGCCTGTAGGGACATCAGGCAAGTAAGTCATTTAATCTTCAGGTCTTTAGTTTCCTCAATTATAAAATGAGAAGGCTAACCAACATTAAAGTGTTACTTGCTAAATACATGCACATGTCACTCAATAAAAGATTTGCAAAAAGTTGCCATTAAATGGCATCAATACTTAAAAATGCAAAAACCTTTTTATCAAAGCCCTGGAATATTATTATTATAAATAAAATTAAAAATTGTTGCTTCTTTTCACATTAGGCACTCAAAGAGAAAAATCAAGGAAGCCTGGGTTATATCAGCTTTAACATTTAATGAGCAGTTTTTAGACTTCTGTTCTAACAATTTTTTTCCCAACAACTTTTTCATTTATTCACCTATCTTGCTCTCATTAGTATGTTGTATTAATAAATAATTCATAAAGAAAGTGAAGAAAAATAGTTAAACATTTATTAGTGTTACAATTTCATCAAAGTATTTAGAAAAAACATGTCACAAAAGAATCACAAACCATCCTCCAAATTAAAACGTTTGACATGCTTTTACAGAAGGTAAATAATTACCAAGTATATAACCAAAAAGACTGTCTCCCTGTCTTGCAATAGAATCATAGACTAATGACTAAAAAATGGTATGAAATCTGACCTTTTAATGAGCTTTCCAGAGAAGATCCCATAATTGCCTGGACATGGCAATTGACAGGAAATCTTTGTCTAAAGCCCTCTGGCGGAAGCTTAGATTCTTTTTCTCTAGTTCTGTTCTCAACAAGATGAGCTTAGTGACCAATCCTTTTGCCCCCATCATTTTTTTTTCCATTTTTATTATTATTTTTTGGGGAGAAAAGGGGGGCATTAGGATTAAGTGATTTGTCTAAGGTCACACAGCTAGTGAGTGGTTAAGTGTCTGAGGCTGGATTTGCACTCGGGTCCTCCTGACTCCAAGAATGGTGCTCTACCCACTGAGCTATTTCTTAGCTACCCCACCCCTGGGATATTAAAAAAAAAAAATAACTGCTGACATTTATTTAGCATCCTCAGATTTATAAACATCCCATTTGAACCTCAATAAACCTGTCAAGTATGAGGAATTTACTACCAGTATTTATCCCCATTTGACAGATGGAAAAAGTGAAGCTCAGAGAGGTCAGGTGATTTTCCTACAGTGATACAATTAATAAAAGTCTGATGCAGGACTCCCATTCTTCCTGTCTCTGCCCACTATAGTAGTATTGTCAAACTCAAACAGAAAAGAAGGGAAGGTTTATATAAAGGTTCAGGTACATATTGACTTTGAAAACTTTGTATTCATATTAGGTATGTTAATATTTTTATTTTGTTAAATACTTCCCAGTTATAAATTAATCTGGTTCAGGTCACACTTGGAGCGTTCTAGCTCTTGGTTTTACACTGCTGCACTATACTATGCTGCCTCTAATCTCTTCATACATCGAGATGTTTACTTATCCCTTCAACACTTTTTTTTCCCAAGTGAAATAATCTTGCCTCCTTGCCTCATCTGCACAAAAATTGCTGTGTTAAAGATGGATGATGACCATCATAGTTTGTCCTCACAGAGAAGATGCTGTGCTCTATGAGCAAAGCAGAACTGAATTAGCTCAGAAGAAACAAAAGATCCACAAAGTTAGACAATCCATTCCAAATGTACACCAGAACTATTTGTGTCCAACCTGTGGCAAAAGCATTCTAAGCTCATACTGGTCTAATCAGCCACAATTGGACACACTAACAAGGCTAATATTGTGATGTCATTTTGGTCCTCTTTGAGAATGAAGGACAACAACCATCTGGTGCATTTTGGACATGAGAAAACAAACTTAGAGAAAGTTAAGTGGCCTGCCTAAAGTCACAGAACTAAGACATGAATCAGAAGGCCAATCTTCTCACTCCCAGCAGAGTTGATGATTTATTGCGACTCCAACCTTTTATTTTATTTTGTCTTTGCTCTTGTCTTTTGAACCTTCTTTATGTTTTTCATGTCTCAAATAATGAAGTCCAAGAAAGAAATGATCTGACAATTACTGACTAAAAAAATCATCAAGAAATCTGCAGGTCACCTATCCAGCATTGTAAAATATTTCTGGCCTCACAAGAAATTGACACTTCACTGGTCAAAGATGCCATTTCCTTCTCTTTTCCATCACTGTCACTTCCTTCACTAATTAGAAGAAAAAGTCTCCTTTTTTCTTCATACTAAGCTAATACCTGTGATGAGGAGTTTATAATTTACCAAGTGAAAAGATTAGACAAATAATTTTAAGACAAAGAGTAAATGCCATAATCACAAAGTTATATATATATATATATATATATCGATATCTGACTTCAATAATTCATACATACGCTGTTGTGCACAGAAATCTAGAAGACAGAAAGTTACTTTCAGAAGGTTTTAAGACAGTGACATTTAAGCAGAGATTTGAAGATCAAGGGTATGCAGGAGCATTTCAGGTAAAGAAATTAAGAGAGTGAGGGAGAGGAAAGTACTGTTCTGGAAGCAGCAAATAGCTGTTTGGCTGAAGCAAAGGATACATGAAGGGTCTGAGATAGACTGTATTGAAAAAGCTAGACTTGGGGAAAATTAATGTGGCAGTAGTTTATCAGATGAAATGGAGGGGCAAATAGATTGGAAGCAGGGAAACCACTAAAGAGATTATTACATTATTTTGGAGAAAGTATTAAGAACTCAACTATTAAAAAGAAAGGCAGGAATAAGTTTGAAAGATAGTAGAATCAACAGGAGTTTGTTGGTGTAACAGGATATTTTAAATGATCCCAGGGTTTCCAGTGTGGGTTACTATGAAAATGACAGTATCACAAACAAAGAGAGGAAATTCAAAAAGAAGGGAGGAGAAGTTGTAGATAAAACGTATCCATATTTAATTTTGATATAATTTGTACATTAACTTATGTTATTTCTAATCAATTTTTAAGTTAAAATTATAACTGCTACCTCTAACAAATTATTTCTTGACTTTTTCTACATTCTTTTTTAATCACTACTAAAAATGTTCCAAATTACTTATATGAGGGAAAAGGAACACAAGGGAACTAGAGAAGAAAGGTGGAAAAGACTCCAAGAATTATTTGAAAATTATTATGTCATCTTGAACTGGAATATTTTGGATATATTGAGTTTTAGGTGTGAACAATTCATCCTGACAGATATGGCAAAAAAACCATTCTAAAGATACCAATGCAGTATGTTTTAATAAAAAGAGCAAGAGGATCCATGTTGAAACACTAGTCTGGTTATTTACTGTCTGTGCTGCCTTGGAAAAGCTACTATACATCTATACCTAAGTTTCCTCATCTAGAAAAAGACTCTTGGACTTCATTCACTCCTATTCCAACCAGATAATATTATTTCATGATCCTAAAGCATGTTAAATAAATTATATTAGGGCTTCTTAAACTTTTTGCATTTGCAGCCCCTTTTCCCTTAAGAAATCTTTGGGTGGTCCTGGGTATACAGGTATACAAATCAAACATTTACTTATAATAAATCATAATTTCAGGATCCCCACATTCAGTTACAAGACCCCATATGGTGTCACCAACTACAGTTTAAGAAGCTGAGAATTATATCACAAGGAATAGAAAAGGTCCCTCACTTAGAATAAGCAGCGCTGGGTTCAAATCCTGGCTTTTAATACTTAGATTATGTGATCCCTGTAAACCACTTTACTGTATGAGTCTCAGTTCTTTTCTGAACTTATACCCCTTTTGGCTAGTTATTAGGAATGAGACTTGTTAACTTTTAAGAACTATATAAATATATTATTGTTGCTACTATTGTTATTTAGGGGAGAGGAAGAAGCCATTGGAGGAGACAAAACAATATCTTATCCTATTTTACCTCTAGTACATATTTAAATAAATGCTTGATTTTGCTCCATTCCTCCATTTCAACCCTTAGGAAAAAATCATAATAGTTAACATTTACAAAGCACTTTAACATTTGCAAAGCATTATATTCATCTCATCTCATTTGACCCATACTGTGTCACAGAAGCTACTATTATAGCCATTTTATAGATTAGGAAACCAGTTGGCAGAGGTTAAATGACTTGCCCAGGGTCACAAAGCTATTAAGTGGCTAGTAAGAGGCAAGATTCAACCTCTAGTCTTTCTAACACTAAATACTTTGCTGCCTGGGTGATCTGGTTCACTCTGTGATAGAGACAGAACCCAATAAAGAAAAATACCTTGCTATCTATCATTCTGCTTATCAAGAATCTGTAAATCTCATCTGCATGATTCTCAATTACTTCACATGTAATATGAGACTAAATGGTTCCTTTCAATGCCCTCAATTTATAGGAAGTAGCATGGGTAAGTGAAAAGAGTGGGGAACCTGAGTTCAAATTCCAGCTCTAAAACCTACAATTTACTATTTGTACAATTTGGAGGTCTCAGTTTTCTTTTATGTGTAAAAAAAAGTAGAGGAAAAAGGTTTGGACTAAATTTCTAAGGTTCCTTACAACTTATGAACCTACTGATTCTCTGTCCTGCTTACCAAATGAAGTCAGTCATCAGAGAACTATTCAATTCAAATGCTTCTTTCTCTTTATTCTTTTCTAGGATTAAGTGTGCTTATGAACTGAATATATATTTACTGAATATATATTTACTGGCTTACAGTTATAAACCAAAATTTCTTAAATGTAAAAATATTTTATAAGGATTGTAAAGGGAAAAAAAAAAAAAACCCAGCTTCTTTGTGAGAAAATAAGAGTTCTTCATAAAACACCAAGCTAAAAAGGGCTACCACGATACTAAGTATAACCATATGTAATATAGGATATTATTCCTTAAAGTTCTATGCCTTGACACATCAGCTTTCTAGGACATGATTGTTATGTCTTAAGTTTATGACCTTTTGTGTGTTTAATATATGCTGACATGAAGAAACAGAGAAACTACTTAATTGCTTATTTTTTTTTTTAATAAACTACTTGGAAGATTGTCTTTAATCAGAGCAAGATACTTTTTTAATCAAGGACTTAAAACTTAAAAGAGTGAGACTTTTAACTAACAGAATTGTGTATGAGTAGCAGGCATTTGCTTGAAGATGAAAAAATATAAGAATATAACTTCTGGTTATTTTAGCAAGCAGGAGGTAAACTAAATAATTCAAAAGTTTAATACAACAGGTAGGAATTTCTTTCATTTTGATTTCTGAAGCTTAGCTTATTTATAGAAGACATAAAAAATCTACTACCAGATAGTTGTTTGGCAAGTCTGTTTAAAAAAAAAAAAAGTGTGATCTAGCTGTACAGCAAGAGTCAGGTATCTCCATTTCTATTTAAAGCTCTGAATTAACTCAGCAAGTTGCCAAAGAAAGCTAATGACACTTAAAACTTGTCTTTGTTTCCCCAATATAAATCAGATTATTGTATCTATCTGCTTCAGTCTTGAAAGGAAAAGCAATTTTAAAACACTTTTGGTTTCTGAGTACAGTATTATTATGTGTTTCAAATGAAATAGTTAAGACAAAAAAATTGCAAATCGTTTTTAAAGGTTTTTAGTATATCCTAACAATTCTTGCTGTTAACTTTTACTTTTGCACAACTTTCAAAGTATTTGATAGTTTTGCATAAACACTCATTAAAAATTTGCTTCACTCACTGCTATTCAAACTAGGATTCTCCTTTCCTATCTTTCCATTTTCAGTGTTTCAAATAATCTTTTCTTTCCCATCTTCTTAACAAACTTGCAAAACAAATACATGCATTAGGGTGTGACTATTTGTACTTCATTAAATGTCTCAGAATTTCTTTGCAAAAATCTTAACATATTTGAAAAATGTATGTGTGTATATATATATACATATGTATATATGCAACATTTAAGGACAACTATTGCCAGGGTAAGCACTGAAAAAAGCAATAAGAACAAATTAAAACTGACTGGGAAGGAGCAAAAGTAATTGAAAAATCATACACCTATTTTTAAAATTTTCCTCAATTTTACCTACTTATTTATATGCTTTATAAACACTTCATATGTAATACTTATAAACACACTTGATATGTACTGGCCACACTGACTGCATAAGCTCTCAAATGAACTTTTGATAAAGTGATAGTAAATACTTAATGCACACATTTTTAACCAATATTTCAAACTCAATAAACTGAGAATAAACAAAAAAATCAGACAAACATAAGATTTAAGTTTTTGTTGACCATTTCCTTAGGTGTTACATGAAATAAGAGAAGATCAGCTTTAGTTACTGGTAAGAAGATACACAACTAAATCAAAACCGCTGTCACATTTGGCACTACTCTCTCTGTTCCTTCTTGGCAGTCTAAGTATCGGCCAAGAGCTAAGTTGGCTGGGTGAAGGATGATTTATACTCTCACATTAGAAGTGGTCCCTCTTAAACAGAAATGCTACATAACCAATGCACCCCGGGTTCTAACTTTGTCAAACCAGGATTTTTCATAAATGTTCCGTTTTTTAAAAATTTTAAGGGAGTGGGGAAGAAAATAAAAGAAAGAAAACTCGATTCCTGAGTTGTTAACAAACACAAGTTTTGTAAGGCATTAATCCGATTCCACCTAAGAAAAACATTGAAGTTACTGTTTTCTCAGGTCAGCCATCCACCAAATAAACTCACTTTTAAGGCATGTAAGAAAGGCATCATGAGAGAATCGTGCCCAGGAACAATGAAAACAAAATGTGAGTGCTAAGGAGCAAAGGGGCACAAGTGAGAGCGGGTGCGGGGGTGGTTACTATGCTACATGAAAGGTTTTCAGAGTGTAAGTAACTCTCCCAGGCCCGGCCGGCTGCAAGCTCCCGAGCCGCTGCCGCCGCCGCCACCTCCTTTTCCCACCAGGGATATAACACACGTCCACCGTCTAAGGCGCAGGTTTGACACAAGGCGCACTGGTGTGGACTTGAACAACAGACACCCACCACTGCAACAAATGCCCAGGAAACGCCGCTGCCAGCTGGCAGATGCCTAGGACCCGCCCCCTCCCCAAGTTCAGCTCTTCCTAGGGGACCCAAGCTGCGGAGTGCGGGGGAGGCTATCCCCAAACCCCCAACCGCTGGAGCCCAGGGCGGAAAAAGGCCAGGTCGCGGACTTTGGACTGTCCCTCCAGGGGCTTCTTTGTTTCCTACGAGCCTCGGGGGCCCGCGCCTACCCCTCTACTTCCCAGGTTGGGGGGCTCTGAAAGGAGCGCACCGGGTAGGGCGCAAGATGGGGAGGGGCTTCAGGGGGAGGGGAGGGGAGGGGACGGCCGCCGCCGTTTACCTTGTACACGTCCCCGTAGGTGCCGCTGCCGATGCGCTGGATCAACTCAAAGTCTTCCTGCGGGTTCCGGCGGGACAAGTCGAAGCCGGGGTTCATGGCGGGTCCGAGGGGTCCCCCGCCTCCCTCCCGGGGTCGGGGAGGAGGGGGCCGCTCCGGGAGCACAGGGAGAGTGGACGCCGCTCTGTGCCCGGCGCCTCCGCGGCCGCCGCCGCCGCCTCTGCCTCCGCCGCTCTTGGGGCGGGCAGTCACAATCGCCCCAGCTCCACGCGGGGCCCGCCGCCGCCGCCGCGCTGTCCGCTCTCGCCCCACCGCCGATCTCGGCCAACCGTCGGCGACCTCCTCTCCCCTCCCCGCCCGGCCCCGCCCCGCCTCAAGCCCAGTACCCTCGCAGGGAGAGAAGAAGGACGCTTGCAGCCCCGAGCCCCAGCTGAAACTCCAACATGGCTTCCGCTTCCCCTCCTCCTCCTCCTCCTCCTCCTCTTCCCCCCGCCCCCCTCCCAAGGCTCCGACTCATCCTCCCTCCCTCCTCCCTCTTTTCCCAACTCGGAGCCACGGCGCAGCCGCCGCCGCCGAAGGGAGCGAGCCTGATCCGCGAGCCCGATTCGCGCTCGCGTCTGCGCGCTCCGAAGGCCTCCTCTCCCTTCCCCCCAACCTCTTTCTGCTCGCGCATGCCTGGTTGCGGGGGGTGGGGGGCACCGGACCACTTGCCCTTCCCTAGGCACCAGCCTCGTACCTCTGGGGTGGGAGACCGGAGCTACCTAGTTTTGCTGAGGAACTTGTTTTTTTGTTTTTTTGGTTTTTTTTTATAGTAACTTTTTATTGACAGAACCCATGCCAGGGTAATTTTTTTTACAACATTATCCCTTGCACTCACTTCTGTTCCGATTTTTCCCTCCCACCCCTCACCCCCTCCCCTAGATGGCAAGCAGTCCTATATATGTTGAATAGGTCCTAGTATATCGTAGATACAATGTATGTGTGCAGATCCAAACAGTTTTCTTGTTGCACAGGGAGAATTGGATTCAGAAGGTAGAAATTACCCGGGAAGAAAAACAAAAATGCAAACAGTTTACATTCATTTCCCAGTGTTTTTTTCTTTGGGTGGCTGAGGAACTTGTAAGTCTATGAGCAGGCGCAGTCTTTTGCCTTTCTTTTTATCTCCAGAGCTTTGGCGCCTGGCATGTACTAAGCACTTGATAAATGCTTATTGAACTGACAGTCAAGCGCTAAATAAATGCTTGTTGACCTACTGGATCTGTGGATCGAGAAGAGGGTATACACTTGGAGGCTAGGAAATGCTGGTAAATGTTTAACGTTCGGGTGGGTGGGGCGATGTGCGACGGACCTGCTTTTTAAGTTATTAAGCTTGCATTTTTAACATTTTCTTTATCTGCCAGACCAAAAAACAAAACAAAACAAAACAAAATCCTACAACAACAACCGAGAGCTGATTTGTAGCATTTGCTGATTTCGGAGTTGTCAATACACATATTGAAATAGTCCAATTTAACAATGGCCTCTCAAGCGGGCTCCAGCAAAGTGCATGGTATCTTCTACTCATCTGGCTCAGGTGGCCCAACCACCGGTTTAACATTATTACTGTAACTTGTCATCCTGGTAAGCCGGTGAGACAGTAGCAATGACAGCCTTCTTTGCCAAGCTCTGGAGTCCTATTTATTTAGGGCGGTGGTTCTTAATCTTTTCAACCTAAGAGAATTTAAGTGCTTAAGAGGGAGGGCACAAAGAGCCTCTTGGCAGGCTGGTGTACCCATGAAACCCTCCTCAAAATAAAGTTTGCAAATGCATAGAATGACATGTGTAAGATTACAAAGTAAAATTTATATTGAAATAGTTTTATTTTTTTAATTTTAAGTTCACGAATACCATGTTAGAAACAATTTAGGAGAATTTACAGATGGACAAATCAGACACAGCCCTGTGCATATTTTTGCAAGGCTTTCACAGTGTGCTTGAACAGAGCAAAGTAAAAGCTGCTCCATCCTCAATACATACCTTATGCCCTGTTGCTATCTTGCCCCCGAACTGAGGGCAAGGAAGAGAAGCTCAACATGGATAGGAATACTTTGGCTCACCCAGATTACCTCTCTCAAAGAAGACGGGAAACTGAGACGGAGAACTTAGAGAGGTACTCTGATTTTTCTTCAATTGTCTTCTATTTAAGGACTGCCACATGAGAAGAGGGAATGATAGATTTATTCTTTCTTGGCCCTAGAAGACAGAAGATGCAGAGAGATTTGGGTTCATTTGACAAAAAAAAACAAAAACAAAACCCTCTTCACACCAGGCTGATGATTATTCCTGAATGTCCTAGAATGATTACTAATTAATATTGGTTACAAGATAATTTGTGAGACCTATTCTGGCTCTAAAATAATGTGAAATGATGAGACTAAGGAAGCAGGGCACATTTAACTATATAAGGAGGAGTTGAGAAAATCCAGTGGTTGAGGCATAGAAATGATCCATTCCACTATTTATAATGCAATTATGCTGATGAGCTGTAAGGGAAAAATCTTGAATTTGCATTCAGTTACGTTGCATTCAGTCTTGGGTCTCCCACTTACTACCTTGAGCCAATCAATAATGAAATATGATGTAACACTCTTACATGTTTTAAATATTAAAATGATTCATATATGTGATCTCATTTGTTCCTCACAAATCCTGGAGAGGCCCTCTCAATATCCCTATTTTACAGAAGAAGAAACTGAGAAAGGTTAAATGTTTTATAAAGCTAATAAAGTTCCTGAAGAAGGTTTCCAATCCTAACTCTTCCTAACTCCAACTCCACCATTATATTCTTTGGGTCTCAGTTTCTTCATGCACAAAAAGAGGGCAATTGAACTGAAGAATGCCTAAATTCTCTCTTCCAGCTCTAAATCTATGATCTGGAAAAAGTTTAAGCTAGGATTTTTTTTTTTCTATCTTAAATTCAGGCTATGAATAAATTTCCTATGTAGCAATTATTCCAAAAACTAAACTATTGTGATGGATTATCCAACTATTGTTAATAACTTGATACTAAAAAAAAAAAAAAAAAACCTAATAGATGATGTAAGATTAATTTTCAATTCCCAATGAATACTTTTTTGGTTGCTTTGATTCACAAGCTGCCTTCCACTACTTTACCCCTAAGCAATACTTTTGCCTCTGGAATGCAGTTCTAGAATCTTTCAAAACCAGACTTTTTAATATCTAAATCAACTTTTAAACTGTTTTAATAAGTTAAACATACAACTCATATTCAAAGATTGCAGAAATGCCCTTCTTGAAATCAAGAAGGATAAACAAATTATTCCAAGGTCACAAAGGAATTTAGTGGCAGTACTGGAGATACACATGCTACCACGCCATACTTAGAATAGTAAATCTCAGAATTGAAAGAGACTTTTAGAGGTCACCTAATACAACCTTCCAATCCAATCCAGATATTTCTTCTTCAGCATCTCTGAAAAAGGTCATCTAGCCTCAGCTTGAATGCTCCCTGTAATGGAGAACTCACTAACATAGAGATATTCTCTTCCACTTTGGAGCAAGTAATTGTTTTGAAAACTGCTTCCATATTCTGAAAACTTCCACCCACTTGTTCTAGCTCTCTTGCTGGAATAATAATGAACAAAAATAAATTCTCTACTACATAGCAGCCCTTTAAAAATTTTGCTTTTTAAAATTATTTTATTCATCTATCATAACTATTTCTCCCAGCTTTCTTTCCTCTTCAGTGTTGATGACCATACACTTTCTTTGTCTTCCCCCAAGCCACTGATTTAAAAAGGTTGAAAAGGACAAGACAGGAATCAGGTTCTAAGATAATCCACTAAGAAGCCTTTCAAATTGCCTTTAATAGTAACTTACTTCTGCAATCTGGATGTCATCAATATGCAGTGTTTTTCCCCATAGTGAATGTGAGTTCTTTGAAGATGGAGTCTATGTTGATTTTGTCTTTGTATCTCCACTTATACAGTAAAAGAATGAAATCCAGATCACTTTTTATCATCTTATTCATAAGGCTAGTATGCTAACTTTATCAAAAGCTTTCCTGCCAAGTAGCAAAAACCATATGCAAAAAAAAAAAAAAATTGCAAAAATACTACAAATCATTAGTCATTAGAGAAATGCAAATTAAAGCAAATCTGAGGTTCCATAGACCCATCAAATTGGCAAAGTTAACAAAAAAGAAAAACATACTTGAGGGACTGGGAAAAGAAAGGCACATTATTCTCTCTTGGTAGAGCTGTGGTTAGGGTTCTGAAAAGTAATTTGTAACTATGCTAAATTTTTTTTTACTAAACTGTACATAATCTTTGATCCAGCAATACCATTGCTATACCTCTTTTCTGAAGAGGTCAAAGAAAGTGAAAAAGTACTTAACATGAATAAAAGTATTTACAACATTTAAAAAAATGGTGCCAAAGAACTGGAAGCCAAGGGAATGCCCACAAATTGGGGAATTCATAAACAAATTATGGGATATGAATATGATAAAATTTTATTATACTATAAGAAATGATGACGGAAATGACTTCAAAAAAAAAAACTGGGAAAACTTTATGAATTGATAGAGTAAAGTGTGAGCCAAACCAAAAAATCAATTTATAAAAAAAATTATAAAGAAAAACAACTTTTAAATAACTCTGATCAACACAATAACAAAACAGGATTCCAAAGAATTCCATCTCATGATAAAACATGTTGTCCATCATCTAACATAGAAGCTGATAGATTCAGGATGTAGATTGCAAAATGCATCTTTTTGGATGTGGACAATACAAGAATTTATTTTGCTTATATGTGAAAATTTATTACAAGGATTTATTTTCTCACTACAGAAGTGGGAATGTGGAACAGTGTTTGGTTTTTTAAATTGGACAGAATAAATTTAATTTTTAAAGCTTTTTTTCTATCATGAAAATCTCTCAGCCTTCATTGATTTTATGCTATGCTGCTTCTATTTTTCTGATCATTTCTTCACTTTTCTCTGCTTTAAACGTTTTCTTTGAAAATAAAAAGCTATTGTTTAAAAAAAAATAGAGTAAGACCCTATATGTAGGCATTCCTCAAGAATCAGTCCTAAATCCTATATTCTCTCTACATGCCTCCTCTTTGAATTCAAGTTCAGAAACTTGAGTTTATTATATTATATATAAGTTAAGAGTATATTATATATGAAGCACTGAGCCAACTGCTGAAATTTAGTATCTATTATTATAAAGTACTATGTCTAATAGTGAATTGAGGCGTTGAGTTCCAATTGGTTCCCCCAAGTTTGGGAAGTGGGAATCAGATTAAAGCTTCACTTGACAGAAGCATAACAAAGTACTTTTTGGAAAGCCCAGCCAGTTGTTATAACCTGTTTTCTAGCAACTTGACTTCTATTCATTGATTCTAGTATCTTTGGACTCAACTTTTGCTGATAGCTCTTGTTTCTGATTTAAAAACAAAACAAGGGGCAGCTAGGTGGCGTGGTGGATAGAGCACCATGCCTGAAGCCACCAGAAGATTCTGAGTTCAAATTTGATCTCAGACACTTAACACTTCCTACCTGTGTGACCCTGGGCAAGTCACTTAACCCCAATTGCCTCAGCAAAACAAGAAAAATAACAACAAAAAAATCCCTCAAATTCACATCCTATATTCATCCTCAACAAAAAATGAACCGGAGTATTTTACTATTCCTTTAACTTCTTTCATCTTTAAATCTTAAGGACTTCATTGTGCCCATAGCCCCTGACTTCAGCCTGTTTCTCATAATCTCATACAAGGTATACTCAGGCTATTTTATCTATCTCTATTTTTTCCCTACTATAATATCCTGTTCCTTCACAATATGTTTCATGGGAAGAGTCTGGCTGAGTTCGTGCTGATCCTCAACTACCAGATGGTCAGCATAACTCTAAGTCCACAGACATGCTACTGGATAAGATAATTGTCTCCCTCCCCTATCCTTTTTAGTTTAAAGTCCTTTTGACCAGATTTGCAAGCTAGATATAGATAAGACATTTATTAAACACTTACTATATACCAGACTCAATGCTTAGAAGTGATGGTTATAAATATAAGAATACAAAATAATTCCTACTTGCAAGGAGCTTATGTTCTAATAAGAGAATATAAAACATCAAGGGAAACTGGAAAAAAGAGGAAACAGGTGGGTTAATGAGTAGGTAGGGAAGGCAAGGCTGCTGGTAGAGACATGGAACCATCCAGAGTATGAGTTGAACTGAGGATGAAGCGAGCAGCATATCCAACATATACATACTTAACCAGTTTTTTTGGCGTATTCCATCTCTGATCAGGAGTCTGTCATCCTTATATTTTAAACTCTAATCCATAAGAACAAATCTCATTCTCAAATATCACTTTTCATAGCCAGCTGTTTTTCTCAGATCCATTTTTTTTCTCTTTTGTATCCCTTGTTTTCAATGGGTGCCAATGAGGAAAATATAACTTATGCCCCTGTGGTCTTCAGTTTCTTGCCCAAGACTTTGTCATCATTGGCAATGAGTTTTAGTTTCCTTCTGCAGTACCATTTAGTTGCCATATTGCCCCTTCCTGAATTTTATGCTCCAGCCAAAGCAGCCTCCTTGCTGTTTCATGATCTTGGCATTCTATTTCTTGCCTCTGTTCCTTTGCAGAAGTTGTCTTCCATGCCAAGAATACACTCCGTTCTTACTTCCACCTCTTCCTTTAAGGGCTCAGCTTACAGGATACTTCATAAGGGAAGCATTTCCTGATCTCCTAGTTGCTCATGGTTTCTTCCTCCTAAAATTATCATGTATATGCTTATCTCCTTGTATGGTATATCCTCCCTATGTTAGCTCCTTAAAAGCAGGAGCTATTGTTCATTTTATTTTTATCCTACAAATATATAGTATCCTACAAATAAGAGATACTTAACTTTTTTTAAAATTGGAAACAACCAAATAATTTACAGAAGGCATCTTTACTAGTTCTTGGCCTTAAAACAAAAATTCCTACTTCTAACTTTGAATATGGATTAGACAAGGTGATCTTCAAGATCCTTTCAAATTCCAAGATTCTAGGATTCTCAAATATGTGGATTACTGAATTGTTTCCCTGTTCTTTCAGGTATTATTACTTCTATGTAAATTGACTTGTACTTGGATTTCTCACATACTTCAAATTCAACCTGTTTAAAACTTTAACCCCAAACTGACTTTTCCTAGCTAAATTTATTATTTCTGTAAGCTCCATCTCTCACCTATATTGGAAACCTTGGTACCATCTATCAACCCTAATTCTTCCCCAGTTGATGTATAGTTATAGCCAGTCCCATCAAATCTTCCTTCTTAATCTATTCTCTTCCATTTCTTTTAGTGCCTTCACACTATTCTGATTTTTTTTAAAATTCTTATTTCAGTTTAACAAACATTTATTAAGTCTCTCCTATGTTCAAAGTAAATCTAGATTACTATTTAGACCATCTTATTCAGAACAACTTATCTGTGCTCCCAGTTTCTTTCCTTATATCTTACACTTAGTAAACAAATTCATCTTTCTAAAAAACCAATTTCATTAATATCATTGGCAAAAAAAATGGAAATATAGAAAGAGAGAAAGTTTAAGAAGAAAATGAGCTGCATTTATCTATATTCAATTTAATTTGAACAAAATTATATCTAAAGTGCCTTGTTGTTCAGTTATGTCTGATGCTTTGTGACCCCATGGACCATAATATACCCATAAAGTCCATGGGGTTTTTTCTGGGGAAAGATACTAGAGTGGTTTGCCATTTCTTTCTCTCGTGGATTAAGTCAAACAGAGGTTAAATGACTTGTCTAGTATAACAGCTAATAAATATCTGAGTTCTAGTTTGAATTCAAGTCTTTCTGACTCCAAATCCAATTCTCTATTTACTGAGCCATTTAGCTGCCTCTATCTAAGATGCCTTTTAGCTCTTAAATCAAGAACATAATGCTCTGGATCATCTAATTTCATCTATTTCATCTAATTTCAAGGATCATCTAATCATAAAATGATAGGATCATAGATTTAGAGTTATAAGAAATCTTATGGGCTATTCAATCCAATTCTCTTATTTTACAAATGAAACTGAGGTCCGTTGACTTATCCAGGGCTACATAACCTACAAATAACTAAGAACATATTTGAACTAAGATCTTCTTACTCTAGCCTAGTATTCTAACCACTATATCAGGCTACCTCTCCATTTTACAAATCAATCATTTACACATTAATAAATCAACAATAATTTAAGTGCCTACTACTCATCAGGCAATGGACTGTGAATTAAGGATTAAAATACAAGGTATAAAACAATTCTACTTACATTCTAATGGTGGAGATAAGTAACTACAACTATATGTAGAATAAAAATAAAGATAATAAATATAAACAAACACAAGAAAGTTTGGGAGGAAAAGAGTGAACAGTTGGGAAGTTCATGGAAGACATCTTGTAGACTTCATGATACTTGAGCTGTTTAGAACAAAGAGAAATTCTATGAGATGAAAAAAGAAAGCAGTGCATTCTAGGCATGGTGGGGGGGGGGGTGGGGGGGGGGGAGAGGTCAAAGGAACACAGAGAGATAGTGTCGTGTATAAAAGACAAAGAAAAAGAAAGTTTTCATAGATCACAGACTGCTAGAAGAGAGCTAATATTCAATAAGGCCAGAAAGATAGGCTGGACCCAGATTGTAAAGGATTTTTAAAAATAAGGGGGGATTTATATTTTAACTTAGAAGCAATTGAGAGCTACTGAATACAGTAGGGGTGTGACATGCTTAAGAAAAATTTGGTAGCAGTATGAAGAATGGATTAGGGAACTGTCTAGAAGCAGGAGAACCAATTACACTATTGTGGCAATACTCTAGCAAGAGGCAATGAGTCTGAACTAAACTGGTAGCTATAGGAGTAAGAAAAAGGGTACAGACATGTAGGAAGCTGTTGAGGGAGGCACAATGAAATGTATCTTCTGATTGATTATGTGTCCAAGGTCCTATAATCCCAATCCCAACAAACACTTATTCTACTATACCAGGCTGCCTGATCCAATGATGATCAGAGTTGATGGTGGGACATTAAGATGACAATGCCAAGTAGAGATAAAGAGGTAGAACTCAAAAATGGAAGGAAAGGCTAAAGAGCTAAAGATCTGATAGTCATTTAACATCTACTGGTCATCCTGCCATCTGGGGGGGGGGTGGGGGGTAAGAGGTGAAAAACTGGAACAAGAGGTTTGGCAATTGTCAGTGCTGTAAAGTTACCCATACATATAAACTGTAAATAAAAGGCTATTAAATTAAAAAAAAAAATCTGATAGTCATTTGTGGGGATGTGCTAGTTGAAGCCATTAGAACATATTTATCTGAGAGAGAGTATAGAGCAAGAAAAGCAGATTGCCTAGGACTTAACTTAATATGGTCCATTTAACAGTCAGGAAGAAAAAATAAAACATAAAGATCACTTGGCCAACCAAATGTTTTTTGACAGTGTCAATAGAATAAAGCATAAATAGACTATGGATTTGGAATTGGAAAGACCTTCTTTGAAATCCACTTCAGATACTTATTAGCTGTGTAATCTAGGGCAAGTGTCTTAACTTCTTTCAGCCTCACTTTTCTCATCTGTAAAATGGGGATAATAATACCAAATATCTCACATGATTATTATGAAGATCAAATTTTACTAAGTATAATAATAATAATAATAAAAGTTAGCATTTGTGGTCAAATATTTGTGTATGTATATATGTATATATGCACACTACATATATATTCACACACATGCATATAAATATATATGTACATATACATGTATATTTATATATCTGACCTCAAACACTTACTAGCTGTGTGACCCTGGGAAAGTCAATTAACCTTATTTACCTCAGCTTTTTCATATGTAAAATGGGGATAATAAAAGCAAGTACCTCATATGGTTGTTATGAGAATCAGATTTTATCAGATTGTTTAATAATAATAATAGCATTTGTGGTTGAAGGTTTGCATATACACATTTACATACACATACATATACATACCATATATATATATATATATATATATATATATATATACATATACACACATATATAAAATATAGATAAATACACATACACATATATATTTATATATCTGGCCTCAAACACTTACTAACTGTGTGACTCGTGGGTAAATCACAACTTTGATTGCCTCCGTTTCTTCATCTGAAAAATGAGCTGAAGAAGGAAATGGCAAACTATTCCAGTATCCTTGCCAAGAAAACCCCAGATCATAAAGAATCAAACACAACTGAAAAACAATTCAGTAATAACAAAAAATAGAAGCTATCAAAAAAACCATAAAAATATATACTTTTGCAAAGCTTCAACCACAAATACTAGCTATTGTTGTTATTGTTAGGCTTGGTATTCGTGCTTATATATAAATGCTCATATAGTCCTGGCTATCTACTCCTTGAACTGGCCTTGCTTTTTTTTTTTTTTTTCATTTTCCCATCTCTACCCATGCTCTACCCACCTGAAATGCCCATCTTCCTTTTCTCTCCCTATTCATTTCTATCCATCCTTCACAGTTTAGCTCATTTTGCCTTTTCCATAAAGCCTTCTCAGATAATCAAGACATAGTGATCTCTCCTTCAGCTTAAAACCTTTTAGAACTTGATTTTGTGCTGTCTTGAGTAGTTATTGTATTGTTTCCTGTACACATGCCTCTCTAACTAGATGATAGGATCTTTGAGGGCAGGGACTATTTCTTATGTTAATTTGAATCTCCCAGATTCCCAGAGCACCTGGTACAAGCTCACGACATCCTTGCAGAAAATAACAGATGTCTAACTAAAGCTTTAGTTTAGTTAATAATTATAACTTTATCTACTTCTACCATAACCATTTGAAAAATTTACTGATTTGAGCTACAATTGCTTTTATTTCCCTGGGGAGAGAATGGTAATGAGCTGTGAAATGACCAAAAGTCAGGCAGCAGAAGGAAAGTGGAGAAATGAAGAGTTTGGATATTTCACAAACTGGATAATCAGCCTCTGAATGATTAAGTGTTAAAGACCCTGCAGGAGGGAAGATACTTAATAACCAATACATTGTTTTCTTTTTTTTAAGATTAAAAAATATGTTGAAATACGTATTAGATCTAATATATGTATACATATTTATACAGTTATTTTGTTGCACAAGAAAAATCAAATCAAAAAGTAAGAAAAAGAAAAACTAAGAAAGAAAACAAAATACAAGCAAATAATAGAAAGAGTGAGAATGCTATGTTGTGTTTCCACACTCTCAGTTCTCATAGTCCTTTCTCTGGGTGTAGATGGCTCTCTTCGTCACTGAACAAGTCACTGGTTTGAATCATCTCATTGCCGAAGAGAACCATGTCCATCAGAATTGATTGTCACATAGTCTTCTTGTTGCTGTGAATAATGATCTCCTGGTTCTGCTCATTTCACTTAGCATCAATTCATATAGGTCTCTCCAAGTCTTTCTGAAATCATCCTGCTGGTCGTTTGTTACAAAACAATAGCAATACATTGTTTTACAATAGTTTTTCAAGCATATATAGATCATTTCCAGTTGGTAGATGATCTCAGGAAATGTTACAAATAAATGTTATAAATTGTTTATTTTTTCAGAATACTACTTACAGATACATACAATTGTTTCCTTTCTATGGTTGGGGATGGTAGCTCAGGAAAAAGTATAGAAAATTGTTCCACTTAGAAATCAGGAGAGAAGTAGTTGGCGATGCAGTTGCTCAGTGTAAAATACTCTGAATGGAACGTGGGAAAGGAAATTTGAAGTATTTCAGGTAGCACTTTCTGACAATGAGTAGCTCTTTGACCTGGACAAATCATTCACCAACTCTATATCCCACTTGTCTCATTTATAAGATTCTTTCATTTATTTGGTAACTATTAATGACAAAATTCTGTGCTATGTGCTGGAGGAATTAAAAGGATACTTATGATACCTTCATTGCCCTCATGGATTTTATAGCCTAGGAAAATGAGACAGTTGTAATTAAAGGTCTCTAAGGTTATATACAGAGCATTTAGTTCACTGGTCTCAAAGTGTAATTTGGGAACCCTTGGGGAGATGAGACTCTTTCAGAGGGTTTTCAAAGTCAAAACTATTTTTATAACAATTCTATTTTTGTCTAATACAGAAAATATTGATATCTATAACCCAAATAAATAAAAGCTTCTTGGGAGAATTCTCATTAATTTTTATGTATGGAAAGGGATCCCAAATCTAAAAAGTTTGAAAATCTCTGACCCTATCCAATCTGCTCCTTTTATAAATGAGGAAATTGAGACTCAGGTTTGGGAAGGTGACTTGCTCATGCTCACACAGGTAGTAAGCAACAGATTCTCCTCTTCCCTCTATAATATGTTGTTGACTTCCAGTCAAGAAATAGAATAATTGGTTATAAATTTGGATCCGACTTATGTTACTTCTGTATGAAATTTGATGAAGCCCACTGGGGCCTTCACCAGTTGTCCTGATAGATATCTTGCCACTGGACTCAAATGACTGTAGAGGAGAGAGTGAGACTGATTATTTTGCACAACTCTACCTCACTCAGATCCAATTTACTTGCAAATCAAGACATCACCTTCCTGACTTTATTGGTCCTCTTCAAGAGTGAACAACTACAATCTGATGAAACCAAGAAAGACTGCAGTATATAGGCACAAATGGCAAGAATTACAGATGACCACATCCTATACTTTGGGACTGAGAAGGAATTAAGAAAAGAGTGTGGGTAACAAAATTAGCAACTAGCATAGTCTACCTTGAAATCACCACTTTTTAGTTCCGGCCATCAAGATTTCTATTAATGAAATAGGCTCATAGGATCATAGATTGTAGAGCTCAATCATTTAATTCAGATTTCTGATCATTTTTGAGTTATAGTCAGTATTGAGGAAATTCTTGCACCGTTTTTCAGAGTACTTTCTCTTTAAATAAAGTATATGAGGTAACAAAGAAAAACAATTATATTGAAATCTAGTTATAAAATTTAAAAAACAACAAGTTTTTAGAAACCAGGTTGAGAACTCTTGATTACTACAATTGGCTTTAGACCTTGGCATAGATTATTTTTTTAGAAAGATATTTTATTTGGTTATAAGCTAGAATGATGATCTCTAAAATTTTGATCACATATCCCTATCAGTAATAAAAAATTAGGGAATATATATTCCTTCAAATTATGTGTTTACATATTATGTATAATATTACATATTATATACATAAACTATATACATATACACAATGTATATGTCAAAATAGTTACATATATATTAGGATGAATGTCCAAATTTTTACATATGTTTTGCTGCTATTCAGTCATTTCAGTTGTGTCCAACTCTTCATGACCCCATTTAGGATTTTCTTGGCAAAGATATTAGAATGGTTTGCTATTTCCAGTTCCAGCTCATTTTAGAGATGAGGAACTTAAGCAAACAGGTTTAAGTGACTTGCTCAGGGTCACACAGCTATTAAATGTTTTGAGTCTAGATTTGAACTAAAGAGAATGAGTCTTCATGACTTGAGTTCTAACTTTCTAAGCATATACAGTTATCCCTTCCCCATTGCAACTTTCTGCATCAGGGTTTTGATGTATTGTGGGTCAACATGAGAAATTAAATTAGAGTTCTTGAGGAGCTTCATCGAAGCTGCAGATGACATGCTAAGGCAAACAGACAAACACTCAAAAAGTGTTTCAAAAAGAAACTCAGAAATGCATAAAATATATGTATAGCATTTTAAATTTATTTTCATACAGTATTTTTACTTACCATTGACCTATATATAGCCTATAACCAAATATTAACCCAAATTGTATAATAAGATATTGTAAACACTTCATTTGAAAAAAAAAGAAAAAAATTTAGACTTCTCTGGTAGACTTTCCAGACAGTTGGAGAACCATATCCCTAACCTCAGAGATGTATGTGGAAGGAATAACTGAACTGCTCATTAGAGTGGACAGAATGGAGGGATAGATAGGGAAGGATAAGCAAGCAGGGTAATGAAGGAAATGATTGATGATCAAGGGAAAATGAAACCAGAAAATACAAAGGAGACATACAAAGGGACACTCTAGTTTACATCCAGAATTCTCGCAAGCATCTCTTTCTCACACTTGAATAAGATAATTCTTTAGCCAGAGGACTTACTGTGGCTTCCTCTCTGGGCTTTATGGAACTAAATGCATGTAGCTGCTTAGTGTACTGTAGCCGATTTAGGTCACATCCAGTCCACCAGCTCAGTATACTCCAGTAGACCCAACTACCTGGCCCAGGATGCTGTGCTGGGGGAGTGGTAGAATAGTAATTAGAAGAAGGAGGAGAATATTGAGCATGAAGCCTAAGACTGAGGCTAGCTGGGACTGTGGAGAGACAATCATCTCTCATTTTCTCCAAGGGGACAGGGTTATAGAGCTAACTTACCTGAACTATCTGCAGTATGCTAGTTGCTTGTCCTCCTTCATAAGAAATCTGTCTGTTAGAATTAAAGCTTTTCTGCTTACTGCATAAACTTGCCCTACCTTTGAAACATGTTCAGCCTCAGTAAAAGTTCCCAAGAAATTCCATTTTATTATGTCATTTCTCCTAGTTTTTCTATCTAAGAGGATGGGAAGCACTAACTACTTCATATATGTACCAAATGAGAGTGCTAATATTAATCAATTTATTAATCATATTGATTTTTATTTTTTAAGATTAATAAATAACTGTTTTTATATGGTATTGTACCTCCCAAAGGTAATTTTGCATACTCTACTTTGGAAATTACTTAGAGGATAAATTTCTAGTAACCATGAGCATCTTAAAGTTAATACATCCAATTAGCCAATCAACTATCATTTATTTTGTGTGTGGTAGGTACCAAGCACTATGTTAGATGTTGGGGATACAAAAAACAAACAAACAAAAAAAAGTACCTGCTCTTGGAGGACTTCCTGGTTTTATGGGGAGAGAACATGAAGATAACTACATACAAATAAGCTCTATACAGAAGAAAAAAAACTGGAAATTATCTCAGAGAGAAGGCATTATGCAGGATCAAGAAAAGCTTCTTGCAAATAGAGGGACTTTAGCCAAGACTTAAAGGAAACTGGGGAAATGAAGAGGAGGAGGAGATAGATAAGAAAGGAGGGAATTCCAGAGATGAATGAAAATGCTTAGTCAAGAGATAAAGTGTCTGTGCAAGGATCAGCAAGGAGGTCGGTCACTGGACTACATAGTTCATGGATGTAAGACAGATGTAAGAAGATTGGAAAAGGAGGAGGGTAACAATTTCTCTCCCTTTTGCTGCAATAGCCACCACACTAGTGCAGACTCTTTTCATCTCACACCTAGACTATTTTGATTGCCCTCTTTTTAGTCTTTCTGCTTTGAATATCTCACCACTACGGTCTATCCTTAGCTGCTAAAATAATATTCTTATTTTTTTCTCAAGGAAATGTTCAATACATTTTATTCTCCTCCAACTTAATTTCATTTTTTCCAATTAGATGGAAAGATAGCTTTCAACATTCATTTTTGTAAGATTTTGAGTTTCAAATTTTCCCTCCCTTCCTTTCTCCTCTCCCCCTTCATAAGATAGCAAGCAATCTGATAGAGGTTATATATATACAATCATCTTAAACATATTTCCATATTAGTTGTATTATACAAAAAAATACAAAAGGGGGAAAACCACAAGGAAAAAAAAAGACAACAAAAGGTGAAAATAGCATACTTCGATCTGCATACAGACTCCACATTGTCTCTGGATGTAGATGGCATTTTTCATCATGAGTCCTTTGGAATTGTCTTGGATCACTGAATTGGTGAGAAGAACTAAATTTGTCATAGTTGATCATCACATAATCTTGCTGTCACCATGTACAATGTTCTTCTGGTTCTGCTCACTTCACTCAGTATCAGTTCATGTAAATCAAATTCTGAAAGCATAGGTATGACCATGTCATCCTCTATTTAATAAACTACAGTGGCTCCCTATTGTCTTCAAATTTAATTAGCAAACCTTTTTGGCTTTTAAAGCCTTTTACAACTTGTATACTTTTTACCTTTTCAATTTTTTTATATCTTGCCACTTTTCTTCTCTTGTTCTTCTTCGTTCTTCTTTACCTCTTCCTCTTGCTCCTTTTCTTTCTCCTGTTTTTTTTTTGGTTTGTTTGTTTGTTTGTTTTTAGGCAATTGAGGATGAATGACTTGCCTAGGGCCTCGTGGTTAGTAAGGGTCTGAGGTAGGATTTGAACTCCTCCTAACCATTATCTACCTACTGTGCCAACTAATTGCTCCTGTTAATTTTCTTTTAAATAAAACAAAATAAATATTCTTCATCTTATAACGAAAAGTTTATACTGGATAATTTCTGAGGATTGACTAGCTCTGAATCTAATGACCCCCTGAATAACCTAAAATAAAAAATATTCCTGTTTATCAGATCCAAGGGTAGTATTATGTTCTAAGATAGGCTGAAGTTAGGGTTGTCCAGACCTGGGATTTCATATGTTCAAGAGAACTCCAAGTGTGGAAACAGATACAGCTAGGCAACTTTTATGTAACTCATAGTTGCTTAGGGTTGCTTGGAATCTTCAGAATTTAAGACTTGCTTATGGTCACTCAGATACATCAGCAGCAGGCTTGAAACCACCACTTCTGGAGGTCTTCTGTACTTTAAAGAGGACTCTTTATCCACTGTTTCAATTTATAAAGTGTTGGGTTTGGAGTTGGAAAGACTCATCTTCCTGATTTCTGATTTCTATCTGTATGACCCTAGGGAACTCATGTAACCTAGTCCGACTCAGTTTCATCATCTGTAAAATGAACTGGAGAAGGAAATGGCAAGCCATTTCAGTATCTTTGCCAAGAAAATCTCAAATGGGATCACGAAGAGTTGGACAAGACTAAAACAGCTGGACCACTACAACTATGATAAATTGTTTCAGGTTGCCTCTTGAAATCAAATATAAAAGTTTGATGAGTATGTAGCACCCACACCAGGTCTACAAGCTCAACTCACATTGCACTAGTTTGTTGGGTTCTCAGAGGAGAGAATATTATTTTTCTTCCTAGCATTCTACAGGTAACTCTGAGGGCTCACTCAGAACTGAGTTCTGAGACTATTCATAGGCCCCCATTCCATGTGTTAATCAATAAAGCTCTCTTAATTTTTAGCAATAGACAGTTACTAAGAAGGAATAGCAGAAATAATAGTTATAAACAAGAGTCATTATCTCACATTTGAGGTACAAGATCCCTGAGAAAAATAGTTTTAGACTTAAAGTACAAAGCCAATGAGGCATATATGCAGCAAAAATGTGGGACTAAGGGATAATCTGAGACTCTTGACTGCAAAAGTCCTTTTCTAACTTTGTAGAATTCTTATAAGGAGGACCCTTAGGTGTAATTCTTGGCTTAGTAACTTTCTAGAGTCCATAGATCAGTTCTTTCTGGCAGAGAACTCCTGAAGCTACCACTATTCTTGGGTGACTAGCTTTACATCTCCATCTGCAGGTTGTTTTTCTACTGCCAGCCACTGTTATTGCCTCTGGTGAATTTTGTTACTGTCTACTGTTGTTTTAGTTATGATAGTTCTATGATAAGATAGTTCATCCAACCATTCAAAGTTCACAAAGTCATAATTTGGTCACTTTTTTTCCAGTTACAGGTTTACCTAAGATAAGGAATCAATAGAGGCACCATGACATGGCATGACAGTCAGATGAGAAATAGGGGAGAACCCATTTACCCTTGAAGGCTGTATATGCCTGTTTAAGAATATGAACCAGACTTTCAGGAGCCTTTCTTATATGAACTATTCTTAGTGTAATTATGTAATGTAATATGATGTAATTATCTCTTTATTAAATTAGTTAATATCAAATAAAAATAGTGTTAGTAAATAGTTACTAACTGAATTAAGTTACTTGATGTTATATTTAATAATCATGAATTTGACATTATATTAATATATTTAATAATAACATACTAATATTAGTATTTATTAAGTATGTAATATTAACTTAATAAACTATTGATATTTAATCATTGTGAATGATAATTTTATTTATATTTAATGCCAATCATTAAATTAGTAATTAGTAATTAAATTAGTAATTACATTAAATTAGTAATAGAGTTTATTAGCAAATATTCAATACATAAAATTATTTAACAAACTTATTGTTGAATACTTATTAATGTTTATATTTCTATTAATTTTATTAAATTAGGTAACACCAGTAAAAGGGGTGTTAATAAATATTTATTCAAATTGTAACATTATTTAATGCATGCTTAACATTTAAAAATCATTAATGTTTATATTCTTGTGAATATTGAATAATAATTATTAAATTAATACTAGTCAAAAGGAGATATTAGTAAATATCCCTTTTTAAATATTTCTTAAGTCTATGGCTGACTAAAAGGATTCTCAACTGATAATCTTATCTATGTGCACGCTGATGGGGTCTTGAAATGATGGCATTAGAAAAATCATAGTTGACTCCTCAAGGATACCCAGAAAACTCTAAGAGTCTTCTTGCCCGGGGATTTGAGACTTAGCTCAAACAGACTTAGCTGTGAGAGTGGGAATTGGGAGGTCCCCAGAGTTTGTGGAGATAAATTTTCTACATTTATCTCCACAAAGTTACCATTATGACTAATACAGTGCCTAGTACTTATTCGACACTTAAATGCTTATTGACTGATAATTGCAACAGCTTCCTAGCAGTTTGCAAGAACAATTGATTGACACCAGAAAAGATGAGAATTTACTAGTCAAATCTCAATAATAACCTTTGCATAATTAACAGTCCAGAGATGAATGAATAGCATGGTATAGTAAGAACAAAAAAAGGATACATTTTTTTCCTTTTGTATATATGTATTTTTGAAAAGTATCTTTTTCAGCTCTGATAGTTAATCAAACTATCAAAATAAGCTTGGAACTTACCATATCACAAAACTTTAAGCCAAGATTTTAAAAATGATGAAGCATATCGAATCACATCTGTCTCACTAAAAATGTTACTAAGAACTTTTTAATGAGCAAAACAAAAAAATTATATTATTAATAAATAAAATAAATTACTTTTAAAAACATTGCTTATTTTGTATTTTTTTTAATTTCTATTTTCTGTTTTATAATGTATATAATATATGAATTCAGTGGTATTTATATACTTAAATACACAAATGAATCTGAGATTTCATCAATTTGTAAATTCTCATCAATAGTGAAGATTACAAGCTATTCATACTTGTCTATTCTTAGTTACTCTTGTTTATGCCCTCTCATAAGCTCCCCATAAAGGGTAAGTCAATGTATTGGAGGCCTATGTCGTTTTCTCCTGCCAGTAAAAAATGTATGGGCATGCAGATTAATTTTTTAAAATTGATACGAATGTACAATAAAAAAAATTTGGAGATTATTGCTCTAGAAGAGAAGATTTAGGTGAAAACAATTTGATTATTGAAAGACTGCCATGGTTAAGAGAAAATAGATTTGTTCTGCTTGGCCCAGGAGAGAAGACTTAGAAATAATAACTAGAATTTTCAAAGAGGCAAATTTAGACTTGATCTTAAGGCAAACTTCCTAATAATTAGAAATCTCCATAAATGGAATGGATTGCCTGGGAAAACACTCAGTTCTCTCTCATTAGGACTTCAAGCAAACTCTGGATGGCAATTTGGCTATGTTTTAGAGTAGATTCTTTTTCAAGTATAGGTTGGATTAGATGGTCTCTGAGATTCTGTGATTTTTAATCTAGTGTAGGATAGTATCAACTCCTTTGCCTGTCAAGTTATTCTCTTACTTCATTTTGAGTTTTAAGTTGTTCAAGTTATTTTCACACTTCATTTTGTGTTTTAAATTTAAGAAAAGACCCTCATCTTTTCTGTACAGAAAATATCACCCAGAAATATTTCTTTTAAAAAAAAGCATGAAATTCCACCTTTAAAATAAAAGCATTAAGTACTGTCAAATTGTAAACAGTAATGACATACAGGAAATTATGGAGACTAAAGTGTACAGCTGTGTCATTCACAGTTCCATGCAAAGTTGCATTTATATTGAAAAACTTTCCAATATTCTGGGATGTTTCTTTATCCCCCACTCCTCCAGGAAGACTTCAAAATGTACTGCAAACTGCTAGAAGCAGGAAATAATGATATGGAGAGGAAAAGTGGATAATTAATGATATAACAGTATCTATTAAACACATATAACTAGAGGTAATTAACAAAACAAAAGATTAAAAGATATTCTATCACAAGGCCAGTGAAATTGGGGGATAGAAAGCCAGAAATTTAGATGATTTTAAAACTGGGTGTGTGGGTGGCATCTTTTAGAAAGATTTGGAGTGTTTAGTTGAAAAATTCATGGTATGATAGAATCTAACTTTTATAATAAAAATCAAGATTTTATGTATTTCTTGACCCAAATTGTACACAATATAAATTCAAACTTCTTTTGATCACATCAGGAGAGCTAGTGGGGAACATCATTTAAATCTTTTGGGATTTTCTAGTAATATAAGAAAAAATTTTCCTCTTAACAAAAAAGAAAGAAAAGAAAGAAGGAAGGAAGGAAAGAAAGGAAAGAGGAAGGGAGGTATAAATGGAGAGATGGAGAGACGGAGGGAGGGAAGAAGAAAAAGGGAGAGAGGGAGGAAGGAAAGGAGAAAGGAGAAGAAAGAAATAAAGGGAAAAAAGAAAGAAGGGAAAAGGAAGGAAGGAGACAGGTATTCATTTGTAGAATAAAACAGATGCTGTCTCTTTTCATCAGGTTACCCATTACAGGGAAGAAAAGGGAAGAAAAAAAATCCCTTGATCCAAGAAATTGCATTCTCAAATGTTTTAGTTCTTGTCTCACAGATTTAATTCTTCTTGATACGGTCTCTAACTGTTATCCAAAAAGCTTGCCAGTCCCTCCTCCAAATTTGTTTTATCTTGTTTTAATGCAGCTTATGTAGTCATGTTTTCTGTGGCTTGACGGGTTGTTGAAATCATATCACTGGTATGACCTTGTAATTTCTGTACAATCTCTTTCATCTGAAGATTTTAAATGCAAATCAGGCTGGTTATCTTCTGACTCAGATGCAGTCTACTTTCATCAGTGACTGAAAAATTAACAAAACTTCAGTTTTTCATTCTCATAGCCAGTATATATCTTTAGGCACTTCTGTTTATTGTAGTCCCATAGCCTAAAAATATTGTGCAAAGTTGCAGCACAAATGTATTTACTATTTGGAGAGTTTCATAAAAGACCCTGAAGGAGTATCATCAATAAGTATTTTTAAACATTGACCTGATGCTGTATCCCACATTCAGCAGATACCATCATAACTACTTGTCATTATCAATGATCCATCATGATTAAAATGAACAGTTGAAACTGGGTCAGAATTAAAGTCTTGAGGCACTTTCTGTTTTCATATCCCATGTCTTTAAACTTTCATCAAAAAAAAAAAAACCTAAAACAATGATATCTAATTGGGACTTGAAATTGTAACGAACGATATAATGAGTGGGCCTTCAGGATTTTTTAGACGTTTTATAGGGTTGATACCCCCTATATTAAGAATTTTATTCTTAATAAAGAATTTATTTATGAGTAAAATCTGATGATGACCAGGCACCATTGAGATTTCAAATTTGTGCCCAGATAATATTTTCTTAAAACTTTCATCATCTGTTCCCCAAATTTTAATTATCTAATTTGCAGAAGAACTTGCTAGTTTCCAATTGTACTAAATTTTAATGAAGATGCAGTTTTGGTGTACTTTGCTAGTCTGAACTTTAATGCATAGTTCAGTTTCACAGATGCAAACTTACTCTGATTAATTGTGAAAAAGGTGGAATCTATGTTTTGTGGTTTTTGCTTCTGGTTTCTTCTTTTTTTGTTGTTGCCATGATTCTGAAACCGGTAAGCAAAACTTAAGGTCTTTAAAAATGAATGGATAAATGAATTCAGTTTCAACCAGGATGCTTCTTAGTGAAAAGAAAAACAGTGTTGCCACAGTTTCCATGTTATACTGAAGCAAAAAAATTTTTTTAGAATGTTTCCTTATTTGGTTGAAAAGTTTATTTTCTTATGAAATAACCAAGCAACATAGTTCAATTCTATATCTCTCTGCTTTGGGGCTCAAGGTGGTCTCCATTGCTACCATTTCCACTTAGTATAGACCAGCTAGGGCTGGTTAGGAATAGAAGACAGACACTTTCCCATAGTTGTAGATTTGGTAATCTTTGCAAAAAAGATGTCAACAAACCCATTTACCCCTGCAAAGAAAGGCCCCTGAACACTGCTTCTACTGGATATGTTGTATCTTATAGCCCCTTTCTCTCATTTTCAACTTGATTTTACTACAATCCGTGAAGATGCCTCCCCTTCAAAGTGACTATTAATAACAATGGAATAACTAAATTCAGTAAGGTAAAATGTATCTAAAATATATGTAAAGTTCTACATTAGAATTCAAAATCTCAGGTCTTAAAAACCGATCTCTTTCCACTTAGTCATTTAATATAACCTCCTCCACCATATCTCTGCTGTACACAAAAATAATCACATCTTTGATCTTGTCATGACCCACATACCCCACATCCATCCATGTTCATAAACTCTGATATTCCCTTATCTTGTCATCTCACCTCTTCATTTTCCTTGAAATTGAAGTGGTTTCCTCTTTTTCCTCTTCCACATGACCTCCAATCTCAACCCTTAACTCTTTCCCATGCTATCATTTTTGCAGTTAACTACATTCTCCTCCCCTTCTCATCTTGACCCACTTGGTGAATCAGCTTAACTTGACACTGTCCTCTTTTCTCAAATTCCTTACCTCTTTTATTCTACCACTGATCTTGCCCTGCCAAACCTCTGCCTTGGATAACTCCCACCATCTGATCCCTTTGCTTCTATTTGCAGCTGTACAAAACTAGAGAAAACCACAAAACCAAGCTGACTGAATTCACTACAGATTTATTTTACATAATCTCAACTAGGTCCTTACTCTGACAAGATAATCCTTCTATAGCTCTCTAATTAATTCTCTATCCCATTCTCCAGAGTGACTTTTCTCAACTTTTTTATTCCTTAAATGAATGGCTTTCTCTTCTGTCACTTACCAGCTGAGAATCTTGCCTCAAACAAAGTTCAAAAAATTGAGGTCATTCATCGAGAACTCCCTCTGCTGTATTCTTCCTCCTCATCTCACATCTTTATGACAACTAAATGGTATTCTCCCACTTTCTCCTTCTTTACCCCTTTCTCAAATGAGAGGTAACCCTTCCCCATGCCAACGCAAATTCTTCTACATGCAAAATTGATCCAGCAGATTGGCCCCAATTTATTCTAACTTTCTCATTTATCTTTAATCTCCTCTTATCTATTGGTTGCTCCTCTGACAGTGCCATTACTATGGGGATAGACCCTCATTACCTCACTCAAGGATTATTGCAATCACCTTCTCTTTGGTCTCCATCTTGGGTTTTCTCTCATTTTAGTCCATCCTACCCTTGTTGTCAAGTTAATTTTCCTGAAGTAAGATCTAAACCCTCCCAAATCAATAAACTTCAATGACTTCCTATTACCTCCATTATCAAATAAAAATCATCTTTTTGGTGTTCAGAGCCCTTTATAATCTAAACTCTGGCTTCTTTTCTAGTCTTCTTACTCAGTACTCCCCAAAATGTCTTTTTCAATTCGGTGATACTACCTTCCTGGCTATTTCATGAACAATATACTCTCTTGATTCTGGGCATTTTCTCTGGCTGTCCCCCATACCTGGAACATTCTCCCTCCTCTTCTGTGACTATTATGTCAGATTAAGTCTCTGACTTTACGTTCCAATTAAAATCTAAACTTTCTATAGGAAGTCTTTTCATTCCAGTGCTTTCTCTTTTTAAATTATTTCCTACTTATCTTGTTTATGTCTCTCAGGACAACAAACAGAAGAAATGAAGAAAAAAGTAATAAAAGGGAGAGGAGTTTCCAATAAAATGGAATGAAAAAATTGATTAAATATTTCTTATTTGGCCAAGATCTGTATGACAGGTCAGGAACCTGTGTTGAGATTGAAGCAGAGTGATACCAGGTGGAAGAGATACTAGGTGGCAAACTACTTACTATAGCAAGTTGTTTATGTGGTCCCACATGCACAGTGTTGTTTTTGTTACATTATATAAAGGGGAAAGCCCTTGAAATAAACGGGTTCCATTTTCCCACAATCTTCAGGAGTCCTGCCTTATCACTTCTCCACTGGAAAGATATATTTTAATCACCCTGGCATGGGAGCTCTAGAAAGCAACTATATGTTTTATCACCCCAACTTGGGGGCTCTAGAAAGCAGGACACAACAGGTTTTACTTTAGGTTTAGGGATAAAACCCTGCTTTACAATTTGTTTTTGTAGAACTCTTATACTAAGAATGGTTTTCACATTTTTATGCATGATAAAACTTTATTTATAAATGTAAAAATCATTCTTAGCTCCAGGGCCATGCAAAAAACCAGCTGCTGGCTGGATTTGGTCTGAAGGCCTTAGTTTGCTGGTGGTGCTCCAGGCTCATAGGAACAGAAAAGAATTGGCAACCCCTGAGAAGAACAGTTGAAACTGGCAACCTGAAAGAATTCTAGAGAGGGAATAAGGAGCAGTTTAGGATTTAAAATGTTTCCAAGTCAGCATATGCATCATCAGGGGCTGAGTATGACAGCTAGGGTCATAGTAAGGGAAAAACTAGCAAAGAGGAAATGTCTGGCTTCATAACATAAAGCACCTATATGCTATTAATCTGAGAGCTGTGTAAATATAAAATAGGAAAAAAATCTTTCCATGAGTCATTCTTCACATTTTCACCAGCTCCCTCATCCTGTTCAGTTTCCAATGGTGTTTACAAAGGAGAAATGAACAAACTATTAAAAGGGGAAAAGGTGAAAGAAATCTTAGGTCTGGAAAGAAGAGGAGAATGAGTAAGAAAAAGCCTAAAATATCCTATAGGAGAGTGGAAAGGAAGTGAACTATACAATCATCAAGTAGAGGAAAAGCTAGTGTCCCAAACTTTCCTAAACTCTTTCTTTAAGCCAGAGGATCTTAACCTGAAGTCCATTAAAAAATTTTTTGGGGGAACTACATTTTAATATAATTGGTTTCCTCTGTAATCTTGCATATTTTATTTTATGCATTTAAAAACATTCCATATAAGGGTCCCTGGGTTTCACCAGACTGACAAAGAGTTCATAACCTCAAAAGGGTGAAGAATGCCCTCCCCTAAGAGATCTGAGTAGAGCTTACAGATTGCTTGGCTTGTGGTTACTGGTGTTAATGTTCACAATAGTCTAATTTTCCCTCCTTTATAAAAAGAATTTAGACAGCCTCTGCGCCTGCTGGGATCTTTTCAAAAGACAAACAGTTCTACTGCTGCTCCAAAGAGTCCACCACCTACCCACCAAAACAGAACTGCTTCTCTCTGTTCTGGCTCTAAGAAATCGACAAATCTTGCTAGGCAAGAAAGTCCTGTGACCACAAAGACAAAAAAAAATAAAAATAAAAATAAGGCAATCTGTGGGTTTTCAAAAAAAATTATTATTAAATCTTTCAACTTCACTTCCCAAATTAAGGAATGAGGAACTTCAGGAATTTTAGGAATACAAAACAACTGAGGAATGGTCTTTATTGAGCTGTGGCTGAGCCAGTGGAAACCATGAACGTTTCTTTCTCCTGGCAGGCTGGCAGAGAGCAAGATGAAATGAAAAACAAGTTAACAATTCTAGCCAAACACTCAAAAGGCTTTGAACGCTGCTGCTATTTTTTTCCTTCCAAAATGGTTTGCCTTTCCTCCAAATTGGCAATTATTACAGGATATGAGATTCTTTGGGGGGTGGGAAGGAATAAGGGAATTCAGTGTTTTGAAAAGAGAATGATATAGTCTGCTATGTTCTTTAATTTTTTTTAGCTTGAATCCTCATTTTAAAGATAATTTTCTTTATTCCCTGGATGAGTAGGTTGGCTTTGATCTCTAAATAAGACATTGACATATTGGCTGTTCTCAGTATTTAAATTCTTCTAAACCAGACTTATGAACTTTATCTGGGTAGTCTATTTCCTCTCTCAAGAAAAAGGTATCTGACTAAAGGGCAAGGGGTTGTTTTATTTGCCACCACAGGGACCATACAAAGACCCTGATATCCTTGTAAGGTGAGGAGGGAACAATTTTATTCCATTAAAACTTTCCATCCCATGTTTCACTAGCTTAGTCAACTTTATCCAAAGTAAACAACAGTCTTCTTTCTCTTTCCTACTGCCAGGAGGCAGTGCTAAAATAACGAATAGAATGCTAGAGGTAGAGTCAGGAAAACCTGGTTTCATATTCTTCTGTAGAGACTTTCAAGGTATATGACTGGTCAAATATGCTCTGTGCCTGAGTTTCCTCATCTATAAAATAATAAGGTCAAACTTGATGACTTCCAAGGTCTTTTCTAGTTCTTAATCTATGATCTTTTCATGAGGAGGCACCTTATTTTGTCTTGGCACTTTTTTGGGGGAACCAAAAGGGAAAAGTTTGAATGTGAATCAGCCACTGAATCAACTGCATAGTTAAAGATGATGAAACAGATGGATTTAATAGATGAACTAAGATTACATTATGGGATTGTTGCTTCAGTATCTAAGCCTAAGATATCACTACTGAATCACTGATTTACCACTCAAAAATGCTCATAACATATGGCCCCTATTTTCTTTCTTTTTTCTCTTTTTCTTTTAATTTTTCTCAGTTATATGCAAAAATAATTTCAACATTCTTTTTTTTTTTTTTTCAAATTTTGAATTCTAAATTCTTTTCTTCCTTCTCCTCTCACTGAGAAGACAAACAATTCAACATAGGTTAATATGAGCTGTCACGCAAAGTCATTGACCATTGAATGATGAAGACATTTGTAGTAGATCATCATGCAACCTTACTCTTACTGAGTACACTGTTCTCCTGATTCTGCTCATTTCACTTTTTATCAATTCATGTAAGTCTCTCCAGCTTTTTCTGAGAAATGAATGATCTTGATTATAATTTCTTATACAAAAGAATTCCATCACAATTATGTACAATGACTTGTTCAGCCATTCCTCAATTGATAGACATTTCTTCAATATCCAATTCTTTGCCATTGCTAAAACAGTAATTATAAATATTTTTTTACATATAGGTCCTTTTTCTTTTTTAAATCTCTTTGAAATACAGACTTGGTAGTGGTATAAGGATAAGGATAAAGTCCAAGGATTCTGGTCAAAGGACATAAGTGGTTTTATAGTCTATTGGGTGGAGTTATGAACTATATTTCAGAAGGTTGAATCAGTATACTACTGCACCAACAAAGCATTAGTGTTTTAATTTTCCCATATCCCTTCTAACATTTGTCATTTTCATTTTTTGTCATGTTAACCAATCTGATAGCTGTGTGTTAGTTGCTCAGAGTTGTTTAAATTTGCATTTCTTTAATCTATAGTGTTTTAGAGAATGTCTTCATATGACTATAGATAGCTTTGATAATTTTGTCTAAAAACTGTCTGTTCATATCCTTTGACCATTTATCAACTGAGGAATGACTCTTATTTTTATAAATTTGATTCTGTTTTCCGCATATTTGGAAAAATGAAGTCTTTATCAGAGAAACTTGCTATAAAAAATTTTCCCCACAGTAATGATTATCACCTATTTCTCTATATCCTATTTTCTTTCTATTTATCCTATCCTACTATCTCTCTCTATTTTCATCTCGTCCATACTCAAAAATGTTTTGCTTCTGACTTTTAATTCTATAAATCTTTCCTTTCTTCTCTAAGTCCCATTCCTTCCTTCTCTTATCCCCTTTCTCTCTATGTGACCCTGAACAAATCATTTTATCCATATTTGTCCCAGTTTCTTCAACTGTAAAGTGGTGTTAATAACAGCATTTACCTTCCAGAATTGTTATGAATCTCAAATGAAATGTATTTTTTTTAAAAAATCACACATAGGAAAGTACATTGTTAATACTATATAAATTCTTATTCTTTTCCCTTTTTTCTCCCATAAGGTAAAGATTGGGCAGGGAGAAGAATGAAGCTGGAGTGAGGAAGAGGCCTGAGTAGAGGTCAGAGTGGTAGAGGGATTGGAGGTCCAGGTAAGCATGAAAAAGAAGTCTTTAAGGATGAATGATAGGGAGAGATGGCTTTTTAGGAGATTTCAGTTAAATGAATTTCATAATTCTTAATCATGAAAGTACCAGACTAGGGAATGATGATGGGATGAAGGGTATGGCTGTGGTGTATGACTATGTATGACTGAGGTGGAATGAAAAGTAATGGAACAAGTCATGAGATTTGAGGATGTTGAAGAACTTTGAAGTCAGGGTCTTTGAGGGAATATCGATGTATATGTTAAAGGTAAATGTTAAGGGTGGAAGGTGAAAATGTGGCCTTTGATGTGAGCCAAATATTAAAGTCTTTGAAAAGGAAGAAAGAGTAATTTAGGTGAGGGACAGACATGAGATACGTGTCTCTAAAATCTAGTTTGGATGATATATCTAGATAGAATAAAACTCAGAAGAGAGGTTGCTAGTTGATGAAAATAGAGGAAGGGGCTGGAAGTAACAATAGTTATTAACTGCCTCCCCCTCCAAAACTGGTGTGTGAAATAAAGTTCACTCAGTATGGGAAAAGATGGCATGGGATATTTTGTTTTCAAGAGGAAAACAGGGGAGGAACATGAGAGAAAGAGCTCTAAGATTAAGAGAAATTTCCTAATAAAACAGTTGGAATTCTAGAGCTTATAAGTAGCAAAGGTTTTATTGAACCTACACAATCAATTCTTGACAGTATTTATTGTTTCTTCCACAACATAGTTCCACCTTCTTAATAAATTTGAGCATTTGTCCAGTGTTTTTGGCTTCAATCTATTTCCTGTCATGTTTCTTAGTGACTTCAACTTCTACAATAATGACACATCTGATACCTTGTCTTCCTAGTTCCCTAGCAGACTTAATTTTAATAGCTTTCATCTTAACTCCCCTTTAGTCTCAATTCTCACTTAACCTTTAATTAAGGAATGGGCTTTGCTTCAGATAAACTGAGGCCTGGGAAAGACCTTAGCTTGAGAAGGCCAAGGTCTCTCATTGTGATGACTCAGAGTCATCTTGACCTATGTCTTACCACTAGAATCTGATGATTCTGGGGGAGAGAGCAAGGCTGATGACTTTGTCCACCTCAGCCTCACTTAAATCCAATTCATTTGAAAACAAGAAAGCATCCTCCTGATATCTTTGGACCTCTTCAAGAATGAATGATGAATAACACCTTCAGCCATCTACCTGCATGGATATGTCTTATACTCACTATGTGAAAGAGTTCTCTTTCCAAAATCTCAAAATCACAGAATTATAAGGTTTGGATTTGGAAAGGATCTCAGAAATCAACCTGAACTTTAACCCAAAGAAATGGTCATTCAACCCACATTGAAAACTTCCAGTAAAAAACCCTATTCTTACATCAGGTAGTCAGTATGTTCTACTTTAAGTCTGCTCTTATTGTTAGGAATATTTTCTTTTCCATTGATCCAATTTCTACCCATTGGCCCTAGAACTACTGATCTTAGCAGACCAAAATTAACTAATCGTTTTTAAGGCAGTTATCATATGTAGCTGTCATATATGTTTGCTGTTGTTAAGTCAGTTTGTTGTTTCTGACTCTTCATGACCCTATTTAGGATTTTCTTGGCAAAGATACAAGAGTGATTTGCCATTTCCTTTTCAGTTCATTTTACAGATGAAGATATTGAGGCCAGTGGGATTAGGTGACTTGTCCAGGTTCACACAGCTAGTATATGAAACCAGATTTTAATTCTAGGCCTCTCACTCTATCCTTTGTATCACTTAGTTGCCCAGTTATTACTTCTTTAAGTAACATATACATTTCCTTTAACTAAACCTTATATAGTATACCATGATCCTCTCATCAGAATTTTAAATATGTGTGGTAGAACCAAGATGGCTGAGAAAAGGCAATAAAACTCACCTAAGCTCCTCCTAAAACCCCTAAATAATGCCATAAAACATGGGAGTTGAACAATTGGTTAGAAGGAAATTGCAGGGGTCTCTTTGCCAGCAATGAGGCAGATCTCATATCTGGGTCAAAGTTCTGGATAGCAGTCCCAGGTTTAGGAGGAGCTCTAGGACACCAGAGATTGCAGCTGCAGTGGAGCAAGTATTCTTGTCAACTTTGCAGGGCAGAAATGAGTGCTAATGATTGCTCAGAAACCAGAGCACAGGCCAGGAGAGTAATAAATACATCTCTCCTTAAATCATACCACCTTGGAGGAATTGAAAATTTACAGGTCCCTAGAAGTATCTCTGAAAATAGCTGTACAAATGCCCTGAAGCTTGAGACAGTGAATTCTCCAATCTGGAAGCAGAGTCCTACTTTAAACAAAGTGTTAGGAGTCAAGAAATAGATTGGGAAAATGGGCAAACAACAGCAAAACATTCTGACTATAGAAAGTTATTATGTGACAAGGAAAATCAAAATACATACGCAGAAGAAGATAACAAAGTCACAGCTCCTGTAGTCAAAGCTTCCAAGAAAAATATGAATTGGTCTCAGATCACTGAAGAGCTCAAAAAGGATTTTAAAAATCAAATAGGAGAGGTAAAGGAAAAATTGGTAAGAGAAATGAAATCTATGCAAGAAAATCATGAAAAACTAGTAACCAGCTTGGTAAAGGAAACACAAAAAGTATTGAAGAAAATAAGACTTTAAGAAAACAGACCAGGTCAAATGTAAAAGAGATACAAAAAGTCAATGAAGAGAAGAATGCCTTAAAAAGCAGAACTGACCAAATAAAAAGAGCCACAAAAATTCACTGAAGGAAAAAAAAAACTCCTTAAAAAGTAGATTTGGCCAAATGGCCAATTTTCCTAACTGAAGAAAACATTTTCTAAAAATTAGAATTGAGTAAATGGAAGCTAGGGACTTTGTGAAAAATCAAGAAACAATGAAACAAAACCAAAAGAATTAAAAAAATTAGAATACAGTGTGACCTCATTGGAAAAACAACTGACATGGAAAACAGATACGTGAGACATAATTTTAAAATTATTGTACTATCTGAAAACTGTGGGCAAAAAAAGAGCTTAGACATCATCTTTCAAGAAATTATCAGGGAAAACTGCCCTGATATTCTAGAACCAGAGGGTAAAATAGAAATTTAAAGAATGCAGTGATCACCTTCTGAAATCTCAAAATGAAAACTCCCAAGAATATTATAGCCAAATTCCAGCCACCCAGGCCAAGAAGAAAATATCAAGTAGTTAGAAAGAAACTTATCAAATATTATGGAGTCATACTCAGGATAACACAAGATTTAACAACTTCTACATTAAAGGATTGGAGAGTTTGGAATATGATATTCCAGAAGGCAAAGAAGCTAGAGTTACAACCAAGAATCACCTACCCAGCAAAAACAAGGAAATAAAGGACTTTTAAACCTTTTTTTGATGAGAAAACCAGAGCTGAATAGAATATTTAATTTTCAAATGCAAGACAAGAAAAGCATGAAAGGTAAACAGGAAAGGGAAAGCATAAGGGACTTAATAAGATTAAACTGTTTACACTTCTACTTTTGAAGATGATGCTTGTAAGTCATAAGAACTTTCTTATTATTAGGGGAGTTAGAAGAAGTATTATATAGACAGAGGGCATAGATTTGCATTGAATATGAAGAAAAGATAACTAAAAAAAACCCAAAAACTAAGTGGTGAGAAAAGAATGTATTGGGATAAAGAAAAAGGGAAAGGCAAAAGGGGATAGATTATCTTGCATGAAAGAGGCAAGAGAGAGCTTTTACAGTAAAGGGGGAAAGATAAGGGGAAATGAGTGAACCTTATACTCATCAGAATTGGCTCAAAGAAGAAATAAAATACATGTTAAATTGGATATGGAAATCTGTCTTACTCAACAGGAAAGTAGGAGGGGCAGGAGAGAAAAGAGAAATGTGGTGGTGGTGACAGAAAGAAGGGTAGATTAGGAGAGGAGGTAGTCAGAAGCAAAACTTTTTAAAGATAGTTTTCAATATTCATTTGTTTCTCAATAGTATTTTATTTTTCCTAAATAAATATAGTTTTCAACATTCATTTTTATAAGATTTTGTTTTCCAAATTTTTCTCTCTTACCTCCCCCTATTCAAGACCATAAGCAATCTGACATAGATTATACAGGTATAATATTTTAAAACATGTTTCCATATTTGTTATGTTGTGGAAAAAAAAAAAAAACAGATCAAAAGGGTAAGAACCATGGGAAAGAAAAAGCAGACAAACAACAACAACAATAATAAAACACAAAAATACCATGTTTTGATCTATATTCACCTTTATAGTTCTCTCTCCAGATGTGGATGGCATTTTCCATCCCAAGTCTATTGGAATTGTCTTGGATCACTATATTTCTGAGAAGAGCTAAGTCTTTCACAGATGATTATCACTTACTCTTGCTGTTACTGTGTACCACGTTTTCTTGGTTCTGCTCACTTCACTCAGCATCAATTCATATAAATATCTTTTCAGGATTTTCTCAAATCAGTCTGCTCATCATTTTTTAGATATCAATAATATTCTACTACTTCATATACTACAATTTATTCAACCATTCTCCCACAGATGGGCATCTACTCAATTTTCAATTCCTTGCCACCACAACAAGAGCCACTATATACATTTTTGCACATGTGGGTCCTTTCCCCTCTTTTGTGATCTTTTTGGGTTACAGACCAATAGGGATGCTGCTGAATCAAAGGGTATGCACAGTATGAAAGCCCTTTGAGCATAGTTCTAAATTGCTCTCCAGAGTGGTTGTATCATTTCACAATTCCACCAACAATGCATTAGTGTCCTAGTTTGCCCACATTCCCTTCAACACTCATCATTATCTTTTCCTGTCATTTTAACCAATCAGATGGATATGAAGAGGTACCTCAGAGTTGTCTACATATTTATTTTTCTAATTGATAGTGATTTAGAGGATTTTTTCATGATTATATATGACTTTAATTTCTTCATTTGAAAATTGTGTTCATATCTTTTGACCATTATCAACTGAGGAATGACTTGTATTCTTATACATTTGACTCAGTTCTCTACATATTTTAGAAATAACATCTTTATTCCAAATACTTATTATAAAACTTTCCCCCAACTTTCTGCTTCTCTTCTTATTTTGGCTGCATTGAATTTATTTGTGCAAAACCTTTTTAATTTAATGTAATCACAATTATCCATTTTGCATTTCATAATTTCTAGTTGTTCTTTGGACATAAATTCCTCCCTTCTCCAAAGATCTGACAGACAGACTATCCTTTGCTCTCCTAATTTGCTTATAGTATCAACCTTTATGTCTAAATCAGGAACCCATTTTGATCTTATCTTGGTATAGAGTGTGAAATGTTGGTTTCTGTCTGGTTTCTGCTATAATTTTCTAAATTCCCCCAGCAATTTTTGTCAAATAGTGAATTCTTATCCCAGAAGCATGAGTATTTGGATTATCAAACAGTAGATTATTATAGGCATTGACTATTGTGTTTTGTGTACTTAACCTAATCTCCTGAACCACACTCTATTTCTTAGTCAGTACCAAATAGTATTGATAACTGCCAAGAACCAAAACATTTTTGAGGAAGGACAGGATGAAATAAGAGAGAATAGAATAAATAGGGGAGGAAATAAGATAGAGGGAAATATATTTAGCAATAGTAACTAGGAAAAAATATTTGAAGCAAGTTCTGATAAAGGCCTTATTTCTCAAATGTAGGGATAATAGAGTCAAATTATAAAAACAAGAGCCATTCTACAAATGATAAATGATAAAAAGATATGAACAGTTTTTAGATTGTTATCAAAGCTATTTGTAGTTATAGGGGAAAAATGCTCTCACTCTTAATAAAAGAAATGCAAATTAAAACAATTCTGAGAGACTACTTCATATCTAATTAAATTGGATAATAGAACAGAAAAGGAAAAAGATTAATATTGGAGAGGATATGGGAGAAATGAGACATAGAAACACTATTAATAGGGTTGTGAACTTATTAATCATTCTTGAGAGGAATTTGGAACTATGTCCAAAGTGCTATAAAACCATGCATACCCTTTATTTTAGCAATACCACCTTTATATCTAAATACCAAAAGAGATAAGAAACTGGAAAGAAAAAGAAGTATATGTCCTGAAATATTTATATACAAAAGAAATGATGAACAGGCAGATTTTAGAAAAACCTGGAAAGTCTTGTATGAATTGATACAAAGTGAAATGAGCAGAAGCAGAAAAAAATTGACCATATTTTCAGCAATACTGTGTGAAGATCAACTATGAATGACTCAGCTTTTCTTTTTTCTTTTTTTTTTCTTTTATTTTTTTTATTATAGCTTTTTATTTACAAAACATATGCATGGGTAATTTTTCAACACTGATCCTTGCAAAACCTTCTATTCCAAATTTCCCCCTTCTTCCCCTTACCCCTTCCCCTAGATGGCAGGCATTCCAATACATGCTAAAATATATGTTAAATCCAATATATGTATACATATCCATACAGTTATCTTGCTGCACAAGAAAAATAGCATCTAAAAAGGAAAAAAAAAAAACCTGAAAAGGAAAACAAAAATGCAAGCAAACAATATCAGAAAGAGTGAAAATGGTAAGCTATGATTTACCCTCAGTTCCCACAGTCCTCTCCCTGGGTGCAGATGGCTTTCTTCATTACTGAACAATTGAAACTGGTCTGAATTAATTCATTATTGAAGAGAGCCACGAATGACTCAGCTAACATGATGATCAAAAACAAGTACAAAGGACTCAGGAAGGAAAATACTATTCATATTCAGATAAAGAACTGATCACTCTGATTGCAGATCAAAACATAGTTTTTTCATTTACTTTATTCTTTTTTTGTTTCTCTCCCCCCCCCCCCCTTTTGATGTTTCTTCTTTTACAACTGTAACTGTTATGGAAATATATTTTACATGATAGCACATGTATAGCCTATATCAACCCTTTTAGGAAGAGGGGAGGGGAAGGAGAGAGGAAGAAAAAATTGCAACTCAAAATTTTGTAAGACTGAATTCTAAAAATTGTGTTGACATATAATTGGGAAGCATAAAATACTATTTAAAAAAGGGAATAAATGAAAATAAAAACATGAGAAAATATAGCAGCTCTTTTCTGGTGGCAAAAAATAAAAAGAGTAGGGGAATCTCGCCCATCAATTGGGGAATGGCTGAACAAATTGTAGGTTTGTGATTATTAATGGAATACTATTAATAACTATTAATTATCATAATTAATTATGAGTTGAATGCTCTCAGAAAAATCTGGAAAGACTTACATGAACTGATGTGAAGTAAAATGTACTTTGTACAAATAGCAATATTTGTAAGATGATCAGTTGTAAAAGATTTAGCTATAGGGGCAGCTAGGTGGTACAATGGATAGAGCACCTGCCCTTAAGTCAGGAAGACCTGAGTTCAAATATGATTCTCAGACACTTAATACTTCCTAGCTGTGTGACCCTGGGCAAGTCACTTAATCCCAATTGCCTTAGCAAAAAAAAAAAAAAAAAAAAGACAGCGATTCTCAGCAATACAGTGATTCAAGACAACTCTGAAGGACCTTTTTTTTTTTTAATGTGTTCTTTTAAAATATTTATTTATTTAAAATGAACTATAAAACAAGACAAAAATAAAAATAGAAAAAGAAAGAAAAGGAAAATTAAAACAAAACACAACATTGTCATGTACCCAACAGAATAACAGGAGGATTAAAAATATGTAACAATAATAAACAAAAAAAAACAATAAACAAAAACCAAGAAATCATATATAACAATAGAAGAGATTATATTCGTAGAGATTTTGTTTATTTTTACTTCCTTGTAAGTTATTCTTTTGTTCTCTGTACTTTTTCTTTTTTTTTTCTTTTTCCCTCTTTTACTCCTCAACATGTCTCTCAATCAGACTACAGTTAAGCATGGGTATATTTATACACACACATATGTATGTATGTATGTATCATCTATATTCACAAACCACAGACATACATATATCTATATACACACATACATACACTTAAATCTTACATATATACATATACATATACATATGCATTTATCCACAGTAGACAGTCATCTAAAACAATATTAATGTGGTTGACATACAATATGGATTTTTCTCCTAATTGAATTTTAAAGTTTGACTTTGATATCAATAATTACTATCCCTACTTTTTTTCTAATAAGTTGTACTTCTGATTCTTATTATAGTGTTTGTGTATATCTCTTACTTCTCATCCCTACTAACTCTTCAACTTTAATTCTACTCCTTGTCTTGCTATTACTCAACCTTCTCCCACAGATGGATCCCCTTCTTATATTCTCCCCCCACCCTTTCCTTCCCTTTTTTCCCCCTTTGCTATTAATCTTCACACTTTGTCCCACTGCCATAAATACACACATATCCTTCTCACCCTTCTATACCTTACCTTATCCTATTCCTTCTCCCCTTATTTCTTTATAGATTTTAGAGGGTACTACACACACACACACACACACACACACACACACACTTTCCCTTATTAAATCCATTCCTCATGTGAGTAGGTTTTCAGAACTACCAGCCTTCTTCCTCCCTCTAATGTCTTTGTGTTGGTTCTTCCTTTGCAACTCATTTGTAAAGCATAATCATTATTTTTATCTTTTCCTAGATGCTTTCGCTTTTTAGAGTTAAAGCATCCTCAGCTCTGCCCCAATCTTTTTTTTTGAATTACCCAATTTCTGATGTCAGTCTTAAACATGGTTTGCATTTCCATGTTAAAAAACATAAATAATTTGTCTTTGTTGAGTATCTTGAAATTAATCTTTGATGCTGCTTTTTATATGTTAAATTTTCTGTTGAGTTCATGTTTGGCTGATACAAAGTTCTGAAAATCTGCAAATATATTGAATATTCATTTTTCCCATTCAATATTATGGTTACTTTAAGTGGATATGATGGATATGATATTTTTGGCTTCAGGCACAGTTCTTTAGATTGTTGATATATATTATTCCAGCATTTGCAGTTTTTATCATAACTACTGATAAATCCTGTACAATTCTAATTGTATTATATTTGAATTTTTTTTTTGTAGAATTTTCTCTTTGATCTGGAGTTTTTGAAATTTAGCAATAATATTGCTCCTTGTAATCAGTGGATTTCTTCTATTTCTACTTTCCCCTCATATTCTATTACTCCAAGACAATTTTCTTTGATTATTTATTGCATTACTGTGTCAAGGATCTTTTTTTTTTTTGGTCACAATTTTTAGGTAATTCAATTATTTGTTTATTTTCTCTTCTTGATCTGTTCTCCAGATCTGTTGTTTTTCTTATAAGATGTTTCATATTCTGTTTTATTTTTTCATTCTTTATGTTTTGTTTTGTAATTTCTTGATCTCTTATAGCTTCACTGGCTTCTTCTTGCCCTATTTTAATTTTTAAAGAATTATTTTCTTCTTTAAGACTCTATATCTCCTTTTCATGTTGGTTAAATTTTTTTCATAATCTTGTTGTTCTTGGTTTTAACCCCCCCCCCCCACACCACCATTTTTCCTCAGTCTCTTTCATTTGATATTTAAATCTTTTTTGAGTTCTTATCTGCCCAGAAAAAAACTGGGCAGATAGCCATTTTATGTTACTCTTTCAGGGTAGAAGAGCCTTGTTTTATTTCACTGTTCTCATCTGATCATGAACCCCAATCTTCCCTATGCCAGTGGTATGTTTTTATAGTTGAGTTCTTCTTTGCTTGTTCATTTTTAAAAATGAGAACTATTAATGTAAGCTCCTCTAATTTTGGTTTGGTGGGGGCAGGGATGATGCCTCTTGTTTCACTTTAGCTCTCCTTTCTGACCTGGTATCCCAAACCAAGAGCTCCACCCACCTACAAATACCCACAGGCTGCAGCATCCCTGCCCCCTCCCTCCTCCCATTTCTGCACTCACTGGATACTGGTTCCTTCTTATCCAGGGCTACATCTTTGCAGCACAGCTGAGCCTGATATTCCTAATCAGCAGAGGTTCTCTCAATCCTCCTGAATTTAGACCCCAGATTTCCTGCATAATCCTGGAGGTGAAAGTTCCTATAGTTTGACTAACGTTCCCTGAAAACTTGCTTTTTCTGTAGTGCTAGCTTGGACATGTTTACACTTCACACTGGTTAAACCCTAGTCCTCAGGTCTTCTGGTCTTCTTAGGTTATCCTAGGAAGACCCCTGTTCTGCCTCAAGTCTTATTAGTTTTTCCTTGGTCTATGTTTGCCCTGAGATGCACTTTTGTTTTGTTTTGTTTTGTTTGTGGGAAAAATCTGGAGCATTTGGGATTTTCTTTACCTACTCCATCACCTTCCCAGAATCCTCCACCCTCTGAAAAACTTATGATGAAAAATTTTGTTCATTCCCAGAGAAAGAACTGATGGTGCCTGAATACAGATTGAAGCATACTTCTTTTTCTTTCTTTCTTTCTTTTTTTAAAATTGTCTATTTTTCTTTTGCAATGTGAATAATATAAAAATGACTATACATGTATTACCTATATCAAATTGCTTGCTTTCTCAATGGGGGTGGTGGTGATGAGGACAGAGGAAGAGAGAGGATTTGGAACTAAACATTTTAAAAACAAATATTAAAAATTGTTTTTACACATTAACTGGGGGAAAACAAAATACTAAATAAATTAACAAAAAGCAGAATTGTTAACTATGGCTCTGTCCTTCAGCATTTTTCTTATCCTCTGCTGGATATGCTCTGCTTTGTCAATATCCTTCCTGACTTAAAGAACTAAACACAATATTACAAGATGTTGTTTGACCGTAGCAGAGTTCAGTAGAACTATCTGGATACTATGTCTCTCTCAGTGCAACTAAAGTGAACTTTTATCTTTTTTCTCTTTTTCTTTCTTTCTTTCTTTCTTTCTTTCTTTCTTTCTTTCTTTCTTTCGGCTGCTATGTCACATTGCTAACTCATTCTAAGTTTTTTGTTTTTATACCAAACCAATATCTTGGTTTGCTCCCTTGTACTTGTGACATTTATTCTTTGAATTCAAATGGAGAATTTTATATTTCATAGGGTAAGATTTGGTTCATCATTCTTATAAGTCCAGATCATTTTAGATCCTGACTCTGTTATCCAAAGCTTTAACTATCTCTTGTAGGTTTTTATCATTTACATACCTGATAAGCATGATACCAAACAATCAACAATTAGTTATTAAATGCCCACTATGTGGTAGGCACTGGAGATATAAAGAGAAATGTGAAACATTCTCTATTGTCAAGTTTACATTCTGTTAGGGGAAGTAATATCATAAATTTATGCCTGGAAGGGAACCTTCCAGAGGCCATAGAGTCCAACCTTGCTGATAAAGATGAATAATCTGGGGTCTGGAGAAATGAAGCAACTCCCAAAGGTTCTTATAGCTAATAACTGTCTGACCTGATTTTGAACTCAGATTTTCTTAACTCATCTCAAGTGCTCTATACAGTTTTACCACTGGAAATGTTGAATAATACAGAACCAATTGCAGATACTATTAGAAACTACCTTTTACATTGACATCAACAATCTTACTCTTTGGGTCCATTCACTGAACAATGTTTGAATCCATCTTAATGTCCTGTCTAGTTTTCTCTGTCTAATCCACAAGAAAGAGAGGTTTTTGTTAACATTTTATTGAAATCCAGTTATACTATGTCTATTGACCAGTCTGGTTTGATCTACCAGTCTAATAGTACTTTCAAAAATGGAATGAAGTTAGTCTGGTTTAACCTGTTCTAGATGGAGCCATACTGGATCTTTGTGATCACTGCTTAATTTTCTAAATGCTCATAAACCATCCCTTTAATAATATGTTGTAGAAATTTGCTAGGAATCAAAGTCAAGTTTCCTAACTTATAACTGGAAGATTTTGCTCTCTTCTCTTTTTTGAAAATCTGGATAAAATTTGTCTCCCATTTTCTTTAATTTCCATGGTTTTTTTTCATGCCAAAAAAGCAGTACAACAATATTGTTTATCAGTTTTTTTATTATCCCAGGAAGCAATTGCTCTGAGTCTAGACACTTGAACTCATAAAGAACAAATTGAAATTTTCTTATAGTTTCTTTATGTTTTGGGGCTTCAACTTTGTGGTACCAATTTTTCTTCCTATTTCCTAACCATCCAAAAATGATTCTTCTTGGAGGAAAAACAGAAAAAAACACAAGAATTAAGTAGTTCTACCATTTTTCCAACATCTGTAACCACTGTCTTATCCCTCTTGAATAGCAGTTTGATATCCTCTTTGCCCTATATTTTTTCTCCAGCAAAACTTTTTTATTTATTTTTAATAATAGCTTTTTATTTTGAAAATATATATACAAAGATAATTTTTAACCTTCACCCTTGCAAAACTTTGTGTTCCAAATTTTCTTTCCTTCCCTTCCCCTACCCTTTCCCCTAGACAGCAAGTAATCCAATATATGTTAAACATGTGCAATTCTTCTGTACATATTTCCACAATTATCATGCTGCACAAGAAAAATCAGATCAAAAAGGAAAAAAAAGATAAAGAAAATAAAAAATAAACAAACAAGAAAGGCGAAAATACTATTTTGTAATCTGTATTCAGTCCCCACAGTCCTGTCTTTGAGTGCAGAGGGTTCTCTCCATCACAAATCTATTGGAATTGGCTTGAATCTTCTCATTGTTGAAAAGAGCCATGTTCATCACAGTTGATCATTACATAATCTTGTTGCTGTGCAAAATGTTCTCTTGGTTCTACTCACTTTACTTAGCATCAGTTCATGCAAGTCTCTCCAGGCCATTCTGAAATCATCCTGCTGATCATTCCTTATAGAACAATAATATTCTATAACATTCATATTCCATAATTTATTCAACCATTCTCCACTGATGGGCATCCACTCAATTTCCAGTTCCTTGACACTACAGAAAGGGCTGCTACAAATATTTTTTCACTTGTGAGTCCTTTTCCTTTTTTAATGATCTCTTTGGGTATAGGCCCAATAGAAAAACTGCTAGATCAAAGGGTATTCACAGTTCATACATGTGGATCCTTTTCCTTTTTTAATGGTATTACAGTTCAACAAAGCTTTTAAAAAATCCCTTTTGTTGTCCTTTCTGACATCACAATCAGGGAAATACTAGGTACCGACCAAGTATCATGGGGTATTAAAGTTTCTAGAAAATATTCAGTAAAAGAGGGCATTGGGAATATACTTAATTTCCATAGCAGAGGCTGACTACTGAAAATATGCCTAACTTAAGAGTTTTGGGGGTTATCTTACTATTATTGGATGATCTCTCTAAGTGCATCTGGGGGTCCATAACATGACTTTTTCTTTGTTTTCTTGTTTTTACTTTTTAAAATAGTATTTTGTTTTTCCAAATACATGCAAAGATAGTTTTCAACATTCAAGTTTGTAAAACTTTGTGTTCTGAATTTTTCTCCCTCTTTCCTTCCTTCTCCCCTCCCCAAGATAGCAAGCATCTAATATAGGTTAAATATGTACAGTTCTTCCAAATATATTTTCATAGTTGTCATGCTGCACAAGAAAAATCAGATCAAAAGGAAAAAAAAATGAGGAAGAAAAAACCAAACAAACATGACAAACAATAAAAGTGAAAATACTGTGCTTTGATCCACTTCAGTCTCTATAGTTCTTTTTCTGGATATAAATGACACTTTTCATCATAGGTGTATTGGAATTGTTTTGGAGTATGAATTTTTTTTTGAGCATTATGTCTTTATCTCTTCAGAAGGTCCAGTTCCAGCATCTGTGGGAAGATGTTCATCTTGAATAGCTCCACATGTTTAGAGAGCCTTCTTTCCTTCCATTTTTATGATATATTCTTTTATTCTCCAATCTTTTGACTCAGTCAGGATTTTCACTTACCTCTTCAGATTTTTCTTTATTTTTTCTTTGAAGTACTTCCCCCTTTATTTTAAGGAATATGCCATTTTTCCAGATAACATTCTTCTAAAACTTTTATTTTCTTTTCTACTAGGGAGACCAACCTACACTTTTATTATACATAGTTATTACTTGTTGCTAACTGTAATACAAATACAGTACACTCATATGTCTTTTCAAAATTCCCTGTAGATTTTATGCCTACTCCTGGAAGCAAGCTACCTAGTCCCATTGTTCTGATTTCTAGTTCTAGTGCTTACCACAGTGCTTGGCACATAGTTGGCATTTAATAAGTGCTTGTTGACTTGACTTGTGACTACTCCTATGGTGAACTGTTATAACAAATTACCACTCTAGTGTGCCTATTCACCAAGTTGTAGGAGTTGGAGGACAAGAAGGACAATCAATTGCTAGGGTTCTTGACTAAAGTTTTATTTATATGTAGAGGTCTTCTCAGCTTTTTCCTTGTTAGCTTACCTTGTTAGCTTTTTTCCTTGTCAAAAGCTGCTTTTGACTGGCAATTAGCAGATTTATACCAAAGCCTTAAGACAAACAGAAGCTGTTGTTTCTGAGATTTTCAAGCAAAATTCAATCTAATTACCAGCCACTTCCCACCTGTTCCTATCTCTTCTGTCTTCCCCTGCTGTTTCAAACTTTAGTGTTCTGTTTTTACAATTTCTTTTTTCTCCTCTTTCCTATATCCCATCAATCTTTAATCCAGATTCTTCATAGAAGTAACAATGGGTTAAAGATGTATTGGTGATGGTCAGGGGTGAAGTGCTCAGATTTTAATTTTTCAAGATACTTAGATCCAAAGAGCATCATTTATTGGGCAAAATTCTCAGAACTCCTTTCCCTATGAAGTTATATATGTGGATGCAGGGTAAATACACTATAAGGTGAAGACTTTTTTTTTTTTTTTTTTTTTTTTTAGATGGAAGGAAGCTGAATGGGAAAGAGAGATGAGCTAGGACAATGGGCAGTGTGACTAAGTAAGACTCATAGCACTAATCAAATCAAGAATCTCAGAAATCTTTTGAGGATAGTATAGAGCAAACCAAGATAAATACATGAATCATAAAGCATTCAGGAGGCCCCGGAAGAGGCTTCTAAAAGACGAAAGAAAGCTGTCTAAATACAGAAGTTTTCCAACTATAATATAAGGTCCTGCTATTCATTTTACAATTCTATACAGATTAAATATTTTGTTATTTAATTTATGGTTCCTGTATGGAGGCCATCTTCTACATTAAACTTTTCCTTATCCCATCTCCTTTCCCATTAGCTACTAATATCTTCCTTATTTTTATCATGTATTTATTTTGCATATTTATTGTATATACTTGTGTTCGTACATGTTTCCCTGATACATTTTTTTCATGGTATTCTTTTCATTTTTTAGATGAAATCTTGGTTCTTTTGACCTGGAACATTATCCTAAAGGATTTTCAGTAACTTCCATAAGAATATTTAATGTGTTTAAATCTTTTTTCACTTGTCAGATATTTATTTTTTTCCCTCTTCTCCCGTCCTTTCACTGATAACAAACCACAACCCTTACAACAAATAAGCATGGTCAAACACAATAACTATCTGAATTGTCAAAATCCAAAAATTCATGTCCTATTCCACATTAATCTATCATTCCTTTCTCAGGTGTTGAGTAGCATTCTTCATTATTACTCCTCTGGGATCATGGCTCATCACTGCATTTCTTTCCAAATTGTTAATTTTTACAACTGAATAGTATAAATTGTTTTAGTGGTTCTATTCATTTCACTATGTATCAGTTCATATAAGTCTTCCTAGATTTCTCTGAAACTATTTTTTTTCATTATTTTTTTAGAGCACAATAATATTCAATTATATTAAGATGCAATAATGTGTTCAACTATTCCCTAATTGATGGGCTCTTTAGTTTCTAGTTCTTTGCTACCACAAATTTTTTTTAATTCTTATTTTTTATAAGAAGGAAAGAAGGAAGAAAGAAAAGTGAGAAAGAATAAAAGAAGAGAGAAAGGGAGAGAAGAGAGGAAGGAAGGGAAGGAACAAGAGGCATAGAAGGGAGGAAGGGAAAGAAATTTAAAAACTTTTTTCCCTTTCCTATGTAGATCTGGTATTCTTGCTAAATCATATTTAGAGAATTTCATTTATTTCTGGGCACCACACTTAACAAAGGATATGAACATATGGGAGAATAGACAGAGGAGAACGATGAGGACAATGAGGTAACAATATCATCATACAAAGGAGGGTCTGGGGATGTTTAATTTGGAGAAGGAAAGACTTGGTGGGACATAAGAGGTGATTTTGAGTATTTGAAAGACTATTATTTGAAGAAGAGATAAGACATCTACCTGGACCCAGAAGGCAGAAATAGAAGCAAATGGGCTGAATTTGCAAAGAGGCAGATTCAGAATTAATGATGATCAATTAGTCAATTAATGATGATTGGTTGCTTTGAGTGTTATTGGGTTCTCTTGAGGTTTTTAGGCAGAGATTCAATGGGCACTCAATGAGTACACTGAGATTCTTGTTCAGGTAAAGTTTGGACAAATTTTGAGGTTCTGTGATCATTGTCACAGACAATGACAATGATAATAGTATTGCTCATTTAGTCCCTATACCCCTTATAATTTTCATACTGAAATCTATCTGTTCTTTTTTACTTCCTCCAAGTGTCAGTCAGTCAGTTATGTATAATGGAATAGGCAGTCATCTATGTAGTATGCTTTGGAAGTCTGAGAGATTTTCTTGCTCAAAAACATTCCCTCCATCCAAGTGGAAATGCCTGAAATTCCATTAGTGCATATTCATTCCTTTCCCCTCCCCCCCTTTCAAAAGATAGATATCCATAGGAAATGTTACATATTGGCATTAACATTTTGTAATAGCTTAGTTTAGCAGGTACTTTCTCTGAGAGTAATAATGCATCCATCCTTAGGACCTCAGGCACCTAGAAATGGGAACCTTCCATATCTGGGAAGACAGGAGACGAGAGATGAGAGAGTTACTGTAGAACCATCTGCATCCTATGTCAGAATTTTGCTTTGAGTCAGTCCTGTTCTTCCCCATCAACTAATTTTAAGGGGAGATAATGATGATGACAATGATAATAATTATAACTAGCATTAATATAGTGTTTACTATGTGTGAGGCACTGTGCTAAACATTTAATAATTATTATCTCATTTGCTCCTCACCACAACCCAAGGAGGTAGGTACTTTGGTTATCTTCATTTTAAAAATGAGGAAATTGAGGCAAATAGAAACTAAGTGAATTGCTCAAAGTTATACATTTATTAAGAATCTGAAGCTGAATTTGAACTGAATCTTGAGTCTAGGTCAGGTGCTAGATATATCTGAAGGCATTTACTATTAATAAAGAATGCATCCTGCAGTATTTATTGACTATGAATCAGTGAAGTCAGATAATCTAGATATTTTAACACTACTTCTAACTCTAGAATGGATTGAATGATCCATGAAAATGTATTTTATGTTTAATATTTTAATTTTTTTATTGATGCCTTTTTCATGTGATAATCATTCTCTCATATAGTCTCCCTATAAACAAATGTAATCTGTAACCAAGTAACTTTGTACCTACATCTGATAGCATATGCAATTTTTGCACTTATATTCTCCCACTTCTCCACTGAAAGAAGGTGTATGGTTCATTATCTTTCCTGGGTTTTGTTGTTTTGGATTTTTTTTTTTGGTCATTATCATTAATATGTGTGACTTTCATTAGGTATCTTTTTTATTCATTGTTGTAATTTTATTTGTTATTATAATCATTGACTATAATGCTCTTCTTGTTCTAGCTTATTTAAAGATTAAAAACAAAGCCTAATCTAAAGATGTAATATAGTACTCTTCATTTTGGGCATAAAAATATATCTCATAATTCTTGAGGGTAGGACTGGAAGGAGAAGCTTTGAATTGTAAATTAAAGGAATTATGTCAAAATTATATTTGGAATTTCAAAAGCTGCATTATTTGGGAACAAAATGCCAATTTTTTTCTTGCCTTTTACAAAGGAATCTTCTTTGGAGGGAAGTCTGAATCACTCTGAAATGTCTGGCATTTCTTTTGGAATCCAATGCCTTCTGTAATGGTAGTATACTCGTGTCATATGCTAGCAATGTGTTTTATCAAATTATTAGACTTCTCAGTTGGAAAAATTTAAATGAACTTAGACATGGCATGCCTTTTTTTTTTTTTTTCCAAAAAAGCACATATACATTTCAAATTACAGAATGAGTCTTTTCTTATTTGAAAAACTGACTTAATTTATGTCACCTTCAAAGTCCCATTCTTCATGAATGGTAGTGCTCTGAAAGCTGACATTATTCTTAATTGGTAGCCTTGACTTTCAATCTCATTCTTACTGATTATATGGTGTTCTTTTGTCTCTAAAGAATAAAATCTTATTATTTAATTTTATATCAAGAAGATAAATGTCATTAATTCAATCATCTATATCCTGTCTGAACAATCAAGAAATCACCTTTGTCTAGCTGGTATACAAATTCAAAAAATATTAAAGCTGGGAGGGACCATAGAGATCTGGCCCAGTCCAATCTTTTTACAGATGAAGAAGCAGAGGCCTAGAAAGAGGAACGATTTATACTGAAACTTCTGGAGATCAGGATCTATTATTTGCTTTTCTTTTTGTCCCTAGTTCTTGAGCACAGTTTCTGAGACTAATAAGTGCCAAATAAATGTTATTGATTTGAGTTATTGACTTGATTTGCCCAGCACAGCACTAGAAGTTTGTGACAGAGTCAAGATTAGAACCTAAGTTTCCCAATTTCCAGGTAAGTATTCACATGAATATGTCAGGCACAGATCCCCAATCTGGGACTCACATAATAATTATATTATTCATTCTTCAGCAATTGCAACAAACATTTCATACCCCACGGTTCTGTCCTAGGTTATACTCTTACATTCTGATTACCTCTTCAGATCCTATGCTTTTATTTATCATCTCTATGTAGGTGACTGTCAACTCTATAAATCTAGCTCTAGCCTCTCTCATGAGCTTCACCAGCTATCTTTTGGGTATTTTAGAACTGCATTTCCCTTTGGTATTTCATAGCTAGTGCAACCAAAACAGAGCCATTTCTCTTTCCTCATAAACCCTTCCCTCTTCCAAATTTACTTCTTTGCATCAAGGGCATTGCCACCTATCCAGTCAGCCAGATTGGCAAATTTGGTGTCCTCTTTGACTCTTACAGGAAATCCAGAGGGAAAAGAACTATTTGTCACATATTCTAGAGACAGAAATGAAAATTATAAGACAGAAACCCTCTCTCTTTTTATAAAATATAATAATAAGACTATACTGATGAAACTGTTCCTCTCACTGCTGTCATGGGACTAAGGGATCAATATCACCTGCATCCTTAAGTACAGAGGCAGCAAATGGGGTTGGTTAGAAACAGACATAGAGCAGTTTCCAGGGTTCTAAATATTGTAAGTACAGGAGAGAAACACTAATTGCAATAAAATCAGTTTTTGATAAATAGTTGAAATGTACCTTAGAGATCACTGAATCCAACTTCTCATTAACAGATGAAAAAAGTGAAATGATTAACACAGAGTCAAACAATTAAGTATCTGAAGCAGAATTTGAATCCATTTGAATAGACATTTAGTTGATTGTTTTATTCACAATATCATCTATCTCATTGTTTTTACCCAGACAATAGAGAGCTCACTTCTAGCTTAGGGACTTAGAAAAAGTTTCTTGGAAGAACATGGTATTTGAATTTAGCCTTAAAGGTAGGATGTTAAGAAATAGAGATATGGAAAGGCACTCCAGGAACAGGAATGGCACAATGATATAGAGATGACCTACCATAAGACATGTTTGGGAAACTCCAAGTAGTTCAGCTTGTTTTGAATAAAGATTGTTTGTGGGATAAGGTTGTAAAAATAGGTTAGAGCCAGAATATGAAGAGCTGTTGCAAAAATTTGCATAAGACTAAAGTTTACAAAGAGCTTTACTTTTATTATCTCATATTCCTTGTATCATATTGCAATATTAATATCATCTTATGTCACTCATATTGCTTACAATTGTATGATCCTGGGCAAGTAATGCAACATCTGTTTGCTTTACCCCCTTTTTTTCTTTTGTATTTATTCTGTATATATTTTTCTATGTAAATGTAGTCTTCCTAGATAAAATTCCCTGAGCATAGAAATTGTTTCATTTTTTAGATCTGTGTCTGGCCAATAGTAAGCACTTAATAAATGCTTTTGGATTAATTGATGAAATGAAATCTATTTTAAACATTAGTAATGTTTTTTTTTTTTTTTTTTTTTTTTGGAACCCACTTGACTTATTATTCAATTCAGTAGGAATAGTTTTGAAAATTAATTTTTATTTCTAAATCAAGCTTTTCTTGGGGAGGTCAAAGCTTTCAATTTGTGAATTTAGAAATGAACCAACTTATGAATATAGACTTTAAAATTAACTACAACCCTCACCATCACCCAAACATATATATGCAAATAGGTTACCATCACTAAAGAATACTTTCTTAGATAGAAAGGCCACTTGGGAAAAAATCTTGTTCTACTCTCTATTCCATTCTTAACTCCATTCTTCAATTTTTCATTCCATCCCTTGAATGGACTATCCCAACATCTGTTGAAGTCCCTTCTTTTTCCTAAAGCTCAACTCAAGTACCCCCTCATAGGTAAAGATTACTTTCCCTATCAAAGTTTTCCTCAAACTCTCCTAAAAAGTCTCCTTTGTACTTATTAAATGCAACACAATTTCTTATATGTAAACTTTTCTATTCTGTTAAATTGTAAAATATTTGGAAGCAGGATCTGTCATATCTTTTTATTCACAGCATCTAATACAGTTATTTTGCACATAATAAACATTTAATAAATATTTGCAAAGTAAATATTAATTTTCTCATAAAGTAGCTATCATTTGCTAAACTATTCTAGTGTAGTATTTCACATTTGCTGGGATTTAAACTACTATTATTCTTTTTTAAAAATATTTTTTCTAATTATATGTATAACAATTTTAATATTATTTTAAATTTTTTGAGTTCGAAATTCTCTTCCTCTCAATCCCTTTCCCTTATCATTCTTTCTCCTCATTAAGAAGGTAAGAAATTCGATATAGCTTATATGCATATAGTCATGCAAGATATATTTCCATATTAGTCATGTTGTGAAAGAAAATACATACCAAGATTAAAAAAACTAAGAAAAATAAAACAAATTAGTTCAATTTTCATCCATGAAATTCTACCAGTTGTTTCTCTGGAGGTGTTTAGAATTTTTAATTATAATTCCTTTAGAATTGTCTTGGATCATTGTTTGACTGAAAATAGTTGTCATTCACAATTGATCATCCTACAATGTTGCTGCAACTGTGTACACTGTTCTCTTGGTTCTGCTCACTTTACTTTGCATCAGTTCATGTAAGTCTTCTAGGGTTTCCTGAAATCATCCTGCTCATCATTTCTTATTGCACAGTAGTATTTCCTCATAATCATATATCACAACTTTTTCAGCTGTTCCCCAATTGATGGGCAATCCCAGAATTTCCAGTTCTCTGCCACTGCTAAAAGAGCTGCTATACACTTTTATACATATAGGTCCTTTACCTCTTCCTTTTTTTTTTTTTAAAGTCTCTTTAGTATACAGATATCATAGTGATATTGCTTAGTCAAAGAATATGCAGCTTTATACCCTTTCTTTGGTCATCAACTTTATTATTCTTTAGGAGATTTTCACTTCTCAGAAGTTTGTTACTAAAAATCATTATTACTTCTTTTTTTTTAAGTTTATATTTATTATTTATTTTTAAGAATTCTTTTTTAAAAAGTTCTGAACTCCAAATTTTCTCCCTTTTTCCCACCCATCTTTCTCTCATTGAGAAAGCAAATAATATGCAGATTATACGTGTAAAATCATGCAAAACATATTTCCATGGTAGCCTTTCACAAAAAAAGGAAGAAAAAATTTTAAAAGTAAGAAAACTATACTTTAATGTAACTCAGTTCATCAGTTCTCTCTCTGGACATAGATAGCATTTTTCATCATAAATCATTTCAAATTGTCTTGGATCATTATGGGATTGATCAGAGTAGCTAAGTCTTTCACAGTTAATTGTTATCAACATTACTGTTACTTTATACAAAGATCATTATTTCTTAAAAACTGGAATGAATTTTTTTTTCTTAGCCTACTACTCTTTCTGCCTGATAGCCCTCTTCTTTCCTGTGATATGGGGTTCCTTGATCTTGTAATAGTGATTGAACATTGGAGGACAGGGTTTGTTATTGTTGTTCAGTTGTTTTCATTTGTGTCTGACTTTTCATGATCCTCATTTGGGGTTGGCTTGGCAGAGATACTGGAATCATTAGCCATTTCCTTCTCCAGTTCATTTTGGAGAGGAGAAAACTAAGGCAAACAGTGTGAAGTGACTTGCCCAGGATCACACATCTAGTAAGTATCTGAGACTAGATTTGACTCCAAATCTAGCACTATCCACTGTGTCATCTAGCTTACTAATTAGATTTTTACAAAGGTATGACTCCACATCCCTCATACTTGAGCATTATCTCTTGGGCACACACACCTCAAAGAGCACATTCTGCCTTATACTTCTCCTGTCTCGATTTGGGATGAGGGAGTAGGCTCAATTCCTTCATAGCATTGGTCCCAACCAGTCCTCATTCAGAAAAAGCATGACAGATAAATCAGTCCTTATCTTAGCTTATACTAAACTGCTTAAGCTCTCTACCAAATATTGTTCCTCAGGACATCTGAGCTGGCTACAAAAAACATGGCCAGGAGTCTTGATTCCCTTGTTCTTGTTCATTCTCTTGATCTTTCTAATCATCAAGAGTAAAGATTCTACTTCCTTCTCCTGGAAAGGAAAAGAACAAAATGAAGTTAAACAATGAGGACTGTTTCTTAGGGTTAAATGGTTTGAGAGGAGAGAAGGCCCTAAGTGCTCCCCTTAAGATGAGTCTATCTAAAAAGTCACAGAGGAAGTGGCTGAAATTGAAAGACCAGTCAAAGACCCTCCTATCTACCATATACTTGAGTGAACCATTTACAGAAGACCTACTACATAAGCACCATGATTTCTTCAAAGTACTTCCTATACATATCATTTTTCATAAGACTGTGTTCATCTCTAATTTCTTCTCCCAGCCCCAGGTAGTTCATTGTTGGGATAATGTCATCATCTTGCAAGATTCCATCAGCCTTGAGACTCTACCTGATCACTCCAAACTCTGCCTCTTTGATTATGAGCCACAAACCTCCATTTAAGAGTGAGCTCAGCTCAGAACATTTCATTTCTCATCTGGCTGTATTACTTTGAGTCTTCTCTGACTGAGTTCTCCACCATACCTCATGTTAGGGACCTTCTCTTCCTTTAGCCCATTTTTAGTATCCAATTATATCTTGTCTTTCCCATTAAGTTGTAAGCTTCTTGAGGGCAGGTATTTTTTTCTCCCTATATTTTTATCACCAGTATCTGGCACATAGTAGGTACTTAATAAATGTTTATTAATTGATTACTTGATTGAGCATAATGATGATCTTAGAAGCAAGCTCCTCCAACCTCTTCGTGGGGCAAGACATCATCCCAGGTACTTGCACTAGACTCTCATTACATTTAACTTTGAGAAGATTAGGTTCTACTGGGGGAAAAAAACGACATACTCAGAGAAGCAAATGAAAAGTAATGTCAAAACTAAAAGAATACTAACAGTTGGAGAAGGTTTAAGAAAAGCTTCCTGCAGGACAAAGGTATCAAATTTCCAAAATTCCCACATGGAGCTGAACTAGTTTAAAATTTCACTGGGAAATGTTTAGCAAAATAAATAAAAATATAAACCAACACAAATAATACCATTTTTTTTGTTTTGTTTTTTAAGTCAATATGATTCAGCAGGGATCCATTTCTATTTGAGTTTGATATTCCTCCTGGAGGAAGTGGTCTGTGAGCTGAGCTTTGAAGGAAATTAGGGATTCTATGAGACAGAAGTGAAAAGAGAATGATTAGCATGTGCCAACAATTTCATTTACTGTATGACAAATTAATCAAAGGTCTTAGAAACTTATTCATAATGACTAAGTGGTTTAGTTGATGGAATGCTAGTCTAGGAGGCAGAAAGACCTGAATTCAAATCTAGCCTCAGACACTTATTGTATATGTGACCTTGCAAGTCTTAATCTCTGCCTAAATTTCCTTAATTGTAAAATGAGGATAATATTAGCACCCATCTCCCAGGATTTGTTATAAAGATTAAATGCGATATTAGTAAGGGCTTAATATTGTTTTCCTTCCTTTCCTCATTAGAGAAGGACAAAGTGCAGATTGGCCGTATCTCTTGTAGCTGTTCTAGTCCTGGGCCATAGTGTGTGGGGGAGGGCTTGTTTCTAATCTCTCCAAATTCTTCTTTGATGCTTCAGGCTGCAGACATCTTTAAGACTAAGCAGCTACCTTGGGGGGATGGTAGTGATAGTATTATTTGGAGAGGCAGGCTTTCCCTCCCTGGATGAGTAAGTCTGCTCTCTAGCCTCTGATCTTTATCTGTGGTCAAGTAGGAAATAGTAATCCAATGTATTACAGTTTTGTGTCCTGAAATGCCTCCACTAGGCTCTAATTTTCACCTAGATTTTTTATGTGTACAGATATACATACAAAATGTATTTGGGCACACCATACAGCTTTATCTCTAAAGAATTAATGTGTAAATAAAGGTTTATATGTACACAAGTACACATATATTCATATATCATGTCTCAAATGAAAAGGCATGCAAATATTTTAGAAATGTTAATGTGTTTTTAATATTTTTAAAAATACTTTTTCAGAATTATTGTAACAAATTCACTAGTCTTATAGTCAGAAGAAGCTTGGGCTTGATTTTTCACTTTTGACTCTTGCTTATTGTTAGCATGATTATTACAAAAGGACAAGAATCCTCCACTATCTAAGAGCCATTCAATGTGATACACTTCAAAATATATAAAAATTTTGGATTTTTTTTTTTTAGCATAGGTGTGTGTGTGTGTGTGTGTGTGTGTGTGCTTGCATATGCACATGTATGAGGGAGAAAGAGAAACCAACCCTTTTTTACTTAATAATTATACTTTAATATTCATTTTTTAAAACTTTGCATTTCTAATTCTCTCTCCCTCTAGTCCCTTCCCCTTTCATTGGGAAGGCAAGCAATGTGATATCAATTATAAAATCATGCAAAGCAGACTTCCATATTGTCACATGTTGCAACAACAACAACAAAAACACAAGAAGAGTTAGTAAGTAAAAAAAGTATGCTTCAATCTATACTTAGAGTTCATTAAGTTCTATCTCTAGATGTAGACAGCTTTTTTCTTCATAGTCCTTTGGAATTGTCTCAGATTGTTGTCTTGATCAGTCACTTTCTCATAGTTGATCATCATTACATTATTGCTTTTACTGTGCATCAGTTCATGTGTCTTCCCAGATTTTTCTGAAACTGAGTCCGTTTTTTTCTTATAGCACAATATTATTCTATCACAATCATATAACACAACTTTTTCAGCTATTTCCTAATTGATGAGCATCCCCTCAATTTCTAATTCTTTGCCATCACAAAAAGATTTTTTTTTGTACATATAGATCCTTTTTCTTTTCCTTTGATCTTTTTGGGATACAAACCTAATAGTGGTAGTGCTGAGGTAAAAAAAATAATTTTATAGGATTTACAGCAAAGTTTCAAATTGTTGTTCAGAATGGTTGAGTTAGTTCAGAACTCTACCAACAATGCATTCATGTACCCATTTTCTCATATCTCTTTTACAATGTTATTTTTCTTTTCTATTATGAGAGAGCCTTTTAATAGAAATCATCAGAATACAGACCACCACCAGTAACCAATATTTATTAAGCACTTACTATGTACTTTTTTTTTTTTTAGCTCAGTAATTGATACAGGTTAGTATGGGTCCTACAAGGTATGTGGTCTAACAGGAGTAATTATTAGTTCAACAAATTATATATTTATCAATAATAATGTCTCTCTATAAAAACAGAATTATTAACAATATCCAGAAACATGTCACAGCTATTCCTATTAAGTGGATTGCTGTAGATTATATAACTTTTAATTGTCCTAAAACTAATGGGGGTCTGCCTGGATATGAGGTCACAAGGTTTTCTCAAGAGGGGAGAGGAGTGGAAAATAAAGGAGCTGACATTCCTGCTCATCCCTTCATGGACAGGAAAGGGGGGAAAAAAAAAAAAAAAACATCCCCAGGTCCAGACCAGAGCCTACAAATCTCAACCATAGACAAAAGATAGAAAGATAGAGTGAGTACTTCCTGCAGAGCAGTCAGAGTAGAGAGTGACATAAAGCAAAGTCGAGATTTAAACTCTCAAAAGCCTTATCTACAACCTCTGATCAAACTAGGTGACATGTTGCTAGTTATGTTAACTCCTCATCTTCATTCTTGAGGATCTCACAGTCAATCTGCCCTATAAAAGTCAGTTTGGGAGTAAAGAAGTCTCACATTCATTAACTGAACAGAGTTTCATCTTCCTCCTTGGGAGGATCTAACATATTGAATCAATAGGCGCCTTTCCTTTCCTAGTAGATAGTTATTCTCTTATTTCCAGGAGTCATTGAAGAACATTTCTGTAATGGCAGAAACTTTGAGGTGATCAGGGACAAACTATTTTAACACCTCTTCTCTATTCAAACACTTCTACTGGGAGGAACTATGTGGGAGGATAGTTTTTTCCTACTTTTCTCATCTTCATTCAAATAGCTAGAAGATGCCATAATTATGTTATATATGACACTATCAAGAAAAATGGGAATCTAAGCAATCCTGTAACATTTTTCACAGGAGGTGGATCATTATGAATTATCATGCACACATTACCAAGTGTGGAGGAGCTGAGGACATAGATACAAGGTATAACTTATAATTACCTATGACATCACCATGTTTGTGGTAGCATAAGTTACTACCAACTTTCATGTGACTCTTTTTAAAAAATAACATTTTACTTTTCCAATTGCATGTAAAACAATTTTTAACATTATTAAAAATATTTTTTGAGTTCCAAATTCTTTTCTTTTCTCCCTTCCCTCCTTGGTCCCTGAAATAATAAATAATTTGATATAAGTGATACATGTACAGTCACATAAAACACTTTTCCATTAGTCCTATTGTGAGAAAAAAGACCAAAAAAAATGAAAAAACCATATGTTTCATTCTATATTCAGATCTTATCAATCATTTCTCTGCAGGTAGACAGCATTTTTGTTATGAGTTTTTTGGAATTGTCTTGGATCACTGTACTGCTGAGAATAGTTAAGTGATTTACAACTGATCATCCTATAATATTGCTGTTACTCTGTACACTTCTCCTAGTTTTGATCATTTCACTTTACATCAGTTCATGAAAGTCTTTCCAGTTTTTTTTCTGAAACCATCCTGGTCATCATTTCTTTTATTTCTCTCCCCCGTCCCCCAATCATTTGGAGTTAAGTGACTTGATCAGGGTCACACAGCCAGGAAGTGTGAAGTGGTAAATGTCTGAGGACAGATTTGAACTCAGATCCTCCTGACTCCAGAGTTGGTGCTCTATTCACTACACCAATTAGCTGTCTCCGGTTATCATTTCTTATAGCAAAATGGTATTCTACAACAATCATGTATCATTTTTTTTGGTGTAACTATTCCCAAAATGATGAGCATGTCCTCAATTTTCAATTTTTTGTCACCATAAAAAGACCTACTATAAATGTTTTTGTACGTACAGATTTTTTCCTCTAAAAAAAAAATCTCTTTATGATGCAGACCTAGTAGTAGTATTGCTAAGTTTATGGATATGCACAGCTCTATAGCTCTTTGGACAGAGTTCCTAATTTTTCTGCAGAATGGTTGGATAAGTTCCATGTGAATCTTAATTTTTCTCTAATATTTTATTTTTCCCAATTATACATAAAAACAATTTTTAACATTGATATTTTAAAATTTTGAGTTTTAAATTCTAATTCTCCCTTCCCTTCTCCCTTGAGAAGACATTTTGATATAGTCTGTAATATAGATTTTATATGCAGTCATTCAAAATGCATTTCCTTATTCATGTTGTGAAAGGAAACATAGATGTCCCTTCAAATCCAACAAGAAAAATAAAATAACAAAAGAGTATACTTTAATCTGTATTCAGAGTATATAAATTCTTTTTCTAGAAATGGCTAGCATTTTTCATGGTCTTTTTCAGAATTATAAGGCAGTCACAGTTGATCATCATATACTCTTGTTGTCACTGTGTACAATGTTCTTCTGATTCTCTTCACTTCACTTTGCATCAGTTCATATAAGTCTTTTTAGGTTTTTCTGAAATTATTCTACACATCATTCATTACAGCAATAGTATTCTATTACAATCATATACTGCAACTTGTTCAGCCATTTCCCAATTGATGGGCATCTTCTCAATTTCTAATTCTTTGCCACCTTAAAAACAGCTGCTATAAATGTTTTTGTACACATATGTTCCCACCACCTTTAAAAAATCTCTTTGGAATACAGACCTAGTAGGGTTTTAGTTGGTTAAATGCTATACATAATTTTATAGCCCTTTGGACATAGTTCCAAATTTTTCTCTAGAATGGTTGGATCAGTTTCTTGTGGGTCTTTTTAAAAAAGCTTTTTACAATAGAATGTTTCTTTAGAAATTTACAAATTTCTACATATAAGATCCAAGACAATTCCAAAGGACTCATGGTAAAAAATGCTATCCATCTCTAGAAAGACTTGTTGGAGTCTGCATGCAGATTGAAGCATGTTATTTTTCACTTTCTCTTTTTCATTTTTTTCTTTGTCTGTGCTTTCTTCCAGAATATGACTAATATGGAAACATGTTTTGCATGATTGCACATGTATCACCTATATCAAATTGCTTACTGTCTTAGGAAAGAAGAAGAGTACAGAAGGAAGGAGGGCCAGAAAGAATGTAGAACTCAACATTTTAAAAAACTAATGTTAAAATTATTTTTTAAAAATAAAGTTTATAAAGGACTGAAATACAATTTTCTAAACTCCTTATCACTTAGGAGAAGTGTAACACTTTCAGGATCCTGTTAAGGGTGTCTATGAGTAAAAAGTTCTTATCACTACTTCATCTTCTTGAGAGAAAAAGAGGAATGATTTTGTTCAGCAAGAAGTGAAATGACTTCATTTTCAATGAACAAAAATCTATTCCTTGGAGATAATAGCACCTCCCTCCCAAGATTATTACAAAAATCAAATAAGATAATAATTATAAAAGCACTTAGCATAGTGCCTGGCACATAGTTAAATGCTATATAAATTAGCTTTTATTATTATTATTAGTTATCAAAGATAAGAACTTTCTTTTTGCTTGTATTTGTATTCTCAGTGTTTAGTACAGTATCTGTCATAAAGTAGGTGCTTAATATATGCTTGTTGACCAGAATTGTGAGGTGTTCAAGACACATAAGTTTCCCTACTCATTTGCCTTCCTATTAGTTTTTTCAAAACTGTTAATTGAAAATATAACAAAAAAAATTTCTCACTAGGTTTTTGTAAGCATATGTCCACTCTAATAATCACAGATTGTTGTAAGTTATTTCAGTAATGTCCAACTCTTTGTGATCCTATTTGGGGTTTCCTTGGCAAAGACATTGGAATGGCTTATCAACTTTTTTCTCTGGCTCATTTTAGAGATGAGGAAACTGAGGCAAGCAGGGATAAGTGACTTGATCAAGGTCACACAACTAGGAAGTATTTAAAACTAGATTTGAACTTAGTTATTCCTGACTCCAGGCCTGACATTCTATCTATTTGTACTATCCAGCTGCCCTATTGATACTACATGCATTAGGGATATAGTATGATCTTGGTTTATGAATGGATTCTTAAGTTATTATTATTTCTGGTCTGATCTGTGTAAATGTCAGGATTACTATTGCTTTTGTCTTTTCATTTAGCAAATGTTTTATGTTTGAACTAGTATAATGATTGATTTTGTATGTAAGACACACATCAGTGTGAGCTCAAGAGGTCTAGTGAGAAACAGGAGGAATGTGTGCTCACCAGGATTAACCCTAATATTCTGAGAAAGAGGTTGAATCCTAACTATGTGCTTAAGGCTATTCCTGACCTCCCCACTCTGGAGGAAAAAGTCCCCAAACCACCACCTGGACAATATCAGGGCAGATTGGGGGAGTGAGTCACACCAGAGAGAGAAGGGGGTGAGAGATACATGTCCACACTGTCTATGGTCACACCCAGACTTCAGAAGGAAGTAGGGAACAGGGCACAGGGAACACTGTGACAATAGCCAGATCACTAAATTGCTCAGCCATAGATTCATCTATTCCTCAGTTTTCTCTTGAGTCACTGTAATATCATGGAATGAGAGAACTGATTCTCAAGGTAGAAAGAGTTCAAATCCTCCCTTTAATCCTGTACATCCTGAAGTAAGACTCACTCAGTCTTAGTTTCTTCAACTAAAAAACAAACAATTGTAATAAGTAGTCTCCGAAGTCTGTTCTAGCTCTGGTTTTTTATTCTATCTATGATTTTTTAAAAATGAAGATAATAATAATTACAACAATTACCTATGAGTGATATGATTGTTTTAAGGGTTAAAGGAAATAAGGCATCTGAAGTGCTAAACCACCATTGAAGTGTTATGTAAATGTCATTATAATTTATTCTCTTTAATTTAACAGAAAGAATTCAGTTTGAGGTGGCCTGGGGGCATGGCTTTTTTATATTAATTTCTCATCATCTTCCTCTTAGCGACTCATTATAAAGCACTGTGATGGATTCTGTCACCAGTGTCACAAATGCGACAGGCCATCTTCCTTTTTTCTTATTAAATGCTAAATTCACAGAGAATCCTAATTGTCGGAACAGCTTAGTGAAACATATTTTAATTTTGCCAACAAATACTAATGATTCTATTAGAATGCTCCTTAAGAGTATTCCAAAAACCCATTAAAAACAGCTGAGAAATGTATCAAGTTGTATTTTTTTAAAGTACATATGTTATGGCTCATATGTAGAAACCACCTCCCCTTCCTTTGTTATGCCTTTCTATATATTGGCCAATTTCAGCATATGGGCTGGATTCATATTCATTCCTGAGCAACAGCATCATCAGATAGCCACATGAGGCCATGTTATTTAAGTGTATTTATATTTCAATGTGACCAACGCCATGATATGTTTAGAATGCTTTAATTTGTGTACAATTTTTGGTTTACCAAATTAGGCATACTACATACTTTGTTATTTAGTCATTTCTCTTATATCTGACTGTATGTGACCCGATTTTGGGTTTGGTTTTATTTTTGGGTTTTTTTTTTTTTTTGGCAAAGATAATTGAAGTGGTTTGCCATTTCCTACTCCAACTCATTTTCCAGATGAGGAAACTGAAGCAAACAAGGTTAAGTCATTTGTCCAGTGTCACACAGCTAGTAAATATCTAAGACCAGATTTGAACTCAGAAGGTAAGTCTGACTCCAAGGCCAATATTCTTTCCACTGTGCTACTTAGCTGCCTCATACTACATATAAATGTAGCTACAACGTTCTTTTAAATATCACCATCTGTCCCATAATTAGACTAAGAGATTATTTTAAAATAATTTGCCCAGTTCTATGGAGGTACTGATACAGTAATTGACATAATAATCACTACAATACTCTTCAGACTTCTTGGAAATAATCCTGAAAGACTATGTTTTCCAATAGACTGACTTCTGAACCCCCATTGGTTGTGCCATCCTCAGCAATATCCATCAACTAGTTTAATCAGTAGATTCTAGAAAAATATATTTACTGAGAATGCATAGAAAGAATGCTGATTTCTCTTTTTAGTGATAAGTAACTGGAAACTGAGTGGATGCCCATTGGTCGGAGAATGGCTGAATAAGTTACAGTATATGAATGTTATGGAATATTATTGTTCTGTAAGAAATGACCAGCAGGATGATTTCTGAGGCCTGGAGAGACTTCAATAAACTGATGCTAAGTGAAGTGACTAGAACCAGGAGAGCATTGTATACAGCAATAAAAGGATTATATGATGATCAATTCTGATGGACAGTGGCTCTTTTCAAGGCCATTTCCAATAGTCTTGTGATGGAGAAAGCCATCTGCACCCAGAGAAGACTGTGGGAACTGAGTATGGATCACAATATAGTATTTTTAGCTTTTTTGTTTGTTTATTTGCATTTTGTTTTCTTTCTCTTTTTTTTTCCTTTTTGATCTGATCCTTTGTGTGCAGCATGATAATTGTAGAAATATCTATAGGAAAATTGCACATGTTTAACCTATATTGCATTGCTTGCCTCTAGGGAAAGGAGGAGGGAGAGAGGGAGGAAAAAAATTTGAAACACAACATTTTGCAAGGGTGAATGTTGAAAATTATCTATACATATGTTTTGAAACTAAAAAGCTTTTAAAAAACAAATAAACTTCAAATAATTACACAAGCCAAAAAAAAAAAAAAATGAGAGGAAGGAAGGAAAGAAGGAAGGAAGGAAAGAAAAAAGGAAGGAAAGAAAAAAGGAAGGAAGGAAGGAAGGAAGGAAGGAAGGAAGGAAGGAAGGAAGGAAGGAAGGAAGGAAAGGAAGAAAAGGAAGGAAAGAAGGAAGGAAGGGAGGGAAGAAAGGATAGAGGAAGGGAAGGAGGGAGGAAAGGAGAGCAAGAGAGGAAGAGAAGGAGGAAGGGAGGGAGGAAGAGAGGAAGGAAGGAAGGAAGGAAGAAAGGAAGAATGCTGATTCTAAAATATTACCTCTGTCCTCATGGGCATACCTTCTGTTTTCATACACAACATCCTTAGGGAGAGTGAGGCAAGTCAAAGTACAATAAGAGTGAGAACATATTAAAGAAACACCTGTGGCTAAGACATGTTAAAGAAACAACTGACTCCTGGAGCCAGAAGTCCTTTTCTTCAATTGTAGATTCCTCATAAGATTTTCTTCTGATCTTTTCACACCTTAATAGCTACCATCTATTTTTAAATTGAGTGAAACTAGCTTCTTTTGCTGTTCTATGAACAATTCCCTCCATCTCTCAGGTCCAGGTTTTTCCTCTGGAAGTCATTCATGACTTGAATGCTATCCCTCCTTATCTCTGTTTCCTGACTTCTTTTAAGTCCAAACTAAAATCCCACATTCTACAGAAAGCCTTACCCAAATCCTTCAATTCTAATGGCTCCTCCCTATTATTTTCTTTTTAGCCTGTAAATAATCTTTTTGTACATGTTTGATTATTCTTTCCTCATTAAAAAGTGAACTCTTTGAGGGAAGGGACTATCTCCAGCATTTAGCACAGTAGCATATAGTAGATGTTTAATAATTATTTCAGATATGGCACAGCTCACAGATAGATAAACCAGCATCTCTGCTATGCTTGAGTGGACCAGACAGCTTCTGTATTCCAAGCCTCCTGACATGAATTTTAGTTCCTAGCCTTCTGGTGGTTTACTTGTCTGACTTTTGGATGAACACAAGGTTGAGGTCATCTAATTTTCTTCCCCTAAAAGCAAGAAATAATAGACACAATAGTGCTGGAAGCAACAAGAGCATGCACTCATTCTCCCCACCAAGGCTTTCTTACTTGAATACAATCCAAATCCTATCTTCTACAAGAGGTCTTTCCTGTTCTCCCTCTCCTCTGAGATTATCTTCCATTTCCATAATATGTTATATATATTAAATAATTATGCATTATATTTGTGTATACGTAAATGTGTGTGTGTGTGTGTGTGTGTGTGTGTGTGTGTATTATGAGCTGCCCTTCTCAAAAGACCCTTCCTCAAAAAGAAGGCCCAGACATCTTTTACTCCCTTTGAGCCTTCCCTCCTGATTCCCCAGACATAGCCACCATACCTCTGTCTTTCTCCTTCCTGCATCCCTACTTTTCAGTTCCCTTTTATGTGTTAGAATAATTGTTGAATACAGGGTCCCTCTTTCTTTTTGTTTATATGTGTATTCTGTGTTTAGCACAGTGCCTAATACATAATGATCACTTAAATACTTGTTCATGCCTAATAGGGAAATGTTTTGCATGATTGAACATGTATAATCTATGTAAAATTACTTTCTTTCTCAAAGAAAGAAGATGGAAGGAAGGCAAAGAATTTGGAATTAAAACTTGTTTAAAGTATTAAAATTTTTTGTTACTGTAATTTAAAAAAATGAAATAAAAATAAAATGTTTAAAAAATTAAAGAAAGCATATCCACATTGGGGGAAATGCTTGTTGTTGATTTGTTGTTGTCATTGTTGTTGTTGTTTCAGTCCAAAATATGATGTCTTCATAAAATAATTATGATAATATTTAATATAAGATAATACTTAATAAGTACACAAAAGAAATTCAGAAAAAGTATTCTGTGCTTTCTGAGGGAAATCAAGTTTATCTCAGTCTAATACTTATTTGTCAGCAAATTTGCAAAAACAATTCTGTTAGATGATCAGTTCTTCTCTCACCAAATTAAGCTAAGGTTTAAAAGCATGAGAAATTTCTAAAATTCAATACTCTTAAAATTATTCAAATGGGACTATGGTCTCATCAATGTGTATTTTCCCAGTAATGTTATAGACCATGGCTATCCATGACCCACTTTCTGTGACTTTATCCTCCAAAAAGTTAGTTATCCATTTTTCTGAGAGCTTTCCTCAGCTTTCCTTTTTGTCAGGAGGATAAAAATAGAGCACATTTGTTGTCTCTTCCTTACTCTAATTATGTGACCAATTCATCTTTTTCAGTTTATGTATTTCTTGTAAAGGTGGGTCTTTGTTTTAGGGAAAAGATTGATGTTATTAAAAGAACTTTTTAATTTCCCAAAGGCAATCCAACTTTCTTTTCCTTTTCCTTTTCAATTCTGGATCCAGTTCATTAACAGTTATCAATCTGTTCATGGATAGATAGATAAGGTCTATAGATTGTCCTTTGAACTGCCTATCTTAGTTCAGACAATAATTGTTCTTCTTTTGGTTTTTCCTCTGTAGATAATTCTTCCAAGTCATTTTTAGTAGTTATATATTCCATGCAGTGGGATATTCAGTGTTCTGGGTTTGAAACAGTTAGCAAAATATTACCTGCAAAAAAGGAGTGTGTGGAGAACCTCACATCTGATAGAGAATCCCTCCTTAATTTGGACTATACACTAGATCTCTTTTATGATAATGGTTAACGCTTTTAGTGAAAATGCTTCCTTTCTTTTGTGACTCACTTGATGTTAATGAATGAAGAACTGTCAAACAAGGTTCATTCTGTTTTTCAAGGAATCTGGTTTGTTGGAAGCCATTTATTGGAATGCAAATAATTGAAATTATTTTGTAGTATCAAATCAAATGCATTTTAATAATCAACAAACAATAAGTACAGTGGAATCTTCTGTTCTCTACTTCTTTCAGGAAATTGTGTGACAGTAAAAATGTCGTCTAACATAGTATATCTTTTGCAAAAGCCTGCTTTTTCTTTTATAATGGTCACATGAAGGATAACTTCAATATGTATTAAGATTATTTAATAAAAATTGTATCGAAAAGTAGGAATGTAGAGCAATAATTATTAATATATTCTTGTTCACTTTTTGTGACAGAATGGTGTCTTTCCTTTTGAATTTTTTCTTTCAGGCCTTTGATATCTTTCTCAGCTACAAATATCTTGAGGATTTAGCTCTTAATCCCCTCAAAATAGCATCACCTCCACCAGGCATCTCTTGTGTGTTTGGGATAGATAATCTGACTGCTTTTTTCATCTTTGTTTTCTTCACTGACATTTCTACTCCCTAAAAACATATCGAGGATTGGTCCAAATGTGGTGAATTCACTGTTCTTGTTTGTGAAAATAATTTTTTATTAAAAAAAAAATCTTTATAGCTCTCCCCACCACCATCCTACTCCACCCCCTCTGGTCTTTTGTTTATGTTTCACTCTTTCCAGCTGTCCTTAAATGTCTTCAGGATAACTTTAGTTGGATTTCTCAAAAAAACTTTCTTCAAATTGATTTTGTGAGGCAATACTGTGCACAATCTTTATCATCCTTTACTATGAGATGACAAATTGAATTTTGAAATGGTGTAGTCTTTGGGTTGAGGGGAATGAGAGAAAACAATAAAATAAATGTACACAACAGAGAACAAAGGAAAACCTGATGGAAGCATAGAAAAACTAGGTTGCTTTTAAACAATGCATAAGGTTTATTATATAGGTTTTTGAGAAATGGAGATTTATTGTTTTATATTGAATCCTCTCATGTTCTGCTGTTTACATGGAAATATTCTTATTTTTTTCTTTTCTCATTTTGTATTTGAAATTAATAAAAGATTTTAAAAAAGAAAAAAAAAAGAATGGTATGGACTTTGGCTACTAAATCCAACTATTGGCAAGTATACTGAATAAGGTAGTTATTATTCTCCTTATTATAGTTATTGATTTTTGTTTACTAAACTTTTATATGAAATTATTATAAATGATGTCTGTTTTGTTTCCTGAATACAAGTTCCATTTGTTAATACCAGTAACTTAAAAAAAATTGGACAGATTGAAGTTATTTAAATTGTAGGCCATGGATTTTTAATATTTTTATTTCTTCTAATTTTGCATTTATTTTGATGTGTGTGTTAACAAATAAGTTGTATGTCTGCATACAAATGGATGATATAGGAATGACCTCTACATAACTAATGAGAAATTTCCTCTTTTTCAAGATCTAATTAATTATTATTATTATTTAGGATGTTAGTTCTCACCATCAAAAGTCAGCTTAAGTGTAATGGGTAGATCTTTGTGTTAGGAGTTAGGAAGCCCTGACTGAAAATTCTACTTCAGATACTTATAAAATGTTTGACTTTTGGCAAGCCACTCAGAGCTTCAGTATCCTTCTCTGGAAAGAAAGTAAGGGAGTTGGACTTAATGACTTCTCAGATTTCATCCAGCTCTAATCTATGATGTATTTTGTTTTCTTGTCCAAATTTGCAATTTTGTCAGTATAGGGAATTCTCAGGTGAGGAAATTCTCTTTCCTAGCGCAGATTAGCAAATTTTCTTCAATTTTTAGTTTTAGTGTGTTGCAGGTGAGGATGGGGAAATGTTAGGCAACTTGCCCAGTGTTAAAAACCCAATCAACATATATCAGAAGTGGGTATTGTACTTAGATCTTCCTGACTGTACAAGGGACTCTGAATTATCCCATACTTCCTTACATCAAAGTATACATTGATATAATCTGGATGGTCCTTTTTAGAATGTTTCTACTTCTTGATCCTTTGCAACTGCCATAAGCTTCAATTATTTTCAAGGAAATCTTTTTGCAAATATGAGTCATGAACAAATACTTGTCAACATAAGATGACTAAATTTTCAGTGAAATGGCATTTATTAATTCCTTTGGATTGGTGATAAAATCAACTCTACAAATTCCTTTTTTCTCTCCAAAAAAAGAGCTTCAAATGAGTTGCTATTTCTTTCTTCCTTCTGATTTCATTTGTAACAAGAATATCATTTAATATGATTCATGTCCACTTGTTACTCACTGGAGAAGAACTTCACATTTACAATACAGGCAGCTTAATTAATACTTATGCACAGCCTAAGACCCATATGATTCTTATAAACACTGCTTCTTTCCCTATAACTCTGCCACCATCACAAGTGACTTGTAAGGAGACCACATAAGACTAAAGGTCACTTGGGTTTTTTTCCTGGGTTTTACAGGTCGTTCTGGCCAAAGAATTTATCAGCAGGTGCTCCAATCAGCCTACAAGTCATGATCCTCTCTGTAATTACAGAGGTTGAACTTAGAAAGCAGATTGATTATAAATTGAGACTTTGTACCATGAGACTTTATTTTGTTGCCTCATCATGTCATAGAAGTGATTCTGCTTCCCTAAGTCAGTCTATCAATAAACACTTATTAAGTGGCTACTATTTCCAGATAAAAATGCTAAATGCTAGGGATATAAAAAGAAGCATAAGATAGTTGCTGCCCTCAAGGAGATCACAATCTAAGGGGATGACAACAAATGGGTAATGTCCAAGAAAAATAATTAAGAGCTGGAAGGCACTAGGGTTGAGACGGATTGTAAAAGATTGGATTTTTAACTTGGATTTAAAGGAAGCCAGGAGAGCCAGTAGGCAGAGATGAGGATGGAGTACATTTCAGACATGAGGGACAGAGAAGTGGCAGGCATGGTTCTACATGCTTATAAAAATTCCAGTCCTAGAATTACCAAGTTAATTTTTTTAAAGAACTCAATATTTGTTCATTTAGTTTCTTTAGTTTCTTATCTTCATCCTAAGATCCTATTGTTAAAACACTGAATAATTAACTTTGAATTTAACAAAAGAAATAGAAGCACAAGTGAATAAATATCACTTTAAATGGAAAAAGTATTTGGATGAATATAGAAGTGCTAATAAGGTATAGCTTACTAATTTTGTCATTGGTGGATATTAGTGGCATTAAAAAATAAGGTAATCTTGGATTTTAATAACAAAGGATTTCCAAAAGGTTGGTAAAACTTTAATTGTTTTGTTTTAGAGTGATTTTCTCTTGCTGTACAGTATTTTCTCTCTAGCCATGGTTCACATGTCTAGAATTATGATGATCACACCTTAGATGGCTTCATGAATTGATTTTTTATAAAATGTATCATTCAATGGGAAACTTTTTGGTAATGGACATTTCCAGAGTTGTTACAGTTGATTATTACACAATAGTCCATACCTGGTCCTATTACTTGAAACCTTTCCAGGTGAGTAAGATGTGTCAGAGATTTATTTATCACTTTAAGAGCTCAGGATCACACCCGTGCCTGGATAAAGCTATGAAGGAAGATGCCAGCAGAGGAATACATTTTATATCTGTTCAGATTTTAATGTATGATCTTGAGGTTTTGAACAAATTTAAAGATACAGGACTTCAATGATGAATCAAGGATGTTTTGCTTTAATAGCCTGAAATATAAATGAACTCTGATTTGATTATGTAGATTATTCATACTAGCAATTATAGACCTTTTGTGTTCTAAAAAATATTCTGCTTGATTATTGTTACCTTGATGTGATCTGGCTTTGAGTTGAGAACTGTCAATCTGCCTCCTGGGAGAGGCTTCCTAGTCTTAGGAATTAGTAGCCTACTATTAGTCTACATACAGCTGAGATGTCTGGCAAGTGTCCCTGAAGAGATAAAACCTAGCAGCTCAGAAGGTAGTATAGGTCAAAATGACACACATAGAGGAAAAAAAAGCAGAACCTCCCCTTTCTTCTCCCCCACCCCAAAATGCAAGAGATATAGAAAAGGTAGAGATATGATATTCAATGGGAAGAGAGAGACACAAACAATAAGACATTCATATGCAGACCTAGCAAGAGCAAAACCTCGTGGAGCCTGCCCAGAGTGGATAGTGTAATCACATTATCAGAGTCCTGAAGCTCCAAAAGCATCAAATAACCTTAAACACAGTAGTTAGTGGGTAAACATTTGTTAAACACTAATTATGTGCCTGGAACTATGCTAAATGTTGGGAATAGAAAAAGCAGCAAATTCTTACCCTGCCTTCAAGGAGCTTACATCTAATGGGCAATAAGCAAATATGTACAAAAATGTTATGTCCGGAATAAATAGAAAATACTTAAAAGAGAGAAAGGCACATATATTTTCTATATTTGTATATTCAAGTATATGCCTTAGCCACAAGTTTGCCACCATATGTGATCTATTTCTTTTCTTCCCATTGGTATATGTATCCATAGGAGAGTTATACTAGGTTTATGAAGGAGTGTGTTCTGTTGTTGCTTTTGTTTCTGTGCGATTTTATTGTATGCCTTTGGTTGGGATTAATTTGTCCTCTAGATGGCTGGGGAAAAGTACTCATTTGTGGATAAAGAGGAACTAGGTTGCTGAGTGGTTGGAAACCTACAGAATACCTTAATGCAGGAGTAGCTTTTAGAGGACTCCATATGTGAGAAGGAAATTGCTTTAAGCGCTATACCAACTTTCTCCTCCTTGTATTTGGTACATTTTTGTCTGCTTCTCTTAATACCCTTCCTCATTCCATCTGGCTTATGTTTAATTTTTGTTCTTAACTTCTTCCCCAGATTTTGTCTTTCTGCCTCCCTCCCTGACTCCCTGTTTATTCTGTTTAATTTTACAGAAATGTTGAAAATGGATCACAAAGTTGATTTCCACAAGAACACTAAACCAGATCTTGTTCCAGCTGTAGTTGCTGCCCATTAAATACTCCCCTTTCTGACTCACCATAATCAGATTTTAATAATTTTCCCATTTTCCAGAAATCTTCATCAAATTCTTATTCTATCACACCCAATTTGGACAAACAGCAAGTAATAGAAACTTTAACAACCAAAGCATTTGCTGTTTCAATGACATGATGCTTTTAGGATAGCTATTGGAAATTTGGAAGAAATGAAGACTCTTCTCCTTTTTCCAGTGTAAAGACCAAGACCATACATAAGCTACCATCCCATTGAAGTTCAGAGATGATAGTTGCCATGGAGAATGACTGTAATGGCCTTAGTAGATAATTCAAATGACAATCACAGACTATTGAAGCTGAAGAGGATCTTAGACATCACTGGCTCTAATCCCTTTGGAGGTCTAAGAGTTTCAGTGACATCCTCAAGTTACAAATTTAAGGCTCAAAGCCATATCTTCTAATTGCAAATCCAGTCATCTTTTGGCACCTTAGCATCAATTATCTAGCTTAAGTGAATTCTGAGGAAATTGGAAGTCTGGGACTGCTGCATATAATTGGGAATCGAAAACATGTACATGTCTGCAGAATATATGTTCAGTAAAAAAAAAAAAAAAAAAAAAAAAAAAAGACATCTCTCTTCTATCTCCTGTTGTCTTTCTGTATCAGCTCCTGGAGCCTGACTCTGTATCTCACCTATTCATAACTCTCTTGGCCTGTGGAAACTTTTTCTGTTCACAACATTGTCATCAACCTCTGGGTCTTCTCCTTACCAACCCAAATTCTAATTATTCATTTTATTTGCTTATTAATTACTTACCCTTAGCTCATTTTCAGGATTTTCTAGTCCCTTCCTGTACAAGAATATTCAGGTTGAAACAATTCTCTATTGCTCAAGACAGAGAAGTTTTTAGTGAGTATTGTGGAAGTTGTCCAATTCCATGGGCACCCAAATAGGAGCCTATATCAGTGCCTGAAAAAAAGATAAAGCTTTAGGGATTTAATCAGCTTAAATTTCCCTATTCATCATCAGAGTATTGTACTGCCTCTTCCTCTTTTACCTCAGACCACTTTTTGATGCTTATATTTCCTGAATAAAATTTTACTCTAATTATACTATCTCCCCTTGACATTCATCTTTATGGAGTTTTTCTCTAGTTTTCCATGAGGAAGAATGGACTTTGTCACTTTTCTTTTACCTTAGGATCCAGAAGTTTAAGCTTCAGTTTTCTTCACTCTCTCTCACCTTCCAGATCTAATCTGTTGATAAAGCCTGAGGATTTTACCTTTGTAACATTTCTTGAATACCTCCTTGACACTTCCTACTAGTCTGGTTAAGGCCCTTAGCACTTCACACCTGAATTATTATAATAATAGCCTACTAGTGGGTCTGCCTGCCACAAGTTTCTCCCTACTCCATCCTCCGTTCAGCTGTTAAAGTGATTTTCCATAAGCATATGACTCACCATGTTTCCCCTAGCCTTCAAAAAACTCCAGTGGCTCCCTATCACCTTCAGGATCAAATGCAGAGTCCTCCATCATTCAAAGCTTTTCATAACTTGTCAACTTTCCAGTATTTTCAACATTAAGCACCCTCATGTAGTCTTCCTCATCTCTACCTCTTGCGCTCCTGGACTTCCTTAAAGGCCTAGCTAAAATCCTACCTTCTTTAGGAATGCTTTCCTGACTTCCTTAGTTAATACTTTCCCTCTACTAATTATTTCCTGTAAATAACTTATTTGTATATAGTTATCTCTTCCATTAGATTGTGAGCTTCTTGATAGTAAGATTGTCTTTTGCCTCCTTTGTATTCCTGGTACTTAGAACAGTGTCTGGTTCCTAGAAGACATTAAATGCTTTTTGACTAATTGGCTTTTATTTATTTATTTTTTTGATAATAGCTTTTTATCTTCAAAATACATGCAAAGATAGCTTTCAACATTCATCCTTGTAAAATCTTGTGTTCCATTTTTTTTCTACTTCCCTTTTTCCCCACTCTCTCTCCCCTGAACAGCAAGTAATTCAATATTTCCTAAACTTGTGCAGTTCTTCTATACATATTTCCACAATTATCATGTTGTGCATGAAAAATCAGATCAAAAAGAAAAACAAAATGAAAGAGGAAAAAAAAAGCAAGCAAACAACAACAAAAAAGATAAACATATTATGTTGTGATTCACATTCAGTCCCCACAGTCCTCTTTCTGGATGCAAATGGCTCTCTCCATCACAAGACTTTTAGGAGAGGCAGGCCCATGCCATACTTACTAACAGATTAGGAAAAAATTAACTTTTCTTTGAACAGGAAGATTTATTCATTCTTAAAACCTGGGTATAATAGACAGTTTTTTCTCCAGAAAAATAGTCTTCAATCCAGGTGGAAAGCTTTCCTGTGGCACAAAATCTAGCTAATTAAGTAGCACCTACAAGCATTAAATTTGCTTTTTAACTCTTTTATCTCTTGCAACAGCAATAAGGTCTATGTTCCAAGTCTCTATATGTTCAGAGCAAGAAAATCTTTATAATTCTTTCTTAAGTTGTCATGGCCAAACTGTACTCCCTCAGAATCTCTTCTTGCTTCCCCTCAATAAACTGCCCATTGCTATCTGGGTCTAAACCCTCTCCTTCCCAACTTCAATTTTCTTTTGCTTTACATACAAATGAATAGAAATAATACATTGCCTTTAGGAAGAAATTAAGTTTTGATATTTTGTGGATCCCAGTATAATTCTCTGAGTCTCCATCTGTTATTCTTCATCCTTACTATATGACCAGTTCACTTATCTTTCTATTCATACATATCCTTGCTGTCCTTGGAGCTAATTATTAAACTCAAGTTGTTGTTGTTACTATGCTGCTACAGTCTACTTACATCCACTATGTATCTGGGGAAATGCTATTCTTCAGAGATTGTGGTGTTGTATGATTTTGCCCTGTCTAATTATTTTCAGTCACGCACAAATCTTCATGACCCCATTTGGGATTTTCTTAGCAATGATATTGGAGTGGTCTGACATCTTCTTCTCCAGCTCCTTTTACAGATGAAGAAATAAGGAGAGTAGGTTAAATGATTTGCTCAGGATCACACAGTAAGTAAGTATCTGAGGCCAGATTTGAACTCAAGAGAACTAGTCATCTTGGTTTCAAGCCCAGAGCTCTATCTACTGTACCACCTTGCTGCCTATTCTATGATCTGCAATCCTATAACATTAATGGAAGAATATGCATTTTTTAAAAATGGGCTTTTGCAAAGGGAAACTGTGGAATATTAATTGATAGGATATAACACATTACTGACAATGACTTGCATGTAAGAAGTGAATTTTGTGAATTGAAAGTGGAAACTTCTCCTGGGAGTGAAACCAACAGGAGAAGGTAGCATGTTTGGGATATTGTGAAGTTTCCAGGCCACAAAAAGAGATTATTTCTGGAGAGATAGGGGTGTGGGATAAGGACCAGCTTATGGTCACTGCAAAGGAAAAACCTATCTTGGTTGATGACAAAGTTTCTACTCTACGGAGACTGGGACAGAGGACAGAACTAGGTGTTGGTCTGATAGGAAAGCCCACAGACTCTTTAGAAAAAGTGTTATCCTTGCTTCCTATATTTCTCATCCTTGACCAGAGTCAGAACTCTGATTGTCTTTCTCTGATTATTGCTCTATGTAAAAGACATTCTCAAAGACATGTAAAACCAGAAAAGAAAGTGGGACTCTATTTTATTAGTGCTAGGGAGAGCTGATATACTACCCTGCTTTTCTATAGATTCCATGAAATGTAGGATATTCCAAAATTCTTAGTGCAGTTTTAAAATGTAAAAGATCTAAAAGAAGGCAACCTTCTTGTGGGTTAAATTCTTCAAGGAGGATTCATGGAAGGAAGGATAAAGACAAGAGTTGCACAGGTTAAGAAAGTATTAATGGAATATGGTTAATATATTCAAATTCCTTTCTTTCTACAGAGCTTCTCCAAGATATTGTTCTAATGGACTACTTAATAGGCTGCCCATCCAACAATATGGCACAATTTGGTTTAATGTGCATTCTTCATTTCCTTGGTTCTTCGAATGGGGATTAGAAAACTGACTCTTTTGAGAGAATATGGGTTTCGTTGAAGAGACTTTAAAAGGTACCAAAGATTGAGGAAATCAGCAAGTCATTCAATAATAATGGCTAACATTTATCCAATGCTTTAATTTGTAAGACATTTTACTGTTGTTTATACTATTTGATTCTCACAATTGCCCTTCAAGCTAGGTGTTATAATAACCTCCATTTTATAAATGAGGGAAATGAGGCTGAATGAGGTTAAATGATTTTTTCTGGGTCACACAACTAGTAAGTATGTTTGAGACAGGATTTGAACTTACCTGACTCTAAATCCAATGCTTTATCCATTATACAATAGTATCCAACCAAAGCATCTTTGAAGCAGGGGTTCTTAGGCTAAGGAGTATGAACTTAACTTTTTAAAAATAATTGTTTTAATTGGTTTCCTTTGTAATCCTATGCATTTTATTTTGTGCATTTAGAAACATTATTCTGAATGGTCCATAAGTTCACTAGATTGCTATAAGGTTCCATGACACAAAAATGATGAACAATAGAGAATCCCAGCTCTGAAAAAGGAGACATTCTGAATAACTGAATAGTGATGCTGAGATGAATCTTTTCAAGCTTGATGAAGACAATCTTATAAATCAGAGATTAAGTGCTCTTGAGTCCCTCAGTAGAAACTGACTGGCATTAGGAAGAAGTTCCTGTAATAACTCACTTCTTCAAAAAGACAGACACAAAGGCATAATGAACTCAATCCCTGGTTAGTCTTGCCAGAAGATTTTGATCTTGAACTAATTGTTCAAAGAGTGCAAAGCCAAGAAAAGAGTGACACGCTTATTTCAACAGTACTACTTGTGCTACACATCTTACTAGTTTAATATCAACATACTGGCAAATGAAAATAAAAATGATGGGTTACTGAATTACATTTTAAATCATTGTCAATGTGCATTTATTAATCTTTTTTGTCTCATTCTTTTTATTTGTGAGAAAATAAAGAACTGTCCTATACCAGATCTATATTGTACAACTGAGCACTTCCTGCATCCTATCCATATTTGGAGACAGACCCTAATCAGGAGCTAAATTGGAACTTTAAATGATTTTTTTCTTCTGGAGTTCCAAGATGGATATGAGTACTAGATCAAATGAGAAGAACTGACCCCTTATTTTGGAGACTGGACTCTACTGGGGCTGAACCCAGGATCTGAAGAGTGAACCTAGATATGAGGACATTTGGTTGTTGAAGGCATTTCCAGTACCTTAGGTCTATAAATAGTTTTCTTGTTACATAGATATTAGTTACTATTCAGGAAAACAAGAATCTATTTCCAACTATTTCTAGGGCTCTTTTTTTGATACAATTGTATATACAGTAAGTATTATCATATAATGTAGTATATCATTGCATTTTTCCAATTTCTGCCATTCTCTTGATTAACAGAGTGATCTCCAAAGAACAAAGTTTAAATTCTTAAGGTCAATTCTTAATCTGAATCACTTCTCCTAGATCTTCATCATGCAGTAACTTCTGCTACCAGTTATCCAAGGACAGATGAAGCAAGTAGTTTGGTTTCAGGACAATGTTGCACTACTGATAGAATGTCTGGCAGAAATCATAGCCTCCAAGCTATGCTTTCTTTCTTCTTCTTTTTTTAAAAATATTTTTTACTAATATCTTTTGTTTTTACATTGCCTGTATTTCCTCCTTTTCTTCTCTACCAGAAAACAGTCTCTTATAACAAAGAATTTTTGAAAAAGAAAATAAAAAGTAAAAAGAAAGAATAAATTATTTTGACACTAAACAACATGATATTTTATGGAGTATACCACAATTGTGGACCTTCAATTTTTGAAAAAAAAAAAAAAAAAAAAAAAAAAGGAGAATTTTCATGGATGAGTCTTCTCATAATTTTACTTTGGGCCAAGCATGTTCTTTATGATTTCACAACATTCAATTTCAATTGTTTTGTGACTGTTATTCTTGACATTTGCATAGTGACAGTTTCAGCTGCATTTTCTTATGACAGAGAGGTTTCTCTTAATATCACAGATTACCTTTACTCTGGATGTTACCTTGGTTTTAAATATTCATGATCTAAGAGAATGGGTATCTACCTCCATATGACTGTTCATTGGCTGCTAGTGTGCTATGAAATCTTAGTTAACTAGTGCCATGATTCAGGCTATATAAAAAAAATAATAACTTTATTTATTATATATTTAGAAGAAATAACAAGTTATATATAATAGATTTATAGTTTCAGGTGCAATTATATTTTTATTATTATATTATAGAAATTCTTGTTTTATTACATAAATTAAAAATAAAATAATTTAAAAAAAATAAATGAACTCCATATCCACAGCATTATAACTTACCAGTTCTCACTTCAAAGATAAGAAGTCCAGTTTTTAAATGAGACAAGGAAACTCACTATCAATAAATACTCTGCTGGCAAATGATGCCTTTTGCTCTCCTTCCATAAAACTATTACAAAGCTTTCTGTCAGTGCCTAGCACTGATTCACAAGTGAATCAATTCACCAAGTCATTAAAGGCTTATTTTTCTAGTTTCAAAGATCACCCAATGGTGTTGGAAGGTTTTGATTGGGTTGCTCCCTTTTGTTCTGTTTGTGATTTTCAACTACATACTCATGAATAAGATCACTAGAAAGTCAGAGACTGTTCTGTAAAAATTTCTGAGAGACAAGTAGATGTCAAGATTCTTTGGAGGTATTCTCTATTTTTATGGGATCAATACTCCTTGCAGAAATACCATATGACAATGGCTCTGTAGAACACACACCTGTCAATTGACAGCTTCATATCTATTTCTTCTAGCTGCTTTTACACTTTCATTACATTTTCCTTATGATTTTGCAATAGCGTTTCACAAATTATGATTTCATTCAATATATCAACAGTTTCAGGTATTTCTTGTTAATAACTATGTCCATGAACCATTAGAAAGCAGTAAGGTCCTTACTCCTATTCCTTACTCCAGTTCTATGGGAGAAAACATATAATCTCTTGCTGGACAGAATTCTGCTTTTTAGTCATAGCTATAGTACCCAGTGAACAAAAAGTCAGACAGAGTCCCTTCTGATAAAATTAAGTTTTCTTTTAGACTTCTAGTGGATAAAGAACCCTACTTGGAGTCAGGAAGATTCATCTTCTTAATTTTGAATCTGATCTCAGACACTTACTAGTTTGTGACCCTGGGCAAGTCATTTAAGCTGGTTTTTGACTCAGTTTCCCCAACTGTAGAATGAATTGGAGTAGGAAATGGCAAACCACTTCATTATCTGTTTCAAGAGAATCCCAAATGGGGTCACAAAGAAATCATTCCTGAAACAGCAGAACAACAGCAGCTGTGGATATTACAGGTAGACCACAATTGCAGATAACCCTTTAATTTAGGGTTAGTTAGCCATCCTTCAATATTCCTGGAATTAACATGGAAATATATGTGCACTGAAACAAAAGATAAACTTGGGAGGAGAGGTCATTGCTCTCCACTCATGTAGCTAATTTTAGTTTTATATGTTTTAGTTATATATAGTTCTGATTATTTTTGTGCTGTATTTTAGGGAAGAAAAAACCTTGCTATCCATCTCCTTCAATTGTGAGAAGACCCAAGAAACATTGGGTGATTCTGTTGCTGACTGTGCCCATCACTGAAAGAGCCTGGCAGTTATGGCATTTGACTCATGGACATCAAAAATTGTTGCATTTCAAAACCCTCAGGAATCACTGGATTCTCTGAAACATGAAAAGATTGTTGTAGGACTTCAAAACCCTCAGGAATCATTGGATTCTCTGAGACATGATAAGACTGTTGTAGGATTTGAATGCCCTCAGTAATCATTGGATTTTCTGAGAAATGATAAGACTGTTGCAGAACTTCAAAATCTGCTAGAATCATTGGATTCCCTAACACATAAAAAGACTGTTGTAGGACTTCAAAAACTTGTGGGGATCATTGGATTCCCTGACACATGAAGCAATGGACAATAGATTGTTTTTGGATTATCTCTTGGCTGCTGAAGGAGGCGTAGGTGTGACTGTTGTTTACATATCCTTCTTCTAGGACTTCTGGAAATCTTTTACAATATCATGTTGATTTATATTGTTTATTATTATCACTACTTGCATGTACAATTCATATTTGTTACACCACATTAAGCCTGTACTGACTGTGGGGAGAGCCATCACTAATAGCCTGTGCATTATTTCTATGTGCTTGTATGTAATGCCTCCCATGCTGATGGGTTTGTGCATACCTGTTTCTAATAAGACGCTTCAGCCCAGAAATCCACTAGCAATTCCCACTTCCCCTTTGGTGCTTTTCATCTCCCTTCCTGATATGTCAGGGAGGGCATGATCATCTCCTTTTTAGTGCTTTCACTTCCCTTCCTGAGAAGTCAGGTGGAGCGTGATCACCTTCTTTTGGGATTCTCACCTCCCTGAGAAGTCAGGGATGGCCTGACCACCTGTGTTCTAAAACAAAAGAAAGTGGGAGATGTAGAGGGCTGAAACTGAGTTGATGCACTGAGGTCCAACCACTTAAGGCTAATTACCAATTGGACAATACTCTATTAGCATATGCTTGGAGAAAGAATAGCCCTGCCCACTACTCTGTGCTGGTTTGATATGTTGGCATATAGACAGATTTGGAGGAGGCATTAGAGGGTGGAGTAGAACAAACGAGTGTGACTCTGGGAGGTAGAAAAAAGGAGATTCCTGTGTCCATTCCTCTCCTCTCCCTTCAACAAAGAATAAAGATCAAGGACTTTTGCTTATCTTGACTCAGGCTGATTCTAAAGTACCCAGAACGCTAATTTGGCCTTCACAAAGTTTGGCAAGGGTAAATGTTGAAAACTATTTTTGTATGTATTTTGAAAATAAAATTAAAAAGAAATAATAATTTTTTAAAATTGTGTTAGTTTTTGACAGCCATTTACCATTTTTTGGTGTATACTAAGTGAGGCACCCTATTTTGCGGCTACTTTTCTCAACTCCCATTCTCATTCCTTGATCAAATCTCCAGAGAATGCTTAATAACTTTTGTCCTCAGAATTCTAAAGGCAACACTCTAGAGTTAGGGGCTTCTTGTACTTGTGCTTACACTCTCCCCTCCCTTGAATTTCCCCTCTTTTTCACTGTCATCAGTCATAGATTAGCTTTTAGAAAAAGACATTTACTAGGGTGATATAATAAGACTAGTTGGTCTATGATACCACCTTCCCTCTCTCCCCTCAAAAAAGTAAGAGATATACTTTCTCATAAGTACATATAGTGTATAGGAGAGTTGGTTTTAATTGTACAAAACTATAAGAGTCAACTGAGCATGCTTAGTTACCATGTGTCTTATGGGTTGTTCTATTTTTAATTCATTCAAGAGAATTTTTCCTAAAGAGATCACCTCTTGGCAGCATTTTAACAGTTATTTTATCATCTCATTATTTACTGTTTTTCTATGACTAGGTCCTGGGACTACATCAATTGAACTGGTAGGGGAAAAGTAACAAATCTCCTTCTCCTTTCAATTAAAAGGTCTGACTACTGTGACTTAGATTACCTACAAATGACCTGAGAACTAAATCAGAGATGTGTCAGATAAGCACCTTTAGCATAGTTTGACTTAGATTCACCATCTGCCAGGGCAACAGAACATGCTGGTAGCTTGCAGGCAGAAAATTTAGACATCCATTCTGCATTATAGTTTGGTTTGGGGAACACAAAATTATAGCATGCTGTTACCATTACAGACCATCATGCTCCTGCCAGTGTTTGAAACCAAATACAATAACTGATCTTTATTATTTTTCTTCTTAAATTGTTGTTTTCCTACTGTTAAATCCCCTGTTCACTATCCCAGTATTGACACTCACTTTTTAATTTGGGCACCTAGGAGAACTATACTATCATTCTCATCACTCTCTTATGAGTTCAGTCAGAGAAGCCCTACACTTAAAAAAAAATAAATGATCTTAAAATGTCATAGTATCCAATCTTTCACCATTGATTCTTTTAGAATCTACTTTATATTAGATATAAATTGATTCTATCACTGTATTTAGGAGATACAAGGTTATATCATGGGAAAGGGTATAGGGATTGGTCTTGTGATTTCATTGGCTCTCAGGTAAGGAGTTTTACAAAAACAGGTCAATATTCTCTCTACTACTTAGTTTTAGGAATCTTCCTAGAATACTGAATGATTCCATGAACTGCTCAAAATAATAAGGTCAAATATGTATCAGATATGTCCTGATCTTATAGCTTGTTTATTTTGAGGTAAATAGTATTTTTCCCAGAAGCCAAATAAGTTCCAAATAAGGATATAAATTTTGTTTAAAAATGCATTTAGGCTGCTAGATTTTTCAAAATAATTTGCAAATCTGCACTGAACTAACAGGTTTTGACAGTATCATTGTGGATCAATGATTACGAAAACTGACTTGGCTTCCAAAATAATTGGAACATGGCAATTAAGCAACTTAACTTGTTATTTTAGAAATAGTATAGTTAAATGAATTGCTTTGGGCAAGCTGAATAGGGAAATCTTTGGGGGGGGCCTTGGAAATATGTGCATATTAATAATAAATGATTTTTGTCTTCATGATTTGCATTTTTGGAAACTAATTCATTTTCTGATATTAATTAAGATTAAAACAAAGAGCGTCTGCAGTTTGCTTTGAGATCCTCAGACATCATCATAAAGGTCAAATTTTGGTTGCTTATTGTCCAAATATATAAAGTTTGTCAGCAAAAAAAAAAAATTACAGGAGTATTATGCTTTATGTTGACAAAATAATTTGGTTACAATTGACTTAAATTGTAGAAAAGTAAGCTTTGTCTTCATCTCAGAGAATATGAAAACCCATATTTGTTTATGACTAAGACTAGTCAATTCATAACTTGACTTTGGCTTATGAGGTAAGCTAGTAAGCTAGCTAGTTAAGTGTCAAAGGTCAGATTTGAACCTTTCTTCTGTTTTTCTGTTGTTGTTTAGTACTTTAGTCACTTCTATTTGGCTTATGAAATAAAGGATAAATGTCAAAGAGGCACACAAATTGAAAATAAGAAAAACATATTCATCAATAAGGTAATGGAAGAATCATTTAGCTTCCTATTGTAACAGACATCTAGCCAATATTTACTTGTAAGCAACATCTATACTTAGCATTTTTATTAAAAGATCTTTTGGAAAATATAATAAGCTGTCATTTAGGGCCTTAAGAACAAAGTAGACAGTCAATATTTATTTGTTGATTGATTGGAAGAAGTGTGGTAGAGGAGAAAAAAAACTCTGTATTTGATGTCAGAGGACTTGGGTTCTACTTTTGTTGTTTTAAGTACTAACCGGTTAAGTTTTATTTGATCATCTCAAAATTTTCTGTGGATTTCACTATCATCTCAATGCACATCATTTTCAGACCTTTTCATCTAACTCTAATCTTTCTTTTGACCTCTAGTATCCTGGCTCTCACTGCCTACTATACATTTTGAGCTGGATGTCTCATAGACATGTAATTTTCTTAAAGGCAGGAAATGTTCATTGCCTTTATTTTAGTATCCCTGGCACTTAGCATGATGTGTACTTAATGTTTAATAAATAGTTATTAATTAATTTTTATCTTAAACTGAAGATGTCTGGAACCAAACTTACTACTTCCCCCAACATATCCCAAAACTCTTCTATCTTCAGAATTTCTCAATTACTTTTGAGGGCACCAATATCTTTCTGGTCACCTGAATGCCACTCTTTATACATCGCTCTTTCTTCTCCTGCCCCATCCTGCAATATTCAATTCATATCCACGTTCTATTGATACTGATGGAATAGTGAAGAGAGTGCTCAGTCTGGAACCAGGAATATGTAAGTTCAAATCCAGTCTTTGATACTAGTTGTGTGACCCTGGGTAAGTCACTTTACCCGTTTGCCTCAATTTCTTCTGATATAAAATGACCTAGAGAAGAAAATGGCAAACCACTCCCAAATCTTTGCCATGAAAACCCCAAATAGGGTCATGAAGTGTAGAACATGACTGAAACAATGGAGCAACAAAAATTGTTACTACCTTCTTTATGTGTCTTATATGCATTCTTCTTTCTTTTGTTACCACCGTTCCCCTGGTACAAGTGCTTATCACCTCATTCTTAGACTATTGGAACATCTTCTGTTTGGTCTCCCTGCCTCCAAGTCTTTCTCTGCTCCAATCCATCCATTACTCTGCTATTAAATTAATCTTCCTAAAAGCAAATCTGACCAAGTCATTCCTTCTTCACATTTAGTCAACCCTAGGCATTCTCTAATACTTCTAGGAACAAGGTTAAAATCCTTGATTTAGTTTTAGAGCCCTTCACAACCTAGTCCCTTCTTACTAAAGTGTTATTACTCCCCACTCTCACCTCCCTTCCACTCTGTGATTCAGTGACACTGGCCTCCTTGATATCCCTTGCACAAAATATTCTGTCTCTCCACTCTGAGCATTTTCAGTGGCTTTCTTCCATCACTGGAACTTTCTTCTTCCTATCTCCATCTCCTGGTTTTCAGGCTTCCTTCATGTACCAGATAAAATTTCATCTTTTGCATCTTGTCTTTCCTAATTCCTATTAATGCTAGAGCCTACCTTCAGTTGTCTCCCATTTATCCTGTTTATCTTGTTAATATTTTCATTTTGTCTCCTTCATTTTCTGCAGGTTTCTTAAGTGGAGGGACTATTTTTTGGTATCCCCAGTGAATAGCACAATCCCTGATGCACAGTAGAGAGTAAATTCTTGTTAACTTGACTTGACATACAAGGGTAGAACTTGCTCTCTTCCATTCCTTTCAACTTTAACAGTTTATGAGATCAGATGATGGCTAAAAAATCTTGTGGCATTGTATTTTTGCTGAATGAGGAGACTGATTTAAATGATTTAAGAATAAACTCTCTATGATATATTCTTTAGTATTTGCTTGCAATATAATAACCTATCATAAGCATGCTATGAGTTAGTATTTAGTTCTATTTTACTAAAGGCATTATTTGATTATAAGTTGGAGAAGACTGATTTGTCAAAGTATGAACAAAATATGTCTATATTTTGAGTCACAATGCCTGCCAGGGTTTGTAATAGTTATGTGAATATTGCTCAGGCTTCATCTGTATGTTTATTCTCTGTGTTTGTTGGAGGCATATGAAAGGTCCTCCTGGGATCTGCATGTTTACCTATGTGCTGCTGATTTGAATTAGTTGTGGAAGCTTATTCCCAAACTCCCTAAATCCCAATTCAAGGAATCAAAATCTCAATGAGCCAATGTAGGAAGCTATATTCTTTAAGGGAATATTCGTTGTTGTTATTGAGTTATATCAATCATGTTGAACTTTTTATGACTCTATTTGGGGTTTTCTTGGAAAAGATACTGGAATGGTTTTCCATTTTCTTCACCAGCTCATTAACTGAGGCAAAATGTCTTGCCCAGGATCATATAATTAGTAAGTGTCTGAGGCTAGATTTGAATTCAGGAAGATGTCTTCTTGACTCCAGGCCTGGTGCTCTATCCACTGTATTACCTAGCTGCCTTTAAGGGAATATGCTACTTTCTAATGGAAAATTAATTTCTTTTACAATTATATTAGGTCTTTCAGTACATTAAGATAACAAACAATAAGAATTTGTTGAATGTCTTTTCTTTTTGATGCTAGTATTACAAAGGCAAAATGAAATAATTCCTATTCTTGAGAAACTTGCAATCTTTATGTATTAATACAAAATCACTGGTGTGTATGTTGGGGAAAGGGGGGAGACAGGAGAAGAAGGCATAACCAGCTGGGAGATAAGGAAAGACCTCATGTAGAAGGTGGTTCTTGAACTGAGTTTCAAAAGAAACAAGAGATTCAAAGATGTGGAAGAACTGAAGTTTAGGCATGGGTGATAGCCATAGCAAAGGAATACCTTGGGAAATGGAGTATATAACATGAGACTAGACTGCCATTCTGGGTGAATAGGCATCTTTGGGAAAGGGGATTAGAAAGGGAAGTTGGAGCTCAGTTTTGGAGTGCTTGAAAAAAGTCAAATAGAAAAATTCTTATTTGCTCCTGAAGACAACAGGAAGCCAGTGAAGTTTTTTGAGGAGAGGTGTGACATGATTAGACTTGGGCATTAAGAAAATCACTCTGGCACTTGTATGAAAATTGGATTAGAGTGTGGAAGGAAAGTAGGAGGAGTGGGGAGAGTCCAAGTTTGAGGGAGAGGAAGCATACCTGGGGTGCTTCTTAAAGTGGTGGTCCCGTTAATACATTGTTGGTGGAGTTGTGAATTGAGCTAACCATTCTGGAGAGCAATATAGACTATGCCTAAAGGGCTATCATACTGTACATACTCTTTTATCCAGCAGATATTTTATCCAGCAGATATCTCTATTAGACCTGTGTCCCAGAAATCATTAAAAAAATAAAAATAAAAAAAAATAAAAAAGGGAAAAGCACCTACCTGTGCAAAAATGTTTATGGTGGCCTTTTTTGTAGTTTCCAGAAACTGGAAACTGAGTGGATGCCCATTAACTGGAGAATGGCTGAATAAGTTACAGTATATGAATGTAATGGAATATTATTGTTCTGTAAGAAATGTCCAACAGGATGATTTCAAAAAAAGCCTGGGGAGATTTACATGGATTGATGCTAAGTGAAGTGAGCAGAAGCAAGAGAACATAATACACAGAAACAAGATTATACAATGATCAGTTCTGACAGACATGGCTCTTTTCAACAGTAGGGTGATTTTGACCACTTTCAATAGCCTTGTGACGGAGAGAGCCATCTGCATCCAGAGAGAGGGCTGTGGGGACTGAGTGTGGATCACAATGTAATATTTTCACTCTTTTTGTTGTTTGCTTGCATTTTGTTTTCTTTCTCATTTTTTTCCTTTTTGATATAATTTTTCTTGTTCAGCATGATAGTTGCAGAAATATGTATAGAGGAATTGCACATGTTTAACATATATTAGCTTGTTTGCCATCTAGAGGAGGAGATGGAGGGAAGGGAGGGAGAAAAAAAATTGGAACACTAGGGTGAATGTTGAAAAACATGCATATGTTTTGAAAACAAAAAGCTTTAAAAATTAAAATGATGGTTCCAAGTGGTCCCCAATAAGGAGAGAAGGGTCTTTCTGTATTAAGAGTTGAAGGATGCAGGTTAGGCAGGAGAAATTCTATCATTATTCTACTTGTACATTTTAGCAATGATGAACTTGAAATTTGAGCACTACTATTTTAGTAGCTTAGAACACTATCACTGAAGTCAGATGATTTGGGTTTAAATCTTCCTTTTAAATTCTCCCTCCTCTGATGTTTATGACCAGGCTGACTTTAGGCAAATTACTTCATGTCCCTGGCCCTCTGTTTACTCCTCTGTAAAAGGAGTAAGTCCCAAGTCTCCCCTAGCTAGCTGTTTGGTTGTGGGAGACATTTGCTTTAATGTGTTTTTCATAAGATTATAGAGTAAGAAAGGTGTTCAGAGGCATGAATACTTGAAAATGGCCTGAGAGCGAGCTAGTATTGGTATAGTTGAAGGGAGGCTGGAGGCACTCCTCAGCTTTGAGAAAATGCTTGAAGGAGAGAGTGGAATGAGAATAAAATACTGTGCATTGTGAATGCCTGGGACTGTGATCTGGTGGCTGGGGTACAATTCCTCCTTCTTTTATTTCTCCTCCTTTTTTCCACCCAAGCATAGACCAGTACTGAGGGATAGTGATTCTACAGAGTACAATAGAATCAAGTCATACAATTAATTTATGTAGATTTAACCATACTAGAGAGAAAATGAAATAATCACTTGAGAAGTGAAGCCAATTGTAAGTATAGTAAGAGCCATTGTACAAACTCAGTGAGCATATGCTACAGAGTGAATGTGAGATGCAAGACTGGCTGCTCTCCTAGTAGGACTTGATATCTCAATGTGAGTATCTCATTGGGATGAGGATGATTTGAGAATCCCCTCTTCATCTCCATTCAATTTAGATTGGTCATTGAATTTATTTTAGTTAGGTTTCTAATATTCCTGGACAGTTAGAAAGCACCTATTGTATTTCCTTTGATTTCCCATACTCCTTTGAATCTTGTTGTAGCAGGAAGAAAAAGTTATAATGTGATGATGTGATTACCCACAAATTTATTTATAAACTGTGAAGTCTTTTCAGGTGCATTTTCTTCTCAATCATTAGTTTTCCTAATAACTAAGTTTTTACCTAGTTCTTTCTCTTTCCCTTCTTCTCCCCTCTTCTATTTGAGGAGAAATACTGCTTCCTGTTTCTATATAACTTACCTGTATGTATGTATGTATGTATGTATGTTTTTACATAGCTTACTTGGATATTGTAACAAATGAAATTTACATACAATTGTTTCCATAGTAACCACAAAAGGTCTATCTATCTGTTCTCTAAAACCATAACTTAAAAAAAAAAAAAAAAAAGATTCTAGTCCCTTTCCAGTTAAAATTGTTTAAAGATATTTTGCTTGATGGGTGATTTAGGAGATTTTTTTTCCTATTTTGGAGACATTTCCTATTTCCTATATATTTCCTATTTTGATTACACGGTATTTTCAATTTCTTTCTTGATTTTAAAACCAAATCCTTCCATAGTATAAAATGTGACTCCGATATCTGAAATGTGATCATATGTTTTTTGTTTTAGAAGATCATTCAAATTAAAAGAATAGCATTTATTTTTTAAGTCAAGTATTATGCTCTGGATACAAATACATAAGCAAAGACAATCCTTACTCTTAAGGAATTTACTTACTTTCTTTTTAAAAATAATACATTTTTTCTAATTATACATAAAACAATTATAACATCTTTTTTTTATTTTTAAAGCTTTGAATTCTGAATTTAATTCCTTTTTCTTTTCTTTTCCCCTTTTCTGAGACAGTAAGCAATATGATCTAGGTTATATATGTGCAATCTTGTAAAACATTTCCTAAATTATATTTTTTTGTTGTTTCCCCCCTTCACAATGAGGACTTTGCAAGGGATAGAATGAATTATTTGACCAAGGAAACTTAAACACAAAAAAGAAAGTGAAAGATAGTATGTTTCAGTCTGTATCATTGTATTGCTAGGAATAGCCAAGTCATTCACAGCTGATCATTGTATGATATTGCTGTAACTGTGTAATTATTCTTCTGGTTCTGCTCTTTCCACTTTGCATCAATTCATGTAAATCTTTCCATGTTTTACTGAAATCAATTTGCTCATCCTTTCTTAGAGCACAATAATATTCCATTACAATCACATGCCACAACTTGTTCAGTCATTCCCCATTCATTGAGCATTCCCTCAATTTCCAGTTCTTTACCACCATGAATATTTTTGTACAAATAGATTCATTTCTTTAAAAGAAAATCTCTGTGGGATATTTGCTGGATCAAAGGATATGCACACTTTTATAGCCTTTGGGATATAATTTTTTTTTTTTAGCTTTTATATGCTTTGGAGCATAATAAGGAATTTAATTTCTAACAGGGAGAGAGCATATTTACACAATTGTTGACCAGGGAGCTCTGCTAAGTGAAGGGGATGATGAGTGAGACTTAAATATTGACATTAGAGAACTATTGAGAGATGGTGCTATCATAAAATAATATTCTATGTTTCTATATCAAAAATCTAAAACTAGAATTATAAAATCTTAGATTTTCTGAAGAAAGAATTCAACATCTTTATTAGTGGTCATTTATCCAACAGTTTAGGAAAATAAAGTAGCAACTTGCTCCCTGAATGAAAACAAAAAACAACCCCAGCAGTTGATTGCTGGCTATTGTGTCCAGCTGCAGACAGAAATTTCCAGTGACTCAGCAGGATCCAGAAGAATGAATTGGCCTCAAATGAAAAATTATCTGCATTGTGACCTTATCTGCTGATGTGCCAGGACAGTGCAGGAAAAACTGTAAACAAATCCATCAGACAATCAGTTAGGAACCTAACTGAGCATGACCATCACACCTGGGAGTGAGGATCCGATGTACAAAAGACAACTCAGAAAGGGCTGGGCCATATGTGACCTCTGAGTCACCAAAAACCTGACTGATTCAGTGTGACTTTAGCCTCAGTGATGCTTGACATCTCAGAACATCATTGGGTTGTTTTTTTTTTTTTTTTTCACTCCCTTCAGTTTTCCTTTCTCCAATCTACTGGGGTTGGGAGGTGGGGTGGGAAACAAAGGTTAATTTCTTGTAACAAATATCCATAGTCTGGGAAAACAAATTCCCCCCTTAATCATGTTTCTTCTCTCTCTCTCCCTCCATCTTAGTTTGTACCCTAAATCCATTTATCTCTTTCACTGTGTAAGTAGCATAATTTATCATTCGTTTTCTGGAATTGTGATTGGTCATTTTTTTTTTTAAACAGAGTTCTTAAGTCTTTCAAAATTGCATGTTTTTATATTGGATTACTTGCTGTCTAGGAGAAGGGGTGGGAGGAAGGGAGAGAAAAAATTTGGAACATAAAGTTTTACAAGGGTGTATGCTGAAAATTATCCATGCATATGCTTTGAAAATAAAAGCTTTAATAAAAAAAATGATACTAAAATAAACAGAAAAATTATGTTTAATTTTAACTGATAATTGAAAATCTAAGTGAATTCTAAAATTTTATAAGATGGAAATGAATCTGTCAAAATCTTGAAAAGAAACATAAGCCAAGATATCAATAAAATGGGAATATTTTTAAAAGGCAAAACCCCTCCTCCACAAACCCTAAATTGCATATGTTTATAATATTGTAATGGTATAAATGATTCACCTGTATTTGTATCAGTTCCAAAGTTTCTCTGAAATCATTGCCTTTATTATTTCTCACAGCATAATAGTATTCCATGATATTCATGTAGTATAATTTCTGTTCCCTAATTGAAGAATTTCTCTTTGGTTTTTAATTCTTTGCTATTGCAAAAAACCCCAAAACAAAAAAAAACAAAACAATTTTATATAACTAAACATCATCAACTAGGGAATTAAAATTATGCTACCTGAATGTATATGCAGATATTTATTATATGTAATATATGTAAATATATATGACACATACATACACACATTTGTTTGTACTTATGGGTATTTTTCTTCTTTCCTTAATTTCTTTGATTATAACCCTAGCAATGATATACCTGGATCAAAGGTTTTATAGAGTTTTGAAACTTTAGGGGTCATAATTCCAAATTGCTTTTTTAAATGACTGGGTCAATTTATAGTTTCACCAATAGTGCATTAATATGCCAGTTTTTCCTATAGTCCTTTCCATATTTATTATTTTTGACAACTTTGCCAATCTGTGGGATATAAGGTAAGATCTCAGAACTGCTTTATTTTACACATATCTATTAGTAATTTGGAATTTTTTCACATGACTATTAATAGCTTTGATTTATTCCTTTGAAAACTGTTGGTACATATCAATTAGGGATGGTTCTTATTCAGTTCTTTGTATATCTTGGAAAGGGGAAGTTTATTCAAAGATAGTTGGTACAAAATTTTCCCCTCAGTTATTCATTTCTCTTCTAATTTTAGCTACATTGAATTCGTGTAAAATTTTTTAAATTATGTGTAATCAAAATCATCCATTTCATTTTCTGTGATATTCTTTATTTACTGTTTAGTCATGAGCTTTTCCTTTATACATAGCTTTGAAAGATAATGTCTTTCTTGATTCACTAATTTGTTTATGGTATCCTATGTCTGTCATGTATCTAGAGTTTATTTTTGAATATTGTAAGATATATGTAAGTATGAAGATACAGATATAAGTAATTAGAGAAATATTAACTGTTCATGGTAAGCCAGACCAATATAATAAAAATGACAATGCTACTTAAGTCAATCAATTTACTTATTCATTGTCATACCAATCAAAATACTTCAAAGGATTATAAAGCTAAAATATAATAACAATATGTAAGATATTGATCTATACTTAGTTTCTGCCAGGTATTTCTATTTTCCCTAAAAATTCTTATCATATAGAGTTCTATATATGCAACCAAAGCTAAGAAATATGAATACTCCTTTATATTTCCATTTAATGATTGCAAGAGTTCTATCATGTCTAATGTCTCTAAAAATCTATTCAGGTCTCCTTATTTATTCTTTTTTGCTTATATTTAAACTTCAAAGAAATACACTGAAGTTCTTCCGTTACTATGACTTTTAAAATCTGTTTCTTTCTGTAACTTACTAGGCTTTCCCTGGAATTATTTCAGTATTATTACACTCAGGGTATATTTATTTTATCTGCTTTCTTGAGTTCAGCTGAAGGATGATAGATTTTTTCACTAGTTCCTTATTTTAAGTCTCTGTGGATCTTTTATGTACAGGTATCTTTCTAGTAAACAACACATTGGAAGTTTATTTTCAAACATTCTGCTCTCCTTTTTTCATGTATGAGATCATCACATTCATGGCTTTGATCATTGTGCGTTTTTCTTTTGCATTCTCAGACAAGATTTAGAGCTAGAAGACACCTTAGATATCAACTAATCCACTCTATTCATTTTAAAGATAAAAGTCTGAGTGTCTGCCCATTAGTTGAAGAATGAGTGAATAAGTTATGGTACATGAATGTTATGGAATATTATTGTTCTATAAAAAACAATCAGGATGATTTCAGAGAGGTCTAGAGAGACTCACATGAACTGATGCTTAGTGAAATGAGCATAATGAGGAGAATATTGTACATGACAACAGCAAGATTATATAACGATCAATTCTGATGTACAGCTCTTTTCAACAGTGAGGTGATTTAGGCCAGTTCCAGTAGTCTTGTGATGAAGAGAGCCATCTGCACCCAGAGAGAGGTCTGTAAGGATTGAGTGTGGATCACAATATAGTGTTTTCACTTTTTTTTTTATTGTTGTTTGTATTTGTTTGTTTGTATTTTATTTGTTGTTTGTATTTCTTTCTCATTTTTTCCCCTTTCTGATTTGATTTTTCTTATGCACCATGATAATTGTGGAAATAGGTATAGAATAATTGCACATGTTTAGCATTTTGGATTACTTGCCCTCTAGGGGAGGGGGAGGGGTAAAGGAAAAAAAAATTGGAATATAAGATTTTGCAAAGATGAATATTGAAAACTATGCACATGTTTTGAAAACAAACAGCTTTAATTTAAAAAATACACTAACAGAAGGGAGAGGGAAAAAAAGTTGAAAAAAAAAGATAAAAGTCTGAGATCCAGAAATAGTAGTTGAGAGAAAGTGAGGAGTCAAAAATGATGCCTTTGTGGCAGGTCTGGGAGATTGGTAGCCTTAACAATAATATGAAAATTAAGAAGATGTAAAGGTTTTGAGAGAAATAAAATGAATTCCATTTTGGACATATAAGATAACTACAGAACATCTGGTTGGGAATGTTTAAAAAGTAGTTAAGGATGTGAGAAAGAGGTTTAAGTGTCATAGATTTGAGAATCATTTAATTTGAGACAATAAAGAAATCCACAGGATAATGAGATCACTAAGTGTATTAGTAAAGGAAGAGAAGTAAAGAGGACTCAGAAAAAAGCTTTAGAAGACCCTAATGGTTAGCAGATATAATTTAAAGATGTAGCAAAGGATGGTGAGAAGAAATAGTGTCAGACAAGTAGGAGAACCAGGAAAAAGTAACATCCTTAAAATCTAGAGAAAAAAGAGTGTGAAGAGGAAAAGGGCTATTGACAGGGTCAAAGGCTGCAGAGAGATTAAGCATAAGGATTTAGAAAAGACCATCAGATTTGGCAATTAAGGACTTTTGAATCATAAAAAAATTTTTTGAAGCAAAATATATGGTTAGATGCCAGAGAATATAGAATCAAGAAAAGAATGAGAGGAAAGACTGTGGAGGCACCTATTGTAGATTATATTCTCCAGGAGGTTGTATTATACATGAAAGGGAAAAGAGATAAAGAATGATAATTAGTGAGGATAAATGGATCAAAAGATATTTTAGGGGTAAGAGGAGATGTGGGAAGTTGGGAATAACCTGTAAATAGAGAGTGACAACATTGTGAAAGAGCTGGCGTGATAGAAAGAACAATCTACTAGAGAAAAAAAGAAAGGAGTGAGATACTTTTGTTAACAGAGAAAGGTTTGCCTTGGCAAGATTATCTCTTCAAGGGAAATAGGGTGGATAAGAAGATAATGGGGGAAGGTGTCTGAGTGATATGAAATGAGGAGGGAAAAATAAGAAGTTCTCAGAGAATGGCCCCAAATATTTTTAGAGCAATACGAGTCAAGCTTCTCACTTGAGAAGGTGGGGAGAATAAGAGTCATTTGTAATTTGGACTGGGATAATAGGATCACTGGGGTAAATAGGATAATAAATTAATTATGATTTACAAAAGGATTGCCTTCCAGAAGGAGGATTCAGTTGAGATTATATAACTAATTCGATTGGACTCAATCAGCATGGTTTTTTGTTTTCTCCAGTTAATTTAAGTAGCATATAAATAGAAATGAAGGCAGTGAATGGTAGGGTAATCCAAGGCTGGGGCTTTGAAGGGCAAAATCAGTGATAGGATAAAGGGATAAAGACTTAAGAGATGAAGACAATGTAGAGTTGAACTACCACACAAAAGTGTCAAGATGCAAGGTAAAAGTTACTGTGATGGCTTGGGAAGGAACTGAAGAGTAGAAAGATCATAATGATATAGAATACAAACATATTTAATGACATCTATGTATAGGACGCTATGCTAGTTAATAATTCACTTTGACTCTAGATCAAATCATATTCCCCATGAATGCATTTGGCTTCCTCTGGGCTATTTTCCTCAACTTCCACTTGCCTTGATGGCCTGGGGCGCCAGAGAGTGGTTGACTTTTCAGGATTCTAAGGGTAACTCTGAAGTTGGGATGATTTTCCAGTACTGTTTTTCAGTAGTCTTCATTTATTGGGTTTTTCCTTTACTACCAGTCCATTAAACTTTTAGAAATGGGATTTATTAAGGTTGTGTACCAAATAGTTATTAAAAAGGCATTTCCCCAGAAGTCTGGGTCTGTTTTTCCACAGGTACATATAGAATCTAGGGGAATATAGGCTCTGGTTTAAAGACATGTGACATAACATGTCTTTTAGTTGGATGGAAATTCTTTTCTGTAGTTTGTGTAGTTTTTTAAATTTAAGATTGAATAACAAGATGAATATAAATAGGAAATATACTGTACTATTTTTTTCTATAGAGAACATTATTAACTTATGGTGGTGGGAGAAAGCTTGACTTTTGATGACTTAATTCTTCTGGTGCTAAGTGCAAGTTCAAAACATTATTTTTATGCTTTTAAAAATAAAAATTAGAAGATTAAAAAAAAAAAATCCAAACTGGGAGAGCTTAGATCATTCCCAGTATGTGTGCCAGCACATACAATTTTAGATAGATGAAAAACTTTTCTTGAGAAATGATGACTGGTAGACTTTTGCTTTTAACTCTCATTACACATTTTCATTAACTGCAGATTTCATTTTACACAGATGCTTTCCTCAGAAATAGTGACTCCACTGGGGGAAGCAAAATGTGAAACTAGGATGTGAAAACACAGACAGCCCTAGCAGATGTGAATTTGTAAGGAAGGTTTTGTCTGAAATTGCATCTCCTGCCAGGGATGTGGTATGATTTAGTTAACTTTCTTCCAAGGAACCAGTGAAATTTCTCAACTGCCATATATCCAACTGGAATGCTCCCCAGAAATCATTGGAACAATGCTGAGGAGAGAGACTGAATTTTACAAACTCCATCTGTTTCAAACTGAGATAGTCTTTAATATACTTCCCTCAAGGTTGAAGGTCTCAATGTTAAGTAGAAAGGGCTATAATAAGACTAGAAGATGGTAATGATCTTACTTAATCCACCCAAGGAGATTGATGAGATCTAATGGATTTTAGAACTCCCTGAGGGATATCATCCTGCTGCTGGGTGGGTTTGAGTATCACATTCCAGTAAATTTAATTAGAATTTTGTCAACAAATGCTTCCACATATCTACAGTAAGATGATAATGTTCTTAATGAGGATTCTTAGGAACTAATTGTAATGATTTTTGAATCATAAAAAAAATCCTTTGAAAGGATTGGAACTATCTAAAGTGGAAACTTTATCTGATACTTTAGGACTTATTACATGAAGGCTAAATGACCTGCTTAGGTTCACATAGGGATAGGATTTGAACTCGGCACTTTTTCTGCTATACCATATTGTATTCCTTATCATATAATACCTTATGATAATTATTTAGTAACAGAACTTCTCATTCACCACTCCATTCATCTGCCTTCCCAGATTAGAATATGGTATTTACTGTAGCTTGTTAGCAGGTTTTACTACGTTAAAGTATTGCTTACCTTTGCCTTGCCTCCAGACCTCTATGTTTAGATTTCCTTACTAAAACAGTAACACTTTTTCAAGTACAAAATTGTGATATTTTGTTTACTCAAATCATATTAATATATGTCTCTATGTTTTCTTTGCTTATATCTTTTCCTTCAATTTATTTTCTTTTCTAAATGCTGTAGTTGATAATTAAAGTAATATCTCAGATAATAATGGCATGAAAATTTTGATCCTTTTTCAGTTATGTTTGACTCTTTGTGATCCTATTTGGGATTTTCTTGGTAAAGATATTGGAAGAGTTTGCCATTTTATTTATTTAACTCATTTTACAGATGAAAGCTTTATCCTCACTATCTAGCTACCCCGTATAAAGGTACTCCATTGATTTATTTCTCATCTGTTTAGGAAAGTTTCTAAAGTTTCCCTCTTACAAGTAATGCTAGATCCTGGTTTTAGATAGATGCTTCTGATTACATTGAGGGAAGATCCATCTACTTCTACTAGCTTTTTTAAATTAAAAAGTGTTATATAAGAAAAATTGTACATGTTTAACATATATTGGATTACTTGCAGTCTAGGGAAGGGAGTGTGGGGGAAGGGAGGAAGAAAAAAATTTGGAACAAGGTTTTGCAAGGGTGAAAGTTGAAAATTATCTATACATATATTTTGAAAATAAAAAGCTTTGATAAAAAAATGAAAAAAGTATTACATATTGAGAAAGCTTTTTTGCATCTATTGATATATTCCTGTGATTTTAAGGTTTCTTATTAACATAATTTATTACATTTACAATTTTCATAAAGTTGAGCCATCTTTATATTTCTAGAATAGCTTGATTATAGTGAATACTTTCTGAATTTGTTTCTATTGCATTTTTACCACTAATTTAGTTATTGGTCATATTGTTATAGTTATAGGTCAATATTGATTAGTGATAATGGCATGTAACTTTGTTTTATTTTTTTTCCAGTTTGACTGCCAAAATTATTTATCTCATAAACACGATATCTTCGTTATCTGTTTTTTTTTTTTGTTTTTTTGGTAAATATGAAGCATTCATGTAGCATAAGATTTAATTGTTCTTTCAATATTTGACAGAATTCATCTGAAAATCAGTTAAGGATATTTTTCTGTGGTACATTCATTTATGGATTATTCAGTCTTTTCTTCTGAAACTGGCTTCTTTATATTCTCTCATTCCAGTTCTGTTATTTTGAGTATTTGAAAATTTCTGAACATTCATTCATTTAAATTTTAGTTTTATAGTTTGTTGGCCTTTATTGATTTTTAATAAGGTTTTCTATTTCCTTTCTATTCATTATAAATTTTCTCTCTTTTGGTTTTTCTGTGTCTCTTTTTAAAAAACCAAGTTAGTTAATGGTTTGTCTATATTATTCATCTTTTGCTTTATTTTATTTATAACTTCAACAGTTATTTTTCAATTTTATTTCTAATTTCTAGAATTTCTATTTTATATATATTCAGTAATGATTAATTCATTGATTTTACATTTTTCTAATGATATATAGTCATTATTTTGCTTTTTTCTTTCTTTTCCTTTTTTGTTTTATGAATTAAATTTATAGACATTTTTTGGTCTATATATCCTCTTAATTTTCCAATATTTTCCATTGTTCTTTTTAACCCAGATAAGTCATGCTTTAGAATAAAGATTTAAAAAGAAAGAAGGAAACAAACATTTAGTGAACTCATTAATATATAAAGTCTGACAGTATGTGCAATATTCTCAGTCCATAGTTCTTTCTACCCTCAAGTTGGAAACCTTCCTCAGACATTTACTAGCTATTTGATCATGGGCAAATCATGGAATGACTTTAGTCTAATTTCTACATATATAAAGTAAGGATTAATAATTGTAGCATCTGATTCACAGGATTGTTGTAAGGGTCAGGTAGGGTAATATATATAAAATGTTTTCCAAATCTTTAAACAGTCAACCAATCAATAAGCATTTATTATATGTCAGGAACTATTTAAGTCCTAGGGATATAAAGAAAAGACAAAAATATACAAAATAATTCCTGCCCTCATGGATCTTATATTCTAATAGAGAAAAATATGGATATAAATAGGAACATACAATATAAATACTGAGTTGGAGGAGAACTTAGATAGGAAGATTCACATAGATGGAGGAACCTTAGAAAGGCTCCAGGGGATACCTGAGTTGAGTCTTGAAGGAAGTCAGAAGATGTTGAGATCCAGAGATAAGGAGGCAGATCATTGGAGGCCTGGAGGATACCAATGAAAGGGCATAGGAATAGAAGGTAGATTTTTGTGTGTGATGAGTTAGATTGTATCACTGGATCATGTAAAGTGTGAAACATTAAAATTAGAAAACAACTAGGCTGTAAAGAGACTTAATTGCCAAATAGACAATTGTATATGTGATTGTGGAAGTAAAGGGGAACCATTGGAGTTTATCATGTGTGTGTGTATGTGTGTGTGTATCTCAAATGGTTAAACCTATCATATAGTAAAATCATTTTGACCAGTGAGTGAAGAACAAAATGGAATAGAGAGATATTTGAGGTATAGAGACCAGTGAGAAAGCTATTGCAATAGCCTAGGAAAGAGATGATGAGAACCTAAACTCTGTAAGTATAAAGAAAAGGATGTATAGAAAAGATGTAGTAAATAAAGAAATGACATGATTTGGTATCTGACTGGAAATATGTTAAGGATGATACTAAAATTGAAAATCTGGGTGACTGAGAGAATGGTGGTACTTTTGACAATAAATAGGGAAGTTTGGAAGATAGGAGAGGTTGGGGGGGGAGAGAACATGATTAGTTTCAATTGTCTATGGTACATACAGTTTGAAATGACTAATCAGTTGGAGATGGGGTATTGGATTCCAAAGAGAGACTCAAGCTGGATATACAAATCAAGAAATCACCTACAGAGAATTCAAGTCATTCTTCAGTTCATAAATGGTCAAAGGATATGAACAGACAATTTTCAGATGAAGAAATTAAAACCATTTCTAATCACATGAAAAGATGCTCTAAATCATTATTGATCAGAAAAATGCAAATTAAGACCACTCTGAGACACCACTACACACCTCTCAGATTGGGTAAAATGACAGGAAAAAATAATGATGAATGTTGGAGGGGATGTGGGAAAACTGGGACACTGATACATTGTTGGTGGTCTTGTGAACTGATCCAACCATTCTGGAGAGCAATTTGGAACTATACCCAAAGGGTTATAAAATGTGCATATCCTTTCTTGGATTCAGCAGTATTTCTACTGGACTTATATCCCAAAGATATCTTAAAGGAGGGAAAGGGACCCACATATGCAAAAATATTTGTGGCAGTCCTTTTTGTAGAGGCAAGAAACTGGAAACTGAGTGGATGCCCATCATATGAAGAATGGCTGAATAAGTTATGGTATATGAATGTTATGGAATATTATTGTTCTATAAGAAACAAGGATGATTTCAGAGAGCCCTGGAAAAACTTACACGAACTGATGCTAAGTGAAGTGAGCAGAATCGGGAAATCATTGTACACAGCAACAAGATTATACAAAGATCAATTCTGATGGACATGGTTCTTTTCAACAATGACTCAGACCAGTTCTAATGATTTTGTGATGAAGAGAGCCATCTACATCCAGAAAGAGGACAGTGGGAACTGAGTGTGGATCACAACATAGCATTTTCACTCTTTTTGTTGTTGTTTGCTTGCATTTCATTTTTTCTCATTTTTTTCTTTTTGATCTGATTTTTCTTATGTAGCAAGATAAATGTAAAATATGTATGCATATTTTGGATTTAACATATGTATTTGCCATATTTAACATATATTGGATTGCTTGCTGTCTGGAGGAGGGGGTAGGGAGAAGGAGAAGAAAATTGAAACACAAGGTTTTGCAAGGGTCAATGTTGAAAAATTGTCCATTCATATGTTTTGAAAATAAAAAGCTTTAATTAAAAAAAAAAAAAAAAGAAATTACCTACAGAAAAATGATAAGCTCCCTTGGGAGTTGATAAGCAATTGATATATAAAGATAAAAGGGAAGAGGGCCCAGGATGGATCCTTGAAGGACCTTTACATTTAGGGAAATGAGGAATCAGCAAAGGGGAGTGAAAAGATATAGTTGTACAAATAGGATAAGAATTAAGAGAAAATAATGTCACAAAACCCAGAGGAGATAGAGGGACCAGGAAGAGAAGATGATTAATAGTATAAAATGCTTCAGAGAAGTAAGAAATGAGAATGAAGAAAAGGCACTTACTTATGGCAATTAAGATATCATTAGTAACTGGAAAGAATGAAGAGGTCAGAAGCTAGACTGTAGAGGGTTTAGAAAAAATGAGAAGAGAGAAACTAGAAGTACTATATAATCAGTTATGAATCTTATTATTAAGTTTGAATCATTTGTTCTTATTACTCTAATTTTTTTTAGAAAAACAAAAAAAATTATTGAGGCACATTCTGCAAATATGCTGATATTTTATAGGACTCAATGACAAAAACGACAACAGAGATGATTTATTTCAACATACCACTGAATATTGTTATCAAATGAAGATTAAAAGAAAACTACATATGTTCAACTAAGGTATGTGCCAATAACATGAAATATATCCTACAGATAATCTCAACAAATGATAGATGCTCTGTTGCTGGAACATTTCTTCAGACTTTTTCTTTTTTAATTTCCAATCACTTTATGTTATTTGTTTTTTATTTCTTTTAAAAACTTTAATAGCATTTCCCCCCAATTACATTCATTTTTTGGGGAAAAGATTTTGAGTTCCAAATTTTCAACCTCCCCAATTTAATATAGATTATACATGTTATGTTATTTTAAAAATTTTAATTTAGCTTATTAAAAAATACATATTATTTATGTTTACCTTTCTTTTAAATTTTTGACTTCCAAATTCTCTTTTTCCCTTCTCTTCCACCTCTCCCCCATCAAAAAGGTGATCAATATGAATATCAATTATACATATGAAATCATACAAAACACATTTCCATATTAATCATATAACAAAAAATAAGACAAAGAATATGTGAAAATTATACTTTGATTTACAAAAAGAGTTCATCCAGTTTTCTCTCTGGAGATAAATAACATTTTGTCATCTTGAGTCTTCTGGAATTGTCTTGAATAGTTAAGACTTTCAAAGTTGGTCCTCATTACAACATTGCTATTACTGGGTACAGTGATCCATTTCTTCTCACTTCATCTAAGTTTTGGCATGTTTTTCTGAAATCCCTTCCTTTATAGTTTCTGACAGCACAACAGTACTCCACCACAATCATATGTTCAGCCTTTCCTCAATTGATGAGCATTCCCTAGATTTTTTATTCTTTGGCATCCCAATAAGAATTGATATAAATATTTTTATACAGATAGGTCCTTCCAAGGTTGTGTGATCCAGAAAGACATGTGGTCCTTGCTTTTCTAATCAGCATCCTAGAGCCTCTGCTTTCCTACAGTTTCAAATGCTAGTGCTCCTCTCTGCCTTGGAACTCTGACGATGGCATCTGCTTTCTTATGACCAACTACAAGTGTTCTCTTCTCCAAGACACTGTGACTGAGGACTGAATTGGGTAATAGAATTGCCACTCAGTACCAGCTATACCAGTGCTCTGTAGTCTTTTTCTAACCAGCTGTCTGACCTCCTCTAATTCTCTGGGCTGAGAACTCCCAAAGATGCTGCTGTTGCTGTTGTGGCCAAAGCTTCTGCATGAACTCCAAGTTGGCCTTTGCTCTGGGATTACTGACCTTGGAAAAATGTCTTCCTTTTGTTGCCTCTGCAATTCCAAAATTTGATTTGAGGTTTTATCTTAAAGTTGATTGGCAGGGAATATTGGGAGAATTAAAGCTTGGTGTTGCCTCTAATCCTCCATTTTAGTTCTGCCCTTATAAATCCTAATAATTGCATTATGTTTTTTTTTTCTTCATAAATTATGGTTTGTAAAAGATATGTTTTATATTTGTGCCTTTCTACATTTATGTATCGGTTCTTAATGCTTAGTATGTAATCAGTTTTTTTAAAGATTCTATTCAGTGTTGAAAAGTAGGATTATTTATACTTTAAGATTATTATTCAATAATTAGCAATGATCCATCATATCTAATTTTCCTGATATTATGTTTGGAGGTTTTACTTTCATCTTGTTTATCTTATTGGGGGATTTGTCCAAGTCTGAAAGAGGAACATCGAAGTCATTCAGAACAATGTCTTACAATCTAGCTTTTCCTGTAATTCACTTAGCTTTTCCTTTAGATGTTCAGATGGCATTTTGTTTGATTTAATGATAATATTGCTTCTTTGGAGGCAGCTGGGTGGCTCAGTAGATGATATTAAAAACTATCTACATACATTTAGAAAAATAAAATTCTATTGAAAAATAAAAAAAAGAAGGTTAGGTTGATTGGTCTACAGGGTACATGAAAGGAAAGAGACAATTTAACAAGGAGAGAAAAGAAGACTGGGGCAAGGATGTGAAGTTCTTTAAATTACAGCAGAGTTTTTGCTTGATCTCAAGAAAGATAAGAAACTACATTTCGCTTAAAGATGCTATGAATAAAGAAGCCATTTCTTTATTTGAACTTAGGTCTTCCTGATTCCAGACCCATCTATTGTATATTAAAGGAATTTTTTTTTTTTTGGTCTTTGTTTTCATACCATCTAACTAGTGTGCATAATAAGTTCTTGTTGGTTGATTGACTTAAATGCAGTGGTAAATCTCCTGGTGCATGTGAAGAAGTTGCAATACACCAAAAAGGAAGAATTGTAAGGCAGAAATGGCATAAAGAATGTCAATAGAGAAACATGTAACTACAGAAAGATGGACTGATTATATATTGAGAAAGAGAAATAATAGACAATCCATGTGATGCAGTGCTATCAACACAATATGAAGAGAAATAGCAGAAGTCTTTTTCCACATTGTGTGGAAAACTCATGCTAGATTTATGTGAGGACAAGGAAAAGAATCATAGGAATGGAATGGGTATGATCTGCACTATGTAGTTTCATCAAAATATCAGAGAATCAAATCATATTATAGTACTTCTTTATTCCCCAATTCTAAATAAGATCTAATTATATTTCTTAGAATAATTTGGTCTGTCTTTTACTCTATCCTTCTTATCTATTCTCCTATCCAAATCATCCTATCACTTTGTGTCTCATTCCAGTACCTTACTTACTTAATTGCCCTTATTCACATTTATTTTAAGCCTACCTCATGTAGCTTAGAAAAGTGTATTTTATGATACTCCCCACATCCATCATCATCATCTCAATGCTTGAGTATAAATTTTGATTAGTATGAATGAATTGCCTGAAATGGTCACATTATTAAAATTTATACTGCATATTTCCATCAGGCTTTAATCAATTACAATATTTCATATAATTACAGCTTTAAATAATATAAATTTGAACTAAACAGAACCTAATAAAACTGCTGTGGGAACCCCCAAAGTACAAGAAGTATTAAGTTTTTTTCTTCCTTTCACTTTTTTTTTGAAAGGATACACACATATTTAAATGTGTATATATAATTTTTAAAATGTTTTTTAAAAGGATACATGCATATTAAAAGAATACACATACATACATAGGTATGTATGTATGTGCACATATTTAAGCCCACAGTTTATATAACTTTGAAACTTCACTGATTCCTAAAAGTGATAGGATCTGAAGGGAATGTATCTCTTCTCTACTTTTCAGGAAGTAAGGATTTCACCATCGCTTATCCTGTTAAAGTTGTTCAAATTTGTTTTCACTTCTTAAAGTTTATCATCTACTCTATTTGTCTTTCAAAGATTCTGTACAACTTTTCTCAAAAGGAATGCCTAGAATTCATTGATTCCATCAAAACTCCTTTGTCTACTCTATAAAATTACTTTCAACTTTGCAGGAATCTATTCCTGAGTATAAACTATTTTTCTATGCCTTTTGGTGTATGATCATATTTTAATCTTCCCCCCCTTTTCTTCTAGTTGTTACATGATTCTTATTGTCATCTCTAGTTTATTTAAATATTTTTTCTTTTACTTGGGAGTTCTGGAGATGGTAATCACATTTCTGGGCATGCTATACCTAGTATTTCTTTGCAGTGAATTATAAATATTCATATCTGCAGTTTCTATTCTGGGCATTTTCTTTTAGGATTTCTGGAAATATCATTTTCAATTTTTTATTTGCATAATCCTATGGAAGCCCTATGATTCTTAGATCATAGTTCTGTGCTTTATTTCTCAGGTTGGTTGTTTTTAATAATAGACACCTCAAGTTGTCTCCAGTTCTTTTTGTAGGAAGGCAGTATTGTACCATGTAATAAGTAATAGCTCTCAAATTAGAGAGAGCCATTTGGGGTTTGGATCCTACTTTGGCCAATTATCACTTAAGTTACTTTTGGCTAAGTCACTAGACCTTGTTAAGTCTCAATTTCCTCATCTATAAAATGGACTAAATAACTTCTGAGGTCCCTTTTGGGATTACATCTATGAGGTTATAATCTTATGACTTGGCCCTAATCATTCTTTTCATGTCATTAAATTTTTGAGTTTTATTTCCCCACTTTTTCAGTTTCCCTCTACTTTTCTAAGCTTTTTCAAGTTGCTTTTTCTCTCTCTGTTTCCCTCCCTATTTCCTTCAATCCTTTTAATAGGTCTTCTAATCATTCTTGAGAGTCTAGTAATCATTCTATTCTCTTTTCCGTATTTCTAGATGTATTCTTTGCAGAACAATTTTCCCTCTGTAGAAGTTTTGTCTTGGGACTTTCTTATCTCATATTAATTTTTCTTTGGATTTAATTTTCTTTGCTTATTCTTTGTTAACTTTCTCATTTTCTCCATTATTCTCAAATGAAATATTTATAAAGCACCATGTGTCCGACACAAAGTAGGTGCTTAATAAATGGTTACTCCCTTCCATTCTGAACCTTCCCTCTGGAAGCTTAACCCCTAAAATTCTTCATTTCCTTTACAATTTTCATTGTTAAAACTTCTGGGTTGTCAAAATACTCTTTCTAAAGAGTGGAAGATTTTAATGAATTTGATGTGGAGCTATTTGGGGGGAATTATCTGCTTTTTCCACTTTTACTTCCAAAACTATTTTCTCTATTCTATTGACTTGCTACGTAGAGTTCATAGTATGAGCTCTGAATCAATAGCCATTTCTAGCTCTGTTATTCTCTTATACATATCACTTCCAATACCATGTAATTTAAGCCCAGCTATTGACTGGTTGGTCTATCAGGATGCATCATCCTAAGGATGTAAACAGAAAGAAACAGTTCTGGCACATAGAAGTTGCTTAATGAATGTTTACTTATTGGTTGATCTTTAATACCTAGAGAAAACCAACTACAATATTTTTGTTGTCATTTGGTCATTTTTCAGTCATGTCCATTTTTTTGTGACCTCATTTGGGGTTTTCCTGGCAAAGATACTACATTGATTTGCCATTCTCTTTCTCAGATCATTTTATGGATGAGGAAACGGAGGCAAAAAAAATTAAGTGACTTGTTCTTGGTCACACAACTAGTAAGTATTTGAGGCAAGATATGAACTCAGAAACATGTCTTTCTTACTCTGGGGACACCACTTTATCCATAGCAACCTAGCTGCTCTAACAATAGTACAATGCTAAGTATAATCCTGGAGAACTTGGTCTGGGTTATTCTAGAGCAATGGTGTTAAACTTAGATTGCATATTGACATAGAAAACTTCAAATTAATATTATTTTTGTTTATTGTATTTTAATTTAATTGGTTAATCATTTCCCAATTATATCAGTCTGGTTCCAGGCAGGAGGCTTGATCTCTTCAGTGGTCAAGCCATTAATTAACAAATCAGATTCAGCCTGGATATCCTTGATAACTTTCAATCTTTCACAAAAAGTTTTTTTTTTTTTTCAGGGAATGGGGAAGATGGATGTAAATGTTTTGCTTTTACAATTCTAATACTTCCTGACCTTTGGCTTGAGGCCCTATAGAAAGACAGTATGATATAATGGTTGGCACACTGAACTTGAAGCCAAGAAGATCTCATTAAAGTTCTACCTCTGACATTAGCTGAAGTATGTCATTTCAATTTTCTCAGACTCAGTTTCTTCATCTGTAAAATGGCAAAAATAATAACCCTTATTTCTTAAAAATATTGAGAAGATCCAATGAGTTAATCAACATGAAGTACATTACCCACAATTAAAAAAAATGAATGTGAATGATTACTAAATGACTTTTCAACTCAACTGATACAATGGCTCTTTCAAAGGACTAATTTTGCTTAAATATATATTCTATTTTAGCTCTTATTTAGATATTTTGTGATTTGAATCATGAGGGTTTCTTGACTAATTAAATATGCCAAATGTCTTTTTTTTTCTCCTGAGGCTATTTGGGTTGAGTAACTTGTCCAGGGTCACACAGCTAGGAAGTATTGAAAGTCTGAGGTCAAATTTGAACTCAAATCCCTTCTGACTTTAGGGTTGGTGCTCTATCCACTTTACCATCTAGCTGATCCATGAATGATTTTTAGGAAGTGAATGAGCAGTGTCCTACTCCATTATACTTGCTCTCAGACCTTTGGTTAAAAATTGTACAAAAACATATAGGAAGGAAATGTGGCAAATCAAGCCACGGATCCCTGACTTTTAGGATGTGGCTTGGGACTATAACTTTTTTCCCCCAGCCTTTTCCTGAGAAAGAATGAATTAAACTGTTTATTAGGCAGCCCTGGGACATGCAGTATTTCCTTTCAGGTGACCAAAGAGATCCAAGCATTTGGATTTTTTTTTAATTGGAAAGACATGTTGGCTAAGCCAATATTTTAGAGGAAGAAATGTTTCAATTTATCTTTTCCCAGAATTTCCTTTCAATTTAAGTGATTGCATGTCTATTTGACTCAAAATTTCTTATGTTATTATATTTGAATCACTAAACATTAATTTAGCCTCTATTATGTGTGGAACATTTTTAATTGATCATAGAATCTAAAGAGGTCCCAACTTTTGACTCTGGGAAATATAAATCTAATAAGAAAGCTTAATACATTTCACTATCATGGGAACTCCAAAGTAAAATTTAAATGCAGGTTAAATTACAAGGCCTGTTTGTTATTTCTAATTTAGTGTTATAACAGCAGTACTGTTCGAATAAATACTTGTAGTTCCTAGATTTTAAAAGCATTTAATATATTTGCACGATAATTAATTTTAAACTACAGATGAAATTCCCAGAGGGAGAGACAATACTGCAACATTTGAAACTACAATAACAAAGAAAAGAGAGATGATGAAGTCTTCTCAATCGAGGCTTCCATGATCTGCTTTCCTAGGATAATTAAAAGTAATAGCTCTTTAGTGTAGTAAGTGAATGGATAAAAGACTCAGTCCTCATAATAAGAACAGGTCAAATTTACAAGCTTAATTGTAGGATGAAATTCAAGCTTTTTGTTTATCTAAAACCGCCCTTGAATACTACAAGAAAGTTTATTTTGTCCCTTGATTGTGTTATATTTTTATTCTCAGAACTCTAGAAAGTCCATCCAGGAAAGATTTTAACATCTTTCCTATCAGGCCTGGGATGATAAATGTGTTGCTGTGGCCAAAACCTTGTTTTGTATGGGTTCAGAGAAGCCTTTGAAATTCCCCTAAATCATTCTATCTAAATAGTGATTTAAAATGTTTTTAACAAGAGAAAAATACCAATTCAAGACATAATTAGAGACAAGATTTAAATGAAAATATTGGGGGGAGAGGATAAGTTACAGAATTGTATATTAATACTAAAGTATAAAGGATTGATATCAGACCCTTATTGTAACAAGTTCTGATGAGGACTGGTACAAGGAACTCTAGAAGTGGAGGAATATTTATTTTTGTCTGTTCTTTGTTCTTCAAGACCAATGATATCAGTAGGATGATGTCTTAAATTGCAAGTGAATTGGATTTAAGTGGGGCAAAGTTATGCAAAGTCATCAATCTCAATCTCTGTTCCACTGGCACTAGAGTCCAATGGTAAAACATAGGTCAAGAGAACTGGCGATAACCCAAGATGCATTGAGAGACCTTGGCTTTTTTTTTTTTTTTTATTAAGCTAAGACCTTTTCGGGATTTCAGTTTGACTGAAGCAACGTCCATTCAGTAGTTAAAGGCTAGGTAAGAATTGAGGTAAAAGATGTGCTACTTTGCCTTCACAAAACAATCAGTCAGAATGGAAGAACCTCAGAATTTCTAGCTACAGAAATAATTGCTATTTACACTCACTCTGAGCCATTAAAACCCAAATAATGAGAAAGTTAGGCTTGGCCTGCGACCTATTTTTGGTCAACCAGAGAGAGCCAGAACGATCTGGATTTGAAAGTATAGTCAAGCAGTTCCATTTGAATCCCAATGGGCTTTATCAAAACCTGGCTTTTTCAGAGTTATATTTCAAGAAATCATAAATGAAGATTACAAGAGACAAAAGATTTATGCATCCCAGGTTAAAAACATACATACAACAATAAAAGAATAAATAAGTAGGGAAGAAAATAATCCAAGCACCCTCTTTCCCCTCAACCCCATGATACTTTGAAATTTATTTTCTTTTGGACAGATGGCCCACTTGTAAGGGTGTGATTCCCTGTGTGGAGAGGAAGGAGAAAAAGGAGGACAGGAAAATATAATAGCATTGCCCAACTAGAACTGATCTGTTGGATCCCCCAGTGGGTGGAGAGGGGTGGGGGGTGAGATAGGAACCAAACAGATTTTTGTTCATTTTTCCTTCTTGAAAAGGACCAAAGACAAAAGGAGGGTGTTATTTTGACTTCTAAGTTTAAGTGAGGCAGAGCAGTGCAAAGTCATTAACATTCTCTCCCCTAGAGTCTATTTATGTCTCTGGAGAAGATTATAGAAAAGGGGAAAACTATTGAAAGAAGATGAAGTCCATTTTCTTTAACTTCCCATGGTTATAATTTTAAGATTGGCTTCTATCAGGATTTGTTACAAAGAAATCACAGATCAATTTCATAGTTGCAAATTTTAAACTGAATCTGAAACTATTCTCTCAAATGTTAAGTAGATAGTAAGTAGTACAAAGAACTGTTCTAAAATACAAAGGGCTAAGGACTGAGGAAGGCCCTTCAATGCAGAAATGATAAACCTTAAAAAAAAAAAAAAAAAGCAAATTTCTATTGTAAGCAAGGTCTAGATTTCTATTAATGCCTTCATTGATTGGCTAAGTTAGATCTGCATTCTGCAGATTCAATAAGGCCCTGAGGGTAGCACTTCTAGCAAGGTAGGTTAGTATAGAGAACATTGGATCTGGAGTCTGAAAATTCAAGAGTTCAAATTTAGACTTAGGCACTCAACAGCTATGTAACTCTTGGCAGGTAATTTAACCTTTTTCAGCCACATATTCTTTATCTGTAAAATGAATATAATAATAGCACCTTCTTCACAGAGTCACTGAGATCAAATGCAATAATATATGCACTTTGTACACCTTAAATGAGGGAAGGGGGAAAAATTTATTATGTGCATACTATGTACCAAATACTACGCTGGGATTTACAAATATTATTTCACTTGATTCTCACAACAACCCTGGGGAGAAATGCTATAATTATCATCCTTTTTACAGTCAAGGAAACTGAGGCAGATAGAGTTTAAGTAACTTACTTAGGATCATATAACTAACAAGTTTCAGAGTTTTGGATTTGAAATTCGGTCTTAACACCAAGCCCAGTGCTTGAAATACTGAGATACCTATTGCCTCTTAGGCTATATAAATGCTAACTATGATTATTAAGCGTAGAGAGTGAGAACCATAACTCAGCCCTTTACTTGGAACAATCTGGAAAAAGATCTTTCAATTTCTTTCCCTCTCCTCCTCCTCCTCCTCCTCCTCCTCTTCTTCCTTCTCCTTCTCTCTCTCTCTCTCTCTCTCTCTCTGTCTTTCTGTCTCTGTCTCTCTCTCTGTCTCTCTCTCTCTCTCTGTCTTTCTGTCTCTGTTTCAAGCTGTTTCTTTTTCTCAATCTTTCTCTTTCTCTGACTTTCTCTCTCAAGCTCTGTCTCTCTGTCTCTCCCTATTCTCCCTATCTGTCTCAATCTCTATCTGTGGGTCTGCCTTTGTGCCTTTCCCTCACACACTCACACTCACACTCTCTCTCTCACACACACACACACACACAGAGATATGGCAGGTTATTAGGGTCTACATCCTCCCCAACACTATTCTTCCATGACTTTTGAGAGTTGGCTTGGGGTTCAGATACAAATAACTCTATATTGATCCATTTTGCCTTTATTCCAATGACAACAACTCCTTTTCATTTTATTAAGTTGTTGTTAACAAATCATTTAATTTCCTTTCTTTAGTAAAGCAAAACAGTTTAATTAGGAAGATCATTATATCAAGCAGCAGCGAATGTAAGCAACACAAACTGTAGTAAACATAATCCATTTTCCTCCAGAGCAGAGGTCATTCTCTATTTCTACTACTCCTGAAGTTCAGGAGAAGGAATTAGGAAGTTTACCTTCATGAACTTTCTGTTCCAAAACACAGCTGGACAGGGGAAATATGAGTATTTCTGGTAAGGCGACATCATAGAAATTGGAAGCATCATATGAATTTTGACGATTTTCCTTTCCATAGCTACTAAATGAAAACAATCAGATTTGTTCTCTCTGGCTGTACTTCTTGGTCTTAGAAATTTAGCCTTATATCAGTGCACCCTTTCAAGACTTCCCAGCACAGAAGGGTCAAGTTCTATGGGTTTGCCATAGGATCCTTAAGGTTTGCAAGCTAAAACCAGAAGAAGCATAACCAATAGGAGTATTCTAGCCCTGTTTAATTATTCACTGCTTACATTTCCCATTATTTCCTCCCTAGCTTTATTGGTAATCTTGGTATTATTTCTTCTATCTTCCATTTGGGTTGTGTTAGCATTGAAAACATCCAGGAATAATAGTTGTCTCTGAGGAAACACTCCCCTGAAATTCCAGGTCACATCCATTTAGAACTCCTCCCAGCAGTCTTCTCTCCCACTGTGTATCAGTGTCAATGTTACTACTTAACACCCATACCTGAAAGAATTGATCCCATTTAAAATTGCACAACTCTCTTGGAATAACAGCCCATCCAGATCTTCTCATTTTGGGGGGATTTTTCTTCAGCTTTATATAGATCATCTATAGAAGTCTTTCTCTAATTTTTTTAGGATTAGATGGCTATCAGTGTATTGTCTGTCCCTCCATCACCTCTGATTTTTTTTTTTTTTTGGTTTTACTATATTAGACCATTTTATTTTTCAATCTTATATCCACATGATATTTTTATATCACTTCTTGCACCTATTCTTGCAACCTATTTATGACTATCATACATCTCTTGATTGCCCTATAATTCATCTGCAATTTTGATCCTTCAGAGATTATGACATTCTGTAATTTAGGGTTATATAATTTCACTAGAAGAGTTTTGGTGTTTAAAAAATAGGTTTTTGTTTCATTCCTGATGAATGTAAAATGATCAAGTTAAATGTATGTCATTATCAGTTTTTAAAACCTAATAATATAGATGTCTTGGCTGTTATCTATCACAAATATTCACTTGACTGGCTATACATTGTCCTCATTTAAAGGTCGTCAACATTTCACAAAGGTATTTTTTGATTATAGAAAAATGATCAGTTCTGATTATGTTTATTCTTATTTACAAGGCTATTTGATACCAAACCATCTTTTGTGTATGCAATAAAGAAATCTAGAGATAATTAAGTTAAAAATAGGACACAAAGTTCTATGAACAAAGACCTCTGGATATCACCAAAGTTATACCAAGGGAAGTGTCCAGGGGAGAGATCAAAATAAGGCCCATTTGAAGTATGTGGGCCATTATGTTGTAGACTGCTATGCTAATTATTTTTGCTAAGTAAGTGATATTGATTCTGCCTCATATAAAAGAACAAATGCTCTTAGCATCCTCTAAATTTTAGCAACTTGGGGCAGATTTCTGATTATTTTACTCTAGTTATTACCCTGTCCTTGAGAACTCAGAGTTACTTCTGATTCATGGTGTTAGATATGTGTCAGAATAGCATTTGAGTAGAGATATAATTGTCTACTCTGGCATAAAGTGCTATCCTTAAAATGCTGATTCTTCCATTTTGAGGAAGGCATGTCTTTTTTTTTTTTTTTTTAACTATTTTTCCAGTAAAGATACTCTTTGTGATCACACAAAAATGATTGCTGATGATTCTTCAAGATGATTGGTTGAAGTCAGGGGTAAATTTGTGACCATGAGCAAAGTTAAAGTTATTATTAACAAATGTGACATATTGGAGGAAACCAGAAATAGGAGGCTGGTTGGGCCCCAGGACTTCATTGAATATTTGAATTTTATATGGGCTATATGTGTTTTTTTTTAAATTTTATCTTTAAAAATTCTGAACTTAGGAAACATTAAATGAAATGAACATTTTCATATACAAAACAAAATAGAAAAAAGAATTATACCTGAAATTATGAATTTCTATTATAAACAGATTTATTTTCTTTTTCAGTATATAAAAAATTTAACATTTGATTCTCAAAGCTATCCTGATTATATTTTCTTCTGATCTTTCTTCTATTCTTTTCTATACATTGTTAATTGTTCAATTATCTTTTTCTTTTCTTTTTTCCCCCTTGGAAAAGGGGACAGGGCAGATGGTATCTTAATGTGCTAAGAAGCACATTATTTCATATAAAGGGATAATAAATTTAATAAATGCAAAGTCCATCAGGTCCTATAAGTAGCAGGAAAGAGGCAGCAAATAATTTTTAAGTAAACTGGCTTCATTATGAGGGAATTCAGCACAGCTCAGAGAGGAGAGACAGAATATTTTAAGGTACCTGGTCTGAGAACAGAGTTCTAGTAGTCCAGCACAGACAGGTCAACAAAATGGTATCATGGTCATTGACTTTGTGCTTCCTGACCTGGCGTTGTGTGTTCTGTTTACAGAAGTGTAAAGAGTCAGCCGGCATATGTTCTTAACTACCATAGACTGGCTTCTACAGTTGTCCATAGTTGTTGGTTTATACAATTGACTGACAGTTATATTCTCTGAGAAGTTCTGACACTGGTCCATTAGGGACTTGAATGCATGACTATAACTTCAACCAACCACAGATTTAAAGTGAATATGACAAGATAGTAGTCTAATAGATAAAGACCTAGACAAGGAAATTTGGGATTGTGGGCAAGCTATTGATCCCATCTCTATCCCTTTTCTTCTTCATTTGAACATAATTATACTTGTCTTCTCTTACCTTGCAGGGATATTGTCAAAAGAAATAAATAATGAGTTGAAAAGACCTTAGGTAACATAGTAAGGAATGGACTTTTATATTACCTTCCTGCTGGGTGTAAGTTCCTTGAGGAAATAGACTGTTTTTTCTCTAGTTTTGTAGCCTACATCAAACATAATAAATATTTGATAAATTTTCCACTGAATTGTATAGAGTCTGAATCTATAGAGGATCACACTTTGAACTCTTAGTAAGGTGCTCTCTAAACTGTTACCATTCCATCTCTGTAAAACTATACTCTGACTCATTTAACTCTTTGGGATAGATTAACTCAGCATCAACCTTCTGAATCTAAATGTTATGCATTTGCATTTTTCAAAAATTCTAATTTAGCAAGTAGTGGTGAAAACCAATGTCCAAATAAATGAACAATTTTTTAAAAAGATAAATTCATTTTTTGGGTGGGGTATTATTTATAGCTTCATTTCTAAGAGCACAATATTCTATTACACTGACATACAAGGAGAGTTTCTTTTTCAGGAACTTTTCCCACCAATCTACCCATGGCTTAATAGACAAATCTTAGGAAGTTACCTTAGGGACTTAAGAATTTAAGTAATTTGGCCAGGATCATAGAGCTAATAAGTTTCAGAGACTAAAGTGGAATGTCCTGATTTTAATCCAAGAACTACAAATCACTCCACAATGCATTTTATAAACTCAGCCTTCTCTTCAGTTCCTATAGAGCTTAACTTGTTTATGCTGATAGACCATAAGTGATGCAATCATTCTTCAGCCATTGGATGTATGACATTTTTTTCTGGTGTTTATTTAGTAGTGACAAAACTTCTCTGAATATCAACTTGGAATTTTAAAAACAAAACCAATCAACCTTTAAATATTTATTGAGTACCTACTATGTGCCAGATATTTTGCTAAACACTGAAAAATAATTCAGAATCCTAACAAGGAAGAAGCAAGTAATCCTTATATTCAATCTTGGAGGTGTGGTAGACTCTTGAATTACTTAAATGATTAATACAAGATTTGAGTTTAAAGTCAAAAAAAGAAGCACTAACCTTGATGATCTACTTTTTCTCTCTACACAACCCTCTCTTTTCTTCCCTTTCCCTTCCTCTCTTTTTCTGTCTCTGTCTCCTTCTGTCTCTTTGTCTCTGTCTCTCTTTCTCTCTCTGTCTCTCTGTCCCTGTCTCTCTCTCTTTCACACACACACACACACACACACACACACACACATACAGGCAAC